>NC_140623.1:13583216-14278216 GCF_057382275.1 Copadichromis virginalis | reverse complement strand
CTGCAGTTTATTTCAAGTTCATCCCACTTAAACAGTATTGCTCTTGTACTGAGACATTAATTAATTTAATTAAAAAAAACAATCGCGATTACTGAGCCTCTTTAAAAAAAACCCATTAGCAATCCATTTTTTAAGAATCACTTTTATCGGTATTAAAGGAAATGAAAGTGGGAAAAATGCCCCCCCCCCCTTACGGCTTATTCATTTTTACTTTGCTAAATATTATTGTTTAACTGGCCCCTTGCCTCTCAGCCCATTCACGTTTCTAGGACCATCAATTATTACTCATTTGGCCAAACTAGCATGGCTCATTTACCCACGATGCCCTGACAGACCGGTTTATGGTTAGTGAGATAGGTCTGTCACCCCTAACTTGTCATTTGTCAACAAGTGTCATTACTAATGTGAAGAAGCATATTTTACACTGCATCTTTTAATAAACGTAACTAAATGTGGGTATTTGGGAGTCTCGTTTGGTGCCTAAACCAAAGCAGAAAGTGAAAATAAGCCAAATTAAATACAAAACACAAAGGTCCCAAGTGTCCAACCTTGAAGCAGATGGCCTATAGCAGCAGAAGACCACACAAAGGATCTGAGGCTACAATTTGCACAGGCATACCAACATTTTCCTGGTCTTATCAGTCTGGATTTCTAATGTGATTTTTGGAAGTAAAGGTCAACAACATGAAACCATGGATCCATCCTGTCTTCTGATGGCTGCTTCAGGATAATGCGCCATGTCACAAAGCTCAGATCAACTCAAACTGGTTTCTTGAACATGACAGTGAGATCAGTGTACTCAAATGGCCTCAACAGTTGACAGATTTCAAAACAACGGAGCACCTTTGGGATGTGCTGAAATGCGATTTTCACATCTTAGACAATCAAAATCAGCGAGCAATGTTTCGAGCGGCTTGCTAAAACTGTTCCATGAAGAATTTCGGTAGTTCTGAAGGCAAAAGGGAATCCAACCCAGTGCTGGCAAACTGTAACTAGCTGTAACTAGCTACTAAGTGAAAACGTGGGCATTGTTGATTTCTAAAGGCTGCCAATATATCTGTGTGCCAGTATGTGAAGGAACCAACTCTAAACGACATCTTGTGTGTAATTAGGAAACGCAGGTGGCATCTCACAGAACATCATTATATTACGCCCGGAGAGAGAACAGGTTTCATTTTGCAAAAGTAGCCTGGTAGCGTAAGCATAAAAAAAACTTAGCAGGCAGCACTACGTCACTGCTATACTTAAAGTTCTATTTCATATCATTGTTAATTGAAATGCTTGCACAGAAAGTCAGACTCACAGAATATACATTCATTTATTAAGAGAGAGACAGGCAGTACCTCTCCAACCATGCCATTCCAGACGTTGTTGATCTTCTTTCCATGTTTCCCGTTGGTGACCAGGTAGAGATCATAGGTAAACTTCACATTCCTGGCTATCTTCTTGAGAATGTCAATGCAGAAACCCTTGCAGCACTGCTTAATATAAGCGCCTCCTGATGTGCTGTTACTGCAACAAGCATATGCACAAACAGAATTAGGTCATTTTTTATATCAGAGGACATTTGAGTGTTATGTGTGTAACTGTGCGAGCTGCCTGCTCGCTCCACATCTGGTGGTTCCATCAAACTGTAAAACTAGAATTATGACACTACTAAAGGGTAGAGAGAGCTTTCAGTCTGTGTGTGAGGGACTGTGTGTTTCCCTTAGTGCCAGCTACCCAAACCAGATGAAAACACAGGGGTACCGAGCATAAGCTACTGGGCTTTAAATAGAGCCAGGCTCTACAGAACAACCAACCCACATAATTAAAATATCAGCTGTCCTTTCCTCATCTGTCTTCTGTGTCCTTTTCGCTCTGCCTCCTCGGTGTTTCTCAGCTTTCGTCTGTAGGAAGATGCTGCCCCAAAAAACTCCGCAGCCGCACACATAGGATGCACAGAATTCGAGCCGGTGTTTAAGTAAACTTTTCTGACAGCCGTCCCCGAGGACCTCAGAGCAGTGAACTAAACTGCATTGTTGGATCAAATGATTCTCATAATCTATTAAACCCTACCAGCATTTTCAAAAGCATTTCCATGAAAAGTTAATTCCGTTCCCATGTCAGCAATCTTTGATGTAGCGTACTGTATGCGGATGGGAGCAGCAGCTCTGTGACCTTTTCACTTGCCTTTTTCGCTGACTCCAATTCAGGAGAAAGTTCATGAAGAACTGAGGGATTCACGCGCACAGAACACCGAGAACGACTGTCAAAGACACGACACATCAAAGGATTAACAGATCCTTTAACTGCAGTCGACTGTATCTGCGGCGCATCATTACTGCGTGTACGAGAGAGACAGAAAGAGCCAGAGCAAGCATCGTATACGTACGCGTGAGTGAGTCTGAGTATGTAAAATCTCAGTGTCGCAGGTGTTCTAATGCACACATACTGTATACATTAGTTTTTCCCAGCTGGGCTCTCTCTGAACATGCAAACACACAGACACATATACACACACACCAACAGGCTGTCTGAGGTTCACATATAGTACATCTCTTTGATTATTTTCATAACAACAAACAGATGCAAATGATATGGAAGTAGTGACTGTGTAAATGTAGCAGCTGTAGGGGTTTAGATACTGTATACAGATGTATGGACATCTGCACATGAAGTGCTGCACATAAACATGACAAGTGTAGAAGAAACTTGTCTTTTTACCTCAGATTTTAGAGCAATCCCCTCTAGCGGATGACTGGTTAAGGTCACAAGTTAAGCTCTGTATGAGAGGTGATTCAGATGTCTAATAGTCCTTGCCTGCAGTGCTGATAATCTCAGAGGTTGTTATGATGCATCCATTTCTCTGAGGCATCTCCCGTCTGCCTTCTTTGAGTTCTACAGATGCAAAACCTTTAATATGGTGGCTTCCGGCTGTTAAAGAAATCTTCAAAGAAAGTAATTACCGGTGAGTTTTTGCACTTCCCCTGTGGTTAGCAGTGACAGTCCTATCCTATCCTATCTATGCTAACCCACGCTAATGACTATCCTGAACAATTTCAACTATTTTCTGCTGTCTGGATGAACCGACGCATTGATGACACAGAATGCTTCAGAAAAGAGATGTTAGTTGAACATTAGGGCTGTGTTGTGGTTAATGAAAGCACACATATGGTACTCAATAAGTGACAAAATTAACCTCAGTCGATTATAATGCATATTTAGGGGCTCCAAACTGGACATCCAAAATGTGCAAATGAGCAAAATAGAAAAGCTGCCTTATCTTGTCACGGAGAGCCACTGGTCGAGGTGTCCATTTGTAAAGTAGATAAATGGAGCAAATCCAAGAGGAGTTTAATTGAGAAAGTTCTACTTTCACTGTATATCTGAAAAATATCTTCTTTTTGTTTATACATTCAAGACGGCATGCGATATATTTCAGCCTCTACAATAATGCCTTTTAAGTTCTTTCAAAGAGAAGAGTCCTCAGTATTGTTTGACATGCCGCTGCTGAAAAAAGGCTCAAAAGCTCTCTGCTGGGCTGACTTAAAAACAAATGTCATGTACGTTAAAACACATTGAACTGATATGACATCTGAGGAATCTATATTTGATGTTATTAAAGGCCTATTATCAAAAATATCTTTTCATCATTTTCATCTTAAATCAACTGAAAAATTATCAATTTGTTGCAACACAAATGACATGCAGTGCAGAACAAACATCAATCAATGAGGTGGACAGTAACAGTAAAAGTGTACTATGTTGTCATATATGTATATATATGTATATGTATATATATATATATATATATATATATATATATATATATATATATATATATATATATATATATATATATATATATATATATATATACACACACACATAAAATAATCACATTAAATGAAGTAGCATGGCAAAGCCTGTGTGAATTTGTGATACTGTTGTCAAGAGTGCTGATAACAGATAACAAAATGTTCTGGGATCCAGATAAAGACATCAGATATCAGATAAAGACTTGCTAAAAATAATGATAAGAAAAAAATTTAAGCAAACGGGTATGAGGGTTGTTTTTAATGTGAGTGAGGAATCAAGATATTCAAGGGAATATTTTACAACACAGGATATGGAGCAATTCTGCTTTCCCGCCTGGAGTAGAAAGGACATTTTGCTGTTGGGGAAGAGCAAGAGCAAAAAAAAAAGAAAAAAAGAAGAAGAAGTCAAGGCCAGGTGAAATGACGACGAAGCTGCCGCAGGGAGCCGAGAGCTAAGTGGCCAGTTGTAGCAGAGCACAAAGCACAAGCTGGTGAGTTTGGATAGGCCGCAGCCTGCAGATATGGACGCACGACTCCCCGAGGAGCCTTGAGCGCCAGGACCAGAATTTAGAATTCGATGCGAACAGCCACCGGTAGCCAGTGAGGAAGAAGAGTGTGGAGGAGGTGGGGAGCGCAGGGAGAACTTGGGGAGGTTGACGGCAGGGCAGGCTGCAGCATTCTGCTGAACAGAATACTTTACGAGGCCGGCTTGGTGGATGTTGCAGCACTCCAGATGGCTGATGACAAAAGGTTGGGCAGCGTCCCACATGAAACATCTTTTCATTTTCTGTCTCCAGGCGTGGTGCAGGCTGGGGTTTGTTCTTTTTTTTATAACATAAATTAACCTCTGCTAAAATTGTTACACATAACTGAGTGCCCCGGAGTTGCCCAGAAAGCTATGTTCTTGGTATGAAAACAAAAAAGGCTGAAAGAAATTTAATGCCTCTGATGATCAACATTTTCTAATCTACTGAACACTGTGTTGATGCCAAGATAAGGTGCTTGTTTCACAGAATACCACATATCAATAATAAGTTTATTGATATAGCACCAAATCACAATAGCAGTAGCCCCAATGTGCTTTTTATTGGAAGGTAAAGACTATAATCAGACGGCTGCCTGTGAGCAAGTACTTGGCGACAGTGGGAAGGAAAAAGTTCCTTTTAACAGGAAAAAATCTCCAGCAGAACCAGGCTCAGAGAGGGGTGGACATCTGCCACTAGCGGCTGGAGGTGAGGGGAGGGAGACAGGACAAAAGACATACAGTGGAAGAGAGTCGAATAATAACTAATGATTAAATGCACACTGGTGTATAAACACATAGAGAGTGAAAAAATGAAGAAATACTCAGTGCATCATGGGTTGCCCTAGCAGCCCAGACCTGTTGACATAACTAAGCCTAACTAAGAGAAGGTTTAGGGTCACCTGATCAAGCCCAAAAAGCTTTATCCAAACAACTGTCTTAAACCCAGTTATTTAGTATACTGCATGTACTCTTCACATGTACAGTATACAGTATACAGTATACAAAAACTTTTTAATGTTGTACGGATACGAGGATGTTTTAAATTTAATTCCCCCCTCAAATTGTATCCCCGTTCCCTTTTAGAAAACATTTTTAGAATATTGTCAGGAAGCAGGTTAGAAATATCCTGTCTCAGAGTGACGCTGAAAAACTAGTTCATGCATTTATTACTTCCAGGCTGGACTACTGTAATTCTTTATTATCAGGATGTCCAAAAAACTCACTGAAAAGCCTTCAGCTAATCCAAGATGCTGCAGCAAGAGTACTGACAGGGACTAGAAAGAGAGAGCATATTTCTCCTGTTTTGGCTTCCCTTCATTGGCTTCCCGTTAAATCCAGAATTGAATTCAAAATCCTGCTCCTCACATACAAGGTCTTAAATAATCAGGCCCCATCTTATCTTAATGACCTTGTAGTACCATATCACCCTATTAGAGCACTTCGCTCTCGCTCTGCAGGCCTACTTGTTGTTCCTAGAGTATTTAAAAGTAGAATGGGAGGCAGAGCCTTCAGTTTTCAGGCCCCTCTTCTGTGGAACCAGCTTCCAGTTTGGATTCAGGAGACAGACACTATCTCTACTTTCAAGATTAGGCTTAAAACTTTCCTTTTTGCTAAAGCATATAGTTAGGGCTGGACCAGGTGACCCTGAATCCTCCCTTAGTTATTCTGCAATAGATGTAGGCTGCCGGGGGATTCCCATGATGCATTGAGTTTTTCCTTTCCAGTCACCTTTCTCACTCACTATGTATTAACAGACTTCTCTGCATTGAATCATATCTGTTATTAACCTCTGTCTCTCTTCCACAGCATGTCTTTTATCCTGGCTTCCTTCTCTCACCCCAACCGGTCGCAGCAGATGGCCGCCCCTCCCTGAGCCTGGTTCTGCCGGAGGTTTCTTCCTGTTAAAAGGGAGTTTTTCCTTCCTACTGTCGTCAAAGTGCTTGCTCATAGGGGGTCATATGATTCTTGGGTTTTTGTCTGTATCTATGAAGCGCCTTGAGGCGACTTTTGTTGTGATTTGGCGCTATATAAATAAAATTGAATTGAATTGAATTGAATTAGTGCTGTTGCTTCACAGTAAGAAGATCCTGGGTTCAAATCCACAATCTGGCTAGTTTGCACTAGTTTCTCTCTGGGTATTCTGGTTTCTTCCCACAGTTAAAAGTCGTGCAGTTGTTAGAGTTAGGTTAATTGATGATTCTAAATTACCTGTCAATGTAAGTGCAAATGGTTGTTTGTGACAGACTTGTGAGTTGTCTAGGGTGTACCCTGCCTAACAATTCAGGGTTATTTCCAAGCCCCCCTGCAACCAGGATAAAGATAGGATGTTAGTTGTTGTAGATCCATTAAATTTTTATGTTTACCAGACTCTAGACTTTGTTGAACATTATGTAATATGAAGACAACATGTAGTATTTAAATGAGCAAGTAGTATTGGGGTAAATGTTATTTAATAGTGTTGAAATACAATGACAAAATTGTGAAGGATTAAAATATTCCAAGAGCTCAACTTACTTCATCTAAACATGTTTCAATCGTGTTTTATGAACACAAAATGCACATGTTTATTGATTATGAAAAAGTTGCGTTGATTGAACACAATTGTTTAAGTTTCTGCCAAAGCAAAACATTTGTGTGCAACCAATGTCCACTATTGAATCAAGTAAATCCAACATGGCCTTTTTTTCAGTGCAGAATCAAAAGATCTTATAATCAAGCTCAGGCTGAGAGATCCGTTGGTTGTTTTTGAACCCATAAATTCAAGCCAACCTCTTTAAGAAAACAAAAATCAGGAAGAAAAAACTGTATTAAATAATATTTTGAATAAGTTCTCCAAGTCACACGTAAAACCCAAATCATGAAAGGTGCAGACCGGGGGGTTTAATTTTCCCATTATGAGTAATATCCACATTCTTCCAGGATCCAAGCACGCACGGCCTTAATGAGAGCAGTGTTAATGTACAATATGCAATATGAGGAAAACAATAAGCAGGGTTACTAATTAGCTGTATTGCAATATTTAAAAACAAGCAACACATTCAGAGCATTTAAAATAAAACACAAATCAAACCGAACTAATGAAACAATAAAACCACAGAGGGCTGCACTTGCCACTAAAGCGGCAGGAGAAACAAAAATCGAGTATACCGACAGATTGGCATTAGCGAGCTGACAGCGACAGAGAGCAATTAATTATTAATGCTGACAGAAATGATTACCTCTGAACCAAATGAGAACTCGGGCTGTGTGTGTCAGTTCTGTCTCTGACACAAGACTTTTATCTTGTACAACACTGGCAAAGAACAGACAGCGGGAAAAGAATACAAAAATCGAGCTAGGCGAAAGCTGCTCCTCTTATAGGTGCGAACGTTTTCAGTCAAGTTGTAACATGGGATGCAGAGTTTGTGAGTTTAGTATTAAGTTGTGCTGAAGCGTAATCGAGTTTGCCTCGATTACAGTGCAAGCTACGTACTGTACATTTGGATTTCAGACTAGAGGACAAACAGATGGTGAATCATTATTATATAAACTAAAAACGAGTGGGCCCAGTATAGATCCCGAAAAGTGCAAGAACAAAGGGCAGCTGATTGACAATCATCCTGTCAGACACACTGAGACTGGTTAGAGAGGTGTGATTCTGTTCAGCCAAGAGATACACAAACAGATGAACTAACACTACCTGTGTCCTAATGAGACTGAACCTATTCGAAGAACAAACAGGTATCTGTCTCTTGTAGCGAAGTATGGCTAACAACCTGGCTTGTGATTTTATGTGGGCAGTGGGCAGGTGTGGGTGCAGGTACTTACTTTTTGACGTGTTTGCGGCAGGGCACTGAGTTTCTCATGCAGGTGCCAGTGAGGATGTCTACGTTGTCCACAATGACGAAAGGTTTCTCTTCCAGAGTGACAATGGAGAGGTGGTTTTCATCGGCATCCTCGTCCCCATAGGAGTTATACCTCGGCCACACCGGGAACATCAGCGACAACGTCGCGTTCTCCCAGCGGCCCATCTGTGAGCACGGGAGGAAAAACACACCAAAAATCACTCCAAAAATCCACAAAAAGACATCTTATTAAAGTTTTTTCTTTCAATTTTCGCACTAATTTGTTACCTTCTCCCACTTCCTTTCCACATTTAGGACGATCACCACCAGTTTTGGGTTGGCCTGGTAACCGTCTGGAGTAAAGGATAAATCTCGGCCTTCATTCCACACGTGCATCATGTGTCTGAAACACGGGGGGGGTGCAGGAAGATTTGTTGTTGATTTGCATCTGCTGGAGTGTTTGTATATGTGCACAACAGCAAATACGTTCAGAATAACAAGTTAAGCACTCTGTAATCACCGCAAGTGTCTCCACTTCAAATCAATGTTGTCTTCACCCACCATGTGTGCGCAGATGCCTGAGTGTGTACGCGTGTGCGTGCATATATTTGTGTGTAGGAGTGGGAAGAGTCAGAGGCCATGTATCTCTCCCATCAACATTCTGCATTGATTTCTCCACAGATATATGCCTGAAGGACAAGTCTCTGGTGCAACAAGGCTGCCCTCACTCTTTTACTCACTAAAGCTGTCCTGCATACGCAAACAGATCCTATGCTGAAACGTTTACACACTCGCTAAAGCGAAGCAGCAGAGAGAAGTAAATGAACCGGTATCACACACAGTGATATGGGGATTAAAGATACACTCGCTCCAGTGAAACAATTTTCAGAAGGAGAGGATTTCTGCATGTGAGGACTGGGATAATAGTGTGGATTCCCACTAGGGGAGAGAAGGCCTGTCCAAGAACGTTTACCTTAAAGACTGAATCACAGGCAGGACAGCAGCTGTCCAATACAGACAACACCTTTTCTCTGACACCTTGTGTTCTGTTTTATTAGAAATTGTCTGAATCATCTCGACACCGCATCGTGTGATGCCGTACAAATGAAATATCATTCAGCTAAAACAGAATATTTCAGAAGGCAAACATCTGCTTTATAAACATATTCATACTCTGCACAAGATTCCCCTTTTCATCCAGAAGAAAACTGTCTCAGTCCATCAGCTATCTAAACATACATTATCTGAATTACTATTAAAAAGGAAGAGTTAAAAGCAGGTTTTTTATGTGAGCTAACCAGGGCACGGGGCCATGAAGGAGTCATGCGTGCACTCAGATATTGCGACAGCAAGTCAAGATGCATAAAAAGAACCGTGTGAGCACTGTTTAGCACGCACCCTGCAGCTGAAAACTATGATAATTACACTCCAGTTCAAACAGGTGGGATTTTATGTTGTCCCATCTCCAGGAGAGGTATTAGAGTCAACACTCATAAATATTGTAGTCGGACAGTGGATTAGAGGGAGCTACATTAATCATCTGTTCTTACAAAGACTTGGAAAAAGGCCTGTGCTCTGTGAAAGCTGGCTCCACTCACACTGAGAAAAAGTAAACAAAAGGTCCCCGTCTCCCTCGTGTACTGGCACTGCAAAATAAATAAATAAGTAAATATAGATATATGCGGTTTAGTTATGTCCTCTCCCAGCAAACACAATAATTAAATATAAACCTACACAGCCAAACATTACAGGCTTCACTCTACAACCAGACCTACCTCTGTCACAGATCACAATGCTTTGGACTATAAGGGGCACGTCAAGACAAATATATATTTTTTTGTGTTGGAAAAATCTTCCCGGTGCAGCAGGTGATGCCCTTGTCACAGCGCATCGCCACGGCTGAGTACATGTAGCGGAAACGCTGTGGCAGTTTATTCTGGGAAACTGCTGTCGCCTCCTATTTCAGGTTTGTTACCATTTTGGGGGAAAAAAAGTTTCTGATGTAAACGAAAGACGCCGCTGTGTTTTTGAGGCATGCAGGAGAACCAGATCCTGTTTGTATTGTGATTCCTTGTGTAATGAAAATGAAATGTAAAGCTACATTATGAAGTGGGTTCAGCGATTTTTATATAAATGTATCATCATCGCCTAGAAATTCAGTAGAGGTTTAAGTAGTACGTGGAAGAAAGAGTTGCATCATAGAAATATATGAAACCCCCTCCTTCAGTAAGTGCAGTTTTTAATGTGGATCCTGCTACCACTATGTGAGAAGCACTTTTCTATTAGCTGAAATACTCTTTGAGCACTTTTATGAAAGTATGAATAAAGAAGAAAGGCAGGCTTCTTCCCAAATTCTGTATTATGGCAGAGAGCATATTTTTAGAGGAAAGTGACAGCTTAGGGGTTTGCACGCTACACTGGTTCCATCAAAAAGAATAACCTTTTGAAATTTACAACAAGGACAAACCTTCCGTAAAAACCTGTATCATTGTGGAGACCAAATAAGCTCAACTAGAGTCTGAGATATTAATTCCTGTCAAGCAAGAATGACAGAAAATCCGGCGGGTCTGATAGTGTCTTTTAAGTGCCGGATTATGTTGTCCTATTCCTCCCCACCTCGCGTTGTTTATATGCACACTGCGGCAAGATTGTATCTAGACTAATGTATGCAGAATCCTGATCACAGCCTCACCACTTTTCCGAATCAGGGTGGGGGAAATCCAACCTGTCAGTTTATTATCACAAAAAAATTGGCTGCAGTTGTTTTGACAAATATGCAAATTCTATCTAATAAGTTAGTGAGACAAATGAGGTACCTCTGACAGTAAGAATAGAGCTCTGAATAAACATTTGAGTTCCTGTCGAGGTCTGAGTTATATTGGATCAACCTGTCAACAACAGCAGTGTTGTATATGCCTTGATATACACTGTAGCGGCCTAATGGGAGAGAAAAACGGGATAATAAAGCCATAATGGTGAAAATCGCACTGTGGCTCTCATTCTAATGAGCCAGCTCATAAGTCATCACCAATGTGCAGACCCTAGCAACATGACCTTTATATTTTCAGTTAGTTTAATATAGACTTCTGAATTTATAACAGCATATTAGCCACTGCATGCTTCATATTCAAGATGCAGTCACAATATCACTCCGAAAAAAAACTTTACAGAGGCAGTTTAGCTAACGGCCCTGTAGCAGCGACTGCTCAGTAGCTCAGTATGAATCTGCATGCTTGTGTTTCTCTGTGTGTATGTGTGCGCCTGTACATCACAGAGACTTCAGAGAAGAGTACATTATCTTGCATGCTGGTATGCACACCTACACACACCTTCTGACATACACTGTATGAGCCCCCCACAGATCAAGTAAAAAAGAAATCCAGACAACAAAGCTAGTAACACCTGCTCTAATCCAAACTTAATGACAGTCGATGTGAAGCAAGGTGCACACGCAGAGGTTCACACTATCATACACACACGCATACACAAGACACATCCTAAGCTCTAGTTAACACAGGGTGGCAACAACAAGGAGGTCTGCCTGAGGTCTCCCAGCTAAGGAGGCAGAATGAGCTCACACACCGAGCAGCCGTGTACACAACATCTAACAGTGTTAAAAGCCATTAGAAATCACAGTGTTTAACAGTGCTGTCATCTCTGCTTCCTTTCTCTCCTCTTCCCCTCTCATTACTACATTAAAAAGAGTTATGTAAGGCTGCCGAACAGTCAGCCACAAAGCCAACCGAGTTATGCAAGTTCCTGGACCTTGATCTCCTCGCAATCGTCACACATCCACAGTTACACACACCTGCGCAGGGCACTAGGTGGGAGCTTCCCCGGGCTCCTGTCTGATGCTGTGCTGTAGCAGCTGCTCTGGGCTTCTGGTAGCTCTCCCTTCTCCCGCAACATGAAGGTGGCTGCAGAGGAAATGATGCCCACCCCATCCCGCACCCGTGTCTCGAGCGGGTACTCCCAGTCATCATAGGACACAGAGATCATACCCAGGGGGAAGACCTGAGAGGGGGACGAGAGGACATCTAAGAAACGACACATATGGTTTGTAAGCTTCAAGTTTAGTTTAATTTGACATTTTTACCCCAGATTTGAAACATCCATATGCATTTCTCAAAGGTGTCAGGCGGATGATTTATTGGTTCTGTCTGTCCTCCGGAAATAATTCATAGCTGGCTACTAGATGCGTGTGAACAGACTGTATGTCTATAAACTGAATTACTCATTCAGGTATCGCCTACATCTTGCAGCTGTCATTGAAAAAAAAAACTGTATAGCTCAAACTTTATCTCTCTGAAGCAGACTGAGCAAACATCAGAAAAAAAATGCAGGCACAGCAATCTGTCTGTCTACCCTACAGTACTTTGTTTTTACATTTTACTTTGGCTTTAGTTGTAGAGTCAGATCCATGACTGAGAAAGAAATCAGAGGCGGAAACCCAACACAAACAGGAAGACTCGAGCCAGAGATGGAGAAGAATTAGGAGAATAAACATTTGAAAGGCTTTTGAGATGTGAGTATTTTATGTCTTTGGGACTGATCATATGTTGTTACGTACAAAGTTGTGTAAAAGATGACTTTTTGCTGGATTATCTGTAAATTAGTATGCTCTGACATGAACTGTATTAGCGGTCAACATGATTTGTCTTTGAAGCATCTTTTAATATGTAATACATGGATTAAAGATAAAGTTTCACAAATTCTGGGAATTCTGCACAGACACACAACGCCACTTGTCTATGTAATCGCATCTGCCTGCCAGCCCCTCTTAACCCTACTAATTAAGAATTTCTGTCTTGCTTGTCTGATCTACGGACAAACAAAAACAGGTAGAAACACAATATTGCAACCAGGGTTCAACTGCCAGAGTAATTGTTTTGGCTGGAAGCTCTGATTTCCTGGAATCTTGCTGTCGTGAGGTTATAAAGAGTTTAACAGCGTTCAAGAGTCGAAACCAGCCACCGATTGTGCAAGTTCCCCCACTTAAAATGATGACAGAGGTCAGTAATTTGCACCAGAGGTACACTTCAACTGTGAGAGACAGAATGTGAAAAAAAAATCCATGAATCCACATGGTAGGATTTGTAAAGAATTTATTCGTAAATTAGGGTGGAAAATAAGTATTTGGTCACCTCAAACAAGGAAAATCTCTGGCTCTCACAGACCTGTAACGTCCTCTGTAAGAAGCTTTTCTGTCCCCCACTCGTTACCTGTATGAATGGCACCTGTTTGAACTCATCATCTGTATAAAAGACACCTGTCCACAGCCTCAAACAGTCAGACTCCAAACTCCGCCATGGCCAAGACCAAAGAGCTTTCGAAGGACACCAGGAAAAGTATTGTAGACCTGCACCAGACTGGGAAGAGTGAATCTACAATAGGCAAGCAGCTTGGTGTGAAAAAATCAACTGTGGGCGCAATCATCAGAAAATGGAAGACATACAAGACCACTGATAATCTCCCTCGATCTGGGGCTCCACGCAAGATCTCATCCCGTGGGGTCAAAATGATCATGAGAACGGTGAGCAAAGATCCCAGAACCACACGGGGGGACCTGGTGAATGACCTGCAGAGAGCTGGGACCAAAGTAACAAAGGTCACCATCAGTAACACACTACAACGGCAGGGAATCAAATCCCGCAGTGCCAGACGTGTTCCGCTGCTGAAGCCAGTGCATGTCCAGGCCCGTCTGAAGTTTGCCAGAGAGCACATGGATGATACAGCAGAGGATTGGGAGAATGTCATGTGGTCAGATGAAACCAAAGTAGAACTTTTTGGTATAAACTCAACTCGTCGTGTTTGGAGGAAGAAGAATACTGAGTTGCATCCCAAGAACACCATACCTACTGTGAAGCATGGGGGTGGAAACATCATGCTATGGGGCTGTTTTTCTGCCAAGGGGACAGGACGACTGATCCGTGTTAAGGACAGAATGAATGGGGCCATGTATGGTGAGATTTTGAGCCAAAACCTCCTTCCATCAGTGAGAACTTTGAAGATGAAACGAGGCTAGGTCTTCCAACATGACAATGATCCAAAACACACCGCCCGGGCAACAAAGGAGTGGCTCCGTAAGAAGCATTTGAAAGTCCTGGAGTGGCCTAGCCAGTCTCCAGACCTCAACCCCATAGAAAATCTGTGGCGGGAGTTGAAAGTGCGTGTTGCTCGGCGACAGCCCCAAAACATCACTGCTCTCGAGAAGATCTGCATGGAGGAATGGGCCAAAATACCAGCTACTGTGTGTGCAAACCTGGTAAAGACCTATAGTAAACGTTTGACCTCTGTTATTGCCAACAAAGGTTATGTTACAAAGTATTGAGTTGTATTTTTGTTATTGACCAAATACTTATTTTCCACCCTGATTTACGAATAAATTCTTTACAAATCCTACCATGTGGATTCATGGGTTTTTTTTTTCACATTCTGTCTCTCACAGTTGAAGTGTACCTCTGGTGCAAATTACTGACCTCTGTCATCATTTTAGGTGGGGGAACTTGCACAATCGGTGGCTGACTAAATACTTTTTTGCCCCACTGTATATATATATATTAGGGGTGCAACGATATTCGTATCGATATTGAACCGTTCGATACAGTGCTTTCGGTTCGGTACGCATATATATCGAACAATACAACATTTGTAATTTATTTTATCAACTTTCCTTCTGACGATGCTGTCTGTGTTGAGCGCTCAGTGAATCTGCGTTCGACTACTCCGCCTAGGCTGCACTGTCGAGCGCAGATCCACTGAGCGCTCAACACAGACAGCATAGTCAGAAGGAAGAGTGCAGGGCAAGCTAGCAAGACAGAAGTTCAGATCTGGCGTTTGGAATTATTTTGGTTTTCATGTGACGTATGACCCTGAAGGTAAGCGAGTCATGGACTAAAGTAAAACAGTATGTTGGATGTGCCGTGCAATGCTCAATTACATGGGAGGGAACTAGTGTGTTAGCGTAGTTAGCTCGTTAACGTGTTGGCCGTCTAGCCCCATGCACGGGGCGATCGGCGGTAGCTCGTTAACGGAAATTTGCCGTGTTGTGGCGTTAAGGTCATTTCAACGAGATTAACCTGAAATCACTAGTGGGAACACAACGAATATGACTGCACATTTACACCGACATCATCCTAGTGCAAAGACAAAAACAACAAGCATGCTACTAACTTTAGCCGAGTCATTTAGACAGCTGTTAGCACATGATTCTCCTTATGCTGCTGAGAATATAGCCCAGAAGAAGCGGATAGTATAGCTTTTATTTTGGAAAGAGCCATTTCTCTGTAATAAACTCTCTTTTCCAAAGATGAGTGATTCCTCAATCAGATACAGGGCTTGCAATATCGCTAGCCCGACGTCCTGGAGCTAGCGATTTTTTTCAGTCGGGCTACCAAAATCTATCTCTTCCCTGCCCGTCGGGCTATTGTAGGAAAAATATATGTCAATGCTTTCGCATTCTTTCAGAAATGTAGCTGGGTAATTATGTCATTGGCATCGGTGAGCCACTGTCAATATGTGACATATTGAAATCGCGTTTGAATTTGCGCTTGTTTTTTGCTTTCACTTTGCAATCGTGCGAACTGTGTATAGAGAGCGACAGCACTGATCTGTGAGTGATGAAAATTTGTGCACCAATTCCTCTGACATCGTCTTATTAATCGTTAGCTTACTATGCAAACATGACAAGTGAAATCTCCCGCAGCAAGCTTAAACATGTGAGAGGTTGATCGCGCAGAGAATCGCTGAGCTTATGTGAGTGCGTGTGTAAAAGCATTTCAGTTCTGCTGAGCCAAATAAGCCAGGTCAGGGTGAAGAAGTGACAGCCAAAGAAAAGAAAAGCTTACCACAAAACGGAAAAGTTATGACAAATCAGACTATAAGGCAAAAAGAAAGTGCAGCTTTATGGTTTCATGGACAAAATAATTTCTGTGGCTGCAATATGACGAGCTAAATAACCAGGGCTGCACATAAGTGGTCCGCAGGTGCGCATTCGCTGTCAAAATAAAAAACGCGCACAAGGGTTAGGGTTAAATTTAAAAACTGTACTTTTGAGTTAAAATATATATTTATAATTTTAATAAATGACAAATTAAAAAGGCATGAACATTTTTTTTGTATCGAAAAAATATTGAACCGTGACACCAAAGTATCGAACCGAACCGAACCGTGAATTTTGGGTATCGTTGCACCCCTAATATATATATATATATATATATATATATATATATATATATATATATATATATATATATATATATATATATATATACACAATATGTCAGAGTTTTTATTTATTTAAACTAGATGTGAAACAATTAATTAATCTGTGGGTACGGAGAATTATATTATTTTTTATGTAACTTTTCTCAAAAAAGCTGACCATGTATCATGGTCAGCATTCATAAATAAGAGGGGAAATCTGGGATAGTCAGCAGATGACCTGCAACAGCCTGGGATCAAAAACACGGCTTGTTTTATCAAACCACACAAAAGTGGCCACCTGTTACTACATATGGGACCTCACTACCTCAGGGGTAAAGTCTGGGTTGCCAGTGGTGAGACTGGACACGATCCAGATGTAACCAGCTCCTATCAGACCCAAGGACCGAGCCTCCTCCATTATATACCTGTCAAACAAAGGAGACAGATCCATTGCTGAAGTCTGTGAAGGCAGTGTGTGACAAAGAGACAGAAATGGCGCAACGAAACAACACACGCAAACACTTACACGGCTTCATCCTTGGAGCAGTAGAGCAATATAACAGGACTCTGGATCCTCTTGAGTGCAATGTGTGATTTAGAGTTTGGGTCGCCATCCACAGCATCTAGAGTCACCACACTCTGCATGTCCCATCGCACAAAGCTGTAACAATAAACCATTAAACAATAACACACAGCTTGTCAGCTATCATAAATAAAGGAAAGAAAACAACATGTGCGTTTGTGTGTGGTGTTTTCATTACCTGTGATCCACAGTTACCCTCAGCGTGCTTATGAATTCCTGGTACCCGGGGAACTTGGATGTGACGATAGAAAAAACATGCCAGTCGTATTCCTCCATGATAGCAAGCATGAGCAGAGCCTCCTGCTGAAGAGCCGCGCCGAACTGGAAGAATGTGGATTTCTCATCCTGCAATGACATGTGGGGCCAGCAGCACAGACAGTCAGCAGATTTTTCAGAGGAAGTAAATTAATTGCAGAAAAAGGGATAAAAAAGGCACTGGAGTCTATGTGAGCAAAAAACCAGAATTAGAGCCCTTTTCAATTTTACAATCAGCGAGACAGACCGAGAGAAGAAGGGAGATAAGAGAGACTTGCAAGAGCTGGAGAAGCGACAAGTAGAGAGGGAAAATGGGAAAGGGACGAAGAGATGCTGAGAGATTCCGACAACAAGTGAGACTGCACAGCAAGAAGAGTGACTGCCGGCAACAAGGGGGCCTAATGGTAGGAGATAACTGCCTCATAACTCACAGGTTTGATTCACTTCAGCACTCCGTAGCCAATATACCAAACAGCCAGGCATTGTCTTGAAAGGTAATTGAGCCAAATACTGATGTCTCCAATCATGTGAACTGACTTAAAAACATTTGAGTCATTATGTTTTGTTTTTTTCCTTTTCCCCCCTGTGCTAACTGCAACAATATATAAAGTCATCCTATAACTGTCTCATTTGGAAACCATCGTCTCTAAACTGCGGATCGAAATGTTCACAGCTTTGGAGCAATAACTCACAATGCCATACACACTTAAATCATTTCGTCTCAGATTCAGGAGGAAACTGTGTGAGAGTAAAAGAGCAGTATGCACTATCAAAACCAAAGCAGCTGTTAAGCAGAATGAAACCCCAAACCGAGTGTGAAATAAGTTGCTAATGATCGCAGAATGTATATTTGCATGAAGGATAATCTACCCCCAACAAACAGACAGCAACACGGCCGAGCCACTAGAGACGGAGGGAGAAAAGAGGAGGAGGGGGTGGGGGTGTGGACGGGGAGAAAGAGAAAAAGGCTGAGAGGGGTGAATGAGATGGAGAAAAATGTTCCAGCCTTCTGAGTGAGATTGAGATATCTGCTGCAGAAGAAGTGGGGGGAAAAGTATGTGAGCGAGAGAGAGAGACACTGACATCAAACCCTCCTTCACTATGACTGTGCCTCTATTCTGCAGGCAGAAAGATCACACGCGCACATACATGCTTTAACACTTTCAGCAGAGGGCATCGAAAAACGTGACACATTAAACATCAAAGCCCTCGTGAACACAGACGAAGAGTCCGTTCTTCTCTTCAGTTGTGCGTGCATGTGTGCGTCTATGCTGTTTGCGCACGTAGTACTTTGGTCCAACAAAAATTTCTCGGCTGTAGCCGTAACGCACATCAGATCCAACACGCCTCCCTCAACCACAAGAAAAAAAGGAGAAAAGTGGGAAGGGGAGAGGATGAAATTGTACTTCAAAAAGATCTATCTTGCTTTTTTCATCTGTGTGTGTGTGTGTCTTTATACTTTACTGAGGCTTAGAAAAAGGAAAAAAAAAAGAAATCTCCCTCTGTGTGGCAACAGGCACATCCTCAGCTCTTCCTAGATAAGAGGGACACACAAGCACAGGTACTACCACACACTAACACTCGCTTATATTCAAGTGCACAGCTGTACACTCACATATAAATCAGTGCTGCGAGTGAGATTACAAGCAATCTGATTTGTCAGGTAGCCGGTCAACCTAATTATCTGCCAGAGCTTTAATAACGGTGATGATTTTGGGTCACTCTTTTCTACTTTTGACCACTGCAGATTATTAGTTGTCAAGGCAAATGGTTAAGATCCGGAACAAAGGAACATCCTGACATTGCAACAAAGTCCGACTTGCCTGATTGTCTGAGTCGTCTTGTAAACAAGACCAAATTTACATATAATAGCCACATTATCTAAATCATTCATGTGTAAATGAGTGCACTCAAAATGACTGTAATAATGCATGTGCACAAATGCAGCAAGTGCGTCAATATCGGAACGAGGAAGCCAGCAAGCCATGAGTGATTTTTACCACTGATTAGGTAATTATTGTACTATGCACCTCGATTTTCACATTTAAATAAGTTTGCCTAGCCTGAAAGGTTTCGAGATTGTTGGTTGGACACATAAAGCAACTGAATATAAGGAGTCTAAAATATCTTGTTTTTAATTTTAGCATTGTGTGCATTGTATTGCAACACACACAAAGCTACTTAGGTGGTGCTAAAAGTTATATGTACTGACTGGCCACTTCATTTGGTACACCTGGTCAACTGCTTGTTAAACCTAATATCTTATAAACCTAATCTACCCACACATGGCAGCAACTCAGTGCTTCCAGGCATGTAGACATGGTCAAAACAAACTGCTAAAGTTCAAATAGTGCTTCAGAATCAAAAAGAAAGGTGATTTAGGTGACTTTGAATGTGCATTGTTGTTGGTGCCGGACGGCCTCGTCTGAAACAAGCTCCTCTGCTGTAATTCTTTCACACAACCATCTCAGTTGTATACCAAATGGTCCAAAAAAGAGAAAGTATTGAATAAGTGGGAGTTTTCAGGGTGAAGATGCCTCGTTGATCTGAGAGGTCAGAGGAGAATGGCTGCTTGAAAGTGACTGGGAGGCAAGAGTAACTCAAATAATCACTCTTCTCTATACTCAAGGTATGCAGAAGAGCTTCACTGCAGAAGAGAATCTCTGAAGATGGACTACAGCAGCAGAGGACCACAGCCTGTCAGCTAAGAACAGGACACTGTGGCTATAATACGCACTGGCTCACCAAATTTGGACAATAGAAGATTGCCTAGGCTGATGAGTTTTGATTTCTGCTCCAATATTTAGATGGTAGAGTGCGAATTAGGTGTAAACAACATAAAGTGTGGGTCCATCCTGCTTCGTATGAGCAGTTCAGACTGCTGCTAGTGATGAAATAGTGTGGGGAATATGTTCTTGGTAGCTTTGGACCCCCTAGTACCAACTGATCATTGTTTAAACACCACAACCTACTGGAGTATTGTTGCTGACCATGTCCATCAGTTTATGACCTCGTTGTACCCATCTTCTGATGGCTGCTTCTAGCAGGTTAACACACCATGTCACAAAATTCAAAAAATCTCAAACTGATTTCTTGAACATGCGAATGAGTTCACTGTATACAAATGGCCTCCATAGTCACCACATCTCAGTCCAAATTTACTGAGGTTTAGAAAAAGTCCTCGTGAACAGTCCAACAGTCCAAGTCTGCAGCGATGTTTCAGAAGCCAATCAGCCTGGGACTAGCAACACATACCCAATAAAGTGTCCAGTGAGTGTATGTTCATGGTACATTTACACCTGTCATCGTAATCGAAGCTGCGCTTTATTGAAAATGAACAGCCAAAAAAAAAGAAAAAAAAAGAAAGCCATAGAAAGAAACCTCTTTGTAGGAAATGAGTCTTCTTTGTCTGAGAAGCCCTTTGTATTAGAATAGTAATCTCATTTTAAGGCAATATATCCAACTTTGTTATAATAGGATACTCCAGCTAACACTGAGCTACAGTTAACAGGCTTGAACAAATCGTTTACATAATATTCCAGCAGAGGAACAAGATTGTTTTCCCTAATTTAAGAGTAAGACCTCTTGCATAACTTCTCAATTTAAGCTTCCTAGTAAAACTCTGGATCTAACCAAGACTTGCAGTCTTACATCTCACCATAAAGTCCTATTCATCTCATTTTGAGAACAATATACTATGTAAGAGCTGATTGTGTAAGATTATCCAGATTGTTTTAAGAATATATGTTTTATTTCTTAGTGAAGGTGGTGGATCTGAAGCTAGTTATTCTACAGGAAAATTCAAGCTTAATTACCATCAGCTGTATGAGGCAACATCTTCTTACACTGCTTTCAGCTGCAAGACTGTTGCAAAGGCAAAGACTGTCCAGTAACAAGAGCTTAAATCACACTTATATTTCTTATTTATATAAATGCTGGTGTTGCATCCACATCAAATAATTTATGTACAAACATTTTGTGTTATCAGCAGTATCATCAGACACCCCATTATGGTTATTAGTTTCTGATTTTAAGTAGAACATTAAGGGTGCACACTGTTAGAATAAACCGGTTGAATAACCTGATGTGTGATCATCCACCCTTTCAGCATCTATCAGCTCTGTTTTCCTGGGCAGGTGTATTAGATTATAGTAGCATATGCTCACAGATCTCTATTCGGAGCAATAAAATGAATAGTCCAGATGGTTTTTTTTATTAGTTCACAGAAACCTACACTTCCTCTGGTCCTTTCATTAGTGAACTTATCACCAGTAAGAAAAAGTCACTTTACAGTGCCTGCATTTTAACTCATCCCAGCTGAATAGGCGCAGGTGTAATGAATAACCCTAATGACTATTGAGATGCATTAAGTGTCCCATCAATCCATTTCAACCAGCCAGCAAAATACCTGGAAAGGACTCACCTAAATGGGAAGCATCCATTGTTACTGGCATCACTTACACCTGTGTTTTTTCTGCCTCAACAGTTAAAAAATGTTGGTTGTTTTCTCCTCCATATGCATCACTTTGGGGACTTGATCAAGCTCCTTCTTAACTTAAAAAAAAAAGCCACCCAAAGCGGCTTTGTGGTTCAGTGACCTGACACAATTTACACAGTTGGAAAAAATAAAGTATGCTCTCAAGGGGTCGAAGGAGAGATTCTTTGCAGTTTGGGATACATTAAAACCATAGCCACCTGATAGATGCTTGACAGCTGCCGTACATCCTTTTCCTGTGTGATTATGATTAATTTTGTGCAAACTATTGCCCTTTAGGTGCACATCTTCAAATATGGTGAATTTCCTTGTATCTCATTTAAATTCACTTTATTCATTTATTTATTTTAATTTTTTTCCCCTCTGGATCGGTGTCCAACATGTTCTTGGGGTGGGGTAAATATATAAAAAGGAGCATTGTGGCCTTGCTACATGTATATCTTCGTACTACATTGTTGATACTCAATAAAAATTAAAAAAAGGTCACCAATGACTTCCATACACTTTGAAATTCAGTTCAGACGGTGGTTTGATTCCTCAAACCTCTACACGCTAAAGTGTTCACCGCTCCACTCTCATTGGTACGTGAGCTCATGTTTGAACGGGTGAATGAGAACGTCAAGCAGTTGTAGAACTGCAAATACAATATTTGCAGTTTCATATTTCACATTAATAAACAAAAAAACATTTTAAAAAAGAACTGACTAGATTTAAGTGTCATTTCTCTTGCAGTTTTTTTTTTAAAATGTCCTTTTCTCTGAATATAGTCCTCATTGAAACATTCTTTGGAGAAACCCTTTTTACTGATCTCAGTTAGTGTTTAAGAAAACTTCAAGGACATTTAAGCTAGTTAAAAAAACATATTTGCACTGTGTTGCCATGGATAAGAGTATCAACATGTGGCCAGATTTAGGCACAACTACGGCACGCAGGTATCACTCAGACTCACTCGATGTGATGAAACCTATAAATGTTGAGAAAGCAGCTCGGGTGAGTTGAAGGTTAATGCCAACAACGGATGGAAAGAATGTGACAGGCAAAAGAGGATGAAGCAAGGAGTGTTTTCCACTAGAGAAAGGTGTCTGTTTTTAATGCTGTGCTGCCTGACGCCTCAAAGATCACGGCCGTTCCATATTGATTTTTGGCCTTGTCTCTTGTGTACAGAGATTTTCACGAATTCTCTGACTCTTTTAAAGATATTGGGAACAGCAGATGATGAAATTCCCATGTCCATTGTTATTTCACACTGAAAAAGGTTATTTTAAAATTGTTTGTGTTTAAGAGAAAGTGATACCCTCCCTGTCTTTACTTCTAAAAGAGTTTCTCTTAGATGCCCTTTTAATACCCAATTATCAAATTTACCTGCTGGCAATTAACATAATTAAAAGTGAGATTTTCCACTTGGTATTTTTTTTCTTTTGGTATAACTTTAATAATCCCTAATTGTCCCTGTCTCAGCTTTTAGACAAGATCATATATTTAAAAAGACATTTTCAGAGTTTCAAAATCTGATGTTTCATTTTTGCCTTTTTAAAACTGTAAAGACCCCTCATACTTTAGACAGATACTCGAGAACATGCTTTCCACAGGCGCTAATTCCATAAAACCTCACATGAGATGTTGGTGAGGACTTTTAGCCTGACTCGCAGGTTTACCTCTAATCTTTTTCTGTTCTTTTTTGTAGTTAAACCACAAATGTTTGTGCTCTTTTTTTGTTTGAGGGGTGTTAAAAATGTACTGTGTGTGTTTGAATTACACGAGTGTGTTTGGATACCTGTGCATATCTGAGTTTAAAACATTTATGACAAAACATTATTGCAAACTGCCTTAGATTACCAACTTAGACTACTAACTGCCTGGATGACTGAGAACCTACACAGACATATTGTCAAGGCTCGGCTGTGTGGCAGGCAGGAGGAGGACCCAAACGCAAAACTCACAGACACGGGGGTGAACTCAAAATCACAGCTTTAATGCTGGAATGGCCGAACATAGGAAATACAAAACTAAACTGGGAAAAGTAAACTAACATACGCGAAGAGACACAGGGAGATCCACACAACATGAGGGACGACGTCACGCTGAACAGAGGGAGACGCAGACAGAAATACACAGAGGGTTAACGAGGGGAGTGGGAACACACGGGGAACACAGGTGACACTGATAATCATAACGAGACAGGGCGGGGTGAACTGAACACTGACGGGAGAGGTGAAACAGGAAGTACAGAGGAGAGAGAGCACGAGTAGAACACCAACGTAACGGGCAGGGGAGACACGGAATAAACACGAAAGGGGACGAGGGCTCATAAATACATAGAGGGCACACAGGGGGAAGAGAGAGCACGGGGAGAACTTAGACATAATGGGCAGGGGAAGCATGGAATAAAACATAAGGAGAGACGAGGGCTCACAGATACACAGAGGGGCACACAGGGAGACATGAAGGGCAAGGGATCAAAACTAGAAGCCATAAAATAAAATCACACACAAGTACAATAATACGAAAATCACAGAGAACTAAAAACGCTGGGTCAGGAGACCCAGGACCGTGACAGTACCCCCCCCTCAAGGGCTGGCTCCAGACAGCCCAAACACAGAAAAACAAAACCAAACAGAAAACAACCCAGGGCGGGCGGCGGGGGCCCAGGACGGAGGGCTCGGAACAGAAAACAAAAGAAGAGCACAGCAAACACCGGAGCCCAAGAAAATAACTCAAACACAGAGCAGTTCAGGGGGCCGACCATGCGCAAGGCAACGGCGGAGACGTGAAAACAGTTCAGGAGGCCGGCCGTGCGCAAGGCAACGGCGGAGACGTGAAAACAGTTCAGGAGGCCGGCCGTGCGCAAGGCAACGGCGGCGGTGAAGGAGACGACGGAGCAGTTCAGGAGGCCGACCGCGCGGGAGGCGGCGGCGACGATGACAGCGCTGGTCCGGGGGCCGACCGTGCGGAAGGCGACGGCGGCCACCCAGGCGATGACGGTGCAGTTCAGGGGGCCGGCCGCACGGAAGGCAGCGGCGGCGGCTCTCCAGTGTCAGGCGTACTGGCCGAGGCCCGGTGGGCACAGGACCAGTCAAGGCGGGACCAGGTGAAGCACAGGCTGAGGCTGCAGCAGACGAAGACTCTGAGGAGGCTGCAGCAGACGAAGACTCTGAGGAGGCTGCAGCAGACGAAGGCTCTGAGGCCGGGCCAGGCGAGGACGAAGGCTCTGAGGCCGGGCCAGGCGAGGACGAAGGCTCTGAGGCCGGGCCAGGCGAGGACGAAGGCTCTGAGGCCGGGCCAGGCGAGGTTGCAGAGGCTGAGGCCGGGCCAGGCGAGGTTGCAGAGGCTGAGGCCGGGCCAGGCGAGGTTGCAGAGGCTGAGGCCGGGCCAGGCAATGACGAGGCGGTCGCAGATGGCGGCTGGACAGGCTCCTCGGGCCCTCCAGCTGATGCGGCGTGCGGCTGGACAGGCCCCTCGGACCCTCCAGCGGAGACAGGAGGCTGAACGGGCCCCTCGGACCCTCCAGCGGAGACGGGAGGCTGAACGGGCCCCTCGGACCCTCCAGCGGAGACAGGAGGCTGAACGGGCCCCTCGGACCCTCCAGCGGAGACGGGAGGCTGAACGGGCCCCTCGGACCCTCCAGCGGAGACAGGAGGCTGAACGGGCCCCTCGGACCCTCCAGCGGAGACGGGAGGCTGAACGGGCCCCTCGGACCCTCCAGCGGAGACCAAAACAACGCCAACAGGCATGAAGTCCTTCGGCCGACATGAGGACAACTGGCGCTGCACTGAGCACTGACTCTGCCCAGGCAATACGAACATGGTGCAGTTCTTAGGGGGCTGCTTAAACTTCAGGGGTCCAGAATCAGCCGGTGACTGAGACCTAGCCTCTGGGGAAGCCCTGGAGTGGCAAACTGTGCCAACGGCGGCTAAACCATGGAAAGTACCCTGAGTAGAAATCCAGTTACCTCTCTGCATGGAGTGAATGAGCAAAACTGGCGACACAGGAGACTGAGCGGAGAGTGGCTGCTGGGCAGCTAACTGAGTTACTGGAGACACGGGTGAGAGCGGGAGCTGAGCTGCTGGACACACGGGGACCTGAGCTGCTGGACACACGGGGACCTGAGCTGCTGGACACACGGGGACCTGAGCTGCTGGACACACGGGGACCTGAGCTGCTGGACACACGGGGACCTGAGCTGCTAACGGTGGAGAAGTAAATGACTGCACAGGGGACTGAACTGATGTCTGTAGTAACGGTGGTGGTGAGAGTGGAGTAGGTGGTGGAGTTAATGACTTCACAGGGGACTGAACTAGAGGTAGTGACGGTTGTGGTGCTGGTGGTTGAGTGGGTGACTGTGCTAAAGGAGACTGCACTGGGGACACTGGAGACTGCACTGGGGACACTGGAGACTGCACTGGGGACACTGGAGACTGCACTGGGGACACTGGAGACTGCAGTGATGGTTGTAGTGGAGGTGTAACGGGTGAAGGAGTGGCTGAAGTGGCTGTGGGTCGGACGGCTAGTGGCTCAGCTACAGGGTATGGTAACGGCAGGGCTATGGGTTGAATGACGGACTGAGTAGCAGCCTGAGTGGCTGGGTGTAGTGACGGTTGTGGTGGAAGAGAAACAGGTGGTAGTGTGGATGATGGAGCTAAGGGCGACTGAGTGGCAGACCGAACTGATGACTGAAGCGATGGTAGAGGTGAAAATGGAGCTTGTGGTGGAGTTAATGGCTGAGCTAGCGGGGACACAGGAGACTGAGCTGCGGGTGGCGGCGAGGGAGCTAACTGAGCTGCGGGTGGCGGCGAGGGAGCTAACTGAGCTGCGGGTGGCGGCGAGGGAGCTAACTGAGCTGCGGGTGGCGGCGAGGGAGCTAACTGAGCTGCGGGTGGCGGCGAGGAAGCTAACGGAGCTGCGAAGGGCTGCGAGGGAGCTAACGGAGCTGCGAAGGGCTGCGAGGGAGCTAACGGAGCTTCTGGCAGCACAGAAGGTGAATTAGAAGGCCGAATGTCCGGCTGTGGGGTGGCGCGTCGGCGGCGTGAATGCCGTTTCTTTTTTGATGATGGCTCTGACGGGCCGAGCGGCTCCACATCCGGCCCTTCAGGCAGGTGGGTAGTAGCAGCTGGGGGATGAAGGTGGAGCTCGTTGCGGATTAAATCCTGTTCGAGTGGGTGGAGCGCACTGAGTAGCCAGGGAAGACCACAGAACAAGCGCTGTAGTCTGGTTTCCACAGCACGGCGAAATTCCTTCCCCTCATGTTCGAGCCACAGATGCAGGAGTCTCTCCACGGAGTAGATTATGTCCAGACGCAGTTCTTCTGGTGGGTTGAGTGCTGCTGGGTCCATATCTGGTGACGTCGTACTGTCAAGGCTCGGCTGTGTGGCAGGCAGGAGGAGGACCCAAACGCAAAACTCACAGACACGGGGGTGAACTCAAAATCACAGCTTTAATGCTGGAATGGCCGAACATAGGAAATACAAAACTAAACTGGGAAAAGTAAACTAACATACGCGAAGAGACACAGGGAGATCCACACAACATGAGGGACGACGTCACGCTGAACAGAGGGAGACGCAGACAGAAATACACAGAGGGTTAACGAGGGGAGTGGGAACACACGGGGAACAGGTGACACTGATAATCATAACGAGACAGGGCGGGGTGAACTGAACACTGACGGGAGAGGTGAAACAGGAAGTACAGAGGAGAGAGAGCACGAGTAGAACACCAACGTAACGGGCAGGGGAGACACGGAATAAACACGAAAGGGGACGAGGGCTCATAAATACATAGAGGGCACACAGGGGGAAGAGAGAGCACGGGGAGAACTTAGACATAATGGGCAGGGGAAGCATGGAATAAAACATAAGGAGAGACGAGGGCTCACAGATACACAGAGGGGCACACAGGGAGACATGAAGGGCAAGGGATCAAAACTAGAAGCCATAAAATAAAATCACACACAAGTACAATAATACGAAAATCACAGAGAACTAAAAACGCTGGGTCAGGAGACCCAGGACCGTGACACATATATTTGTAAACTGCTACACAGATATAGCTAAAGCCACGGCTGTTTTTCATTTCTAGTATTTGTGTCTAGGCGTTTCTTCGTGTAGTTATTTAAATGATGATTTATGTAGCAGTCTGACACATTTTATAAGACTTGTTTGATTTTTGTTTTTTTTAGTGAAATGGGATGTTTTGTTGGTTTAGTGACGAGTTGTTCATTACTCCTACAGTTTAAAGATTGTAGCTAAGCATTCATTTATTTTCTTAATAGCTCACTCAATTCAGAGTTGCAGGGAAGCTGCAGCCTATTGCAGTGGTCACGGTTTAAAATGCGGGGCACTCCTTTGACAGGTCTCCAATCTATCACAGCAGTGAGAGACAGACACATCCATTCTCATATTCACGCATACAGCCAGTTTAAAATCATCAATTAACTTAACATGTAAGTCTTTGGACTGTAGGAGGAACCAGAAGTGCTGTGCAATACTCTAAATTTTGGTATTGATCCGTTACCAACCAAACCCAGGATCAGTATAGCCAATATCAACACCAATACACATATAGTTTCAACTTATAAAGGCATCTTATGTCTCTTATGTGCAAAAAGCGCTATATAAATGCAATCCATTATTATTATTATTATTAAATTACTTCACCTGTTCGTGATTACAACCAAGAATCTTCTTGCTCTGACGCAACAGTGCTGCCGAGGCATCAGAACGCCCCTCTTTTAAAACAATGTTTTGAAATACAGAAATATTTGAAGGAATCAGTATCGTGGAGCTGTCCACCACTGACCTGTGCCTGCAGCAGGGCGTGGATAAAGCAACTGCGGAGTACGGATCAAAGAAAAGGTCAAAATCCGCTTACTGTCCAGACCTAATACCCAGACATGGCTTGGCTTGTTGACTTTGATTTTACAGCTGTTTATTGTGTCCTGTAATGTGTTGTTCATTTAGATTCAGGATTCTTTGTCCTTTTTCCTTTTCTGTGTTATAATAATAATGGATTGCATTTATATAGCACTTTTCTAGGCACCCAAAGCGCTTTACAATTCCACTATTCATTCACTCTCACATTCACACACTGGTGGAGGCAAGCTACAGTTGTACACACCAAAAACCAAAATATGAATAACCGTGCTGCAGCTGACTGCATGCTGGACTCTTGTTGTTGGCGGAGATCTGACTGGACAGAAGTATCGAAATGTGGTCCTCCAAATTGTACCTGTGCCACTCTTCCAGGAGGACCCTGTCCTATGACTGTTACAGCCGGACAATGCCCACCCAAACACTGCCAGGAACGCCAGAGCAGTGAAGGCCTTTCTGGATCAGGAGCATATATATATATATATATATATATATATATATATATATGTATATATCTTTCAACATGTAAATTAATCAGAATGTTTTTTTGTATGTAATTTGTATAGTATATTTTTTTTTCTCTCATTTCTTTTCTAAATGTACTTGTATATTGTTCACATGTTGAAATAAATTACCAATCAATCAATCAATCAATCAATTACCTCAGCGGCGAGGGCAGAGCGAAGGACGGCGGGCATGTGGAGAATTTAGAATGAATGAGGTGAAAGTCTTTTTGGAAAACTGGAGGAGAAGATGATAATTGCTGGTGGTTGCTGAATTATAAAGGATAAGAGACGTTGACACAGACCTGCACCTTCTCATCAAATCACACAAGTCCACCAAGAAGCTTACCTATGAATAATGCATGAACATAACACGTGTGTACACACACACAAACTGCAAATGTGTCTCCACATTATAACCGCACATAGCTAGAGATTCTCTGATGACATTGTGCATCAATTATACAAATACAGTGAACTTCGCGTACAGTTTCACATCATTCCATGTGCATGCACACGGCACATACGCACGCGCACTCGTGCACAAAGAGCGGCTAAAATACAGCCTTACTCAAGAGCCAGCATACTGATGAATAATACACCATCAAAACCAAGACAGTATCTCACTTATTCTCGCTCCCCCTCACACACACATGGTGCTTTATGTCAAAATTCATTTTTGTTTACAGCAATCAGATTAAGAAAATATGAAAGTGTAGTGGCAGCGGTGCAGATTCAGGCTAATGACGGATGAACTGACACATTTCTAGAAACGGCTGGGAGATGGAGTCATACGGGCTAGAGGATGGAGGAGGAGTTGGAGTTGAAACTACCCTTAGTGAAGGTGGATGAAGCAAGAACTGAGCAACCACATGCTAAGACACCACAGCCAAATGACTGGAAGGAGAGTACATGACATGCGGCAGAAGAAAATAAAAGAATAAAGCCAGTGTGCGGGATGATGACAAATAGATGGGTGAGGGGGGAGAAGGAGGAGAAGGAGGAGGAGGGTGATGAGGCCAGCAATGTGCTATATTAATATTTAATGCAGCAGGTCAGTTAGGATAGAGCAGCTACGTTAACTTAGACTGACAAAGTATGGCCCCCAAGTGCAAACAAACTAGCATGGCAAAATAAAATCTGTGTCAACAAAGTGAAGCTTCAAGGGTCACTTGTAGAAGAGAACAGCCACAGCGACAGTGGCAGAGGGTTTTTTTTTGTTGTTTTTTTTAACCCAGAATGAGATTCTGCCCAAAGTTGAGTTGTAGAAAGCTTAAAATAAATCCCCACATTATTCTGGTGAACTGAACATCAAAGTCTACTGGCTACATAGTGCAGAAAATGTACTACCTCAGTTCCCTGTGGTCTGAGATACAGGTGACTGACAAAAAAAAGAAGTACTTTGGTATATAAATTATGGGATGGCATCAGTAAGCACATTTGGGGACAGCTGTACACAACAGATTTTGTTTTTTTGTTTTTTGTCCTAGTTGTCCTGTGATATTAGATCTTAGTGCAATTAGGAATAATTTAACACTGCAGGTTAGTGCGTTAAGAGGGTGAAACATAGGGGCATGACAAGCGGGCCTGTCAAACATTAAAACTGAACTAAAGAGCTTCACTGGTGAACGCGACACATTTTCTGCTGCAGTCTAATTCTCTGTAAATGCTCAGCAGATGTTCTGCAAACCCAAGTGCTAACAAACACTGCTCTAAATCCATGCGCTAACATAGAATTAGCTCAGGAAATCTATTCGCAAACAAACACCTCGGGTAGCCAAGGAAAGGAATATTTTTTTACTTGACCAAAACCAGAATAATCAGGCCAAAGAGGAGTTATTCAAAGAGAGCTGCTTGTGTTAGAATAGCTTCAGTACAACGGGGGCATTTAATTCTACACGTGTACTTTGATTTCTTGGTGTTTAAACTGTGCTGTGACTTCAGGAACTCTACAAAGAGCAGTTTTATGAATATAATAGTAACACATGTTACATCAAACATCAGTCTGTGGGTATTCCTGAAAGCTGCGAGCAGGGACATCACAGTCGACAACCTCTGCAGCATTAAAAACACTGACGTAAGGCAGGTCCTTCAATAGCTAACAAGCAGAGGTCCCTTAAGCTCTAAAAGCTCTTCAGTTTTAGAACACAGAGACAGGTCCCAAAGCCCACATCCACCAACCATGCACAGGCTTTCTACTTTTCTGGGATTGAGCTATAGCATTTAGCTTGCAGACATTGGTTCCCAGTGCTAACAAAGACTACTTTAGTATTTTACAAGAGGTAAGTCCCGCTGCTTAAATAGATTAGGTCTCACCACAAAACCATGGGAAGCACGTAATGGACAGCAGCGCAGCCTCAGATAGACAAAGCTCACAACGAAACCTCAGAATGTAAATGGGCCTGGAATACGGCGGGTCTCCTGACATTTAAAACACTTTTCCGTCTCCGACCCAACACTTAAATGGTTTTAATGTTATTTTACTCCTGAGTTATCCAGAACACACCGTCCTAAATGGTCACACTGCTGAGGATGTTACTTTTAAAGTAAAGGTCTGCATCCACTGATGTAGAGAACTATGGAAGAAGAAAAAGTTATTTCTAAAATACTTTAAAAATACGCACTAACCAGCCATTGTATCAGGTACACATGTTCAGTACCTTATTCATTTGAGCTGTGCTGCTTTGAGCTGATAGGAAGGGAACTGTAACTTAAATATCCACTTGTTACAAGCAAGGTATGCAGAAGGGCATCTCTGAATGTGCAACAAAGTGAAACTTGAAGCAGATGTGCTACAACAGCAAAAGACCACACCATGTACTACTCCACTCTCTCAGCTAAGAACAGGAAACATAGACTCGCAAAAACTGGACAAGAGAAGATTGGAAAAATGTTGCATGGTCTGATGAGTTTCAACTTCTGCTGCAACATTTGGATGCTAAAATCGGATCAATATGAAAATCTGGTTCCATCCTGGCTTATATCAGGAATTCAAACTGCTGCTGGTGTCTGGGACATTTTATTGAAACGTTATGGGTTCCTTAGTCCCAACAGAGCATTGTTTAAACATCAATGTTTTTCTCTGAAATTATAGGAGAAAGAAATCTTTCTATCTATCTGTTATGTGAATCACCAGACACCCCATGATACAACATTATCACAGTACTTACAATATGCTATTATTGTGATTTTTAACATTTTCCAATATTTGCAAAAAAATTCAAATTCATTTATATATTTATTTGTATATTTATTTGCCTCATGGTGGTTTATATTGTGAGGTAAAGACCCTGTAATAACAGAGAGAAAAGCCCAACAATCAGATGACCACCTATGAGCAAACACCCAGCAAGAGTGGGAAGGAAAAACTCCTTTTTAACAGGAAGATACTGGGGGTATTTGCACAAATTGCATAACTGCATCACTAAAAAAAAGGCTGCCATGAGATAAGATGGACTCACTCTGCTATCAGTCTGCCAACTTGAATGGGGTCAAATTGGTAATAACATGCAGACTTTTTATGAAAATACACCAATTAACTGTGAGAAATAACTGAAAATCACATATCTGTAGCTTTCTATAGAGGCAGAAACACACATTTCACTATCACATTTGCGCTTATCAACCTTTCTGTTCTACAGGAAATTAACTAGAATGCAACCAGCTGGCACTCAGAGAGTCAAATCCCCTCAAGTTGCACTCATTGACAAAGACTCATTCATAATGATGGCAACACTTTGGCAATCTGTCTGTATTTAGAAATTAGGCAGCAATTATTTGCAAACCTCTGAGAGTGACCGCAGGTTGCTTCCTGTCAGACAACCTGTGCAGTCGCCGTGATCATGGTCATTTTTACTCGTGTGACTGAGCCATTAGCCTGCTCTGTATTGGGATCTAGCTTTGCCAAGGCGAGTGTGTCCAGTGTTTTTCAGCTGAACCAATTTAATGTGAGTGTGCTTGACTAATGTTATCTCAGGATGGTGTTGAAAGAGAGGACCCTCTTTTTCTTGTTCTGTTTATTTAATTAAATACATACATTTTTGATGTCCCTGTATTGACATAACATCACCAAGCAAAAATATCACAAAACTGTGTTGTATCAATTTTTTTTTAAAATCAATCTATCAGTGTAGCATCATTTATATTTGCTCATTTACATTTCCCGTGCTGCGGGAGTATGGGGTGTCTGGCCCATTGCTACGGGCCATTCGATCCCTATACAACCGTTGCAAGAGCTTGGTTCGCATTGCCAGCAATAAGTCTGACTCGTTCACGGTGGGTGATGGGCTCCGCCAGGGCTGCACTTTGTCACCGGTTCTGTTCATAATTTTTATGGACAGGATTTCTAGGTGCAGCCAAGTGGCGGAGGGCTTTCACTTTGGTGGCCTCAGAATCTCATCTCTGCTTTTTGCGGATGATGTGGTTCTGTTGGCTTCATCGGGTGAGGGCCTCCAGCTCGCACTGGAACGGTTCGCAGCCGAGTGTGAAGCAGCGGGAATGAGGATCAGCACCTCCAAATCTGAGGCCATGGTTCTCAGCCGGAAAGGGGTGGAGTGCCCACTCCGGGTCGGGGATGAGTTCCTGCCCCAAGTGGAGGAGTTCAAGTATCTCGGGGTCTTGTTCGCGAGTGATGGGAGAAGGGAGTCGGAGATCGACAGACGGATTGGGGCTGCAGCTGCAGTGATGCGGACGCTGCACCGGTCCATCATGGTGAAGAGAGAGCTGAGTATAAAAGCGAAGCTCTCAATTTACCGGTCGATCTACGTCCCTACCCTCACCTATGGCCACGAGCTGTGGGTAGTGACCGAAAGAACGAGATCACAGATACAAGCGGCGGAAATGAGCTTCCTCTGAAGGGTGGCTGGCCTCTCCGTTAGAGATAGGGTGAGAGGTTCAGCCATCCGGGAGGGGCTCAGAGTAGAGCTGCTGCTCCTCCACATCGAAAGGAGCCGGCTGAGGTGGTTCGGGAATCTGACGAGGATACCTCCTGGGTGAGGTGTTCCGGGCATGTCCCACCGGGAGGAGGCCGACCCAGGACACGCTGGAGAGATTATTTCTCGGCTGGCCTGGGAACACCTTGGTGTTCCCCCAGATAAGCTAGAGGAGGTGGCTGGGGAGAGGGAGGTCTGGGCTTCTCTGCTTAGGCTGCTTCCCCTGCGACTCGGCCCCGGATAAAGTGGAAGAAGATGGATGGATGGACATTTTCTTACTGTATTAATTTGACTTGAAGTATTAAAAATATATATATAATGAAAAAAAATATATATAATATATATAGTTTTGGAATATTTCATGCTTATATAAAAATTTTAAACCCCTTTTAAACACACAACTAGAAAGATTTTGATATATTTAGCAAAACCTTTAAATATGGATGTTTTTAGGACGCATTTAATTCATCATTATAATTACAAAGCCAGTAAAACTTTCCTCCTGTTTGTTTCTGCTCATGTTTGTCAAGTTTTGGAACATTTTAATGCTTATAAATATGACATTTTAAATCCCCAATTCGAAATTGAACTTTATGAAGTCAGATGAATTCAAAGTAAACCATTAAATGCAATATTCACAGGTGTTAAAGTGTAAGTTTGTGTTGAGCATCATTTAATTTAAAACTGTTACATATGCAAATGTGCAAGTGTGTCATTTTTTATTTTTTACATGTAGAGAGAAGTAATTTACCTCTCAGACTTCTGCTGTCATTTCAGTGTAATTTATTTATTTTTGCCCCAGTCACCAAAACTTTGAACCCACTGATGTATTTGCTTTAGTCAACAGTTAATACACCCATCTGCTGCAGGTTTACCTTCATTATCTCAGAGAAGTCATAAACTCACATTCGTTTTCCAAAAATCCATTAAAAACAGCTCGCGGACACGCTGCAGCGTTGAAGAACGTATTGTAATCCATCACACTCGTGTAATGCATTCCTCTCCTGCGAACATGTCTGTGAGTTGGGTTTTTTTTGTTTGTTTTTTTACAGTTTTGTTGGGAATCTCTGTGAAGCAAAAACAAATTATCAGTTATTAATGCACGATGAGATTAGCAGATTAGTGAGTTAGTAATCCGGTGTCACACTCCTCTTAACGTGCCAGAGCAAATCCGGATGATTAAATCAGGTAAGATATCTCTTCTCCACTCTGCCATCAACACCAGCTTTTATTTACAATGTTTCTGTTGTAACACTGCACTCCAGCTCTGACATCTGAGATGTGTGCCTGAGTTTGTCAAAGTTTGTTTTTTGGCGATGATTTGTATTAATTGAAGAATCATTATTGCAAATATTAATAAGGAATATTACTACATAAAAAAGGCTGGTTAAATAATTTCTTTTTGAAGCTGGATTTCACTGAACTTACAGTGTGAAGAGTAAAAAAAAAGGTTTTCTTTTTGTCTGATACGAAGTAAATGTGTGCAACTGAAACAGCCTGCTTTTTAGGTTAGGACTGTGAAACACAAACAAGCTCTTACAAGATTTAGATCCAATTAGCAAAACTTTTGAATGCAGATGTTCTGAGGATGCATATAATTCAGAATTGTGACTGCAAAGCTAACTGAGTCATATCCCCCAAATGTAATCCTTTTGTTTGTGTTTACTCATGATCGAGTAATTTGACACTGATCGTAATGGTGACACTTTATTCCTATTGCTGGCACGAAGGGGCTTCAGAAAAACAAAGCACATTAAAAAACACAGAATTACACAAACGAAAAGGCCTCGAAAACAAAACTTATTGTAATCCGGTGATAAATTCTGCACGCACACAAGAGTTTGTGCCTTTTAGACTTTAAATATATCGCGTGTGCTCACAGAAATAATCCATCAGCTGTCCCCGATAAATCAAGATGCACTCTGCAGTGCTGACTCCATCACATATGTTGCTGCATCAGCGTGCAAAAAGTCAATGAGAATAATGTAAAGAAATAATGTAATTTTTTTTGAGCACAAGTACAACAAAGCCCATTGTACTGGAGGGCGGACGAGCGCTTGCCAAGCACTGCTGGTTAAATCTGTCTCCAGAGTGGTAGCTGATGGTTGTGTGTATGGTTGGCCCTGCCTATCCAAGTGTCAGAATCCTGCTCACGGCAGAGGTTAATCACAACACCTGTTTAGGAGAGATTACAGCAGGATCTGCCAGAGTATTCAAAGGCCTCTGCTTTATTAAAACCAAAGTGTCTGTCCAGGCTGTGACAACCACAAACACGCAAGCATATGTGTGGCAGGAAAACGAATGCAATGCCTGTTTATATATGGTCTGCGTGTGTGCGCGTGTGTGCCCGTGTGTGCGTGTGTGGCCACGGCTGTTTGAGTAATAAGTGCTTGACTTATAGAGCTTCAGAGAGAAAGAGATGTTAACGTTATTTCATCCCTCTACATGGAAAATAAATGACAAAGCCAACCCTATTCCTCCCTCGGTTCCTCTCTTCCCCCATTGGTGAATGAATTTAAAGCAGCTCGAGAACTGAGCAAGACCCTGCATCCTCCTCCCTCCTTTGGCAGCCTTCATTGGTAAATCAAAGAATTGCCAGTTTGATATTTATAGCTGGAGTGCCTTGGGGGGGGGTGAAAAAAATCCTACTTTCTCTCTCTTTCTCTCTCTTCCAGCCTACTGATGGTGACTCCGTTGGACTTTAGAAACCTTAGGCCTGGTGTAAAAATGGCAGCAAGCTTTGAGTCAGCCCATCCTGGCCGACTACCGCAGCACTGATCGCCGGAGCACGTTGGTGCCGCAGGTATGGGAACCGGATGGTCAGTCATTGTCGGGGTCACTTGTCCAGAATCACTGCAACGCAAACAAATCTGGCTGATGTAGGAATACCGCGAGCCAGAAGATTGATTAGACAATTCAAAGAGTGTTAGTATTCCTGCATTTAGAGAAGCGCTTCAGGCCCTGCTGAATATTAAAACACTGGTTTATCCACATTTTGGTTAAAATTACAATAGACTAGTGTTGCTTAAGTGAATTTATGACAGCAGCGGCATTATATCTACTAAATACCACAGTATAAGTTTATACAATGACACAGATGCCCCCGGGGCTTGTCAGTTGGGCGCAGGGCTGATTCTGGGAGCAAATGTTAGAAAGCGGCGAAGGCGTTTTGCGAAGATTGTTTGCGGGGAAAGGAGTGTGTGTGAAGGGGGGGGGCTTAGACAAATCACTAATTCTGCAGAGGAAAGAAAAACGGTAGCTGAAGGGGGATTCATTCATTATATATAAGCCTTACTCAGGTTTGTGTAAGCCTTTTTATTCCAAAAACACTCCCACAACTCTATTGTGCACCCACTCTCCCTTTGTGAAATGCACACATAAAAATCTTGTTGCTACATTTAGTTAAGCCAGCAACAGGCTAGCGAGCATTACTCCTCCGTCTTGTGGCCTCTGTTGAATTTGTCCCAGTGTGAGTCCACTTGTGCCTGTTTAATGCCACCACCGGCCTCCTCGATTCCCCAGCTCCCCTCGTCTCCTTTCTCAGTGCCCTTCCAATCCAGCCACTTGTTCTCATCGCTTTTGTTCACACGACAGTCACCAGCCACTGTTACCATGGCAAATCAATGGCTAGTCTACAGATGGGAGCAGATTCATTTCGCCCTAGCACATTCTTGCACACACACTGACACACACAAACACACACACACATGCCTGAACACACAATGTATTTGGGCATTCCACCACTGTGTTAATGGTTTGGTGTTGATTTGCTGTGGCTGAGTGCATGCAGGCAGATGTGAGTGCACACGTGTGTGTGTGTGTGTGTGTGTGTGTGTGTGTGTGTGTGTGTGTGTGTGTGTGTGTGTGTGGCCAATATGTTGAAGATCAGATAAGCAAATCTATTTCCTTTACTAATTAAAGGCAGGCACTGCTCCTAAGGAAAAGAGAGCATACCAAATGCCAGGGCATGGTGCTTTAGATGTGGTGATAACCGCACACACACACACACACACACACACGTGCACGGATAAACTCACACATGCACAAATGACTTTTGGCAGTGTGTATATTATCTCTGCTGTGCGTCAGTATGGGGTAAGATTGTACATGTGTGTGTTGTCTATTAGTGTATGTGCTAAGTTATTAAGTGTCCACTGGGGGAGTACGAGCAGCTACATGGCAGATGCTTAAAGCCAGTGGCTGTTAGACAGCAGAGCAGAGATAATAGGCTATGGCTGCCATTACCTACTACGCCCTATTAGCCAGTACCCAAGCTGGAGATAAACAGACAGACACACAAATGGGGGCAAATCTGTACTTTTGTGTTCGTATCTGTGGGTGTGAACGAGCATGTGGGAGAGAGAGAGAGAGAAAGACAGAGAGAGAGGAAGGATAGAAGGGCTAATTTACCAGGCCTCCTATTAGTGAGACAGATCTTTTCCAGATGGGGAGGGAGTGCAGGAGAAGGTAAGGCGAGACTTGGAGGATGGGGAGGAAGCAGAGGAAGTGCTAACACATTCAGAAAACAAAAGTACATTACAGTCCATGTAAGCAGGAAGATGAGCAGAGGGTTGACAGGCAGAGCGGAGGGGAGGGGGGGGGAGCAGTGAGAGAGAGAGTTAGAGAGACTGACAAACAGATAGAAGGAGAGAGTGAGATATGCAAGAAAACCCCTTCCATGTGACATCCAGTGAAAAAAGAAACGAGGAAAAGCCTCACTTCTAATATCTGACTTGTCTGCAGATGATGCTTCCTAATGTGCATGCGTGTGCTGAGCAGAGCACGAGTGTGACACACACATCACACGCTGGCTCTCTATATCCATCTGTCTCTCCATCCACCCCTGCTTACATCCTTCTGTCAACCGGTTTGATGCTGCAACTCTCAACGCATGCAGGCTTTGCCTTCGTGGCTGCTCCTGCTCCTTGAGAGTTACTCTTAAAAAAAGGTGAGAGTGTATTGGGAACTGGCATGGGAGGGGGAGTGATGACAACGATGATGATGATCAGGCACTATCACCACCCCCCACTCACCCATGTCCTCCCTCTCCCCTCTCTCTGTGTCTCCCTCTTTCTCCCTTCCTGCTCAACACACTTTACAGAAGTTTGAGCCACTGGGAGATCATTAGCACAGGATCAAACCCCAACACTCACTGTCCACACACACACACTGGCAAAAACACACATACACACTGAAAGAAAATTCACACAGACCACACAAGAACACACACATAAACAAGAAATGGGGGCACACACACACACACGCACGCACACACAGAAGAGAACTGCAGCTTGAAATCCAAAACACAGAGCGAGGGAGACGGTGCGTTTTAGCATGAGTGTTCATATTGGTGTGTGTGTGTGCGAGCGGATCAGGCAGGGAACACTGACACACAGTGTGGTGAGACAGAGGGGACAAAGAGGACTGATTGACTACAATTTAGTTAGGTTTTTTTTTTTTTTAAATACGAGCAAAAAAGTAGCCGAAGACAGAAAATACACATTTACTTCAACAGACTTGACAGACGTGTGTGCGCACTTCGCCACATGCACGTAAAAGTGAGCAGCCACCCACACATTGCGAGCCCATTCAGTGGCTCTGAGCAGCCTCTCTCTCCTACACTCCTTCTAGCACACAAATAAAGAAAAGTTCAGACAAATGCACACCAAACTTACATTTCTCTCTCTCAACAAATGAATTCACGTGCTCACGCCCATACGCGCATGCACAATGCAGGAGCCAGACATGCAGACACACACACACAGTCACAGCCAGTCTCTCCATCAGGCGGGTGCTGAATAATTCAGTTTAAGGGAAGTACACAAGACTGTTAGGAGTGTATTCAGCGCTGGCCTGAGGGCCGGCCTCTGCTCTAAAAGCATGATGTCACTTTCAGCCTCCTCCTCCTCCCGGTCCTCTTTGCACCTTACTTTATCATTTCCACTTTCCGCCCTTGATAAAGCCAATGGCTAAATTTACCTTGGTGGCTCCTCGTTGCCTAATTGGATCCATAAATCACAATGTGTGTAACCACAAAACAACAGTAAAAATAACCTTAAACAATTTTAGGAACGTTCATGCTTTATCAAGTATATTTAAACACGAGAGTCAGGCTACCCAGATTTTTTTTCTCCCGTCTCTCCAAATTTCTCCCTCATTCGTTTCATCACCCCGCCCTCCCTCTGCAGGTCCGCCAGCTGTTCTGCTGATCCACCAAAAGCCTCTCTCAGATGTAGGTCACTTTCTCAATTAAGGCAATTAGCAGCAACCGGGCGAGACTGAGAACGAGACTCTCTCATAACAGCAACAGGAGCCATAGGCCCGCATCACATGGCGAGCACTTAACACTCCACTTGGCACCTGCATTAGCCTCGCCTAGCGCCAATCTGCCAGTATTTACATGCACTAAGACGGACTTGGCCCCAGCAGAAAAAAAAAGAAAAAAGAAAAAAAAAAGAAAGCCAGACTGCTCAAACTGCACTGTTCAAATCGGATTAGATTTGCTCAGGCTGTAATTTCCCAGATCATTCATACAGCATAAAGAATCTCTGCTGATAGGAGTGATGTAAAATGTCCAGTTCGCTTCTGGTCTGCCAAAAAGAAAAAGAAAGGAGAAAAAAAAGCTAAATATTCCAGTGACTCCCAAAAATTCAGCCCAGCAGCAGAAAAGAGACATTTGCACCTAAAGAATGATGCTTGTTTTGAGGTCAAAAATCTCCCTCCCTCCAGTACATGTGTAATGACAATCTGCTGGCTGCTACACAGGAACGCCATTATTGAGATTATAGTGGTGTCACTTCAAGCTGGATTGCTATTATCAGATGATTTTGGAGTTGCTTGTTCCCCTGTTGTTTTTCCCACATTGATAAAAAATGTAGACAAGACAGAAAGGCTGTCAGACAGCGCTCCCAAAAAGCTCGTTTTGTAGCACGAGTCGTTCTCTGAGTTCAAGAACGAACCTCCAGTCCACACATGTGTGGACTACTATTTCAACATCTTGGAGTAAAACTAATAAAATGTGAAGAGTGCCTAAAATAATCTACATAACCCCTGCCAGACTTGTGATGCAAGCATCTGCAGTGTGCTGCTCTGCATTGCAATCTTTTAGGATGTGCCAGGCTTGTAGCACCGCTGGCCATCATTAACCGGCCTTAGTGATGTAGGCCTCTCGCACACTACTTTGATTCAAGTCCTCTGCTATGTAGCCTCGTACCAATAACACTTGATTAGCACTGGTCTGCAGAACAGTGTTCTAGGATGCATCACAATCAGCTAGCCCAGCAACACCTCTGGCCATCATTAAAGTGCTGCAGCGAGGTAGGCCATGTTGTTCCATATTGCTCACACACAGCCGGGGTACAATTAATAACGCTTTAATTTTGTTTACGAATTCACATGTTCACATTTGATAGAAATGATTTCCTCCAAACGAGTTTTTATATATATAAACAAAAGCATTATTACAATTCACAATTAAAGTTTTTTTTTTTGTCTATCTATACATCAATAATATCATCTATTATGTCAGCTACCTTTGTGTTTGGATTTATTACACTGAACAGACTCATGTGTCGTGTAATTAGGTACATGCAGAATACATTTAAAGGAGGATGTACATAAGATAGACGGGGAATTTGCAAACCCAAGATAATTAGTTGACAATCTATGAAGTACATTGCACTCGCTGGACACTTTAATAGGTACACCTTGCTTTTGCCTCTAGAACTGCTTTAATTCTTCATGGCAAAGATTCAACAAGCTGCTGGAAACATTCCTCTGAGATTTTTGTTCATGTTGACATGACAGCGTCACAAAGATTGCTGCAGAGTTGTTGGTTGCGCATCCATAATTTGAATCTTCCGTTACATCACATCCCAAAAGTGGTCTACAGCATTAAGTATGGAGGCCATTTGAACTCACTGTCATGTTCAAGAACATGTTGGAGATGATTTGAACTTTGTGATATGGTGTGCTATCCTGCTGGAAGCAGTCATTAGAAGATGGGTACATAAAGGGATGGACATGGTCAACAGTTGGACTGTGGTGTTTAAAGCGATGCTAAATTGGTACTAATGGCTCAAACAGCACAAAAAATTGGGACCCTACCATCTGAATGTAAAAGAAACTGAGAGTCAAGGGAATGAGCAGTGCTTGTAAAACTTCCTATTGTCCAGTTCTGGTGAGCCCATGTGAATTGTTGCCTACTGTTCTTAGCTGACAGGAGGAACACATGGTGTGGTCTCCTGCTGCTGTAGCCCATCTGCTTCAGTGTGTTGTGTGTTCAGAGACGCCCTTCTGCATATCTTGGTTGATACAAAGTGTTATTTGAGGTACTTCTGTCTTCCTGTTATCTTGTTTGGCCATTCTTCTCTGACCTCTGATATCAAAAAGATTTTTTCAGCTGGAGAACTTTCCCTCACCCATGGTTGTGTGGTGCAATGGAGAATTACACCACTGAGAAAACACCACCAGAAAGACAACACCTTGTTTGTGTAGATCGACTAAATGAGACGTCGCCTGATGTTCCAAATGCTTATGTTAAACGCATGGAGGAAAATCACTAAATAATACAGGAACTTTACTGGCAGAATGGGCCGGGGGGGCACTATGCACGCAATAACAATCCGGTTGTTCAGTCTGACGTCACTAGCCGTGTCTGGGTCTAAACTCCGCTGCAGGTCCATATATCAAACGATCACTATGGCATTACTGAGAGTTGAAAAACTGTCTAAAGTATTTCATCTTTAATAAAATGATCAGCCTTCTCCTCTACCAGGTGTAACAATTGAGTTTAACATCCAGGCATCCATGAAAACGGAATTTATGACATTTAACGGAGTTAGAAGTTAGCAGGGAGTTAGCTCGCTAGCTTCTATCTAAATACAATATAGCATGTCCTGACTGCGGGGTTTTGGAAACAAATTAAAACGTACAGCTCTGCTATCACTTCCAGCATAAATGAAGACAGAAAACTAAACAGCAGTGACGTTTGTAGGGTTACTGAAGTTGGGCTAGCTGGTATATAATGATGTGCTACGTGACCGCTAGCGACACAGCTATGTTAGCATAATATAAACAAGCTAACTTTTTTTCCACTCGATAAAAGTTAATGTGAGTGTTCTCGGTGGTCAGGAACAAATGTAATCGCATGGCAGGATGCTGTAAAAGGACCAAACTTCAGCCAGGAGAACAACTGAGATAATCCATCCACAATACGAGGTTAGTCATTCATATACTGCTGCATGGGCTGGGCTGTAGTTACATCGTAAGGTTTTAAAAACTGAGCTTAAATAAATGATTAGCGGTAATAAAAGCCGAGGGATGTCAACAGTGGTCGCTGACTGTTTTAGGAGCTTTTTGAGATCAAATAGAAGAAAATACATAACATTAAACATGTTAACAACACAAAAGCCATATTAAACGCAGACTACTTTAGACCCGGAAGTAGGATTCGTCGCGTCATCACTGAACAACCGGATTGGTCCATGTACAGTACACATAATGAATCTGTCGTAACATATTTGGCAGAAATCTAAGCATTACTTTTTTGGATTTTTCATCTTCTGATGAACAAAAGCAAATCTGAGAAAGTTAAAGAGTTAACAAATGGTTAATGCTTTCCAATGCTGGTAATTTTTTTCGGCTCTGAATAAAACTTCTTTTAGTTATTAGTTCAATGCAGGATTTCACAACATGCATATTAACTGCAGTGTTAATAGATAGTGATTTTGGAAAAATTCTGCTGAACACGCATGCTGCGGTGTTTGTAAGACAGAAAGGTTTAATAGATTTATATGGGAGAATACAAAACCCGGGCAGTAAATACTGCTTTCCTGACACATGTTGCTGGTGTCACAGAGATACATGAAGGTGCCCTTTGGTGTCTGTGCCTTCATGCACTAGCTGCAGAGAGAGAGAGAGAGACCTCTTTTAAAAAGCGAGAAAGTCCGCATTGGAAGTTGAAAGGGTGGAGATGGAATCAGTCACGTCTGCCATCAGAGAAACTGGTTTGCTTCCTGCTTTGCACTGAGTTTATCTTTTGTTATCATCCATTCACTACATTTAAGCCCCAACCCCCAACAAAAAAAAAGCAAAAAACAAAAACAAAAAACAAAAAACAAGCCTAATTGTACCCTGAATGTTTGCGATGCTTACCTAGTGTTCAATTTTTTTTCTTTACAAACATCCGTATGCATGAGTTTGAAAAGAAACCTGACAGAGAATTAATGACATTATGATGAACTGGATTTCCTGCTTCACTTCCAGTTTGTTGTATTTCAGTTTATGAGAATATTAGGGGTGCACAGCAACAAAGTCCTGGGTTAGAATCCCTTTTGTGTTTAGTTTGCATGTTCCTCTGCAGAATTTCAAGCTTGCTCCCACATACATGTATGTCAGGTCAATGGTGATTGTAAATCGGCTGTAGGTGCAAATGTGACCCCTTTGATAGACTGGAGACCTGTCAAAGTTACACTCTGTTTTGGCTGGGATACCCCCCTGCGACCCTAAATTGGATATGCACTTAAGAGAATGGATAGATTTGAATATAAAAAGTTTGTATCTGGTCCCTGGGCTATTCAGTTTAATAGGCAGTGTCGACCAAAGCAACTGGAGACAAACCGTTTGACCAGCTGGGAGCACTTGGCAGCACTTTGGAGGTGTAGCGGAGCAGCTTTCTTTGCTATGATACAGAATATCCACAAAGGTATTTGTACAGGTAGATCCACAGCTAACAAAATGTTCCTCCGTGTGAATATTGTGGCCGTGTGGTGGTGCCATTTACTACAGATACGGACACTCATAGAGCAGCAGTGTTAATTTCTCCTTCACACTTGTTTGGCACTTGTACTTGCAGGATGTGACCATTGATCTGTGTCATATTTGCCTCCTTCCTCATCCACTAGGACAGCTGGGTAAATTGACAGTGACGAGCACACGTACCTGAAGTTCAACGTTTTTCATTTCTTGCTTTTTCAGCGTTAATGTGAAAAAAACTAAACAACAACACTCGGATTGCAAAGATGTGAAAAAAAGTCCACCTGCTTCGGGTAAAAACCACTTTGATGGACACACACACCCCGAGAACATATTTAACATTTTGTGAGAGAAAAGCTATGTGACCCGACTGAATTTAATTACTGTCACTGTGACAATGGCCACTTAATTATTTAGGGATCATGTGAAGGGTAGAGGGAGAGGTTTTGTCATCCATAGGGTGACGTAAGAATGGTTTTTAACGGCTTACTGTGGCAAAAAACATTCATTTAACTTCACAAGTTCGTCCATTAATTAACGTTTCTTTTTATTTTAAACCCCCCCAAAGATTTAGGAAGGTGTTATTTCTATAAAACGCCTACACAAATTGTATAACTGTCATTTATTTCATCTTTAGGAACGAATCTGCAAAAACTACTGTGACGTGTGTCTCACTGTAAACGTGCGGTATCTGTTCATCGCGTTAGTGACTCGAACATGGGGAAAAAATGGCAGAATTAGCTGTTGTGTATGTAACCAAATGATTAAAGATCTGCTGTTTGGCAGTGATGAGCTGCTGCAGTATCTTTACACTATTAATCATCTTCACCGTGACTAACGCTGATGGTGTCACACAAGCACCGCCTAAGACAGTCCATCTCATGAGATCACAAACACACAAACACACACACACAAAACTCTCCCTCTCTTTCTCTCTGAAGGGTTCGTACTGTACATCTTCACATCCATTTCTCTCTCACACTTGTTCTTTCTCTCTCTCTCATCTTTTCAGATCACCTCATACTTAACTGTTACCATATATGGTTCAATTATTCTACAAGCGCTCTCAATCTCCTCCATCTCTCCCTCTCTCTCTGCAGTACTGTTCTCTTTGCTCTCTTTTCCTCTTGAACACTAAAACGACTCTGATCAACTGTTTCTCTGTCTTTCTCTCACCATCTCGCTTGCTGTAGCCCCTCCAACATTCAAGCCCCCCCCCCGCCCAAATCTCCCTCACCATCTCTTTCTCTGCTGTTACAGCCTCCCTCATCCTCTCTCTTTCTCTTTCTCTCTCTCTGATCTGCTCTGAGAGTGTTATTTATACAGCAACAACCCACGCAGAGTAGAGCAGAGCAGAGCAGAACAGAGCAGTGAAGGGAGTTTGACTTGCCAAAGTGGGCATCACCTCAGAAACACAAACAAAACTCTTCTTTCTTTTAATCCATCTATGGCCACGCCGCTGCGCTTCTTTATCTTTGCCTCATCAAATGCTTGCAGTTCACACTCTTAAAGCGAGGTATTCTTAATAGTTCAAGGGCAGCAGCTTAAAAAAATGACAGTAGACAGGATAAGAAATGACTACGTAAAACACGCAAGCTCTCCTTCCAGTGTAATATGGCGGAAACTGTTTGAAGTATTGCAAAATATATTCAAGTATAATTATCATAAGGGATTAATAGCGAGGTTGTTGAAAGCTGTCTAAAAAGCGTTTGAAGGCTTTTTTTTTTTTTTCCTGCAGCACATTTTCCTGATTTGGATACTGAAACATCATATTATGTGAAGTGAGTCAGAGCTCTGTATGGAGGTCAGAGAAGTGGGACTATGACTCAAAGGTTGCTAGTGTGAATTATTGACTGGCTGGGAACATCTAATAAAAAATAACATGGATACTCACTCAAGTTTAGTTGGATAAAAATAGAAAAACAAATCCCACTGCCTACCCTGACTAACATGACTTCCTCGCTTATCTGTACTCTTTTTGAACTCACACATATTGTCCTTTTTTTTTCTTTTTCATATTTTAGAACAACACTTTTAGTGTGGGCTGCACCTACTATGATTGGCCCTGACAGGGATAATAGGTCATTTTAAGAAAATTCAGCAGGAAACCATTTGCTAGACTTACCCTCACAGAGCACGGTGATAATGTAAATGACCTGTGTTTGTATAGCGCTTTACTAGTCCCAAAGGACCCCAAAACGCTTTACACATCCAGTCATCCACCCATTCATGTACACATTCACACACTGGTGATGGCAAGCTACATTGTAGCCACAGCCACCCTGAGGCGCACTGACAGTTGGTTAAATTAGCCCAGAAATCAGCTTCAGTCAAGTGTGAAAACAACAACATACATACATATATATATGTGTATATGTCAGTTATGTCTGAAAATGAAATCTGTGTGTCACACTCCAATGACCATTAGATTTTAATCACTTTAGGCAACAAACACACCGTCAAGTACAAACAAGGCTATGAAGGCACATGAGAAGGAGACTATAGCAGCTGTTGATGTGCAGCCCAAAACTAAACAAATGACTTCACTGAGCATCACTGAAGCACTCACTAGTTGGACTCCTTATGACAGGAAAAGGAAACGATGGATAGAAAGTACTGATGCGGCTTAATGGAGATATAGGACGGCTTTAAGCAGCTGGCTAAAATGCTCAACTCAACATACAACAGCCCAGGTAGAAAATAAGCTCCTGATGAGGAGAAGGTTATTTTAGTTATCTTTACACTAGTCTTATGTGCAGTTATGTCACAATTTTACATAATTTTTTTTATGGGAAAAACGCTAATGACGCCACTTTTGAGCTTGTGTTTGACTTATGTTGTATCAATGGATATAATGCTGTGTCACTACCGTTACACTATAATGCTGCTGCTGCTGGCACCTTGTTTAGTAGATTCACACTTTGAATTAGGCAGTCTGTCATCTACGACAGCAGCTCGTTGGAAACAAAGGATGGAAAATGCTCTTCATGTTGTTTGCACTAACAAATGCTGCTGCCTGCAAGCTGCAATCTTAGTATGTTTGTGTTCTGTATCATCAGAAATATCGTCATTTCAAATTTCCCTGAAATGTTGTGATATCATTTTTAAGCTATATCGTCAACTTCTCATGAGCAGAAATTTTTAATTATCTTTTGTTTTTTCATAGTAGACTTCATTGTGGCTTAATTAACATATTCCTCATGGATATTTTTTTAATTAAGTTAACTTTTAACTCCCTAATCGTTTCAGCTCTAGTTCAGGTAGCTCAGCTGGTGAAGCTACTACAGGGTACGGTACTGTCAGTGCATAAATATCAATTTTGTGAAGCTGCCAGTTTTTTACAGGACTATAACTGAATGTGAGCAAATATAATGGACAAGAGACAATTTCCCAGGTAACATCCTTCAGCCACTCTTAAAGGATCCAGTGGCATTGACAGACAGTTATAAAATATAATTACCTTTTTCTTTCGGATTCCTTTCCAAGGTGACACTTCCAGTAGGAAGCACCAAGGACAGTTTCTGCCTGGACACGCTGACCGTTCTTGGAAATTTTAAGGCCAGCAAACCTGTGGATAACCACAGTATCCATATCCCCAATTTCATTTCTCAGAAACAAGCTCAGGCTCCTGAAAAACAACAGATGAGGACTGTGGTTTATCTTGACCAGCACACTGTCTCTTCTAAATTGGCTCTGCCTCTGCCACCACATTCTGGTGCAGCACCCACGTAGCAACACCACTTGTCAACTTCCTGGCCCCTCTTTTACACTCATAAGTGACAACGACCCAAAGGTATTCTAACTCCTTCACCTGATGCAGACGCTCCCCTCTGTCTGAACACAGCCAGCCACAACCTCCGATTTGGAGGTGCTAACCCTTTTCTCACCAGTCAGAAGTAAAAAGCTCAAACTGCACACTGGAGGTCGCGGACTGATGAAACCAGAAGGACAGCACCATCTGTGATTTAAAGAAAGCAACATAAGTGGAGTTTTTTTTCTTTCTTCTCAGCACACCGCACCACAGCTGCAGCTCCCTGCCTGTCTCACATATGACAGGAAACCAGGTAAAAATGCAAGATCCTTGTATTCTTGATCTGTCTTGAACATATTAAATATAATGGCAGGTATAACAAAACAGCATTCACTTTGGTATACAAGAACTAAACGTGTCATATTAGGAGCTCGGTGCACAAAATTGTCCAGTTTGCCTGTACGAAATAAGCCTTAAATCAATATCACAGGTGGTGGGGTCACAACACGGCAGCTTCCTGTTGCTTTTAGTCAAAACACAGACACTAAGTGTACAGCTTGGCTGCAAGCTCAAGTCCCCAGCCCAGCTTAAAGAAAAGGAGCCACTAAAAGCAAACTAACTGCCACAAGTACTGAAGATAAAAGTCTAACAATAAAATATGAGATATTCTGACTTAAAAGATATAACTCAAGAGACAGTTTCTCTGCAGCACAGACACATCTGCATGCATGTCTCACATAATTATTGGTGATTGAAAATAACATTTAGTGCTCCGTTGCTATAGAAAGGAGAAAATTGAGTCTAAAACAAACCGAAACGACAAAAAGATAAAGGCTCTCCTACCATCTAATTAATACTTCAGTTGACTTCACTAACTAATTGCATCCTCTCAGCTTTAAGGTATAGCTAATCAGTGACATCAGCTGCCATATGGTGACTATAAAGTCACACAATCTCAGAAATACAGGTAAAGTAAAAGTCCATCTATGTCTCTACCAGTGTTGGTCAAGTTACTTGAAAAAAGTAATCAGTAACTAATTACTGATTACTCCCCCCAAAAAGTAATCCCGTTACTTTACTGATTACTTATTTTCAAAAGTAATTAGTTACTTAGTTACTTTTTAAAAACACGATTTACAACCTGAAGAGGTGATAAAGTGATAGATCTTTCAGCCCAATTCTACTTTTTCTGCATAATCCATCATACAAAATGTAATCAAATGGAAAAGTCTCTTTTTAAAACTTGTTTTATCAGTTTTAATCTTTTAACTTTATGCATCAAGCAAAACATTTAATTATATGCAACATTCTCTGACTTGAATAAATTAGTTTAACATTTAAACCTATTTTCTACACATTCCAGCACATAAAATAAAATATTTTTTGTGTTTTCACTCACTCTTTCAAACAGATGCAAGTAAAACACAGCAGAAAATAAATAAAGTCAAAGACTCAGCGGTCCTTTTGCTCTATTTTCACCTGTAAAGCAGGAGCAGGGTAGGCGGAGGGTTACCCTGGTGCAGGTGTGCTGCGGTCAGTTGAAGAATCCGCGCGAGTGTCTCTGTGAGTTTCCCATCACGTCGTAGCGCACTCGGTGCTTGCTCGGAAGTTTAGGGGTTTTTTTCGCTGTAAAAAGAAGTTTTCTTCCCACGCACGATGGACGCTAATGTTTTTGTCACTTTTTATGGAATCAAACTCAAAGTAAGGTCAGTACTTCCACACTTTAAACGCTGCACGCTCATACTCTCTCCCGCACTCGATATATTATCCATTGTTGATCTGCACACAGCTGCTGTCACCAACGTCGCACTTGCTTACGTCACTGTCATGAGACATTCTCGCAAAAAAAATCACGGTTTTAGTAACGCAGTAACGCAGCGTTCCTACGGGAAAGTAACGGTAATCTAATTACCGATTTTGCAATAGTAATCCCTTACTTTACTCGTTACTTGAAAAAAGTAATCAGATTACAGTAACGCGTTACAAGTAACGCGTTACTGCCCATCTCTGGTCTCTACACATGCAAAATGCACAGGGCCGATTAGTGCACCTTAAAGTAACCATGTGCACATTTTCAAAGGATTAAAAAAATACATACACATATATTCTTCAGCAGTTAACACATATTTGCACCATGTTTGATCTTTTTTTTATGGCGCTGTTTATTTGCTTATTATTTGTTTATGTCAGTCCTGTGAGAGACTGGCAACCTGTCAACATTTCAACAGTCTACTCCACCTTTCCCCCTTGATGGCAGCTGGGATAGGCTCCAACTCCCACCCGCAACCTTGAATTGGATAAGCTGAAGAAACTGCGTGGATGGGTACTCGGGCTTCCTCCCACAGTCCAAAGACATGCTTGTTAGGTTAATTGGTGATTCTAAATTGGCCGCAGGTGTGAATGTGAGCACGAATAGTTGTCTGTCTCTTTGTATTAGCCCAGCAGTAGGCTCACTGCCTATCCAGGGTGTACCCAGCTTCTTGTCCTATGGGGTACGCATTTTTGTACCCTTATTTAAGAGATCAGCTTTTTTCTCTCGTTACATAACAGTGCAGCACTTCCACCAGGGGTTGGATGTCAGTTTTATCATGACTCAGAAAGCTAGGGCCAAAAAACGATCCATTTATTTTGCAAAACAAGCATCCGGAGACATAACCTGGAGGGAGTTTGGGGGCTTTCCTTGCTCGCGACGGCAACAGTTTTTTCATTTTTTTCATTAACCCTAAACTGTCTTCAAGTTGATGTGACTGAATAGCTCACACGACACCCCCCTATGTCACCTTCTACAGTAATGTGCTTTATACCTTATTTTCTGAATGCAGAACACTCGGCTACAGCCAGTGTAGTAAAGAGATAATCATGTAAAAGCACCTGGAGAGACTGTGTACTCCTGAACAAATACATGGATACTTCCCTGCATTTAGAGATGGGCTGAAAGCCTGATATTACTCAAGATCAATGGCTTGGCATTTCCACTCTCTGTGCACGATAAGCTACAGACTAAATGAAATGTCATGAGAGAAACATGAGCAAATATTAAAAAAAAAAAAAGCTGAGTTGTTCGTTTGAATGGAGATGCAGCACACACAGAGAAGTCAGCTCTCCAAGGCATATAATTGAACAGCACAGCTGCATGTAGTGTTTTGTTACCAAAACTATCACTCTGCTTTTGTTTTGCTATGTCCTCATGTCCTTGCAATTGTTTCCAGTGTCCGTGTCTCTTCTTAGTTTCTGTGTCTCAGGGCCAGTTGGTGTGTTTTCCCTCTGAGGGAGAGAGAAACTTCTTAACATGGAGGAAGAGGAGTGGAACTGACACCAACATGGTATGCCTCTGACACAGGCTTCACTCAAATCTACTTTTTCTCTACCTTTTCTTTGTCTGTTTCCCCCTCTACCACCTTCTTCCTCTCTCCCAATAGATCGCATAAAGCACGTCGAGGGTGGATGCCTCGAGGTATGTGCTCACAGTCTTAGCACAAATGGTTGCCCGCCTGTACAGTAGATAGTGGTGAGAAACACTATGTTGCACGTATGCAGGTTTAATCATTCATTGTATCTGTCTATTATGTAGAGTAACAGCTCAATTGTAGCTGTTACATATGTCAGTAGTTATGTCAGTGTTACATATGATTGGGCAACTTACGTAACGAATGCTACTGGGCTGCTGTGGTAATGATAATCAGGGATTGTAAATATAGTACCACATATTCATGAACCCATTAGCAAGTACAAAGAGTTTTTTTTTAAATTTATCTTTCATGTACACCAACAGAGCTAACTTATACAGGATACATTAGCTCAGCATTCATAGTTTAGGATGTCCATCACAAGCCCCTGGAGGCTGTTCAGTGACCCCCTCGCAACATCCAGGCCAGTCTTGATTTGCCTTGATTTGTTGCTGGAGGTTAAATTGGTGTCAAAGAGGTAGACACTGCTGTCTACCTCTTTGTCTGCAACTATTCCCCAACTACTCACCAAGCAGTAGCAAACCTGTAAAAAGGTATGTTTGAAAGTAGAAACAGTTTGCCTTCAAAGGAAAAATAAGTGCCTTCAGCCAACGTGGTTCAAAGGGCACGTGTTTGCAAACAATCTATAGCAACTAAAGCAATCACAAAGAGCTTTCTGCTGACACCAACATGGCCATTGGCTGCCCACTGCTTCACTGAGTGAATGGGTTAAATGCAGAGAGGAATTTCCCCACGGGATCAGTAAAGTATACATTATTATTATCACTAGTATGTCAGACCAATGACATATGTTATATAAGTTGCGCAACAACTAATTGTTCCTGAACTAAATTAAATTAAAACAGCAACAGGACTTTCTTTCATGAAGAATTATCTCATATACCTTGCATATTATATTCAACCTGCAGCTCCAGTGTTTAACTACAATTTAATAAAATGGATCTAAAAATCTCCTTCTTTCAGTATTTTGCAGTTGCTTTCAGTTGCGAGATGAGTGATGTAAAACAGAAGCTACTGGTCCCTCATGTCTTGTGACTTTGGCAAGCACCGTCCTAACTGTGATTGATTGGGTTACATGGCAGCTGCAGTAATTGGCATATCAAAACAATCGAAAAGTTAGGAGGTGGTATTCCACCTATGGAGAATATCTGCTCTGGAGAATTCAGCCCTTTGTTCACCAAACCAATTACCGTGAGTGAGAATTGCAGCAGTAACTCTACAGTAGAAGTATCAATAAATACAGAACTTTTAGCCTGCCACCTATCTTTGTTTCAGATAATTACCCAACACTCTGCTAGTCAATAGATGTTTCTTCTGGCAGGGCTGGAATAGACAAGGATTATTACAGACTGTGATCGGACCCAGATTTTATAAAAGTTTTTGGGGGATTATAAAATTAATCTTAACTACTGGGGGTTAACTAGGAGGGGAGCACTCATTGGCTTGAGAACTGAAAAATATGGTAGCATTTTAATGTTATTTTTACCACCACTGAGTCTTTGCATACAGTAAGAGTGTGACTGCTTGATTAGCTGCCTCTGCCTGTCATGCTTTCCTGCAGCAGAAGAAAGAATAAGCTGCCTGTTTGCAAAGTTTAATGAATGCAGTATGAGCCTGAGCCTGTAACGCAAACAGGTCCTATTTATTCAGGCCTGAGCTCGGGTCCGGATAAACAATCCAAAAAAATGTTCGAGTATGCATTTGCCTTGAACTTTAAAACTATAATCTCATAATAGTTTTATTACCTCCTAATTAAAATATGCTCTGAACGTTGGGCCGCTATTTTGGCTTGGGGGTGAAGGCATGGCCAATGAACTGCAATGTCCCTGCTTTGCATCCACTGCTGACCTTTGTTGCGTGTCATTTCTCATCTCTTCTCCTCGCTTTTTTCTCGCAGCTACTCCTCTTCTGCCATCTGTCTAATGAAGGCAAAACAATGCGGTGAAAACACCTTTAAAAACGCTCACGATGCATCAGCTATCTAGTGGTTAACGCAGTGTTCTTGTCACCAGTCTTCCGCAAATCATCAGCCATCCATCTAATCCAGGCGAAATCCTTAACTCTCCTCCCAAGAGAAGCATCACTGCCGTCTGCCGAGCGGCTTAATGGACAGGTTTGTTCAATCGACACATGCATAAAACACTGCTTCAGTTCATATCAGGTCAGACCCAGTCAGGCTGTGTCGTGCACCTATTTTCACCGTGTTGTTTAATTTGCCCCAGTTTACTACCAAAAGTATGAGCATGTGTGTGTCTGCATCATTAATTAAGTTATTGGAATAATAACGAATGTCAAAAAGATACCATGAATAAAGAGTCACCATGGCTTCTGGTTTAGTCAGTGTTTAATTGCGCTGATTTGTCTTGATTTTAATTCCCATGGAAGCCTTCGCGTCACTGTCTAACTTAATTAGGAAATGTACTTTCCTAACGCTGATGATTTGGATGATGCTGTTCTTAATCTGTGGTGCTGAGCACATGTTTTCGCAACAACAGCTCTTCACTGAGCCGAATCGCTGATAATATATTCAAACAATAACTTTGAAATGAAATTCTACATGATTAGTGGGATTTTGAAGGCAAACACTGCAGTGAACAGCTTTGTTTTTCAGGGGACGGACCACTTTAATTACACAGCAGATGTTTACATTATTAATGTAGATGTTATTTTACCGTTCATTAGCATATAATATGAACACTGTTTCCATATAATCTGAATATTGCGCAGAGACATGTGAAATCCTTTTTAATAAAAATAAAAAAATACATAAAAATCTAATTACAGAGAATGACCTCAGTGCTGCTGTGATGACTATTATTTCCTATTTCCTGACATCAGAGATAAAAAGAGCTCTCTAGTCTTCACAGTATCTTCACCACCCATCACCATCTAAATCCTTGTCATTGTTATCTTCATCGCTGTCATCATAGTCGTTATCATCTCTGACATCACTGTCATTATCATCGACAACTGGAGCTTAGAAGTCCATATGTCAAAGACTTGGACTATTCTGATATAAAAGGCTATTAAGTTCTTTGTCCTGATAGACAGTGACAGTGGTATGTACTCTCGTCAATGCTGATCTTCTCCTGGTGCTACGAAGAGGTACTTAATTCTCAATCCCATAAATTCACTCATGCACAGAAAACACTGTGTCCTCATAAAGTGCAAAAAAAAGGTTATAAAATCAATTTTGCTGTGAGCAACATATAAAAGAGTTGATTTAAATACTCTATGTGTCATGGTCCCTGTGCCCCGCTGGTCAATCCTCTATTGGGAAATATGTTTGTGGTTTGTTTGCTCTCTCGCCCTCTCTCTCTCACTCTCTCTCTCTCTCTCGCCACGGCGATGCTCACTGCGGGCTCCCGCTGCTGGCCCACACACCTGCTCATCACCACACCGGCCGCTGATCCCAGCTGATTACTGCACTACTTAGATGGCGAGTCTGCACTAGTCTTCGCTGGATCGTTGAGCTATCAGTGTCAGTTAGACTTGTGTTTCGGCTAACCTTCACCTTGAGAATTTCTTATTATTATCCTGCTAACCCGACGTTTTTTGTGTAGATCGTTTTTGGAACCCGATGCGGAGAGGAGTGATTGAAGGGGGAACTTTTTGTACAGAAAGTGTGGAACACCCTTCTCCCAACCCTGTTTCCCACGGACCCTGGCGACCCGGACCCGTTTCCCCTGCACGTTGTATATAGCCACTTGGTGTATGTGTTCACTGTAAATAAACGCACTGTCCTTCGCTTAAAGGAAAACCCTGGCCTGCGCCTGAGTCTCTTTCGGAACCCCTAACAGAACGATCCAGCCATTATGGACTCAGCAGGACAGGACCCCGTGGGCCGGGCTCTGGCCGCCCAGGAAGCCGCGCTGGCCCGCCATGAACAAATGCTCGGGCAGCTACGGCAGGATGTCGCCGCATTGACCCTGGCGGTGGCGCAGTTAATACCGCTGGAGGGAAATGCGCAACCAGGGAATCCCCAACCGCCCAGCCCGGCTCCCCAGGCGGCACCGCCCGCCGTAGCGTCAGGTAGCTCACCGCGGGTCGGTACGCCGTCTGACGGACCTTTACCCACACCGGAACCATTCTCGGGTGAGTCTGACAAATGTGCCGGATTTTTGGCTCAGGTGTCTCTGACGTTTCGCGAGCTGCAGCGTTTTCATAGCAACGATGGGGCGAAGATCACTTATTTAGTTCAACTTCTGAGGGGCCGTGCACTAAAGTGGGCCCAGGTTGTGTTAAACTCTGATCCTGTCATCACCTACGCTGACTTTCTCTCCAAATTTAAGAATGTGTTTAACCCAGGCAGAGGCCGCTGCTCTCCGTCTCCTCAACTTCAAACAAGGTAGGAGAAGCATGTCTGAATACGCTATCGACTTCTGGATTCTGGCAGAAGAGGCAGGGTGGAATCAGGAGGCGCTACGGAGCACGTTGCTGAACAAATTCAGAGAAGAATTAAGGGACGAGCTAATCATGCGTGATCTCCCTGCCTCCTTTAATGAGCTAATGTCCCTGTGCATTAAGGTGGATGAGCGGTTACGGGCTCGCCGGTCGCAGCGGAACTACAACCTCCATGAGGCTGCGGGAGTCTCTGGCACCGGCGCCATGGCGGATGCCGGCCCCTCCCGGACTCACGAGAGCGGGGACGGAGAGGAACCCATGCAGCTGGGCGGCTCCCATCTCACCGCGGCGGAGCGTCAGCGCCGGATTACCGCCGGTGAGTGCCTCTATTGTGGTCACAGGGGACATGTTGTGGCTACCTGCCCTTCGCGGGCAAAAGGGCGCGCCCACCAGTGATGGTAGGAGTACTGGTGGGCGAGCTGAGCCAGGAAGAAGCTCCTCCCCGTTTAACACTACCGGCCACGCTTTCCATTCACTCTAAGAGCCGCTCCCTATCGGTGTTAATCGACTCTGGGGCGGAACAAAACTTTATTGACTGTCAGTTAGCCCGGCAACTTGGGTTACTATTGGAGCCCCTGCCTCATGCATTACGTGTTACGGCATTGTCAGGTCAACGCCTTCCAGACATCACTCTGGTGACGGAGCCTGTCGAGCTCACCCTCTCTGGCAATCATTCTGAAGAAATCTGTTTTTTGGTGTTTAAAGCAACTCGCACTCCACTAGTTCTCGGCCATCCTTGGCTACAACAGCACAACCCTCACATAGATTGGCTAAAGGGGCGTGTCACTGGGTGGGGGAGGACTGCCACATGACCTGCCTTAAAGCAGCCTCGCCTCCAAGCACTGAAACGCCCTCTCCTGGGGTATTGAAATCAGCTGATTTAACTAATGTGCCCTCTGTTTATCACGACCTAGCTGAGGTGTTTCAAAAGGCCCGCGCCCAGTCACTTCCTCCGCATAGACCCTATGACTGTGCTATCGAACTGCTCCCGGGAGCTCCTTTACCCACCAGTCGGCTATATAGCATCTCACTTCCAGAACGAGACGCTATGGACAAGTACATCACGGAATCCCTGGCTGCCGGCCTCATTCGGGCCTCCACCTCTCCAGTCGCGGCAGGCTTCTTCTTTGTCGAAAAGAAGGATAAAACCCTCCGGCCATGCATTGACTATCGCGGATTAAACAACATCACAGTAAAAAATAAATACCCTCTGCCGCTCCTCAGTTCGGCCTTCGAGCTCCTCCAGGGGGCTACTGTTTTCACCAAACTGGATTTGCGAAACGCATACCATCTGGTTCGCATCTGTGAGGGCGATGAGTGGAAGACCGCCTTCAACACCCACCTCGGCCACTTCGAGTACCTTGTCATGCCCTTTGGTCTCACTAACGCCCCTGCGGTGTTCCAAGCCCTGGTGAACGACGTGCTCAGAGACTTCATTAACCGTTTTGTTTTTGTCTATCTAGATGACATCCTGATCTTTTCCAGAAACCAATCCGAGCACGAGACCCATGTCAGACAGGTCCTGCAACGACTCCTCGAAAACCGATTGTTCGTCAAAGGAGAAAAGTGTGAGTTCCACGTCTCCACCGTTGCATTCCTGGGGTACATAATCGACCAAGGAAACCTCCGCCCGGACCCTGTGAAGGTAAAAGCCGTTGTTGAGTGGCCGGAACCTCCTAATAGGCACCAACTGCAACGTTTCCTTGGGTTTGCCAACTTTTACCGGCGGTTCATTCGGGACTTCAGCCGAGTTGCCTTGCCGCTGACCCAGCTAACCTCTCCCAAGCTTCCTTTTCAGTTGAACAAAGAAGCTCAGGCAGCTTTCCAAGAACTGAAGAAACGATTCGCCTCAGCCCCCATCCTGATCCAACCCGACCTCACGCAGCCATTTGTGGTCGAGGTCGACGCGTCCGACTCAGGGGTTGGAGCGGTTCTGTCGCAACGGAAGGACGGTAAGCTCCACCCTTGTGCCTTCTTCTCCCGCCGTCTGTCCCCTGCAGAGAGAAACTATGATGTCGGGGATCGGGAACTGCTGGCGATAAAACTAGCCCTGGAGGAGTGGCGGCACTGGTTGGAGGGCACGGCTCAGCCTTTCCTCGTCTGGACAGACCACAAGAACCTGGCATACCTACAATCAGCTAAGAGGCTCAACGCTCGACAGGCCAGGTGGGCCCTGTTTTTCACCCGTTTCCACTTCTCCATCTCTTACAGACCCGGTTCCCGGAATGTCAAACCCGACGCCCTGTCCCGTCAGTTCTCAGTCTCGGAGGACACCACTGAGCCCGCTCCCGTTCTCCCCGCCACCTGTGTCGTGGGCGCCATCTCCTGGGGGATCGAAGCAGCCATTCGGGAGGCTCAGGTGTCGGAACCGGATCCAGGAGGTGGGCCAGCCCAACGGCTCTACGTCCCTCAATCAGTACGTTCTCAAGTACTTCAATGGGCCCACACTGCCCGCTTTACGTGCCACCCAGGGGTCCACCGCACTATCAACTTCCTCCAGCGCTACTTCTGGTGGCCCTCTCTGACTAAAGACGCTCGGGAGTACGTCTCCGCCTGCGCGACCTGTGCCCGGAATAAACCGTCTCATCAGCCGCCCGCTGGACAGCTCAATCCCCTGCCGACTCCGTCCAGGCCGTGGTCCCATATAGCTTTGGACTTTGTAACCGGACTGCCGCAATCAGCAGGCAACACTGTCATACTTACCATCGTAGACCGTTTTTCTAAAGCTGCCCACTTCATAGCTCTACCCAAGCTTCCCACGGCCATGGAGACCGCACGACTGCTTACCCGTCATGTGTTTCGTTTGCATGGGATCCCGGAAGACATTGTGTCTGACAGAGGCCCCCAGTTCACGTCTGGCGTCTGGAAGGAATTCTGCTCCTCATTAGGAGCAAAGGTCAGTCTGACCTCCGGTTACCATCCCCAAAGCAACGGTCAGTGTGAGCGAGCTAACCAAGAGCTCGAGGCAATGTTGCGGTGCACAGCGTCCTCCAACCAGTCCATCTGGAGTGATGAACTACCCTGGATTGAGTACGCCCATAACAGTCTGACTTCCTCCGCCACTGGTCTGTCTCCCTTCGAGGTCTCACTGGGTTTCCAGCCACCTCTCTTCCCCTCTGTCGAGGGTGAGTATTCTGTACCATCTGTCCAGGCCCATCTACGTAGGTGCCGACGAGCTTGGCGGGCTGCACGGACGGCGTTGCTGCGCACAAAGGACCGAACCAAACAGACCGCAGATCGCCGCCGCACACCAGCTCCAGCATACAGCGTGGGACAAAAGGTATGGCTGTCCACGCGCTTTGTTCCTCTCAGGACTGAGTCCAAGAAGCTCAACCCAAACTTCATTGGTCCTTTTGAGGTTTCGGCGCTGATCAACCCCGTCTCTGTGAAACTCCGGCTGCCGCGCAACATGAGGATTCACAATGTGTTCCACGTCTCCCAAATCAAACCTGTCCGGAATAGCCCTCTGTGCCCTCCTTCCGGGCCCCCTCCGCCCGCCCGGCTTGTGGACGGCTTGCCCGCCTATTCCATCACGCGGATTATGGACTCTCGCCGCCGCGGGCGTGGCTTCCAGTACCTTGTGGACTGGGAGGGCTATGGCATTGAGGAGCGGTCCTGGGTTCCGCGGGCCGCTGTCCTGGACAAGCGTATGCTGCGGGCCTTCCATCTGTCTCATCCTGGTAAGCCTGGTGGGTCGCCGGGGGGCTCCCGTTGAGGGGGGGTACTGTCATGGTCCCTGTGCCCCGCTGGTCAATCCTCTATTGGGCAATATGTTTGTGGTTTGTTTGCTCTCTCGCCCTCTCTCTCTCACTCTCTCTCTCTCTCTCGCCACGGCGATGCTCACTGCAGGCTCCCGCTGCTGGCCCACACACCTGCTCATCACCACACCGGCCGCTGATCCCAGCTGATTACTGCACTACTTAGATGGCGAGTCTGCACTAGTCTTCGCTGGATCGTTGAGCTATCAGTGTCAGTTAGACTTGTGTTTCGGCTAACCTTCACCTTGAGAATTTCTTATTATTATCCTGCTAACCCGACGTTTTTTGTGTAGATCGTTTTTGGAACCCGATGCGGAGAGGAGTGATTGAAGGGGGAACAGAAAGTGTGGAACACCCTTCTCCCAACCCTGTTTCCCACGGACCCTGGCGACCCGGACCCGTTTCCCCTGCACGTTGTATATAGCCACTTGGTGTATGTGTTCACTGTAAATAAACGCACTGTCCTTCGCTTAAAGGAAAACCCTGGCCTGCGCCTGAGTCTCTTTCGGAACCCCTAACACTATGCCAGGATATGTCAATAGTCTAAGAAAAGGCAAAGGTGACTCCTCTGAATATGGATCAATAAAGAATCCCCCGTGACATAAACAAACTGTAGATAAAGAGGAACTGATGTTTGAGCCATTTCAAGGGTCTTTAAAGAACAACCACAGTTAGGCTTACAATGCCAGACCATACGCAACACATCTGTGCTATGAAAGCGCAAGTGTGAGATTAAGACAAGCCGACGGGGAAATCTGGTTTACCTTTCTCTTATAAGACTGGCAGCAATGTACTATTCGTCAGGCAGGACATGAAAGACAGACCAGTCCATATGTGCGAGGATTTAAGTAATCCAGCAGAAAAAGGATAAAAGGCAGTGGTCTCAGAATTGGAGACAGTCTATAGATGCTATGTGGTATCCAAGTATGTCCAAGCATTTCACTACATATCGTACTGTGTATGACTGTGTACGTGACAAATAAAATTTGAATTTGAGTTTGAATTTGTATCCCATCGGCCTATGTTAATACAGTTTTTTTTAGTAAATGAAAAAAAGATATAAATAGAGAAGATATTCTTCACACAAAGAGGAATTATAGTTATACAATAATGTGCAAAGGTGTTGAGCCACCCATGATTTGTTATATTTTGCTTCTATAATGTAATTTTTGACATTTTTGCTGTCAAAAATGATTAAACTACGAGTCCAGAGTCGGCAGTGGCTTCATTTTTTTGCCAATGCGGTAAAAACATACCTGGACAGAAAAGCACACAGTGGAACGCTATCGGTCATAGATTGGCCTCCCCAGAATTCAGCATTATTGAAGCAGTGTGGGATCATAATGACAGAGAATAAACTAAAAGGCAGCCAAGGTCCAAAGAAGAGCTTTGAGTGTCGTTCAAGAAGCCTGGAGAAGCATTCTTGAAGCCTACTGACTAAAAGAGTTCAGGCTGTGCTGAAGAATAATGGTGGTCATATTCTTCAGCACAGCCTTTCTTCTGTATTTCCATGTATGCTTGCACATTTCAATAAACTGTTGCACCTTTTTTCTATTTTTTTTAGCAAAATATAAAAAAAGAAGCGGGTGACTCAAAACATTTGCACAGTAATGTATTAAAAAGATAAAATAATGTGGTCATTATTTATATCTTTGCAGCAATACACTAGGTAAAAACAAGACAAGACAAAAGGCTTTTCATATCAGAACATATTAGATAACATATACAATTGCAACTGATAATACTAATACAAACAAATAAGTCCAGACAGGCTAAATGCAGAGTATTTCCTCACAGTGTGAATACTCCATTTCTGAATTGTACAAATCATTAGGTTTTAGCAGGACATATCACTGGGTGTTCTCACCATAGCAGTGAAAGGAAATGTAAATCTTGAGTTTATGACTTAGTAAAGTAGCAAACTAATGTAGAAGACAAATGGCTTTTGAATCGAACCCTGTGGGACCTCGTGAAAGATCTAAGTCGAAGTAAATGAAAAACTGTCCGAATGATTCTGGTGCCTGCTTATGATGTAAGCACAGCCAGGACAGAGCTGTCTGCACTAGCCCGGTTCTCAGAACAATCAGTTTTAGTTGTATGATTTACTTTATCAAAGGCACTGCAGTAGTGTATGAGGAAAGCACAGACAGAACCAGCAGTCAGGCAAGTGTGCTTACTATTCAAAAGCAGCACACAGTCACCAATATGTAAATGGTTCAAAAGACTGTGTAATTTTAACAAGAGTCCGGCCCATTGCATGTATAAAACAGGACGGAAAAGCCCCAGTGGCCAAAGAGCTATTTACAGTGGAGATGACACTTGGACCGACAATATCAGAAACCCCTTAAGGGGGCTTGAGGGGATAATGTCAAGAGGCAGGTTGTAGATTTCATGTAGGAAACAGTCTCTATTAAGAAAGAAAGCTCACAGCAGTTCAGCACAGCAGAATTTCCCAGTGAAATAGAAATGTTGGGGGACATTTGTAGGACACCACCAGTGCAACACATTTATTAGTGTGGAACAGGGCCCGTGAGACTGTCCACTCCAGAAAACAACAGTGCTGGTCATTTGTTTGAATTTGTAACAGCAGATGTTAATGTTCAGAGCGGCGATGGTGGAACACACATACAACCATGCACATTTAGTCGCGTGCTGGAAGTATTCACTTAACTTGCTCTATTTTCTGTTATCATTTCAGTTATACTGAACCAAGAGATTTATGATCAAATATACGACCTGTTAGTTTTATGCTGTGCTCCTTTTTCATACTAAAGCCACAAAACTCCCATTTGTGGGTGATACAAAGGTACTTTTACATTGTTGTATCTGCTGTATGACTGTAGTACTTCTATCCATCCATGAATCCATTCTCTCCCACCTATCCTATTCAGGGCTGCAGGACGACTGGAAGCGATCCCAGCTGGGATTGTGCAAGTTTCTGTTGCACTCTGGACAGACTGCCTGTCACAGGGCTTATGATTGTAAGGTAATATATACACACGTTGACCTTGTAAATATAACAATTTAGTACGAAATTATTTTAGTATAAAGTATGTAACAGCTGTGTACAGCAGTATAAGTCTAAATCAGCTATAAAGTTTAAATCTAGTGTATACTTTAGGCTTAAATGTTAACAAACTGCAAGGCACTCCCTCTCTAAAATAAAACGAACATGCCTTTTTCTCACGGTGAGGTTATGTAAAAACTCCACCATGTTTTGGCACACAAAGCCTATATGCATCCCTTCCAAAGAGCACCTCAAATAGAAGCGGGCTGAATTCAGAAAGCGCTCCGTCTCGAAACAATACCAGAGTGTACTTTATTTTAATGAATCAGTCATAACACAGGATAATATATACAGGACATATGACTTTTAGCTGCTAAAATGCATTTTGTTCTCCTTAAGTGACACTTTATTGCTGGGCTTTTACCCTGTTGGAGTAATTAGCATGGTGAATTTTTTACTGTGAGGGCAGAGAAGTATATTTCTGTCATGACCTTGAATGTCTCGTGATGTTTTAAGCAGTCTATCAAATAAGTGAAAATCCCTCCTCTTTCTCACCTTTCCCTCCAAGGAGCACAGGTGCAGCGCTGGCTCAGAGCCACGGCTGTGCCACGGCTGTGCCACTCTTTATTTTTTTATAAGTTTAAAAGGGGCAATGACTCAGAAATGGCAGACCAAGCGCTACGGAAAAGAGAGAACTGCTACTCTGTGCTAATAACGGACATATGACGAAGGCCGAGGGATCAAACAGTTCACAACTGGAGATATTACACTGCTGTGGCAAAAATGAGCAGGCAATATTCTTTGAGTCAAGTTTTACTGCCAGGTTTATTGTCTGGAGGTCCCGCCTGTTTTATTAAAACACCGGCTTTGCTTTTTAAATATTCAAGTTGACTTTTTTTTTTTGCTGAGACACTAACAGTTTCATGACCCAGCAAAAACGCAAATGTGGCTCTGCAAAAAAATTAACATAGTACATATAGATTCAGAAGCGACGGCTGTTTTCCAGGTATACACTTGCTCGCTGTTCAAAAAGGCTTTAAGTTCATAATTTTGACATGAAGCCTAAACATGCTACGTGTGCTCAGCTGCCATGACTTAAAAACATACAACCATAACTAAAAACTCACACGCTCACTCTTTCACTTGGTGCACAGTACGCGGACAAGCTTTCCCCATCGAAGCTTCTTTGAAAAGGTTTATAGAATCTTAAAATAGCAGTGTGGTCTGTGAGCATGGGGATTAAAAAAGAGAGAGCCACTATGGAGCTGCTGTAGTGTGACATCACACAGACAAACACACCGCACCGCACCACACAGCCCTGCCGTTGCCATCTCATTGTACTCCCCAACTGGGGCGTGAGAGAAGGAGGAGAGGAAACGGAGGGGGGGAAGGGGGGGTGACAAGAAAAAAGGAGAAGAGATAAGGCAGTGGCAAGATGTGACGGGAAGAGAGGGAGTAAGTAAAAAGACGATGACTGAAAAGTAAGAGGTTATAAGAGGAGTGAAACAGGGCAAAAGATGGAAAGCGTGGACTGTGAGAGATGACAGTGGTAAGCAGGAAAAAAGATGAAGATATATTAACATAGACTCGGAGCGGGTGCGTTGGGCTGGGCTGTTTGAGGCAGAGATGACTGCTGACAGATCTGAGTGATTCGTGAGCACTCGTGCACACATTCTTTTTCATAAACACAAACACAGGTGGGGGACGGCGGGTCCGGCTAACGCAGCTCTCTCAGTGCGTGTGAGACACAGGAACCTGTTGGCTGACAGCGACATCCTGCTGTTCCATCACACAGCGCAGACAGACATCAGGACGCACCAACACAGTGTATGCTAAACAGCTGCAGCAGCTCTGCTGTGGAGAGACTGACATCCTCAGCAGCCGCTTCCAGCGAGCAAACACCAATAACTGAGACTCACTGCCAACACAGACAGATAAACAGAGAGCAGACACACACAAACACATAATTACACAAGTGCTGTTACACTGTCAACAATGTTTCACAGAAAAAAAAGTCAGAATTTTGCAGGGGTTTTGTTGTTGTTGCTTAAAATTAATGAATCGGTGGACGAACCGTAAAGTTAGACATAGATTCTACTGATGTGAAATGTGTGGATGTGTGAAATTAAACTTCAGTGAAGTTTTATTGATTTCTTTTTGATACATCAAGGCAACTCGGATCTTTCTGCAAGATATCATTTGAATCTGTTTATTTCCTCCATGTGGAAGATGGACACATTATGTAGTAACAGACTCTGTCAGGATGAGTATTAAGGGTACCTAATAAAACCCAGTGCCCCTCTATGTCTCAATGTTTGTCATGGAGTCTGTTGTCTTGACTTAGGAGTCTTCATGTTCATGTTATTCACTTATTATTATTCAGATTAAGTTATTCTGGTCATCTCAAACTGGTTTTGTAAGGATGCCAGTGAGATCACTGTACCTAAATGGCTACCAGAGCTCAATAAAAAAAGCTCCTTTAGGATGGGGTGGATCCGGAGGTGCACATCAAAGGTCTGCAGCTGACAAATCTGCGGCAACTGTGTGACGCAATCATGTCAATGTGGACCAAAATCTATCAGAATGTTTCCAGCACACCTTGGTGAACAAAGAATTCAGCTCATTCTGAAAACAAAAGGTGGTTCAACTAAGTAGTAAGAAGGTGTACCTAATAAAGTGGCTGGTGAATTTCTTTGTGTGTCTTTGTGTTATTTTTCTTCCGTCCTTCCTTTTTTGATTGCCTGAGCAACCCCAGTTTAACCTGAAGTTCACCAAAACAAGGCTATCTTTATCCTTATCTGGCTTCACTTACCCTAACATCAACAGGCAGCGTCAGGCTTTCACAGACGAGGCTATCAACTCGATAAATCAACCCAGGGTTTCCACACATAAAAGAACGGAAACCTATAATATTAGAAAAATCCAAAGAGGTTAAAGATACAACGCAGACTAAAAGGAGCACAGCTGCTGCAATCAAAGTAGCGCTGCGTGAGTGGTGGTGATGTGAAAAGCACCGTGCATGGCATGTAGGTCTGTAGTATTAAAAAGTCCTCCAAGAACATTTGCGCGCTTTAAGGCCTTTGAATGTAAAAGCTCTATTTACTGCAAATAAAGACATTCAAAGCCAAGAAGAAAAGCTTGGGAAAAAAGCCCACTGCGTCAGGTATTAGAATTATTAGTATCACTGCCCCATCATTAAAACACAGGCAAGATCTGAGTATAATTACAAGAGTGCAGCCTCTCCTGCTGAATTAATTCTGCCCTAAATGGACAGAATTTCCTACAGTGTGCAAGACACTCTTTGCCTTTTCCTACAGCTCCAGCAGCCCTTAGCTGCTAACACCTGAGAGAAGGTAAAGAACAAAGAGAATTAAACCTTTTAAGTAGCATATGGTGCTGCATTAAGGCATATAGAACAATACAGGTTTTTAAAAACTGTTTGTAACCATCAGGGAAACATGTAAGGAAAACAGTTTCTCGTGAGAATATATATATTTCTACTGAATTCCATCAGGGAAAGACAAAGACTTTAACGTCTCCTATAACGACTGACCGTCTTACCATCTGTGCACCGAGGCCAACTGGATCTTTCAGGAACCAGTAGGCTGCGATTTCTTACCTGCTGGCCTGTTATCACAAACACAACCTGCCCCAGAGAAGTGAGCCAGTGAAGTTACCTCCTTATCCTAACGCAGGCCTCTGTACTTTGCTCTGCACTCCCCTCAGTCTTTTTCAGATTGCCTGTGTGCGCTGTGCCACTCCACGTCTGTGTTCCTCATCTCTAGGCTTTGTCAGTTCCACTAGTTTGTGTCTCATTTAGTTTTTACCTTTGTTGCACAACACTTTGGTTTGCTTCTCCATGCTTTCTCTATTGAGACTTCTTGCTTAGCTAAGTCTAATAAAGATCGATGTTGCTTCTACCTGTTTGCGTTGGCTGCATGTGTCAGCGTGATGGAAGTCCATGGCAGCATTTAGTGCCAACCTTTTCTCTCTCTACTTTTAGAGATAGAGCATTTTAATGTGGACACATATTGCTTGGCTGTTGCGATGCAAGTAATTTTTGCTGGTTTCCAACTTTAAGCCAAAGGAACGACACATCCTTTACTTGTTATCACTATGGCCAGATGTAGCAGAGTAGTTTGAATCCGGTGACATGTTCTGACTTCAGCTGATGGTGAGAGAAGTGCAGAGGGAGTTTTTTTCTGAGATAACATTCAGGTTTTTTCTTTCCCTTTCCTTCAGCTCTGATGAGCTAAGGGCACCCGAGTTGACATCGGCATTTTGGACAGCCAAAATGACTTCCCACTATAAGCAAGCAGATGACGCTATGGATTATTTCACATTTGATAATAGGTTGTCAGCATTGCCTTGCTCAGGCAGTTTTCAGGGGCATGGGCAAAAAATAAATAAAAGCTCTAATTCTAACTCAGCTGAGCCAGAGAAGGTCATGAACTATGAAAGGACCAGGGCAAGGCCTGAAAAGTTTTGATTGCTACTTGAAAAGGGCAATTTGCACCCAAGAGGAAAAAGGGCAGACCATTGCCCCCATGAACGCCAGGCGTTGTCAGTGTCAAAGCTGACTTGTATGAGCCTGAGTCACCACAATAGGAAAAAAGCAGAGGCTTAGGCTGGGCAGCAACACCACTAGCCAGGACCTTAAAGACTATTCTGTCAAATATCAGCTGCGACTGACAGCACTTCTGCTCCTGGTGTCAACAGAAACCAACTGATCACCAAAGGCTTTTTACATCTACGGACTTTTAGCACAACATCATCGCAAAGAATGGTTCTGTGTTACTACAATCGCTGGCTTAAAACAGTAAACAAAAAGTGAATCTGCACGTCCTTTAAAATGTGTGTTTCAAAGGGTTGGTAAAGCAGGGATTACTTGCAGAGCCTGATCCTAAACATCTTGCTGCGTGCTTAGCACTTAGCTCGACACACAGCGAGATGGGAATATGACGGTGCTTGAGCATCACAATAGCTGAGATTCTTTCCATTTTCCTCATACTGAGTCATTTTACTGACATTTCGAACATTTTGAATACAATAACGAGGCTCTGAAATGGAATAAAACATTTCTGAACAAGCAAGTTAACTTGGTTTATTTAAAAGACATATTCGTAGTTCTGTTTAAAGGAGTCATTGGTACAAATGGTTGTTTATACTGTCATACAAAGGAGGCAAAATTAAACTAAATTTCATCATAACCAATGCATGTATAATTTCAAAAGCTGCAATTGTGCATAACGTAGAGGTCGGAATCACCAGACACCCAACGATATGATATTATCACAATACTTAACTCTCAATACTGCTTTTAACAGTATTCCAGTAACATATACTTCAGCTATTTTCTTACTGCAAAATGAGATTGTTAAGCATATCAACACTCACACTACAACCTGCCATTAATGCTGCCATAAGACAGATCCTGTCTGCTATCAGTCTGCAACTGAATGGGGTCAAGTTAGCAATTACATTTAATCTGCTTCTGATAATACAGCAATTAACTGAGATAAATAGCCAAAAATGACATATCTACCGCTGTTTAAATGAAATAAAATCACATTAAATAGAAACACTGATCAGAAACATTTAATGATTACATTTGAACTCAGCAACCAAACAAAATACAACCAGCTGAAAGCCAGATGAGTCCAGTCTTCTTGAGCTATGCTCATTGATGAAGACAAAAGACCTCAAAAAGAAGTTAACTGGACTTCTTCACGTTGTTTTAAGATGTTTCACTTCTCATTTTCTTTTCAAGCTCTTAAGACTACCATGACCTGGATGATCCTACCTGGTGACCTGTGCCATCACTTTGTAAACAAAAGTGGTTATGAGTGTGAAACACCCTCAAGCTATGGGTAATCACTCAGTCACTCACTCATCAAGGGTTGCATTCAGTGGGAGAATGTGAAAGAATTCAACACAATCACCAGGCAGCCACTGATTTTCTTGTAGATACAAGGAGACTGCTGTTCTCTCTTTACTCATGTGACTGAGACATTAGCTTGTTGTGAATTAGGAGCTAGCTTTATCAAGCTAAGTGCGACCAGTGATGGATGTAGTTTGTTCAGCTGACGTTCTCACAGGATGGTGGTACATCAGATGAGCCCTTGTTTTTATAGTATTGCCAGAGTTTTTATTTTAATTTATTTAATAAAATATTGATATTTATTGTCCCTGGATTGATGTCACGACGCAAATTATCGTGATAGTATACTGTATGTTTCCCCTCACCCATAACTGTTTGTATTCTTACTGTAATTATGTACTGTATTTGTAATTTTGGATAGAAAGTGGGTAAGTTATCAAAACTGACATATTCCCTGAGTAAAAATAGCAGCCATAGCTTAGATGTAAAGTGTGTGCCTGCCATCCTTTCTGAGTATAAATATAGAGTTTAAAGTCACGTCCAGGTAAATACACTCATTCTCTTAATTGATAGCACTGAATAAATAGCTATTATAGTCTATTATAGTAATGAATACATTGTGCACTGATATCCAGGGTCCTTTAATAGATAAACTGTAAAAAGAACCAAAGTAGAATGGCTTTAATGGATTGTGTTGACCTTTCAGACTGGTCGTCCACATCACTGGATGCAAATTATTTCACTTAAAGCAATCATGTGAAGAGTGGGAGCAGAAGGTCAGATCAGAGGAGCTTTTGTTTAACGGAAACAAATGGATTGCTCTTCTGTCATCCTTCAAGGCAGTGATCCGCTCATTCAGCAGTGTGCAGATTAAATGAAAAGACACTTTTGCTAACGTGCTTATATCTACAAACGTCGACTTTTAAACAGGGACTGTTGTTATATGTCTTTTCCCCTTTTTTTTCTAGCATCTTTTTCCTTTTGTGATCAACATTTCACTAATAACTGTATTACTATAATAACAAAATCCATTTCATTGATGGTGGTGAAAAAAGAAAGAAAGAAAATCAAAAGATGCGTGTAAAGCACAGATCACCAGAACTGAATAAGAGTATTATTTTTCTCCATGTTTTTGTTATCTTACTACTGTGCCTCAGTTGCCTTCTGCTTGAATTTGGATTTAATATCTCAAAGGAGGTCCAGTCAAGTAAAATTTATATGTTTTTTTTTTATCAATCGTGTACTTAGAGCAATGTTTTCTTTTTCTTTTCTTTTTATCTCTCCACAGAAATGGACGGCAAAAGCATGAATTCCCAGATTGATCTTTAACAAGTCTGTAAGGTCTTGCCAGTTTGTTGTAGGTTTCTTTAGGACAACCTACAGAAAATCAAACTTCATAAACAGAAAATTCAAGGACAAGGAAAGTGGAACGTGTACTAAAAGGTAAGAACAAAAGTAAGAGAGAACATCATTGTTCACAGATAAAAAGCACTCCAAGTTAAAAGGTAATGATGATGAAAGGGAGACGTGTCAAAGCTGAAGATGTGGTTACTGAGGGCAAAATTCTGATATTGTTTTAGATAGGTAGATACCACTGTCATACATACCATACTGTATGTATGACTTTTAAAGACTATATATAAAACAGCATCCATGCATTCTCTTCAACTTGTCTAATTGAGGGTTGCATGGAGGCTGGAGCCTATCCCAGCTTTCAGGGAAGGTACAACCTGTAACAACCATCAGATTTGCACCTACAGTCAATTTAGACTGACCCCATGCATATCTCTGAACAGCGGGAGGAAGCTGGAGAGAACATGCAAACTCCACACAGAAACCTATGGTCCTCTTGCTGGGACACAACAGTGGAAACCACCTCATCACCAGGGCGCCCATTTTAATACAACATGATGTTCATTCATAAGTTCATAAGTTATTGTCTCTACTGTAGACAAATAAGGCAATAAGGTAGGAACAGCTTTACTGTCACGTCCAATTTTAAAACTCTGGGTTGGAAGTAGCAAAAATGCTCAGCTCAAAGCTTTAGGACTGCAGAGCAGTGGGGTCATGTCAAGGTTACTTAACAACTTGACTTTACTTCACAAAAAGTTTTCAGTTTTTTACTGAAAAAGAAAAAAATGATGATGTCGATTAACGTTACACAAGAGCCGGGGGATCTTTGTGTTTTCACCAAATCCACTTTGTTACATTTAGTAAAAGATACATGGTATCTAAAAGATTGTGGTATATCATCCGTCACAACATTGATCCTGCACATTGACAAACGATTGAGTATGACTGAGATGCCAAAACATCCTTAACAAGCATTCATATTTGACAAGTTGCGAGTGAGACCGACCACAACTGATGATGGCAGTGAAGCTTTTACAAAATGGCAGAATTTGACACCCAGCAAATTAAAACAGTCTGTAATACTTTGAGGCTCTAATGAAAAAAGCATCAACCGAAAACAGCATGACGAGGAGACGCGCTTCAGCTCTTTTTCTTCTTGGAAATGGTGACCTCGCCACCCGACAGCCAAGTTCCAATATCCTGTTTAACACAATAGGGCATAGACCAGCTGCTTTTTTAAATCTTTCAAGTTTCAAATATATTTCTTCAACCCACAAACAATTTTGATGAATTTTAATGAAATATGCTACAAATGTGATGTTTTTTTGGTCTTTTTGTTTGTCTCTCATTTTCAGTTGTCCATTTTCTGATTTGTGTCAGTGCACATTTTGTGCTGTTCTATGTTCAACAATGGAAAAAAAAGCCATAAAAATTTTGTTTCTATTTGAGTTAAGCACATAGGATCTTTAATTATACTGCGTAGTAAAAGTAACCCTGTTTTTTTTTTATAAAAGAGAAACAGATTGGATATAAAGTATGAACATGCCAAAGGTGGCAACACACACACAGTGTTAGATATTAAAGAGTTCTATAGGACCAAATATTAAGTGCATGTAGCACTTACTGGTACCTCTGAATGCACACGAGGTATTATTTTTATTGGTAACAGCTTTGATACACTTTATCATGTCAGCTGATGACAGCAAATGCTGCAACAGGAAATGACCTTAGATGAACTCGGTAAAGTTGATGTTTGAAGCAGTAAAATGCTGCCTAGTGATGAGCTGGCAGTGGCCACATATATTATTTTATCACCACTTTTAAGGGTAGGTGTGTAACATTAAAGCAATGATAGTCTTTTATGTGCTGCATCAGTTGGCAGATGTCTGGCTCCTCTGCAAACGGTGACTTCACTGTGCACTTAGGATAAGTCAAAGTCTGTTCGTCAGCTATGTCACATTCACAGACTTGATGAACAGAATATCAGCATAATGGGGGCTATTTCCAGGATAACCGTGATATGACCCACATTGTGGTATTGTTTAGTTTTAGTTTTAGTTTTTTTACTGCATTACCATAAGAAAGTGCCAAACAGAAACTGTAAACACATTTTTCCCCCTATGTGTTGACAAAACCGGAGTTTCCATTCACTAAACACATTTTTTAAAACAGTCTCCAAAGTGAATGACTCTAAAAACATCTCAGTGTAAAAGGAAAACTGAGGTTTTGGAAACAAAACAAATGAATTTCTGTACATAAAACTGAGAGACATTACTGTGAAATAGGCATGGGCACAACTCACCCACCGCAGATGGCTGCAACTCAGTCATATTTACACTCTGGGTGCTATAACATATATTTTATATTATACATATAGAATGTATGTATAATATAATCGTGTGTGACAGACAGTATTAGTCATGTGATAGACTGCTAACCTATCCAGGGTGTAACCTGCCTCTCGTCCTTTGATAACTGGACTAGCAACCCTGAACTGGATTAGCAGAAAAAATTGGATGGATGGATTCTTTAGAACTGTCTTCTGATTGGTTTGAATAGGAGGTGGGTGGGGCTTTCGTGAAAACAGCCAGGCAGGATCTTAAGGATATTCACTCTCTCTGATATCATAAAAAGCCAAGAGTATGAAAAATCCTGTCAGAAATTGAGCGAGCAGTATGAAGCCTGAACCTTTGGTTCACAGTAATTACATGTAAATACACCGGCCTCATTATTTCAGACTCTGGCCATGTTTAACAGTGTGTTTATTCCAGAAAATACTGAAGACCTCTTTTAATTTCTTTAACCTACATTTGAAATACACAGCATCTGCTTGCTGTGAATGTTGCTGCTTAGATGTTTGTCGACCAAAACAATAAGACAGAGAAGAGGCTTCCTATTTTTCAGGTATTTTAGTGTGGATAAAGACCTTTGCTAGTGTGGACATACTTCATATTTTTTTAATTAGTCATAATTGATTCACTATATTTGGAGAAAAAGACCTCAAATGTGGTTCACACTGCCAGTCGGTTGTGTCAAAGTGGTGCTCAGCCAAGCTCAAGGAACCAGGCATCAAACCCTGTGGAGCCAGAGAAGCACAGGAGCCAGGAAAACAGGACTAAATGATGTAGTCTGGTTTAGTCACCATTGCAACCATACTAACCGAGCTACTCTCTCTTTCCCTCCCTCCTCTTTTGAGGTTTTTTGTTATTTCTCTCACATACAGATCCACAAAGCCATCATCCAAGCATGCTTCACAGGCTTCAAGGCCAGCAAGACTTCCCAAATCCTTCTAACATGGCTGGCTGTTCTTCACACAACCTGAGCCTTCTGAGAATAACAACCACGGAAGTAAGAGTGGATAAAATGAAAAAACAGAAGAGAGAAGGATAAGGTGGCAGCACAAATGGAGATGTGTGGGAGAAGGGAAAAGCAGAGGAGGCTCAGAAAGAAACGTAGGACTGGAGGAGACAGGGAGATACGAAGGAAACAAATGGCAGAGAAAGGGAAAGAATTAGAGGTGAAAGCGTGGAAGAGCTCAGCGAGTGAATGACACAGTAATGTGTCTTCAGCAAGTGACAGCAGGTGAGGGGAGCAGGTGTTAAATATTAAAGAGTCGCAGCAGAGAACCTGGGCAAATGGCCCCTACTGATATGGGACATCCCAGGCTGGGACAGACGTGCACATCCACACACCCACACACACCCACACACACATGCACACGCAGATACAGAGACACTAAGAGTAGCATCCGACCACAGTGGCAGAGCAAAGCAGAAAGAACATGCATGTTTAATTCACAACCCTCCATTTCAGCATGTTCCTGTTCCTACACACTGTGACCCTCTGCTCCCCCCTCCACACACACACACACACACATGTGAAAATAGAAAGTTTAAAGTCGAGATGAACAAGGCTGGCAGAGAATAAGCGAGCATATATGAGGCTGAGGTAAAGCCAACAACATGTCTTATTTCCCAAAGCAGTTTCTTTGAAATGGAAGCACAGCATTCCAAACTAATCCTGTTCCTCTCCCGGGCTTACACATACACTCTGTCCACATCCATTCCACGTTCCCTAACCATGTCTCTCTCCTAACTGCACAACATCAAACTTCCCACTGTTTATCCCCTGACACGCATTATGAGGGATGAGGAGGAGGCAGAGACTGGAAAAGAGAGAGAAAGACAGCTGGAAAGAGTGGACAGATCTCTAAGCTGTTTGTCTTTAATTAGGAGAAAAAAAGCATCTTGGTCTGCAGCTGGCAGAGGCTGATTTAACTCACTTAATTTCAGCCAAAATGTTGCTGTACAATAACAATGTAGGGTGATGGTGGATAAGGTTACTATCTAGAGGGCCAGTCTGTTACTAGTGTGCAACTGCAGAATAACCCTGAGGTATAAAGCTTCTTTTATAAGGTGTACCGCCAGGACTTATCAGAATTTCGGATAATAAAATTCTCAAAGCCACAAATATAGACAAAGACAAAATTACTGAACTGAGAACAAACAAACTGCCATACCTTTCATGTTTTTTACTGAACACACTGAGGAAAAAGTAAGCGAACAATTAAGGAAATGAGATTGGATGCGTAGGTTGCAGAGGTGCCTCTCTCTACAAAAAAAGGCAGACAAAATCTGGTTAAAGACAAAGTCTGCTTTTCTGAGGAAATATAGCTTTGTGTGAAGCATTCCTCGATGACAACAACTTTTAAAGGGGTTAGAAAATCTTTATAGAGACATATGAAGCTGGAAAGGCTGCAAAAGCTTCTTAAAAACCTAGCTGGTCATCAATCCACAAAGACAAGCTGTCAGCAAATGGAGGCAATTCTCCCTGGGAGTGGGCGTCCTGCAAAGATAACACCAAGAATACATTTTGAAATCCTGAAAGATTTGAAAAAGAACTCAAGGGTGACAAGAAAACACCAGCAAAAACTGTGTTCATGTATCATTGATGAGAAAAATCTGTATAAAAAAGATGTAATGGAATGGATAGCATGCAAACCACATTCAAAGTAGGTGTAGGTGTTAAAGAACACTTTGTTCTTTGGACAAAAATCCACAACACTATGATAAGGATGAAATTAACTGTACCCCGAAAACTTGTTCTAACTGTGAAGCACGGTGGAGTGAGCATCATGGTTGGGGGCTACTTTGGGTCCCAGATCCAGTGCAGTCTTTGGAGGAACAATCCACTCATTAATCCAATCTTAAGTCAGAAGCTGTATTTAAAGAGGACTGATGACAAGCAGTCCAAAATTCCTTTGTGCTTTGCAAGAAGCTACATGAAAGCCTGGTAGACGGTTCATTTAAATATGTGCTCACTTAAGCCATCTTGTTCCAGCAGCCCACTTCTCAGGGTGTAATTGTTCCTCAACACCTGACGTGGACCTTGCCAGGTGTGACGTCCGAGCCGGTATTGCTTCATATTTATGTCTCTTGCTCATGTTTGAGGGAGGCTTAGTTAGCATAGGGGGGGTCTAGCCTAGGGACCCTTACTGGATGTAGAAGTCCTGGTATGGAGTCAAACTCATAACTCCCGTTCCATATAGTCTTGCCACCAGAGATGGGCAGTAACGCGTTACTTGTAACGCGTTACTGCGTTATCAGATTACAGTAATCTGATTACTTTTTTCAAGTAACGAGTAAAGTAAGGGATTACTATTGCAAAAACGGTAATTAGATTACCGTTACTTTCCCGTAGGAACGCTGCGTTACTGCGTTACTACAACCGTGATTTTTTGCGAGAATGTCTCACGACAGTGACGTAAGCGAGTGCGCCGTTAGTGACAACAGCTGTGTGCAGATCAACAATGGATCACATATCGATTGTGGGAGAGAGTATGAGCGTGCAGCGTTTAAAGCGTGGAAGTACTGACCTTACTTTGAGTTTGATTCCATAAAAAGTGACAAAAACATTAGCGTCCATCGTTCGTGGGAAGAAAACTTCTTTTTACAGTGAAAAAAAACCCCTAAACAAGCACCGAGTGCGCTACGACGTAATGGGAAACTCACAGAGAAACTCGCGGATTCTTCAACTGACCGCTGCGGCACACCTGCACCAGGGTAAACCTCCGCCTACCGCAGTCCTGCTTTACAGGTGAAAATAGAGCAACAGGACCGCTGAGTCTTTGACTTTATTTATTTTCTGCTGTGTTTTACTTGCATCTATTTGAAAGAGTGAGTGTAAACACAAAAAAGATTTTTATTTTATGTGCTGGAATGTGCAGAAAATAGGTTTAAATGTTAAACTAATTTATTCAAGTCAGAGAATGTTGCATATAATAAAATTTTTGCTTGATGCATAAAGTTAAAAGATTAAAACTGATAAAACAAGTTTTAAAAAGAGACTTTTCCATTTGATTACATTTTGTATGATGGATTATGTAGAAAAAGTAGAATTGGGCTGAAAGATCTATCGCTTTATCACCTCTTCAGGTTGTAAATCGTGTTTTTAAAAAGTAACCAAGTAACTAAGTAATTAATTACTTTTGAAAATAAGTAATCAGTAAAGTAACGGGATTACTTTTTTGGGGAAGTAATCAGTAATTAGTTACTGATTACTTTTTTCAAGTAACTTGACCAACACTGCTTGCCACTACGCTATCCAGCTGCTTATTGAGCACAAGATCTATGGAGGCTGGGGTCTATCACACCAGGTGATAGATGTAGCAATACTGAATGATAGCAACATCAGGAAGAAGGACACGAAAAGCTGCAGAAGTACCAAGAGCTCAAAGAAGAGCTCGAGAAAATGTGGAGGGTAACAGTGGGGCCAGTGGTAGTCGGAGGGCTCGGTGCAGTGATCCCCAAGTTAGAATAGAATAGAATAGCCTTTATTGTCATTGTACAGAGTACAACGAAATTGGAGTGCCACTCCCTTGGTGCAAGTTTCAATAATAAATATAAATGTAAAATATAAAAAGTACAAAAAAACAATCGTTAGTACTCAAACAATAGTATGTACAATATATACAGGATAGCAGCATTAATATAATGACAGTATGAATAGGCGAGTGAATCTAGTAGATCCCAGGAATAACATTCAAGATCTCTGTCCAGAAGAGCGCAGTCCTAGCAGCTAAGATACTGCGCAGGATACTCAAGCTCCCAGACCTCTTGTAGAGGACCCGAGCTTGAAGGATAGACCACCCGCAGTGGCGAGAGGGGAATAAAAAAAAAATTATATATATTTTTAAAATGTATAAAATATTAAAATGACGTCATTTTAACGTCATTTTAACGAGATTAACACTGACAGCACTAAAATATATATAAAACTAACAGGACCTCTGCCTTTCCCTTACAGTATAAATACCTCATTGTATTTTTGGTGACTTAGTAGAAGATGGCCAAAAATTATGAGTAATCACTTCAGAAATCCTGGTAATTCCAAAGGATTCATGAAAGATTCTTGAAATCCATAAATCTGACAGAACAATCCTGCGCATAAGTCTCCAAGCTTCCCTCATTCCAATCTACAAGATGCTGAACAAAAGATAATCCCTGTACATACATGCACTATCCAAGCCAACTGGATGTGGTCATGCACCGTTATGTTATTACAGTACTTTATTATACAGAAGCCTGCAAAACCAGAAAAATTTACACATACAACAACCTAAGACTTTGCTTAACTGTGAGATATGGTAACCTGCCAAGATATCTGAAAAATGTATACATTAAAAAGCAATATTGCTTTTTTTAAAGGTGGCTGGGGGCACGAATTTCAATTCCCTGATTTGCTTCTAAGACAAACATTGTGGAGTAAAAATAAGCATAATTATTATTTTTATGAAAGTTGACCAAAATCACTGATACTGATGGTTCTGATCAGTTTAAAAATGGCCCCCAAAGCTACATTCTCACTACTATGAAAAAACAAAACAAAAACTGAGCCAAACTCAAATTGACAAAAAACCTACTTGAAATATATATATATATAAATCCTCGTTTTAACACTTTTATTATTATTATTTTTTAAATAGAGAGTCATTGCCTTAAGTCACCTCACCCTGGTTCTTTATCAGTTTATATGGATCGCTGCAGTGCCCATCCCTGTTTATAGCTAATAAAAGTGACAACTGGAGAAAGCCTTTACTTGAAATGTGACACAATCATGACAGTTAAGTTGGCATTCTGGCAGCTTAACACTGCTTTAACACCAAGGATTTCACACTTGCACTGCCCACCTCTATGTATATCCATTATTTTAGAGCACAATTTTTTTTTTCTTCTGTATTTTCTTGGCATCATCCTCTTCCTTCTGTTTTTGCTCTCCATCTAAAGCATGCTGTCTAAACTGATACTGTGGCCAGCTAACATACCCAAGGTACCACAGGAGGATCCGCTCATTTTTCCACTCCTCTAGTACAAACTTGATTGGCACACTAACAGAGTGAAGTGTATGTATACGTGGTGACAGAGAGCACACGACTCGCTCAAGCTGCAAAAAAGCACAATATTGTTTGTTAGTCCACAGTAATCAAGCTGAATTGTTACCAGCCCACTGGGATTTATTTCGATCCTCCAGATTATCGCTACACCACTGACAGCAGGTATGAAAGCAGTGGTCACACTGCCAAGAGATGTTTCACATAGCCAGACTTTTTTTTTTCTTCCTCCACAGCAAATCATGTTTGCTGGAGTTGGTTTGTTTTTATTTTTCAAAGTCTTCAGACCATTCCTGCTTAAATGTGTCTGATGTTGTGAGATTAATGGGAGCTAATAGAGCTGAAAAAAAAAGTGCTGAAGGGGGTTATTGTGAAGCTGTCACGATCACAGAGGGAGCATCAAGTGCAAAGCATGTGTCAGCCTCACTGAGAGTCCTCGGCACCTCTGTAATTATTTTTAATAGGCGCCATCAGCAAATGCTGTAGCACACCAGTATGTCTGACGCTCAGAAATATTATCAAAAGAATCAATCGGTTAATAAACAAATAAATGCCAGCTATATTTTACACCTAATCAAATAAAAATACCAAACTTTTGATTGTTTCTTAAATGTAATATTTTTTGTTGAATTTATGTATTTGTATCTATTTATTAAGATTCTGAACAGTAACAGTATCCATTCACAAATGTGTAAAGAGGCCTTTTACATAGCATATCTGCCTCCCAAAGAAAATAATAGTTATCTATGACTAGCCGCCACATCTTGTTATTATCATGCCATGTGCATTGTAGCAGTTTTTATGTGGCTCGCCTTATCTGCAAATATGCAATAAAAAACCTCTTATCTCAAAGAGGTGATCATGTCTCCCCTTTAAAATATACGCATCTCTTGTTAAAGGTACAGTGTGTAAAATATCACGACTACATGTCAGTGGACTGCAGATTACAGTCACCTGAGTCCTTCCAATTCAAGTGCATAATCCTAGCTATGGTGGCAACTCTGGTCGTTATTCATCTGTAGTGAGCGCAGGCTGCTGGTTCACTGTTTACCTCCACTGTCAATATAACAAGTGTATTCACTCTGGAGGGCGTACGAGTCAGTGAGTCAGTAAAGCTCATGTCTGTGCAATGACAGCAATACTGAAGTGAGTTGTTGACGATATATCAATAGCTAATGAAAACCTATAGTCCCAATCGTGTCTACAGGAAGCTTTAACACGCACAAGGAAGTTCACTTGTGCCCTCTCATGTCCTTTCCCTACATTTCTGATCTGACAAGGTAGATGTGAACTCGAGCAACCGCATGTCTGAGAATTTTCGATGATCTGCTCATTCACTGTTCTTCCATACCTGCCTGCTAGTGGGATGGTTTTGCCCCAATTTAAACCAGGCATGGAGTCTTTGTTATTTACAGGTAAACCCTGCAGGAGCTGTTGTGGAGGAGCTGGTTAGTTACAGGCCATACACACTCACTTTTACACCTGGGAGCTGCCAGAAATGACCGCTCTCTTGTACTTTTGGCCACCGAGCTGTTCAATTAGAGCAGTCGGGGGCTAAGTACCCTGTTTAATGGAACATTAACGGCAGCGATTGAGAGCGAGAAAAGTTTCGTTTATTTATTTCCCCTATCGTTATAAACTCAGCGGGGAGTCCAAACTGCTGACCTTCACGTTACAACCACAGACCCCCTCACCTTCAAGCCAGTTCTGTCTCCTTTACCTCACTCCTCATTTCTGTTATCCTTCTTTCTTGTCTTTTTCTCTCGCACACGCTCGCGCACTGCATCCCCCGTCAAGGAGCACTTCAAAAGGCTGCTGTACTGCGGCAGTTATTGGTTCCTGTGTTTTGGCTGCTGTGCCCTGAGAGATTTAAAAGCTAAAGAACCAGTTGTGTTTGTCTGTCTGTCTGTCAGTCAGCGAGGTCTACAGAGCCAGCACCAGAGAGAGAATTCAGCTTAGAAAGCAATGTACATCCTTAACTTTGCACTGAGCACCGCACCAAAATAAACACACACACAAACACACACACACACACACACACACACACACACACACACACACAAACACACACACACACACAAACACACAAATACCCGTTCTTAAAAGATATCTCCTCTTTTTTTCTTTTAAAACTAGAAATCTGTTTTTTTGTTGTTTTGTTGTTTTTGTTTTTTCTTGCATCCACTGAGCACTAGACATGATACAGCTACATACAGCTCAGGATTTCTTTTTCTTGTTCTTTCTTTTGGTTTTCTTTGGGGGTGGGGGGTTAGGCTTTGCATAGCCCAGTTCTAGACAAAGCAGAAAATGCTTTATTACATATTTAAACAATCCTCGATCATCTGCTAAAATAAAAATGATGTACCAGAGGATGCAGCGTGCTCCATGCAAAGGCGTCTTCTGACCTTACAAACACCTCACTTCTAAATGTGCACTTTGTAACCTTTTAAAAGCCTAATTAACATAAAATTACTTCGGGTGATAGCAGCCATCAATTCAGAGCAATTAAAATTCTGTTTAACTTTGACAGCAGCATTTCCACTTTCAACTTAAACAAACACTAATCTGATGGAGCTGTTGATAGCACACACATCATTCAGAAACCTCCCAGTGTATTATTTTCTCATCTAGAGCATTCATTTATAAGACAAACAACCTCAAAGAGGCATCCCCAAAGTAACTCACTGGAAGCAAATGATTTTTTTACTCATGTACCTACCAGCTGAGAACATGCAATTCACATGTGTAACGCATGGAGCTTAACATTTTTCATATTGGAAACCAAGTGGACTATATGGACTATATCAGTGCCACAAACATCTGGAAAACAAAACTTAATTGGGGTCCTTATTTTCACTTCCAAAAAACAAACACTGATGTATGCAAAGCAGTCCGCCTTGCATGTGTGTCCTCGAAATGGCCAACATTGCGTCAGGTCACTGACCTTGTCAGCCATAATCATAGAGGAGCCTCCGTGGACTCCCAGGACTGGAAGTTGAGTCTGAACGGACAGGAAGTCAAGGATCTGGGCAATGGCTTCCTGATCGGTGCCATCAGCAAACACGATGCCATGGAGACGAGTGCGAGAAAGAAGCTCACACACCTTGGGACAAAGTAAAACAAACTCTTGCATCAGTTTGTGGCAGGCGATGCATTCATGTGTGTAATGCTTGGTGAATGCCAATGCGTTTCTCACCTGTGTAATCACAGACTTTGGGTCTGTTTGGTTCATCTTCAGCGTGACCACGGAAACATCGAGCGCATCTTCGGGGCGCCGAGGTGGTCGGAGATCCTGGTCGATAACGGCGCGCGTCTGGCCCATGATCACGCCCACGCTGAGCCCTGGGGGCTTTTGGGATGCCACAGGCGCCATCATATGGGAAAGTAGGAGCAACATCCAGCCCACTACACCCATTATACCCTGTAAAACACAGACACACACACACATCAATACAAATAAGAACCAGTAACAGAACATTTTACTCCTGAAATGATGGCGGGGCTCATATACTGAGCCTGTAACAATATTTCTTTACCTTGACAAATTCTGCCTGTTATCAGCAGCATGTCACAGGTGCAGATGAGAGATGCAGCACCGTGCACTGTCAAGGTAAGAAAATACCTGTATATTCATATTTTATGAACATCTTAAATCTTAAAATAATAATCCTGGAGATCATAAAATCTATAGCCAAGACTTTTTAAGTAAAATAACCAACAAGTCACACAGTTTCCGCCACAAAAAGTGAAATCTTTACTATTTTAATGTAAAGAATGATTTTGAGTCATAAAAAAACAAGAACATGTTCAAATCTACAGTACTTTACTCCCTAATAGGCAGGATAAATTTTGGCAGTGTATTCACATGTCTTCAAAAGGCACAGAAGTGATATCAAAGCTTTCTCACAGACTGGGTTTTATTTATCTAAACACAGTGTGACTCAGATGCATTTAATGATTAATCTCAAGTGCAAAACCAAAGATTAGATGATAGGAAATGACTGCGACTAGAAGCCCATCATCCTCTTTTTGTCCTCTAGTGTTCAAAAATAACTTCTTTCAGTGTCAAAGTCGGCAACCGCATGGAGACCAGGGCTAAACCTAACTAACCGCTAATCGGCCTTCATGAGATGCCCCAAATCTCCCTTCCACTGTCTGCTTTTATTTGAACACAATCTATGCCTTCAGGCAGTATTCACAGCAAAGTGCCAGCTATTAACAGATAAAATAACCCCGAAATAAATAATCTGATTTTACCTCATTCCTGGGGTGGGGGATATGAGAGGAAACCAAAGTGCTAAAGCCCCACACAAGTGTCTGCATCAATCAGTAACATTTGCTGAGATGAAAATGCTCTTTAGCTCTATATCCTAACCAAATTCTAGTCTGAGACAAGCTCCTGCTCCCTGTTTCAGCTTACTCTGTATTACCTTCTTTTTTCTGTAATACGAGCAGATCTAAGAGAAGCAGATGAGTAGAGGAAATGCAGTGTGAAATGCCTTGGGCTGAATGAGAGCTAATGAAACCATGATGCAAATGCTACGTTGCATCTCAGCCAATTTCTTACACCGCCACAGTCCAGCAGAGCTGAAAAACACCCCAGGAGGAAACATCATGTCCACAAAATTAACCTACTGTCTTTTTATCTCTTCATTTTCCCCTCTCTTGGTTTTTAACTTTCCACCCATTTCTCCTAATCATCCGTATCTGTTCATTTTCTCTTAATGCACTCATGTTGTTTTTTCTTTTTATTTAATTTTTCCCAATCTGTCTTTCCAGCTGGGTTAGTATGTGTATCTGATCCATGTCATCTCACACCCGGTCTAATCAGGCCAGTTAGTGAAGGCAGTACTTTCCCAGCTTGCTCTCTCTGCCCTGGTGCCCACATACTAGCCCGGAGCTCCAGCAGCACTTAGCATACGCCGCTAAATCACACACCGCTACACTCCTGTCCCAGGGAATTAGTGTCAGCTCCAACCAATGGGACAAGATTACACTAACTTACCCTGGAGTTAGCATCAGAGCTAACATAACTGGGAGTCAGAGTGTGCTGCACCGCAGTTTTCAAAACGGTCAACGTAGCTGGAAAACTTTGGGTCACTGAGTGCTCACGCTGTCTTGGAGGATTTGCATTTGTGCTTAAAATCACATCCTCTGACTCCTGTGATGTGTCATGAGGGATAACTGTTAGCATTCATGCTAATGTTGCCAGATGAGGGCCAAGCAAGATCTTAATGAAGTAAAATGTTCAGTGAGATAATTCTCTGCCAACAAAAATTGGTGTTCACTCTTTAAAAAAATGACTATGAAAAGGAATTTTTATTTTTTCCCCCAGTGGCTGATTTACTGCAGTGGAACAGACTGCAAGGAGCTTTTTCATTTGTGATTATTAAACATGCTTTCTAAATTGAACAAGTTTGCCTCCAAGCAGGAAATAAGCCTCGTCTAAAAGAACAAAAAATTTTGTTTTCGTAGCTGAACTTGAATCTAGATTTGTGAAAATGATGTATCTGTCAAAAATCGAGACAACACACCCAATGTTCGAGCAGGATCTCGCATTAACGGGCCCCTCAAGCCGCAGCTTCAGTGACAGTGAATCAGAGGATGTCTGCGTGCATGCTGTAACACAACCCAGAGTGATTTTCCTCGGATATAAGCACATTTTGTGGTTCAACAATGTTAGCCCCAACTCCTATTAAATAAAGCTCATGTGGGCGTAATTGCTTAAATCTATCAGTCCACAATTTCATCCTTTCATTCATCGCCAATGAAGCAGACCTACATAGTGCCTCTACATGACAACACAAATTATGCTCTTGGTTATACGGCTGTTTCCCCAAAATACCTTAAAGTGGTATTCCACTCGATATCTCTCCTTAAACCTTCAGAGGCCTCTTGTAACAGATTAAGCTTAGTCAGTCACTGACGGAATTTAAGTGACAAAAGTCATTTGCACAAATATGCAAACAGTTTTTGGTGGAGATTCTCTTTTAGGCATCTGTCATACAAATCTGAATTGTGCGTGTGGAAATGCTGCTTCGTGTTAGAGTTGATCAAATTTGTCTTGCTATTTTTCTAAATAAGGATCTGCTGTCATATGCGTAAAGCTGACAGGCATTTATATAGCACCCTACTAACCTGACTAACCACTCAAATCTATCTATTCACACACATGAAACTCTCATCTATCACATTGACACGCTGATGGATCCATCAGGGCTATTTGGAATTCAGCATCGTGCTCAGAAACTGGAAGGGCCAGTGATCGAAACCCCTACCGCCGACCTCCTGATTAGCGCCCAGCCTTCTCTACCTCCTTAGGCACAACCTTCCTATGTCAAGTGTTCAGTGCAGTGTAAGAGCTCAACATTGTATTATACAGTCAGATTTCGAATACGGTCAAATCGGTGGTCAGCAACAATGCAGCTGCAGTGGAGAGCTTAGAGAGGGAGGAAGAAAATGAGTCCAATAACAAATCAGTAAAACAGGCCTCTTTAGTGCTCCTCTTCATCATGCTGTAGCAATAATATTGTTCTCAACGGTATTGGTACAGAAACACCTGGGAAATGTGTTGCCCTTTTCCTGAGAAAGCATGTAGCAGCGATCGCTATTAAATCTACTTTTGCTTAAGGGCGAGTTTCTTTAGCGAGAGAAAACGTTAAACTGCACATTAACGGGAGCACAAATGTAACACAGTAAGGGGAATTGTTGAAAAGAATATATCAATGGGCCAATAGGCTCGACTATAGGAGCACAGGGGTGTATTCAAATGAGACACAGAGACAAGAATGTAACTCAAAAGAACCAGCCAACTTTAGTGACATAAACCATAAGGTTGACAAGCACAGGTTAAAGACACTTTACAATGGTAGAAAGGAAACTTACAAAAATTAAAAGAAAAGTAAAACACAAACTACTAAAGCAATGACTTGGCCAAGTGTTATTTTTGGTTTTCAATGTTCGGGTTTCAATGCTCGGGTGCACCCTAGTAACCTGACTCCTTAACTCTTATAGAAACAGATTACACAAATCCAATGCACATTCAAATGAAAATTTCACACTCTTTTCACATGTGGAGAATGCTCTACACAACAGCTCATTATTTAAAGTCCCAAATAAAAAATGTCCAAGGGGTAAAATCCAAAAAATTCCCAGGGTGTGAAAGAAAATAGGGATGAGAGAATGTCAGTCAGTGGTCTTATGTATAACCAGCTGTGCGTGAAAGTGTGAGTGATACAGTCCTACCACACCGCAAGGTGCAGCAGATCATCAAGTGGAAAAGAAGCGAATCTCAGTCTCTCTAAGTCCAGGTGGGAAGGCTCGCCATCTATTTCACTGGAGGAATCCTATTTCACTGGAGGAATCCACCTCAGGAACAATTCAGCATACAAAAAAAAAAACCTGACCGATCTCAGCGCATCACGGCCGAAGACAATGGCATAGTGTCTCTCGGTCGGAAAATGCAGGGCTTTCTGGAAGCAGATTGAGATGAACTTCCAGGCAGTTGATAGCAACCAGAGCTAACAAAGGCTAACAGTTTAGCTCCACGCGGTACTTTTTAAAGTCACCAGAAAAATGCAGCATTTGCCTGCTTACTCACTGTGGCTACTTTTAACATGAAAGGTAGCTGATAACCAGTGAACTTATGTGCAACACAGTTGGTTGCAACTTATATCTAATACTTTTTTTCCAGCTCAAAAGCTTCAGTCTCTCTTTTCTCCTGCCAGCACGCGACTACCTCCACACATAGCAGCAAACACAGAGCACGTAGGTGGGACATACAGCGGCAGACTGCTCTCCCATTGGTCAAAACATACTGGGACCTGTGCATTTCGATTGGTTGGGCAGGCTGTCCATCTCTCCTCATATCAGTCCTTAAAGTGGTACCCCCATTGTATGTGGGTTACACCCTCCCCTCTTGATGGTATGCCCGTCCCTGGGCATCTGCAGGGTGGCACTGAGTTACACTGCTTTGACCTTTCCAACATAATTACTAGTTGGATCTTCAAATCCATTTAAAGAGCTAGTCAATGCCTCACTTAGGCCTTGAAAAAGAGAATTCACCACCGTTATCAGAGGATTCCCAAGTGTCACATAATGCAGTCTCTTGGGCTTTGCTTGCAATCTGTTAGAACGACGAAGAGATGGCTCAGTATCTTGAAGTCCATTATTCTGGATCATCACAGGTTCAGGCTGTTCAGTAACAGGTCTGTTCACATCACTTAATCCTTCTTCACATGCTGCATCAGAGCTCATCCCATCATCTTGAGGAGCTTCCTCAGACTGCTGCAATTCTGAACTTTGAGGAAGTCCTTTGGCTGAGTCAAGCCCATGCAGTATGTTTGCTTCAGGTGAGTTGTCACGTTCAGGTGAGTTGTCACGGTCAGGTGAGTTGTCACGGTCAGGTGAGTTGCCATGGTCAGGTACATCCTGAATCATTCCTTCACCTTCCTCTACAAGGGATTCAGTGGCAGGAGGATCAGGTGGAAGTGAAACTGTAGGCACCTCTGGTTCTGCTGATCTTCTGACCACACAAGGAGGTTTACTCAACTTGTGAGTTTCATGTACTGGGACATATACGTCGGACTTTGATGTAATGAGAGGGCGAAATGTCCAATCAGATACATCATCCATATCAGAGGGAATTTCATCTTCCCCCTCGACAACAGAACACTGCCTTGTTCTGGGTCTCCTGTTTGGATGGGTTTTGACTGTCTCGGGTTCTGCAGCTGCTGACAGAAATCCACATGGGAGAAGCAAGTCACGATGTAGAGTCCGCACAGGTCCATCTTTACCCTCAGGTTTAACTGTGTAGACCGGCATTTCTCCAGCTCGCTTAAGGACAATGTAAACATCCGTTTCCCACTTATCTGCCAGCTTATGTTTTCCACGCAGCTTCACATTTCGTACAAGAACTCTGTCTCCACTCTGCAATGTTGATTCAACCACTCGTCGGTCAAATCTGGCTTTGTTGCGACCTGCATTCTTTTGTGCATTATTGGTGGCAATCCGGTAGCTTTCTTCCAAACGAGATTTTAGGTTACCGACGTACTGGGAATGAGTCTGCTTAGTAGCATTAGTGGGCAACCTAAAGATTAAGTCAATGGGCAGTCTTGGTTGCCTCCCAAACATCAATTCATAGGGGGAAAATCCAGTCACGTCACTCTTCGTACAATTATAAGCATGTACCAGAGACTTGACGAAGTCTCTCCAGTGGAGTTTATCTGACCGATCCAGTGTCCCAAGCATCTGGAGAAGAGTGCGGTTGAATCTCTCAACCGGATTCCCTCTAGGGTGGTAGGGGGTTGTACGCACTTTCTTCATGCCAGTAAGTTCACAGAGTTCCTTGATGGTCTTTGATTCAAAGTCAGGACCCTGATCACTAAGAAGCTTTTCGGGAAAACCATAATGGACAATGAAGTTGTCCCAGAGACACTTTGCTACAGTCTGTGCTTGTTGATTTGGAGTTGGCACTGCCACAGCATACTTTGTGAAATGGTCAGTTATGACCAATACATCTTTCGTGTTTGAGCGATCTGGCTCTATTGATAAAAAGTCCATGCACACTAGTTCGAGAGGTCTGCAGGTCTTAATGTTTATCAATGGAGCAGCTTTCTCTGGAGGTGTTTTTCGACGAATACATCGCTCACAAGATTTGACCATTTTTTCTATGGTCATGTGCATTTTCGGCCAATAAAATCTGGCCCTTGCCAAGTCTACTGTTCGTTCGACTCCAAGATGGCCCATATCATGATGAAGGCTTGTAAGTGCTGTGGCTCTTAGCTCCTCAGGGAGCACAAGCTGATATGAGGTGTTGGGACCATCTTGCCGCTTACGGTAGAGCACCCCGTTCTGTATTTCAAGCCGATTTAACTCTCTGAGTAACAGGGGAAGTTCTGGTAGCTCTAACCTAAGGCTGGGAGGTGGAGTTTCGCCAGTCTCCAAGAGTACAATCACTGCATTGATAGCAGGGTCCAATGTCTGCTTTTGCCTCAACTCCTTCTCAGAAATTGAGTGGACAATGGGAAGCCCATCCACTTGCTCCTGTTGGAAGCAGTCGGGAATAGCTGTGGACTGGTGAGTGAGGGATTCAACTAAGGTCAACCCAGAAGTGGTGGATCCAACATTAGCTACGGCTGAGGTGACCATATGGCGCTCACAAATAGCCTGAATTACATCCAAGGGAACAGTCTCTGGACTCTCAGGGTTGCTCAGATGGTACAGTGTGAACTGCCGGATTCTCTCACTCTCCTTCTTAGATGCATAATCATCCTCTGGTGGACTGTGAGGACGACGCGAGAGCGCATCAGCATCCATATTTTGTTTTCCCGCTCTGTACTGAAGACTAAATGAATAGGTGGAAAGACTGGACAGCCACCTATACCCTGTTGCATCAAGCTTTGCAGAGGTCAAAATGTATGTAAGAGGGTTGCTGTCAGTCACTACTACAAAGTCTGTACCATATAGGTAGTCAGAGAATTTTTCCGTGACTGCCCACTTAAGGGCCAAAAACTCCAGCTTATGGGCTGGGTACTTTCTCTCACTCTTTGAAAGACCACGACTTGCAAAAGCTATGACCCTGGACTGTCCATCTTGTACCTGATATAAGGCAGCACCAAGGCCAATGGTACTGGCGTCCGTATGTAAAACATATGGAAGCTGGGGGTCTGCAAATCCCAAGATTGGAGCGGAGGTTAGCTTTGCTATTATTTGGTCAAAGGCCTCCTGACATTGAGGTGTCCAACGCTGACCAAAAGGTTCCTTTGGGTTGCGATACTCTGAATTTGCGTGTGTCCTTGGCTTGTTGTTCCGCTTCCTAATTGGTGGGTAGCCCGAGGTTAGTTCGTTAAGTGGTCTGACAATGATAGAGTAGCCCTGAATAAACCTTCGATAATATCCAGCAAATCCTAAAAAGGACTGAAGTTCCTTAAGATTTGTGGGGATAGGCCAGGTCTTTAAGGCCTCAACTTTGTCAGGGTCAGTCTCTACTCCTCTTGCGGAAACAATGTGACCAAGGTATTTTACCGAGGTCTGAAAGAATTTGCACTTTTCTGGTGCCAGTTTCAAGCCATATGACATCAGTCGTTGCAGGACACGTTTCAAACGCTGTTCATGTTCCTCCAGGGATGATGAGAAGACAATCAGGTCATCAATGAACACCAGAACCTCTTTGAGATTCATATCTCCTACACACTTCTCCATCAATCTCTGGAACGTCGAAGGCGCATTTGTGATCCCCTGGGGCATCCTATTAAATTCCCAAAATCCAAGTGGGCAAACAAATGCGGTCTTATTCTTGTCCGCTTCCTCCATCTCGACCTGGTAGTATCCAGACTTGAGGTCTAGGACCGAAAACCACTTAGAACCTGCAAGAGCACTGAATGCATCTTCCAATTTTGGAAGGGCATAAGCGTCTTTGATGGTCTGCAGGTTCAGCTTTCTGTAGTCTACACACAGACGAACAGAGCCATTCTTTTTACGAACGACAACAATGGGGGAAGCAAACGGGGACTCAGATTCTCGTATAACACCAGAATCAAGGAGTTCCTGTAGATGTTGTCTCACAGCATCCACATCATTGGGGTGTATGGGACGTGCTCTCTGTTTAAAGGGTGTCGCATCACTGAGTTTGATATGGTGTTTGACTTTGTCAGTGTGTCCAAAGTCCAATTCGTTCTGAGAGAAGACATTTGGCATGTCGTTTAACATGTTTGTAACTCGCTCCTTCCATTCAGTGGGTAAGGGCGAATCTCCAAAATCAAAGCTCAGTTCTGAGGAAGACTTAGCTTGAAATTTAGAGCAGTCTGGTTCTCTGACAGTTTGCTCTTTGTGTAGCACTTGCAAGATAGCATTAACATCTGCCAAAGGTGTTTTGGGGGGTATGACAATGTCATGGTTGGTTTCATTTCTCACTACGACAGGGAGAAGACACTGACGTTTGCGTGGTAAAGTGACTGCAATTGCTGAAACTAGCAAGCCATTTGGTAGTGAAGAGGCTGAAGGATGTTCAAGGACAACATCTCTTTGCATGTTCACGGGATTTACATTGACAGAGGCCTCCAGGACAACAGTCTGTCCTGCAGGAACGACTGCAGGCATCTTACCTGTCAGTTTTGCACAACCAAGGCTACCAGAGTTAAAGTTTCTTTGTCGCATCTCAAGTATTTGGAGAACTGCTTGATACCCATTAAACAAAGGCTGAAAGGGTGAAAGCTTCTGGTAATTAGCATAGAGGGCATCAAGGGTGTTTGTGCCTATGAGTACCTGCTCATGGGCTGTAGAGCGGAGATGGGGGATAACCAAGGCCAGAGTGTGAACATCAATATCAGAGCCTACAAACTCTTTAGGAAAGGTGATGGTAAGCTCAACATATCCTAAGTAAGGGACAGACTGGCCATTGGCACCCTCCACTTCAAGCAACTCATTTAAGGGATGAATGGTCAGATCTGCAAGATGTTCTTCATAAAAAGACTGGGGTACAGTTGTGACTTGTGAACCCGTGTCCAAAAGACAGTTTGTGTCTCTTCCTGCAATAGTTACTTGAGCTGTGGTCTTAGTTCCTACAAGGCCATGTGGAAATTTTGATCCTTCCACTTTAACGTTTTTAATGGCAGGTTTCAGGATTTTGGGACTGACATTGCAAGACTCCACTCCCATATGTCCCTCTATGGGAGTAGGCTTCAGTTTAAATGTGCCTCACTTCGAGAAGCATTAGAGGCTTCCCAAGCAGCCTGTTTTTCTTTCAGCTGTCTTTTCTTAGCTGCTACAAGGGAAGGGTTTGGCGCTTTATCACAAACTGAGACGACATGGCCATCCTCCCCACACTGGAAACAGTACCATGGACGTGGTCTACTGTTAGCTTTAAATGTGGAGGGATGCTGACTGGCCACTTTTGGTTTCACACCGTGGGTGTCAGGTGTGACGGACCTCGCTTTTTGCTGCTTAGGTTGTTTCGTCTTATGATTCTCAGATACAAGACTGTTAAGCTGAATGCTGAGGTCAGCAACTTGTTGCTTTAGCGTCTCAAGATCAGATTTGTCCACCAGATTATTGGTGGTGTGTGCGAGTTGCACGTGTGACGTGGCATGCTGCTTTCTAGAGTTTTGGGCAGACTTAGCATGACTAAAATGCTGCCTCATGCGGCTCAGTTTTGCAGCCTGTTTATCTTCTTCTGTCCTAAGAAGAAGCAGCAGCTCTGCAAAGGAACGTGGGTTTTCTTTTTTTTGTTCTAGCTGAAGATCGATTATTAGTGCATTCTCCCAACAACCTCGAATGAACTGCTTTAAGAGCTGTTGGTTAAAATCATGAGCGGACACACCACCACGTCTCATGGCTCTACTTAATGCAGTGTGCAGCCTCTGCAGGAAAACAGAAGCTCTCTCTCCATCATTTTGAAATGTGCTCATGAACCTAGCATGCAGCTCATCACCATCTTCGACTGTTCCGTAGGCAGAGTCAAGCAACTCAAGATAGGCAGAGGGTCTAGACTGTGGACTCAGATGTTTAATCATCTCGGAAGCAGGAGGAAGCAGACTGTCAAGTATACGATGTGTGCAGTGCAGATCAGACACAGAAGGATCTCTAATAAGGATTTCAACACTAGCTCGCCACGTATCATAATCTGCCTCATGGCTAGGACGTGGGCTCTTGCCCGAATAAGCCCTGAGTCTACCAGATGATGCGAACTGGGGTGAGCTCTCATTGCTGCGCACTACATGCTCAACAACTACTCGCTGAACAGCAGTTGGATTAACATCAATTATGGGGCTAGAAGCGGCCCCAGAAGAAGCTGGAAGAGTCTGTGAGGGGCTGAAATCAGTCAGGTTTTCACTGAAATTGGGAGAGGTAAGAGATTTACTTGCGTTATTTGGTGATGTCAAAACTGTGGAGTCTAGAGGTACACCTGACTGAGGGTCCTCAGAAAATGAAACGTCTCCCTTGCTGGTTAAGTCTTTCTGTGGAAGTGGGCTCTGTACAGTTGAGGATTCTGGACCAGTTTGAGATGACTGGGAAATAGCACTTCCTGCCGATGAAACCAGATTTTTAAGTTCTTCCTTTAACATCTCCTCTAATGAATTTCCACTCAGTTTGGCAATTTCACGGAGCTGTTCCATGTACATTTTAGTGGCTTTGTTTCTGGCATCAAGGGAGTAAACACTTCCTAAGGCCTTTAACTCATACACGATGCCTGCTTGGGTTGTACTTGGAAGCCGCAGAGGTAACAGTGGCTCCAATGTGTGCATGGCAGTCTCATGTGTAAACTCGATGATCATGTGCTTATGGTAATCTGACTCAGGATCGTCTAGACGAAAGTAACGGTTGATGGAACCATATTTTTGGAGGAAAGTGGACACTTCCTCATCAGTCTCTGATCCTGTGAGCCCACTAACAACTACAGAATTGGGAATTCTGACGGATTCACTTAGTACAACATCCATTTTCTCTCTAGAAGTTGTAGCTCAGATTAAGCACTTTTAAACACCACACACAAATTGTCTAGCACTTAAACACACACAACCATGCTCCTGGCTGGCTCGCCAAAGCTCTCACTGTAACACAGTAAGGGGAATTGTTGAAAAGAATATATCAATGGGCCAATAGGCTCGACTATAGGAGCACAGGGGTGTATTCAAATGAGACACAGAGACAAGAATGTAACTCAAAAGAACCAGCCAACTTTAGTGACATAAACCATAAGGTTGACAAGCACAGGTTAAAGACACTTTACAATGGTAGAAAGGAAACTTACAAAAATTAAAAGAAAAGTAAAACACAAACTACTAAAGCAATGACTTGGCCAAGTGTTATTTTTGGTTTTCAATGTTCGGGTTTCAATGCTCGGGTGCACCCTAGTAACCTGACTCCTTAACTCTTATAGAAACAGATTACACAAATCCAATGCACATTCAAATGAAAATTTCACACTCTTTTCACATGTGGAGAATGCTCTACACAACAGCTCATTATTTAAAGTCCCAAATAAAAAATGTCCAAGGGGTAAAATCCAAAAAATTCCCAGGGTGTGAAAGAAAATAGGGATGAGAGAATGTCAGTCAGTGGTCTTATGTATAACCAGCTGTGCGTGAAAGTGTGAGTGATACAGTCCTACCACACCGCAAGGTGCAGCAGATCATCAAGTGGAAAAGAAGCGAATCTCAGTCTCTCTAAGTCCAGGTGGGAAGGCTCGCCATCTATTTCACTGGAGGAATCCTATTTCACTGGAGGAATCCACCTCAGGAACAATTCAGCATACAAAAAAAAAAACCTGACCGATCTCAGCGCATCACGGCCGAAGACAATGGCATAGTGTCTCTCGGTCGGAAAATGCAGGGCTTTCTGGAAGCAGATTGAGATGAACTTCCAGGCAGTTGATAGCAACCAGAGCTAACAAAGGCTAACAGTTTAGCTCCACGCGGTACTTTTTAAAGTCACCAGAAAAATGCAGCATTTGCCTGCTTACTCACTGTGGCTACTTTTAACATGAAAGGTAGCTGATAACCAGTGAACTTATGTGCAACACAGTTGGTTGCAACTTATATCTAATACTTTTTTTCCAGCTCAAAAGCTTCAGTCTCTCTTTTCTCCTGCCAGCACGCGACTACCTCCACACATAGCAGCAAACACAGAGCACGTAGGTGGGACATACAGCGGCAGACTGCTCTCCCATTGGTCAAAACATACTGGGACCTGTGCATTTCGATTGGTTGGGCAGGCTGTCCATCTCTCCTCATATCAGTCCTTAAAGTGGTACCCCCATTGTATGTGGGTTACACAAACGCAGGGTTTTTTGCATTATATCAAACCGGTAGGTTGTTCTCCGCACTCTCAGGGTTCAATAACTTAAAACATATTAGCATTTCTTTTGATATGCACAGCCCCGGTGGTAGCACAGGACAACAACTTCCAAACTAAAATATCTCACCACCCTCTTTCTAGTGTGAGTGATACATAAAAGCTTCTTTTTTTATCATAAAAATATATATATTTTCAGTTTGGTATGTTTATCCCTGTAATACCCGGTTCTAAAATATTAGTGTCAGGGCCAGATTTATGTGCATATTTGAACTGGCAATCTGCATGAAATTAGCGTCTGATTTTCTAAAGCAGAAGCTAATTATCAGTAACTGGGACTGTCTTTAGGTGCTTTCCGCCTGTAAACGAGATCTCCAAAGATGCACCTCAACAGTGAAACTAGGATGCAGAGGGGTGATAAATCAAGAAAGAAATCAAGCCTAGAAAAGCAAATAAAAATGTGCTGATACTGAAATAAAGGTCCCCCATTAAAGGAAGTTTTTAACTTTCCGAACCATTTACTGAGGTCTTGATTAAACGCTAAGTTAGAAAATTAGTGGAGCATGTGAGGCAGGAGTCACTCGGAACATAAAATGTTTGGGGAAATAAAAGCCACGGCAGCTTAGATCAAGATCAACATCACAATCTCCACAGTGGCTTCGCTCGAATTAGCTCTGGTGTCAAGTTCAAGTTCAGCTTTAATGATCTCAGCTTTCCATCCTGCTACTCTGCACAACCTTCCTTTAACAGCTCATTTCAAATCTGAGACTCATCCTCCCAACGCTGACCCCTGACTATTGGGCGAGCCTTAATAAATGTACCAGAATGTGTAGTCGACCACAAAATGTGCACTCTCCCTCTGATGTCTGCGCAGTCCCTTAAATGCTAATTGCATTTGCATTAAGAAGAGAGGCACACAAGCTGGATGCACACAAGCTGCATCTCATACTGCGCTTCCAGGCCGATGCACCCGGTCGATAAATAACACGCACGCCAAAAAAACTTGCACTGATGTCGGCTTTCATACTTGCTTATGACTTGACGAGACTGGCAATGTTAGCAGCGTTGTCTTAAGAATCTGGCAGCCAGTGCATAATGCATACATATATGAGAAGGATGAAGAAAAAGGAGTCCGTGTCTCTGTTGAAGAGAGCAGTTCAGCGTTTGGAAAGATTATAGTGCACAGAAGTTAAAAGAAGAGTTGGCCACCCACCTTTATTGTTTCTAAGTTTTATTTGGCTGCAATACTACTGTGAGAAGCTAACCATGCTCGTCACATTACCAGCCAGTCTGTGCTAAACTGTGTCTCAGTTGGAAAAAACTTGCAGATGGCAGTGTGACGTCTTCAGGGGCATATTTCAGGAAAATGTTTTAAAAGGTGTGGAATCCTTGAAAAAGAAAAAAAACTCTGAGCTTGCCTTTTTATACACACATATATATACAGTATATACACACACTGTATATACAGTATATATACAGTGTATGTATATATATATATATATATATATATATATATATATATATATATATAACACAGGGGCACCACAGGGGACTGTCCTCTCCCCCTTCCTCTTCACCCTCTACACCACAGACTTCAGCCACTGCACAGAGACCTGCCATCTTCAGAAGTTTTCTGATGACTCTGCGGTGGTTGGATGCATCAGCAGGGATGATGAGACAGAGTACCGGGCTGTGGTCGACTCCTTTGTCACGTGGTGTGAGCAGAATCATCTGCAGCTCAACGTGGCAAAGACCAAGGAACTGATCGTGGACTTCAGGAAGACCAGGAAACACTTGACCCCAGTTTCAATCCAGGGGGTCAGTGTTGACATTGTGGAGGACTATAAATACCTTGGAGTACACATTGACAATAAACTGGACTGGGCTAAAAACACCACAGCACTTTACAGGAAGGGCCAGAGTCGTCTCTATTTTTTGAGGCGACTGAGGTCCTTCAACATCTGCCAGAAAATGCTGAGGATTTTCTATGAGTCTGTTGTGGCCAGTGCGATCCTCTATGCTGTTGCATGCTGGGGGAGCAGGCTGAGGGTCGCAGATGCCAACAGACTTAATAAACTGATCCGTAAGGCCAGCAATGTTGTGGGGATGGAGCTGGACTCCCTCAAGGTGGTGTCGGAGAGGCGGATGCTGTCCAAGATAAAGACAATGTTGGATAACACCTCCCACCCACTCCATGACATGTTGGTCAGTCACAGGAGCTCGTTCAGTGAGAGACTGAGATTACCGAAAAGCACCACTGAACGACACAGGAAATCTTTCCTGCCTGTGGCCATCTCCCTGTACAACTCATCCACTTAACACACTGTTTGCTGCTACAACTACACATGTTTCTTTTCCAACTATTTATTTATAAGTGACTTATGTATGTATGTATGTATATATATGTATATATTGTACTATTCTTAGTTAGCGTATTGTCTGTCTTGTCTTAATGTTGGTTTAAAATGGAGCACTGTAACAAAAAATAATTTCCCCCAGGGATCAATAAAGTATTCTGATTCTGATATATATATATATATATATATATATATATATATATATATATATATATATATATATGCATTAAATTCTACCTTTCAGAAGTAAGTTTGAATCAGTGTGAATCAGCAAATGTCTTGAGTCATTTACAGTCTTGTCTTTTAACTGAGCCAGTGCACTGTCACCCTAATATAGATTATTGAGTTTGGACACAGAGCGACTGTAGCCTGTGATGTTTACACAGACCTCGGCAAGGCAGAGACGCTAATGTGTGACTGATGGGAGCAGAACTGCACGAAGTCACCCAACATCTCGGGCACGCTGGCTGCTGTAAACATGTCAGACGTGGTGTGGAGTTGGTCTAATGCAGGTAAACAAGTGGCAAGCACTATCATTAGGTATCAATGTCAGATTTACAGAAAGGAAATGGCTGGAAGGGGTGAATATCGTTCAATGGATGTTTCTTCTTTTTTTCACTGCTGCACAGACAGTAAATAAATCAATGCGTGTGCATGTTTCTGATTTGTTAAGGACTCCTAAGAGACAATTTGTAGACAGACAGCTGAATTTAGCACCGTAAGACTGCAGTATTTGCCCATAATCTGCTTGTTTTCAGGTTCAAGTATCGTGAGAAACCTGAATGCTTAAAGAGAGAAAGTGTTTTTTGAATGAAATTTATAGCAAGGCGAGTAAATATTGAAACTAGGCACACACACACACACACACACACACACACACACACACACACACACACACACACACACACACTTAGACACACACACTCTCAAACACTACACACTACATTTAATGGGTATGAAAAATGAGACTGACAGCTTAACATTCATCCGTCTGTCATTTAGCATTTAAATCAATTTTAGCTGATAAAAGTGATATTTTAAAAAAGTCACTAGAAATACAGCACTTGCAGCTGACATTCATGGCACTGAGCGCTTAATGGTGATGCTGGAATTATCTACATCAGATATGTCATTTTAATTGTGATAATATACATCAAAAGTATTTGATACTTTGCAGCTATGCCTTTCCTTTATGTAGGTTTTACCCCATCTGTTGGCAACCAATTAAATCTCTCCATTCATTTCAGACACAAAGAAGCAGATAAGTAAGAACCTACAGCCAGCGGCTAGTTGCTTTAGCTTAACATAAAGACTGCAAACAAAGGGAAACAGATGGCCAACATAAAGAGAAAATCTGCAGATATTACTGAATGAGTTAAATGGAACAAGAATCCGTCGGGTAACAGGAGCAAACCTATATTGTGGAGATCAGGATCAGACAGGAGGAGAATCAGTAGTTTGCCTTTTAATTACTTGGGCTGCATCCTCGACAATAACCTAGTAATGAGGTGCAGCTTAGCCTGCTTCCAGACCTTTTGAATCTCTGCCCACCTCTCAGATTTGTTCGGTCATTTATTAAAGGATGATTTTGTGCAGAATGATTAGCTGATTCTGCCAGTTGGAGGAAAAGCGCTGAGGTCAAGCTGCACCAAAAAGGAGATGATGCATTTCAGCCCGTTTATCCTCAAAGAGCAAGCAAGATAAATAACAGGTGGGTGAGATCAATGCGCCTCCAAGAACTGAAAGTCAGCATGCGGACATGGTGAATCAGCATATCAGTTTGTCAACTGGAAATGACACTGACGGGCTGGTGCTTCTAGTGGTGGGTCGTTTGCTTTAAAACGTGGAATCAGTTAATGCATTTCAAGAGTAATTATAAGCCAAACAACTCTAAGTGGTCCACACATCCACATGCTGCATCTTTTGTGAAAACAGAAAGGAAGAAGCAGTCGAACATTGTGCAGATTTTCAATAGAGCTGTTAATCAATGCTCTGGGCTCTTACAAAGACCTTAAAATGCAAACTTCAAGCAGCACAAAACAAACCAGTCAGCGTCACTGAATGCTCCGAGGCATGTTGGCAGCTCTCAGCTTCTTGGGCTTTCATCGGGGGACTGAGCATGTCATTTTCAATTAAAAACAGTCCTTATAGTACTTGTAAGTGCACCCAGCCAATTTTACAATTACTTCAACATATGAGGAGACTAGATAGTGCGTCCTAATAAATTTGAATGCAGTGTTAATGTGGTGTGGCTGGTCTTGTTTTAATTTTTTTGTACGTATGTTTGTATGTGTGTATATTCTGTGCAAAATGTTTTTACAGACACAAATCAGCAGACGCTACCATGAGAGCAGGTTTCAGGAGTTCGGCAGGTGTCAAGTCATTGTGTCTGTTTGTATGTGCACAGACACTGTCAACACAATGAAGTGCAAAACTTCATGGGTGTGTAGCTCCAAACAGCCCACTGAATTCAGGTGTGCTAGTCTGTGAAATTTCTTCCCTCCTAGATTTTCCACGACTAACTATAACTGGTTATATTGCAAAGTGGAAGGATCCACAGCAGCACAGACCACAAAGTGGCAGATTGCATAAAGTTAAAGTCCATAAAAAGTATGAAAAAGTCACCAACGCTCTGCTGAATAAATATCTGCAGACCTCCAAGCCTTCTCTGGTGTTAACATCAGCGCAATCACTGTGTGTCCCGGGAGCTTCATGGCATGTTTTTCCATGGCTGAGCAGCTCCTGTTAGTGTAATGTGTAGGTGTCCCAGTGCTTTTGTCCGTGTAGTATAGCTGTGTCCATCTTAATGAAGGTTCTTATTTTGCAGTTAAAGCAGCATGGAAGGGTTTCTGACATTATTGGTTAAGAGGAACTGAAAATTCTTCTTGTTCCTTTTTTAAATTAACATCATAGAAAAGTCAAACATCAAATCCACAAGCACGGATATAGTGCACCAGGTTGACCCACATGCTTTTAGGCTATTACAGAGGTTTGGTTTCAAATCTACGTTCATGTTTTCCCTGCTTTCCTGTCTTCTCTACACTGTTCAACCTCAATAAAGACTAAAAAGCCCCCCAAAAGACCAAGTCCACATTCAAGGGGAACCTGTACATTTAATCCAAGTATCTTCTGTCACTCACCACAGAATGTCTAACTTAGGGTCAGACATTATTATCTATAATGAAACGCCTTCTTGATTTTGTAACTGAGTATGGCTGTCGATAGCTCAGGTTCTTTGAGTTGAAGAATGAATGAGCGCAATCAGACTCCTTTCACATGGTCGTGTTTGAAGAACAGAAACATCTGAAGCAGGGGGGAAAATCTCATTTAACTTCATAGACTGCATGTACTCCAATTTCATCTTAAGTAGGCTGGACCATTACAGCTATTGCTTAATAACATGCATAAAAAAAGGTATAAGATAATCCTATGTGATTACATTATTTTTAAAAACACTTGATCTCTGACCTTGATCTTAAGGTCAAGGACACTGAGATTCCTTTGGTATCCAGTTGAAAATCCTGAGTGAGTTTTTCTCAAGTTAATTGTCAGTTGTTCACACCCCCCTCTTGGCAGCCTGACAAAGAATGACAACAATGCCCCATCAGCTCCTTATGGCTGAGGGGTTAACAGTGTAATTGTAAGCATGATGCTGGTCTTATTTTTTCCATATTATAAAGAAATGCTGCTGTATGAAATCGGGCTAATCGGGTTTATACTGTTAGAAATAAAGAAAAACAGGACTTTATCCTGTAATTAAACAACACAATTTACCTATGAATTCACAGAATTTTACAAATATTCTATTGTACATGGTGAAAAAGGCATGTTTTTGTTATCTAATTTAAACTAAGTTTATCTTTTTTAAAAAGCTGTCATTTTTACTAAGGCAGTCTCAGTGTTATGTCTTTGTCAGCAAGAAGACTGTAAAAACTGCTGAAATTACAATAAAAGGTCCACAATTTATGCTCTCTTATTTAAAATATTCAGGTTTTCCAAAGTCATTGAGTGGGCTGCATTGGACCCTTTGGTGAGATGGTTCTGACTTGTAGGGCTGTATGTTTGACACCCGATCTAAAGTAAAGCTGTCAGTAAAATCACACAGTCATTTATTCATAGAGAAATTTCATATTTTACAATCTTACATTTTATAAATCTCAGAGAAAATGGTCAGGAAAACAAATTAAACTAAAAATTACTGAATTAAATCAAAATCATCCCAGAACAAAAATAACACATTTAAGTGCACAGCACAACACTTAGATGACACGGCTTCACATTTCCACAGGTGCAGTGCATCACCTGTGACTAATCTTAATACATCTTTGCTTTCAAATTACACATTTCGATGTGATTCTCCTGACCTTCGATTGCCGCGGTTCATTTTTCCAGGGGTTGTCGTGCGTTTGCTAAAGTACGGCGTGTATCATTATCCACCCACCAGACACTAAATTGCAAAACAAAAATGTTTGCTGTCTTGATTTGATGGCAGAATATGGTGGAAAGAGCTTGTTTGAAATATCACACTTTTATTTGTTTAACATTGACACGAGTTCCAAGTGCCTTCCTGCTTGTCCTCGATAAAAACGGCTGCCTGCTGCCTGCTCCCCTCTAGACGCAGTCTTTTAACAGCCCAACAGCCTTATCCCACATCAAAATTTCAGTAACTCTGAGAAATGTGTGCTCATCTGTTAGGGGGGCAGACTTTCAGCCAATTCTTTTAGTCCTCTTTTTTTATGTCACTGTTGTATGTGCGGATATATGTGGTATATGTTAACTCTGCATGACTTCTGTCATTTATATTTCATTGCTGATAAATATGAAAAAACAAGCACAATGCCAAACACCAAAAAGGACATTCTGTCTAATTCATAAGGGGCCTGCACTTGTTCTCTTTGTTACTGTGTTTGTGGCTATGACTATATGCTGTGTGAGTTTGACTTTGAGGGCATTTGTGTTTCTGTGCAGCACCGTGTCAAGAAAGAGACAGGTAAGAAAGACGCAGCCCCTATGGAGGAGACTAAAAGGCAAAAGGTGAGACAAGATGAGGGAGGAAAGAAAGGGAAAATAAAGTTATTATGAAAGTGTGCCAAGGTGCAGAAATGTAGTCTTTGAGGCTCGATGCTGTCTGAGAGATGGAGAGAGGACTTATTATAAGGTAACATTAACTCTCATCTAGGATTCTGTATTTGGGATGCATGAAGTCTGACTGTGATTGTTTTGGTTTGTTTTTTTTAGTTCCAGAACTAATTAGTTTACATGTCAGAATTCTTTGCATATGTCTGAAGCAGCTGCCAGTCAAAGTTAATTAATTAAAATGGTCATGTAAAAAGTGTGTCTGACCCAAAACTGTAAGAACAGCAGGGTTACAAGAACACTGCGCAGCGTGCTGAGCTGGGACTGGCCCGCTCTTATGAATATACAATGAGATTTTTTCTAGATATCAATTATTGAAAAGGACCTGAAACATTAAAATGACACAGGACAGTTGTAGACAATCATTGCCTTGTTAGACAATCTGATGTAATGATGGAATAAATTCACGCTTTAATTTTTAACCAAAAAACGAACGTGCTCTCGTTTTCATGCATGACAAGTGCGCCAATCTCTTACACGATCCATTATTGATGAAAGCAAAGACATTTATTAATCCGCAGAATGCCGTAATGTCTAAAGAACATTACTCTGTACAAAGTTGAGAAAGTGACTGATTTCAGCAGAGCAGATTCATGCATGTAGAACGTTGTTTAGTGATTATCTGTGGACGAATGACAGAGCCGAGACACGTGTGTAATCAGTACCGTTGTAGAAGTATTTTTGCAAGATTAATCATAACCTAACAGGGTCAATGTAAATAAACTTAGTGTACAGGTAGGGCCTTGGTAAAGGTAGAAATCCCTACCTTGTGGTATGAATCTGACTCCCTATTCCTGAATTTCCAAACTTGAGAGCATTGACCTTGGCAGAACGTGCACTCTCCAATAGTTTTTCCAGTTATTTGATTTGGGGATAATTTGGGACTAACTTGGCAGGTGTGCGTATGTGCTGTAACGGCATTTAAAAATCAAAGGTTTTGTTTATCGCTACAAAACGATGAAAAATGATCCAGGCAGCTTGTACTTTTCACTTCCATGCCCCCGTCAGAGACACTCATCATGGTCTAAATGTGCTGCAAATTTTAAAAGCTCCAGGTCAGAATCACTTCTCTTTAAAAATCATGATAGTAATCTTATCAATATGAACCTGATCCAGTTCTTAGTTCCTCAATATCAAATACAGTGCTTAACAGAAACTGAATCAAAACAATATTTTTAATGCTAAAATATAATTATTTTTGTTATCAATTCATTTTCAAATGTTTTACAAAAACAGAAACCTTACGATCACATTGCATTTTTTAATTTACATTTCTAAAAAGAAAAATGTATTTTACTGGCTGAATGTTACGCTTAGTTGTTTTCTGACTTCTCGTAGGTCCAGTGTTTCCCCTCAATGGTTTGTGCAAAAATATGTTTCCTCCCTTGAGATGCTTTGCTCGGCCTTTACTGCTGCACACCTTCAGTAGCTGCTTGTTAACCTGACATCCATACATGGCAATGCCCTAACATTACTTCCACCATGTTTGACAGATGATGCATTATGCTTTGGATCATGAGCTGTTTGTTTCCTTCTCTGTGGTTTTCTCTTTTCATCATTCTGGTCTTGGTTTCATCTGTCCAAGGACATTTTTTCTGGGCAGGTTCACATCTCAACTGTTCTCACTGTTCGAAAACTTCTGGAGCGAACTGTGCCGAAGAAGCCACAGTACTTCTAATCAGAGCAGTAGTGGCCGTTTTCCCAAAATGTCACCATAAACACTGTAATACTTGCACAAGCTCTGAAAACAGATGGGAACGTACTTCAGATTTGGCACTGGAAATCAGTTTGTGGCAGCTCAGACAGCGCGAAGGACGCTGCATAATGTCAACATCTATGGATGCATCCAAGGAAAAAAACTCAAACTCTAGCTTACTCTTTGGCAACAAACTCCAAGATTAAATTTTGCTTAAGAACACGAAGAGACATCTGATGAATGCATTCTTTGATCAGATATGACAAAGATAAATTAATTTTGCTGATGTGGAGTCCCACACGTTTGACGTGAACCTAATCGGGACTACCAAACTGAATTCTTAGTGCCTACAGAGAAGCACGGAGGCTGGAGTGTGATTTTAACGGGCTTTATGAGTGCAGTCTCCAGAAGTCTGGCAGGTAAGGAATTTTCCAGCGTTAGTGATCAAACCCACGTTGCCAAAACCACACAGGAGGTTTCTTTAAGACCAACAGTTGGAAAAGCTATGACCTGACCAAGGGTGAGTCTGAATACATAAGGCGCCTTAAAGGAACGAGCAGATATTAGAAAATTACAAACATAAGGATTAAATCCATCATTAAGGACACAGAACGTACTGAAAAAACAAAAGACTTAATCTTTGTTGTGAAATTATACTTTGGAGACTGTTTTTTAATCATAGCCAATCAAAGCTCTTACATAAGAGCAAATAACCAAGCAAACCTCAGGAGTAATGTAATTATGTAAGGTGACACAATTTTGAGTCATTGGGCAATGAAGTGATATTGCAGAGTGATGTACGCACTTCTGTTTTATACATAGAGAAGATCTAGTGTGTGTTTGAATGCGATGGACAGCTGAAACCTGCAACCTTACACATTCGGCATCTGAAATATTGTGATGTGAAATAATACATTTGATGACAGACTCCGACATGAAATCAATCCCTGATCATGCGTGTTTGAGCACGGGAGCCTGGTCAGCATATGGTTTTTGATGTGCTGCTCATTGCTGTTAAAAACTACACTTGGCAGAAGGCGACAGAGGCTTCAAATATTCCCACATCACCAGATGCACTGTCTGGCTGAGACAGCACCTGTCGCCGGCGCAGAAGGGAGCATTATACCTGGCGTAATATATTTTGGATGATCTGTGGCTGTATTGGGAATATTTTTGGCCTGTGCATCCTGCTGCCTGGCAGAGTTCTCAACAAGATCGGGTTGAGGGAGGAAAAAAGGAATGAAAACTGACTGGACGTGACACACTAAATCATGGAGTGATCAAGGTCCTATTCATGGGGAAAGCTGGTAAAAATGACAGCATCTCCAAGATTTTCAGGAAAGTAACAGCATCATTTTATTTGATGATGCCTTAAAAACTTCATCGCATTTACCAAGATGCATCTCAGCTGCTCCACTGACCATTTCTTTTTAATACACCACATCATCAGGAGGGCAGAATCAATCGGGCAGTGTCATACTCCCAGACATTTGATTACCATGTTATATTTTATGGGCATGTATTAGTATGCAAATGTGTTTTGGATTGGGAAACCAATTGCTGGTAATGCTTTTGCTCACATATTTATCAAATCAGCGTGTTTGTATCTTCAAGGTAAGAAGTGGACTTTTGAAAAACTGCTCCACTGGGTTGTTAGCATTAAATTACGCTAACTGCTTAAATCAAAGTGTGGTTTTTATTAAAAAGCAATCACCCCCCTCCCCCTTTGCAGATTTATTGTTTGTTTTACAGTTACATAATTAAAGCAATAATTATTTTTGTGCAGGACTTTCAGAGCTGCACTGCCCTCCACACGGCTTGAATAACACAAAAGAATCAACAGCAGAATCAATAAAAACAGAGTTGGTGCTCCAGGAAGTCTCTTAGGTGCCATGTTTGTACAAATTGGAGAGAAGAGAGGCCTCTGACTGAGGCGAAAAAACACAAAGCAACAGCTGACTACATGAGAATACATAACACCATGGATGACTTTAAGCAAATCAATAATAGATAAAAGAGCCTACATTTTGAAAGCATTTCTTTTCTTGACAGAAACAAGTACAAACAGGTCCTCCCCGACATGGGAAATTAGTTTTTTTTTAATAGTTTTCTGATGAAAGTGCAAATATCTGTGCATAACACCGTAGGTATGCCCCCTGGGTGTCCATTGATACTTTGAGAATTTACTTCTATTCACGCCATCAAAAGATTTGAACTCCAGCTCCATTTGCATGGTGAGGTATCATGTCAGGGTCCTGGGACTGGGCGACCCAGGATCCCTGAGCAGTTATGTATTATATTATTATTATTATTATTATTATTATATGTATTTTGGTATTGCTGCTGCTCTCCTCCATGATTGTAGATGTGAGTGTGTGTGTTTATGTCTGCGGGGATGCTTGGAGGATGGAGCTCAGCCACCTGCAGGCCTGAGGGGTGTGGCCCTGCGGAAGGACTGGCCACACCCGAAGCCACACACCTGCCGCTGATCAGGGCTCGTCGGGGGAGCTACTTAGGAGAGTCTTGGAGCTCCCACCGACGCGGGATCATTGCTTGAGACTCCACGTTAGTCGTCCCATTGAATTGAGTTAATGTGTGTAAGTGTATGCCCGCGGTTATTTGTGTCCTGACGGCTGCGTCTATTGTTTCCCGCAGGAGGAGCGTGGAAGGCACGAAGAGCAGCGAGCACCGGGGGGTGCTGACACGGGAGCGGAGAGCACAGAGACACGAACTATTCACGCAGAGACACGACACGGGAGTCTGGGAGAACACGGGGATTTATTGTTGTTTTTGTTCCACTCTGTAAATAAACACACTGCTTGAACTTTGAGCTCCGCGCCTGGGTCCTCCTTCCCCACATCCCCACGGTCTGCCAGCCAGACCGTGACATATCATCGCTCTGATCTCTGGAGGGACATATGCCCTATTCAGACATGAGATACGTAATCCTGCCGCTTTCATCGCTCTGATAATGTGACAGTTTTCTGTCATTCAGGTCACTTTTATACTCCTCACGTCCTTTTAATGTTGCTGTTTTCTGGCAGAGACATTTTATAAGGAGGAGGAGACCGGGCGCTCTGCAAGAACGTGACATGCTAAAGATGGCGGTTTTCCTGCCCTTCTAAAAAAAAAAGACAATCAACGGCCCAGATAGGAACATTTATTGGCCACTCATATAGCTGACCTGATGCATGGCAGATGCAATTCGCAAATCATCATCACAGGAAAGATGGGTAGGTAAATGTACTTGCCTACTTTGTTTTGGCTTACTGTCTCCATAACACGACTGCTGGGATATTGGACATTCCCATGAGAGGGAGACAGAGAGAGAGAGAGAGAGAGAGAGAGAGACAATCATGCTGGGTGTGTTATGTTTTGCCATATGAGCAAAAGATTTGGTGCACTGATAACGCGCACTGTCATCACCTAATGAAGTTTACCAGACTTTCTTTGCTGTTGTCACTGACAGCAGAGTCAATATGTTTGTGCAGCAGCTGCCCCCACTCCTGGATTGGGAATTACAAAAATGCATCACAGAGGATTTTTTTAATCATACTGCAAATTAGAAGCAGAGCTGATTAAATACCGGAGCCACGTATAGTTGACATTTTGTGTCTGCCTATCAGTTAACACGATGGCATGCAGTTCAGGCCTCTGATATGTCAAAGTTAAGAGATCAGACGCAGCTAGTTCTCATAGTCATTCAAATACAGCTCTGATATGTTCACATGTAAAAGAGGGCATGTCTGAAAGTCCACTGTGTGACTGGAGGTCGTGGCAAAACATTTGTCATACACACTCAGTTCCTGGTATCCATATTTTTATTCAGGATTCTTTTAGAAGTGAGTCTTTTTCTTCTGCCTCCAAAATCAAACAGGTGAAAAGGTAATGACAGAATATTGGTCCAAAAATTTGAAAGATCTCCTAAATTTTCCCTCTTTTAGCTGTGCCAAAGAAACAATAATGTTATAGATAAATAATTCCATGTGACACCTTTCTCAGCAACTGTTCATGATTGTCAATTCCCTTAATGCTTAATATAGTGTCTCTATGCTGCAGAAACTGAAAGATCCACCCCTCTGTGTTGAGTCCAAGAAAATCTGTCTTACTTTAACATAATAACGCGCAGATTTAAAACCACTTTAAGTGATGTGACTACAGCAATTGCCAGTATTTTTGTGCTAAACTGAGTAAAAAATCATCACAAAAACCCCAGTTAAAGAATCTTAATGTGATAACTGAACCATAAATGTTTTTTCTTGAGTAAATAAACAGGTTTTTCCTGCACTGAGGTTTTATTTCAAAATGTAATTAGAGGAAAAACCCCTTTGAGATGCACCATGTAATTTTTTAAACAGGGTCCTCAGACGCAAAACTTATTAAAAATTAAAAATAATTTAAACAATAACAAAAACAAAAATTACATGCATAAATAATGATGCTAATTAATTAAACAGTCTAATAACACAAAAATAACTAACAGCAAAATCAGCAAGGTCATACACAGGAGGGCTCTCCACCATACAAACCGAACTACCTAACAGATCAGCCACAAGTGATATCCAGTCAGTTTAAAGTCAAAAACTGAAATTCTGAAGTACTAAAAGAACAATCAGTTCAGTTCCACCAAAGTCCTAGTCACACAGTTAAGTACATATGATGACTGAACTAAAAGGAGGTTTTAATAAATACAAACTGTATTTATAAACGATGGTTGCATCCACCATGACATGATCCCATGTTTCTCGATTGACTCATTTAGGGTGCTTGGAAACCTCAAGTGGCTTGGAATATTAACCATTACTATTTTGGTGTTTTGGAGACATATTTGGATGAACCAAACTATTCATTTGTGCTAGCTAACATAGCTATAAAAGTGCATCCACACTCACAGAAACCTGCTAATTAATGCAAAAATAAAATGCTGATATTGTTGAAAGCACTTACTTCTCCAAAGGTTTGTTTTTACAGTTAACTGCACAGCAAGTCACAGAAAATTACACCACAGTCCAATTAATATAGTCCTTATTTGTAGAAAAAAAAGATTAATCACAAAAAAGAAAAATAGTAATTGAAAACTAGGGCTAATGACAGGCCAATGGATAAGGATTAAGGCCTGATTAATATTAGCCATCTGCTGATATATCAGTGTTTAACAGCTGATGCATGAAAAAACGAGAGGGAGAAACACCCTTCAAACACATTATGTGTTGATATTGCACAGTTGGTCCACCAGCGGGCACTCTGCAACTTGTTACCCTGTTGGCAGTACCTGATTGGAGCAGCACAAACAGACCCAAGTGTGCTGATTGGAGCATAAACAGGTTTTCCACAACTTTTTGTGACAATAAAACAACATTACTTTTAAACTGCATTTTCATATTATCTTAGTAAGAAATATAACTACATATAACACATGTTAGGGAAATCTGCTGGTGTCTCTGAAAGAATATTGCACTTTTAACTTACCAGAAATCATGATTATCAGCAATTTCCTTGCATCTTCAGACTTATTCCAGTCTATTGCCATAATTTCAGCAACTAAAATATCAAGATTCATATTTTTAACTCTGCCTCATGCATATTGGAAGATGTTGGATTTTAATATTCCAAACACAGAAGAGAATAGAGTGGTCACTGAAAACGATCAAAAAGCATGTCTGAATTATTAATCTGTAAACAACATGGAAAATTGGAACATTATGTTGGAAGACATGGAAGATTATGATTTCAGTAAGTCTAAGATTAAGTTACATTTATGCAGTCAAATGCATTTTTATCAAATAGACAGGCGGAAAGCCAGTCATGGGCAATATACATTTAGTAATGCGTTAGGTTTGTTTTAAATAAAATGTATCATAAAAAATGTGACGACATCAGTCTAGAGGTGACATATGCCAGCCTCCAGCCCCCTGAAGTGCATAAACTAAAAATAGCACAAAGACAAGACGAGCAGACTTGAGTACAGATTGTTCACATTTTCTTTTCAGCAGTCCTAGAAAGTCAATAATCCAGATCAGCAGGCTGACTCATTTACTTGAGGCTAGAATTTACAGTTTGAAAACTCCAGATCTAAAAAATGTATGCTGTAGTGACGCTACACTGTATACAAGATAGAACAGGGAAAAAGCTCAGCAATGACGAGGAATAAGATAAAGCAGGCACAGTAACAGACTGTTCATGTCAGCAGATCAAACGGTTAACTAAATTTAACTTAATGCATCCTAAAACAAAACATAAGAGGAAAAAAACAGACATACACAACATTTTTCATTCAAAGAAACTTCAAAATCAGATACTCTGATTACACTGTGAGAGAAGGGTATTGTGCATTTCATTGTGGAGATTATAGTAAAAATTCAAAAAGAAAAAAAGACCGTTTCTTCAAGGTAATGGAAAAGTCAGGGATTGCCATCATCACCATGGATGGATAAAGCACGGACTATTTTAACCTGAGGTCATGAAATTTCCTGTAATGGAACCATTTTCGCCTTTCCTTGAAGTGAAGAAACTGTACCAGTGTTGGTAATGGGCGAGCTCTAGCCTACAGCGTTCGATACTGTTGACCATAATATCCTATTAGAGCGATTAGAACATGCTGTAGGTATTACAGGTACTGCACTGCAGTGGTTTGTATCATATCTATCTAATAGACTCCAATTTGTGCATGTAAATGGAGAGTCCTCTTCACACACTGAGGTTAATTATGGAGTTCCACAGGGTTCAGTGCTAGGACCAATTCTGTTTACATTATACATGCTTCCCTTAGGCAGCATCATTAGAAGACATAGCATACATTTTCACTGCTATGCAGATGACACCCAGCTCTATCTGTCCATGAAGCCAGATAACACACACCAATTAGTTAAACTGCAGGAATGTCTTAAAGACATAAAGACCTGGATGGCCGCTAACTTTCTGCTTCTTAATTCAGATAAAACTGAGGTTATTTTACTCGGCCCTGAAAAGCTTAGAAATATGGTATCTAACCAGATTCTTACTCTGGATGGCATTACCTTGGCCTCCAGCAACGCTGTGAGGAACCTTGGACGCACATATTAAACAAATATGTAAGACTGCTTTCTTCCATTTGTGCAACATCTCTAAAATTAGAAATATCCTGTCTCAGAGTGACGCTGAAAAACTAGTTCATGCATTTATTACTCCCAGGCTGGACTACTGTAATTCTTTATTATCAGGATGTCCAAAACACTCACTGAAAAGCCTTCAGCTGATCCAAAATGCTGCAGCAAGAGTGCTGACAGGGACTAGAAAGAGAGAGCAGATTTCTCCTGTTTTGGCTTCCCTTCATTGGCTTCCTGTTAAATCCAGAATTTAATTCAAAATCCTGCTCCTCACATACAAGGTCTTAAATAATCAGGCCCCATCTTATCTTAATGACCTTGTAGTACCATATCACCCTATTAGAGCACTTCGCTCTCGCTCTGCAGGCCTACTTGTTGTTCCTAGAGTATTTAAAAGTAGAATGGGAGGGAGAGCCTTCAGTTTTCAGGCCCCTCTTCTGTGGAACCAGCTTCCAGTTTGGATTCTGGAGACAGACACTATCTCTACTTTTAAGATTAGGCTTAAAACTTTCCTTTTTGCTAAAGCATATAGTTAGGGCTGGACCAGGTGACCCTGAATCCTCCCTTAGTTATGCTGCAATAGACGTAGACTGCCGAGGGATTCCCATGATGCATTGAGTTTTTCCTTTCCAGTCACCTTTCTCACTCACTATGTATTAATAGACCTCTCTGCATTGAATCATATCTGTTATTAACCTCTGTCTCTCTTCCACAGCATGTCTTTTATCCTGTCTTCCTTCTCTCACCCCAACCGGTCGCAGCAGATGGCCGTCCCTCCCTGAGCCTGGTTCTGCTGGAGGTTTCTTCCTGTTAAAAGGGAGTTTTTCCTTCCCACTGTCGCCAAAGTGCTTGCTCATAGGGGGTCATATTGTTGGGTTTTTCTCTGTATCTATTAAGCGCCTTGAGGCGACTTTTGTTGTGATTTGCCGCTATATAAATAAAATTGAATTGAATTGAATTGAAATTCCCCCATATTTTCATACCAGGCACATCTTCTAGCTGGGATTCCTCCATTGGTGTCCACATATTCTATAAAATAGTTTAGATAATGTTCCTAAACGTCTTTTGAGTTTTGAATCTGATATTCTTTCAAGTTCTACTCTGATAGTGTTAAATTCTTGTTATGTCAGTTTGTACTGGTGGCCCATTTCCATCATCAGATTGTAATTTTCTGCTGGGCTGGGGAACCGACTGTATGGCACCAAGTAAGCTTCATTTGTTCATGAAGATGCTCAGTCTTATTTGTGTTAACTCTCTGTTGTACTTCCGACAGATGTACCCACATTTTAATCACCAGTACTTAAATGTTACTATCATTATAGATTTGATTTGCTGTAAAGGATCCAAAATTGTTTTAAGAGAAACCTCATACAGGTCCGCTGTGAAAAATTCATTCCAAAAAACTGCCAGTCTACAGCTCAAACAACCATATTTGATGAAGCATCTGCATCACATGACAGCAGCCGATGTGTTTTCTTGTGTTTCAGCCCAAACGACAGGAAAATTACAAACACAGACATGATAAGAAGTTATAATAAAAGAGCAATTCAAATCCCTTTCAAAAGTCTTTAATAACAAATTATCAAACAACTGCTGAACAAGCTGCCTTTGACGTTCCAGTCAGCTCGCTTCAACACACGCTGGATTGGACAGCAGGCAGCAGCCAAACAAGACAGTTATTAGGTTTTTACTGTGCCCAAATGCTCCCAGTATAAAGTATAAAAGTCGTAGGTTTACAGCTGTGTTGAGCTGCCCTCTATCCAGGGTCACTCTGAGTCTGAGGACAAACCTTGTTAAGCTAGCAAAACAGGTGGTGCTCAGAAGTGCCACACAGGCTTTTTTTGTTTGATACACACGGAACGAGGGTTTCATTTCAGCTAAAGTCACCTCACCAAACTGTCTGGTAAAGAAAGTTAAGCACGTGCTCAGAAACAAAACGAAACATTTGTGGGCTGCAATTCTCGAATCTTTTTAGAAGCTTATTTCTTGTGTACGCATGAAACAAGCCTTAAAAGAAAACCCTCAGTGATGTGTGTGTGTGTGTGTGTGTGTGTGTGTGTGTGTGTGTGTTTTAACTCTAATTATATTTACTGAAGTAAGGAAGAAATAATATGGGGAAGAAAATAAAGCCATGTTACTTGGGCTAAAGCTGATTGATAAAATTCCTTATGGACTTAACATCATTGGCACAGTTAGTGCTGTGCACACAGCGCCAGCCTTTCCTTTTTGTAGCTGTAGCTGCTGGGTTTTCTAGAGAATTACATTTACTATTTTTTTATACATTGCCTTTTGCCAATAGAAAGACGGTGCTGCAGTAAAAAAAAAAATGTGTGTGTGGCTCCATAATACCATTGTCTAAAGAAAGCCCTACTGTGCATGTGTTATCTCCTCTGGTTTAATAATGTCTGATTCATTGTAAAAATGTCTTAATCATCTCAGTCACACATTGAGCTAATTGTGCCATAACATATGTAAGGCATGAAACTGTGAGAGCAGGAACTACATTTCATGGAATTAGAGAGACTTCAGCTACACACCAATCTGTGTTAGAGACAAAAAAAGTGATGAAGTAATGCTGATACCTTTATGTGAATGATCTGGTCCTCGTAGCCATGAAAAACTGAATCAAATTGGATTTAAAAAGCTAAAGAATGTCTTAACTAGGACAGTGTTATATCAGTCTCAACCAAAATCTGGTGTCTGTAAAAGCATAAGATTGGAATATGGGTTTTGGGTGTTAAGTTGGCCGAAATGACAGAGCCAGGCTGGCCGCACTTAGGCACCTCCTAAGCCTCTTTCTCAGCCTAGGAAAAAAAAACCTTCAGTGACAAAGTGTAAGAGGCATCATTTAAGGTAACAACCCGGCCTCCTAGGAATCTGGATTCTTCTCAGAGCCACATGTTGTGCCTAATACTAATCAAGCTAATTCTAAAGCACAGCATTCAAATAGGCACATAAGGGGGAGGTTACAATCCAAAATGAAACTTCCACCATCTTGAAAGCCTTAAGCTTTCAATTGAAAGATTAATACTGACATCAAAGGGGAGCAATCTGTCCGCATCCATTTATTTAAATATATATTTTCAGAAAAAAGCCTGCTATCAGTATTGAGGATTAACTATTTTGAAGGAACATTGTCAATTCACAGTAACCCCAATCAGTAGTTTTATAATAATTATGGATATAATAAAATTATAGGTATTGATCCTCCTGCACTACACTGCAGCAGATCCTCTTGGCAATATGACTTTTATGTTTTATTTTTGTTTTTACCCATCCGTGTTTTGGGAAGGTCTCTCCACTCATCAACTAGATTTCCAGCGAGAACAAGCAGTTTGATGTTTGTTTTTTTCAGTAAAAACATCAGATAAATCCAGTAAGTGCTCTCAGCCTCGCGGTAGTGACTCTAACTAGTGCCATATACAGTGTGTTTCGCTAGGGAGTTACTGTAATTGAAAACAGTCATTAAAAAGGGAGCATTCTTACTTCATTAAGTAGCTGGAGGCACCTCTCAACATGAACGTTTATGTTGATCCATGCCTGCTGGATTTCTTAATAAGCAATTGTTTGCTAACATGTCCACTATAACATTGGAAGGTGCTAATTTATTAATATTGTTTTTGCAGAAATTTATGCTATGGGCAAGTACACCCCCGTCTCCCAAAATTAACGCTGCTTTAACAATACGTTTTACTTATCAGCCAGTTTCAGGTCCTTGAACAAAGACTGTATATAAAAGATGCGCATAGCCATTGCCATCCCTCATTGGTTAGTAAAGTCCTGTCTTTGGGTGAAGTCGTGAGCGAGTGAATCTGACAGAGACGCAAACACAACAGTTTTCACTTGTTTCTTCAATTTGTCCTGATGCACTTGGATTTAAATCCAGCTTCCTGTCTCTCTGTGTACCTGACCTGTCCCACTACATGATATTCACACAATAGTGTGATTCTTGTCTGTCCTTGCATGTGATTGGCCACATGCTCAGCCCTGAGCAGGAAGGGCTGAAGACTTGGCTCTGCCCAACGGAGTCGGCTCTTTTCGTGCGCTACAATCGGCTCTTAGAGTCATTTGTGAACAACACATCACTAAATGACATCATAAATTTATCAGGGAAAGAGTTTACTGAGGTCATAGATAAATGGGAAGGTCTTTTTTTTCACAAACTTCTTTTTGCAATCAAAAGAGTCGACCCCCTTAAAGCCCTTCAACACTGTCTTCCCTTTTCAGACCCAGATGTTACATCCATCTTTTATATAGAGTCTTTGGCATTGGGCTGCTTGGAGATGGTGGCCAGCAATGACAACCAAGATTCGCCTCAGATTGATAAGGGGCCTGGCAGAGCCGTTCTATTAAGACATTTTTTTACCTATTAAAAACTGTTCTGTTGAGTCTCTCCCCAGAATTGGACTCCCTTCACTTTTTACTGGGAGAGTATGACTGTTATGTTTCGCTCAGTGATAAACTGCTGAGATGTATTGACGTTCCTGCAGCCCTGTCAATACAGGTCAATAAAAGTTATAAATTACTTAACATCCCACCCCTCCTTATCTCACTACAAGCTCAATATAAAATGTTAATAATAACAGATTGCTTTTCAGCTAAAACTATTTGTATGGACAAAGTGAAAATGGCATGAACCGCTGTTATAAGGTAAAGTGAATACGGCAGCATGGATGGTGTCGTTAAACCATAATGAAAAATAAAATTACTTTTATGATTTCTAATTGTATTACTGAAATGTTAATGCAGTATAGCAGTCTACATGAAGACATCTATAGAAAAAAATAAAGGAATTGAAAGGCCATTTGATGGACTATCCAGCTGGTCCCTCCATCTGCAACAGAGACATTTGGGATGAAACTGTTTTGACAGGTTTGCTGATGAAAATAGAATCATGAAATGCTAATTCTTCTCAAGATGTATAGATGGCAATTTCTTGGTTACAGCCCTATTATGCTTGTCACGTCTCTAAATCCACCCCGAAAGCACCTCTCAAGCAGGATGAAGATTATCTCGATTTCCAGCACCACAACTATCTGCCTTTGAGTCATGAAAAACACAGATACAAGTTTTGAGATTGATTAAAGGTGGGTTTTTCATTCTCAAATCCAAATCCTCGCCTGAGCAATGAGAATATGATTTATCAGGTTAAAAAACAAACAAACAAACGAAAACGCCAATTTTAAGATTTATTCCAATCCGATTACTTAAATCCTATCCATAAAGTTCTGAAAGACTGTGCTGAAACTGGATAAGACTTATCTGAAATCTGAAGCAGATGGAAACACTTTAAAACCATTAAAAATTCACTAGAGATGTCGTGCACCAGCTATAACCATTAGGCACAGGCACATAGGCAGGTCAAACTGCCACCAGGTTCAGTTAGAATCTAAACTGTAGGGCTACAGCTTCGACTCGCAATACTGGTAACCGCAACAATGATGCAGTCATGTCTCTTATTCTTAGTTATTAATTCCTATAACATTTAGAAAAATTTAGGTTAGGCGATAAATTTATCACCACTAGCAACTTTTGGGCCTATCATGTTAAAGCAGGGACTCTCACACACCAGAAAAGTGTGTTAAGGCACGCAGTGGTTCTACGAAATGGCATCTACTGTCAGCTTGATTTAAAAATGATCGGTTCAAAAACCTGTATTAGTCAAACCCTACTTAATATCACACATGGCTCACTAACTCTTTAAATGAGAGTACCAGCTGTGTTTTGATTAAATGATTAAACAGTGCACGTTTGTAAGAGGCGTTTGGGTTATTAACTTGCATCTGAGACTGCACTATCACACATCAATGTACAGAAGATCAGCAGGGGTCAAAATACTCATTATCATATGTCACTCTGTCCCTTTTACTGGAAATGGCTAAGAAAAGGAAAATGAAAACACTAATTTTCATCCTCTCAGCCCTCGGTGTAAGACGAATCTGAACTGCCATTGTATTTACAAAAAGGCACTGGCTTTTTCGTTATTCTAGGGGTGAACAAGAAAATGGGTTCAAACTGTCCGCCGCCGGGTCGCGTGTAACCAAATTTCGACCGCGGATGTTTTCTTGCGACGAGAATATCCGAAGTAACAAAGTGCAGGCCCAGCAGCAGGTTTAATTGACTTTGAAGAAAGCACTCACTCAGCAGATAACAGCTAAAAGGCCACACCAGAGGCTCGGTGGCTGCACGTGGCTTGGCTGTTAATGTCGTAGGCAGAATTCCGACATCGAAAACCTTAAACCCACAGTTTGTCAACTTAGATAGGGACCTCCAAACAAAAACAGTGTGCACATAAGAGGATTATTTGCTGTAGCTCCTATCACAGGATATGTCATACCTTCTTCTGGACAAATACAGCTACAACACAGGGCAGGAAGGTAAATAATTCCACCCACAAGTTTCCCTGGCTTTTCTTCTCCTTTGTTTTTGTTTTTTTTGTAAGTATCTTTGTAATTTTTCTCATAATGCTCAAGGTTGCAGTCTTGTGTGAGCACTCCTACCTAAAATCCACTAAACTGCAGGAAAAAGAGACCATATGAGTAAAAACTTAAAAATAAAAACACAGTATCTAGTACCTGAGAGGCACCAAAGCAATATTTGTACAGTTCAGTCAGTGTTATAATCAAAGAGTCAATCTTCACACAAAGCCATTCTGGTGGTATGACCACATCACAGTAAATGCACAATAATAATTGCATAGTTTTGGATCATTTCAGTATATCTCACAGTTCAACAGAGGTAAAAAAAAACAAACAAAACCTCTATGTATCTTTCATGAAAAGAAAGACTTCTGCATGATCGCTCCCTGAACCTTTCCCACACTTGCAGGCATATGTAGATTTTTGGCTAAATTTGGGCTCTGACTCTAAAAATGTCTCGCACAATATTAAAAACCAAAACACAGAGCCCTGGTTGACACAGAGCAGTGTGAAGGCACACCTCCTGCAGCCCCTCTGATGCAAGAAACCTCTCCGAATCCCTGTGTAAATGTAGTACATTTGTGCTTCAGCAGAGCCATGGGGAGAGAAAGCCAGTTCCACTTAGGTGCCACCAAAATAATCCCCAAGGGGCTTGCCTTGTTACAGGCAGCACAACAACATGTTGGCACTGGCACATTAAAAAACGAGAAATTAAAATCGATTTAACTGCGGAAATCCAAAACAACAGGGCCTCACTTCTGACAGCGCTGACAAGAAGCTTAGGCGCAATGAGTTCTGATGTACTTTACCTGCTTGTCCAACAATGGAGCCGGTTCAGTGCACAGCTCAGTCAGATGCATCTCGACACATCACTTCAACACTATGTCATCCCGGAGCCCAAATGGGACTCAGAATATGGTATGCATCACATCACAGAGATTTTTAAAGGTCTTTCCTGTTTAGCTTTGTCTCAGTAGTTGGTTAATAGCAGACTGCAAAGCGATGAAAATACAAGGCCCAACTGAGCAGGAAATTCTCTCTGGAGTGACAACAACAAGACAGAAAGTGAATAGAAAAGTAGGCCTGTTATAAAATACTGTTGAGCTTTTTTAAAAGGTGCTGTGACATCACACCCAGAATTCATTGCTGCTTTGCACGAGATATTTATATTAATGAAGGTAGCAACAGCACTCGACATTCTCTGCTCCCCACTCTATTGCGTTTATGCCCTACAGAGTTGATCTCCTTTTGTGTCATCCCACTATTCAGGAAAATAGGCTACTGCTGAGCACAACATCAGTCTCTCTTCTCAGTTCTCTACAACACCACAATGAGTCTGGCGCAGCACGGATGATAATTTGCTCTAAATGATTATGATAAATGTGCATTCATTCATACATAATATTAAGTAGTCAAAATTGAGGGCATCCGTTTGCCAACAGGAACGATGGGGATCATTCATGATGAAGATTTATGGCCATTCAGGGCTATACATCCTGTCATCCTGTCACGTCACACTCCTATTTTCTTATATTTACCCCCTCCAGTGTAACATCTGTGTGTGTTTATGTGTGTGCATGTCCATGAGCGTGCGTGCGCGTTAGTGTGAAGGCCTCAGTGTCCCTGAGAAGAGGAGAAGACACTTTGTGTGTCAGACTTGGCACGCCAAGCAGGAGGAAAACGGAAGAAAATGTGTTTCTACAACGTGACTGCATTCAAAGCCTGAAAACTGTAATTTGAGATATGAATTCATTACATGGCTTCTCATCAGCAGCCGGGGGATAATGTGATGCAACAGCGCCGCTTAGCGTCGCTCGGCGCTCCGTCTAAAAGAAGAGCGTCGCTCTCTCCTTGAACGCAGCTGTCCTTACCTTCGGTGTCACAAAGCGCGGCTGCTGCGGGGTTGTGTTCGCGGAGGTTTTGCGCCTTCTTCTGCGGAGTCCGTGCGATGAATGTTGACTTGTGCTGCCGTGGTGCGAGGGCCCGTGCGGGCAGCCACCGTGACCTGTCCGTTTACTGGCATTTTGGTTCCTTCTCACGGCGTCGGTGAAACCAGAGGAAAAGTGTTCAAACTTGATCTGAAAATAAAAAAGAAAGAAACGAAAAGATACCAGATTTTAACACTGCGCCGCAAGCTCCCAGGACTTGATGACTTTGTCGCTTTTCTATAAATAGGCGCGAGCGTACAGGCAGGTGCTTATGTGAGCTATAAACAGTTTTAACCAATGTCGTTTTACTTCTCGCACCTCATTAGCATTTTAACAGTTTGAACAGCATCAAATACCAGCTAGCTGTCTGCGTGTTTTTTGTTTCCGCGCGCGTGCGTGGTTATATGTTTGTGTGAGTCGGAGCAGAAGTGCGCGCGTGCCTGCGTCTCTCTATTGGGGGATTATTGGAGGGAAAAGCTCGCCGTGACGAAAACACAAGTTCATATCATAGGTGTAGGCTACGGTGAAAAGGACGAATTAGTGCTCTCTCCCTCCGTGCGCGCGCGTGTGCTTGTATGTGTGTTTCAGAGAGAGAGAGCGGGGGGGGGGGGGACGACGGAGTAAAAACAGCCTGTGGCTCTTTGGCGAATATTCCCCTCACGCTCCTCTCTCCGGTGCCGGGCTTCGTTTATGTAGGGCATGCAGCAGGTTGTGTGACGAGGACTCGGACAAGCGTAAGAGCGCGGAGGAACCCGAACCAGGCACACACCACCCCGCCGCTGTTCCACTTTAAGGAGAGCTAGAGTGCGGCAGATATTAAAACCACCGGATCCCGACAAATGCCGCTCATTTTCCGCGTCTTTGGTGACAGAGTTAGTTTTGACCCAACCTAAAAAAAATAAAATAAAAAAGAAAACACTAATTACGCTCACCCCATTCCCGTGACACATCTCACCAGGCGGCCAGGTGGAGATGACATTGCAGCCTGTTACTCCATTCGGGTGCCCTCGGCAGGAGTGGGAATCGCATACGACTCTCCGTCAGATTAATCCATCAATTTCTCCTCCATTCAATTTCCCTTCCCCAAAAAACGAAACCACACGGATAAATCCACCTGTCTGGTTCTGAAGACTTCCCCCCTCCACCGCCACCTCTCCCACCCGTAGATAGGTAGTATTCCTCTCGGTTTAGATGTCAAACGCCGTCCATTCAACGGGAGAGACGGGGTGGGGGAAAAAGCCCCCTGGCGCGCGGGGATCAGTTAGACTCTAGAATCCAAAATAACCGTTGGTTTGGGATCTCCAGCGGCAGCCCCGCGCGTTCCGCAGTGAGGGCTCGTGGACAGGTCCGCGCGCCTCCTCCTCCTCCTCCTCTCCTGTCCTCCTCCTCCTTGCGCCGCTCGCGGATTCTTGGAGACTGAAGGGGGGGATTCCGTCACAAATAACATCAAAACACACACACATATATATTCACACACTCTCTCTCTCTCCCTATCTTTTCTCACTTGCCCTCCCTCTCTCCCCCCTCTTCTCCTCCAACTGCTGCTGCTCCCCTCACGCGCTCTCCGACGAGCACCGCACTCCAAGCCGCCCTAAACAATTCGGAACAAGTTCAAACGGGTCGAGTTATTTTTGTAGCTTTCCGCGCCGCACGACCGAGGTGACGCTCGGCAGCCGACCGAGCCGTCCGGGCGGAGAGGAAGAAGGAAATATTCTCCCGACAGTGTCTTTACCCCGCAGCTGCCCGGCCGCCCACGCTCCGCTAGCTGAAGGTACTTACACATCAGCCTAGTTAATTAAACATATAAGGGGTAGAGGAGGCAGTGGTGAGGGGGTGCAGACTTGGGTGACTTCATCTTCCCATTATAAAAAAACGAAAAAAAAAAAAAGATATGTGGGGAGTTAAGAAGGAGCGTGCTAGGGAAATTTCGCCATGTCTACCCCCCTAAGAAAAAAAGAGCGACTCCAACTTCACAGCTCGTTAAAACTGACATGTCGCTTCCTTGTCTGTCCTGGTCGTGTTTTCTCCCTCTCCGGGTCGTTCCCTTTCCCTCGTGCGTCCTCTCCCAGGCAGAAAAAAAGAAACGAAAGCGCGAGAGGGGGTATGGCGCACAGCATCATCCGTCGTTTATGGCATCACCTGGTGCCATCTCTCTAAAGCGAAGCCGCGCGCGCGTGTTTGTTCCTGGATGCCGGTGTCATTGCGCGCGCGCGCGCGTGTGTTTGTGACGACTGTCTCGGCGTCAAAGAAGTCGCCGCGTCGCGCCTCCTCTGCTCTTCAGCTGCGCGCAGATAAAACATTTCAATATCCGCTCAACTGTTATAACCCAATCTATTGGTCCCCCTGCAGACACCTCAACTCTTCCTCACAATTAAAACGCAGAGCCCTTAAAAATAAATAAATAAATACAAATTACCGCACCGGAAAACGTTTTTATTGCTGATTGTGTGTCATGTTCTCTCATCAGCGCCGGAGTTTGTTAAGAGCCGCGGCTCAGATAAGGGGGAATAGAAGCAACGCGAGTGAATTACACAGTCTCAATTGAACATAATTAGCAGATCAAAAGTGAAGCACAGGGGGTCCTCGGGGAACGCTGACACCCCCCATCTCTCTCTCTCTTCCTCCCCCCACCTCCATCACTCTCTCTGCATCTCCCTCTGAGTGTTGCCTTGGAGTCCCATTGCAGACAGATGGTGTAGATCCTGCATGGGGTCATGTTAGCAGGCCGGGGCTCTACTAGGACTGGCTGTCATAAGCCTAGTTACCCTTTGAGGCAAGAAGCAGCGCAGCATAAGCAGATCAGAGGGCTTATTATTAAGGAACAGTTCACTACCCTTTTCTTCCTCCTCCACCTCCTCCGCTTATATCCCTAGCAGAACGAAAAAAGGAAAGAAAGGAAGAAAAATCTCCACCTGTTGAGGTCCTCTATCCTCCTCCGTCAGAGCTCGAGCCTCCCAGGCTTGGAATAAAAGAAATACATGATTGCATAACACGGGTATGGGGGGGAAAAGAAGGGAGAAGACCACACAAAAGTAGATAATGGTCTTACTTTTTTCTTTTTCTTTTGAGGAATAATAAATCCCGGTTTCGAATATAATAGGTCTGCTTTCAGACTCTCCTACCCACCACCAGCTCCCACTGCTATTTACCCATTAGAGGCATCCTGGTGGGACAGGCCAGACTCAGACACTGCCTTGGGAGATGTACGTTGTGTGATGCCATTAACAATGACTTTCATTCTTAGTATCTTAAACAAAATAAAAAAAGACAAAAAAATAGCCCCAATGGAGTACGATTGTCTCATTCTATATTTAAACACCAGGCTGTTGCCAAGGAAATAAACTCATGCGTTTGTTATTTTTTCTCTCCTGACCACATAAATAAGCTTTTAAAAGCCGTATTTTCCTTAATCTCATTCAAGGGAATTTATGCCTGAAAGACCTCCCTGTTGTAATTTCGGGGACGCGACCATTCTTCATGCGCACAGGCTTGAGGATGGCTGTGATTTAGACTATGGACTGCACAGTGTCCTGTGTGCAGTCTGGGTATTTAAGCAGCTGATGGGAAACCAATAGAGTTACAACAGCGTGAACACGCACCCCTGCTGATGTAATAGATTTATAACTGCCGGTCTCAGTCATCATGCATCTTTCATTGGCCAGCAGCACGCTAAATAGAAGTTACCCAGGCATGTCGTGCCGCCCAGACAGTGCCGGACACACACACACACACACACACACACACACACACACACACACACACACACACACACACACACACACACACACACAGCTCAAGTTCAGATCTGGCTCCCAGCATTCAAACAATGAGCCGCCTTTTGCTTCTTCATCTGTGCCCTCTGATTAAATTTCACAGGGGTGTTGCTAATAGCTCATAGCACGAGTGCGATTATAAAATATTTGAAAAACAAGGAAGAACCCATTATCACTGTGCAGTGCGTCAACAGCGTGCTAACTCTTTTGTTATCACTGTGTATAATTATTCAAGACAAAAGCTCATTTCACTAATGTTGTTTGGCTAATAGTCAAAGCCCCGCACTCTAATATTCCTGGAATGAATCAGAGGAAACGGGAAAAGGAGTCCAATTAAAGCAGCTCCAGCTAAGAAACCAGCACGCGGGCACACAAACAAACAAATAAATACATTAAAAAAAAAAAAACTAAAATAAAATAAAATAAATTACAGGGAAAGGAAAGGGATTATACAAGGCCTCTGACAAAAAATGATGTGGGCAATTTTTGTATCCATGGTAACTGACTTTTTCAGTGTCACCACTTTTGCTATGGCAGACACGCCCAACACAGATATATAAAGGTTTGTGCTTTGTCACTACGAAGTCCCCATTCACAAACACCTGTGCCTGGTGCAGGACACCAGGCAGCCGCTCATTCAGACCGACAGACGTCAGCACCACTGATCGCACCTACCCGGCACGCGCAACCCCTCTGCAGCTGCGCACCGGTGACGCAATATGGAAACTTTTTGAAGCGCGTGCTGCTGATTAGCTGCACAGCTAGCTGGCTGGTCTATTATAACCTGTAACTGTCAACTGTAAACTTGAATTTTTTTGTGTGTTTTAAATTTAAAAAAAAAACTGCATTGTTTCCATGACAACAAGTAATAATGGCACACTTTGGGTTGTAATTTTTATCTTTTTTTTTTTTTTACTGTTAATGTGTATGTGCTTTCAACAAAAGCATTATGAATTTGCTTTCTTGTCTTCTTTTCTGATTGTCACACATGGTCATCTACCATAGTTCCAGCAGCCACACATGCTTGCCCAGCTTTTTGTAAATTTAATTTAATTTAAATTTACTGGCAACTTCTTCCGAGCACAAACTAGACATTATCTGACACTCATCAACACTTTGATTGTCAGGCAAACAATATAGAAATTCCACAAAAGCATGATTCACGTGTACACTTGAAGACAAATGGATGTAAGCTGGTTGGTAAAGAAAGTAGGTGGGCTGCGTTCAGCTTAATTGGCTGCACGATGAGCTCAAGGGAGAGGCAAGCATACAGGACGAATTTGTCTTTTATACAATGACTGTTCATTTTCTTCTCAGACGAGGCGCTGCCACAGCAAAGACACTTCATTGTAGCTACAGTACATGGCTTTATATAGGCTCAGGAAATGAATCACTCTTTCAATAAATGGCAACAAAATAAACTGAAATGTATTCAAGGCTCTCTATCTGGAACACAGCGATGTGATATCTGGCACTTACTGAGCTATAGATATTCCCTTTCTCTCTGGTCTGCCTTTTTTTTTAACTTTGTCTCCCTCCCTCTCTTGCACTCTCCACCCTCTCTCGCTCTCTCGCCCACAGAGAGTGGGTGACCTGGAATGAGCTCTCCCACAGACGGCTCTGCTTCCAGCCAGAGAGGGGCAGTATGTGGAGCTCGGTTATGCCCGATTCTCAGCATAATCAAGCATTCGGATTTCATAGACACCTTAGAGAACCGCTCATCTCAAAAACTGATGGGTGATTACTCGCTGTCACACTGCTGATGTCAGTGAAAAGTTCATGAGCGCAGCGGCCAAATCAATTAGCCAGGAGTGATGCACTGCTGTGTCTTCTCCACTTGGCTACATCAGCAATTATCCTCAACTTGAAAAGGTCAGTCAATAATTTAACAATTAATTGCAGGTAAGAAATTAGAAAGTGCTGGAGTGCTCCAGCTATACCTGTGTTCATGAAAATAGCCCATCTTCATTTTCGCAACAAAAACTCAACCACTTCAGAAACAGTCGAACCGAATAAGCATTAATCAGGCGAGCAATTTAGACTTTTTAAACTGAAGTAAGTTCAGCCAAAGTAATTGGCACAAGTTAAGCTTGGGGATTTGAATAATTCATATTGTGAATATCATTAGAAAAGAGTAAAATATACTGTAAATGAGAAACATCTGCGCTTCCTTAACAAGAGGTTCAAAATGTATAAATTCCATGCGAAAAATCTCTGCAAGTGAGGGTCTCAGCTCACTTGCAGGGAAAAAAAATACACTCACAGCGGGAAAATTAAATAATTATTTGATTCACTGCTGAATTTGCAGTTAGCAAGACATGAAAGGTCCATTCAAATGAAACTAATATAAAAATAAGATACTGTTCATTTCTTTGTAAGTGAGCAAACTTACAAATTCAGCAGGGGATCAAGATATGGTCTCCCCTCCCCACTGCTAAAGACACTAGTTTGGGAAATATGCGTATACGTTTTCTTTACTTAGTATCTATACTCGTGAATATGAAGCTACTTACTAAAAGTGCAGTGAAAAATGTGTCGTAGCATGCAGCATTATTATTAAGTCATTTTAAAAAGTTATTTACCTGCATCAACTTAGAAGCACCCTACAGTTTGCATTGAAATAATCCAATAAAAGGGTAATTACTGACCAACATCACTGCTTTAACGTTCCCCATAAATACTGAATTTGCCTGAGTGCTTTTGCCTAAGTTTCCATCAGTGGAGCTTCTGCTGCAATGCTACAATCAGGCAAAGCCATCCGTATACAGAAGGGTGTACACTGACTTAGGGCTTGTCTGTCCAGCCATACCTACACCAGTCAGCCACAATATTAAAACAACCAGCCTAAAAACAGCCTTGAGGTGTGAGGAATAGATTTATTTTAGTTGACAAAGGTCACATTTTCAGTGTGACGTTTGGGTCATAGTTCAAGAATTCACATGCTAATGATCACAGAAGTGAACACAAATTATTAATAAGAAAAAATGACAAAGTGATGACATTTTCCAAAAGGTCAAAGGCCAACATAATATATTAATGTTTTGCAAAAACACTTTTCTTGCCATTACTCAACCCTGTATCTCAGGAACAGAAGGGAATATTGTGATCACTGAACTGGTGAGACTAATCTTTAGTGCTGATCTATTAAATTCCCATGAAGTCTTCACCACATGCAGTACATTATATAAATCTGTTTCCAACATACATGCAACTGAACTGGTTCGCAGTGGTGTAAAAAGTAAAAAAGATATTCTAGTTCCTCAAAAGCCGGGCTAAGTGCTATAGATTTAGTGCTTAGTACCAAAATACCATAGAATGTAAATAAAGGATGGCTGTTAGGCGCATACAGTTTAGTTGCATTGACTTCAGTTGCTAGTTTGCAGTCACAAATACAACATGATGTTCATTTTGTAAATCCTTCTTACACGTCAATGAAAAACATTATCGGATTTCATGTATTTTGACTTCCAACATCTAAAAAAACAGAGTAGCTGGTAAAACGATTGTCATGACAAGAAGATGTATTTTTGCCATGAAGTTAGTCTTTAAATCAAAACACACCTCTTGCTCCCTCACATACTTGCTGTTTAGTTCAGTTCCAGCCAAGATTACTAAAAGAGAGACCTTATTCAACAGGATCTATACACCCGATTCCAAAAAAGGTCAGTCACTGTGTAAAATGTAAATAGAAATAGAATGCAATGATCTCATCAACCTCACAAACCCATATTTTATAACATAGAAAATATATGAAATGTTTAAACTGAGACATGTCACTATTTCATTAAAATATAACTCAGAATTTAATATAAATGTAATGGGTTTTGTCTTGTATTAAACTATGAAGCTGTGGGAGCACTACTGGGAACTTTGCAGAAATTGTGCAGCACATTTAGTTAGCAGCCTTTGGGAATGCTGGTCATTAGGCTGAGAAAACCTTTGGATACAGTATCTGTCTGAAACTATCCCTAAAACTGTTATTTGAATACATAAAGAATAATTTCCAGGTTTCATAAAGCAACCAGCAAGTTGCATCTGACAGTCAGGGGAGTCGTATAGAGGTCACAGCCTTCCTGTTCTGCAGTGTTATGGCACACAAACAGAGGAGCAGGGAATACACCGACTCCTCAACATGGCCCACTCGAGTAACAGCCTTGAACACCTGCAAAAACATGCAGAAATTATGCAATCTAGTATATCTGGGGAAGTACATATTTAGACTGTGCTGGCTAATTTGCACTTAAAGCACCAGGGCACACTCTCTGGTACTCGGTTTGACAGCTTGGAAAGCTACAAAGCTACAGGAAATCCCATTTGTATATTGCGTGTGTATCGAGCGTTCAATTCTCCGGGTGCTCGGAGTGTACGTTGGGTACTCAGGGAACTGCAGCCAAGAAGTTGGTGCAATAGAGCATTTCAATGTTGGAGACTGTAGCCAAATCAAACTAATTGGTCCAGTCCACAGAACAATTTAAAATAGCTCATCTTGAGGCTGTAACTTTTTATGACCTTTCTATTATCAGCGTAGCCAGAGGGTGCATTAAATCTCTTACTGGCAATAACAAAAGCCTGACCGTGAGATTGAAGCATTATTAATTTTCAGATTACCACAGATCTCCTGATGAGGACAGACAGTATGTCCTCTAAATACGAGATTTACTAAAATGCTAAAAGGTTTGTCAGAACTTATTAGCTTTTGGGAAAAAATGGAACTGGGCTGTTTTTCACTAAAGTGTTTGAGGGGCTGTTTGTGTTAGCACACGGGACTGCAAAGGACTCAGTGAGACGCTGGATAGAACTGATAATGAACATGTGAACCAGCAAATATTTACAGATGAACTATAGCACTCCAGTGATGTATTTTTAGATCCCCTTTGAACGCTTAAAAGCCACGAGAGTACTTGTTTCGCTTGTTTTCCATTAACTTTGACAAGTAAAAAAGATACATGCGATGATGTCAGTCAGGAGAGCAGCTTATCAGTTTAGTGTTGTTGATTAAGCTTCGACTAGATTGGCATAAGTTTATCTGGGGATAACTCTCCGATTATGGGGATGAATCCAATAACCAGATAATAACATAAAACCCTCAGCCCGGCCATCAGCCAACTGCTGATCCTGAGTTCTTGGTGGTGGTGGGGAATGTTAAGGTTGAATGCCGGCATCAGCAAATCGGGTTAATAGGGAGAAAATGATCGGTTACTGGCTTCTCTAGGGATAAGAAAAGATTGTGGGCTTATTTGTTTGGATGCTGTGAAGAAGAGCGAGTAAAATATTCTATTTTCAAAGTCTTAGAGGGAGCAATTATTGAAATATTAAAAAGGAAAGGATTCCTGAGGCACTGGCAGCGGGATAGACTGAACAATTACCTGAACTGCTGTCAGGAGATTTAACCATTGATCAAGTCACTTTGTGAAAGTTCAGCTTGGGCTGCATTCCCTCGTCGTGGGTTTACTGTTCCAATCGATATTCCTTGATCACAAGTGTGACAAATCACTGAGCAAGTGATTAAGTAATTTTCTGCCATTAATCGCTTGCATTAAATCTTGAACATGATGATTTAAAAGGTTTAAACAACCGAACTAATAAAGGGATACAAAAACGGTTTTATAAAGTTAGTGCTTATAATTTTTTGTTGAATTTTTAAGTTGATCAATCAATCAGTTTGTTCAGACAAGTGCCCACTCAGTGTGCTGGCAAATGACTGTTTTAATCCCCATTTGTGTCTCAGCTTGGTTATTGTGTAATTTCATGCAGATTGGTTTTTGAGACATTTTTCTCCTGAATGAGAAACTGCGGCTCTGTGAGGATATCGTCCATCTGTTGCATCTCCTGAAGGACCACAGAGGGATTGTGGGGTGGCGACATTATGCAGTCACACTTGCACACACACACTCTTGCACACAGACACCTACCTCTTTGTAAGGTAATGCTGTAGCACTTTCTTGCACATATGGTGTGGTCGATGTGATCAGTGAAGGCCACATTATTATGGCTCCAGTGGGATCATTTGTCCCCCGTCGGTGTCGTCGGTGTTTTCCACCTACTGTGCAATCTTCTACGATGCTTTGTACTTGGGTACCAGATGGCCACTTTTATTTGTGATACCCTGCATCCATGAGAATGTCATAAACATGCTGTTATGGACTGACATACAGTTAGTGTCGCTATTACTTATTAACTGGCTGCTTCATTAACTTAACCTTGCTATTGGCGGGTTGGACCACCTGCCAGAACTGCAATAATTTTTCATGGCATAGATTCAACAAGTTGCTGGAAACACACCTCAGAGATTCATGATCCATGTTGATGACATGGTAGCGTCAAATAGGTGCTGCAGATTTGTCGGTGCCACATCCATGATGTGAAACTCCCGTTCCACCACATCCCAAAGGTCTTCTGCTCAATCGAGATCTCTTGACTGTGGAGACTTTTCACATTAGAGAGCTTTGTGACATGGTGTGGGTGTGTTATCCTGCTGGAAGCAGTCATCAGGCAGGTTGTGGTGTTTAAACAATGCTCAGTTAGTACTAAGGGGCTCAAAGTTAGTAAAGTCTGCACCACCATCCACCGCCACCACTAACTGTTGATGCAAGACCGGATGGAACCATGCTTTCATATCGTTTACACCACCTAACCCTGACGTTGAAATGTCACAGCAGAAATTGAGATTTGTCACAACAGGCAATGTTTTTCCAAGCTTCTGTTGTGCAATTGTTGAGAGTCCATGTGAAATCCTGCTTTTAGGGGACATGAGTAGCATCATGCTGGGGCCAAACCAGAGTTTAGAACTTGGTTAGGTGCAGAGATTTTTCTCTTAATGTACCATATTTTAAGTGCAGCACCTGGGCTCCAACAACCAGTAGAAAAGGATGGCCTACTAAAGACACCAGGTCTTAGAATTGCAAGCAAAAGCAGCAATAGTAAAAACTGTAAAGGAGAAACTGCAGGAGAAAAAGTGTGTAAAGAAATATGGAAGAAGAGAGTTATGTGTTTAAAACAATTAAATACAATAACAACAACAAATACATCTTCACATTTAATCAAAAGCACAAGATGAACGGATGCTTACGCAGGGGCTCTGACCATATTGAGATGCTTGTCTGCGTACCTTGACAGCAACAAGTAGTATGTGAGTTACTGTTGGCTTGTTACAAGCTCAAAGCAGTCTGGCGATTCTCTTCTGACCCTTGACCTCAACACTCACTGGATATTTTCTCTCTTTCAGACCATTCTCTGTGAGCTCTGGCAATGGTTGTGTGGAGAAATCTCAGTAGATTATCAGTTACTGGAATACTCAGACCAGCCTGTCTGGCACCTGTCAGTAATTCAGGTGTACTTAATGAAATGACAGTAACGTCAGTGTCTGGTCACACCAGCAAATCATTAAATGTAACCGACTCCAGCTTGATGTGCCTTTTGAAATTTCATTGCAGCAGTTCACAGAGCAGTCAGTGGTATAAATCCTTTTTTTTTTTTGTAGAATTACATACTTTTGATTTATTTCCACAAATATTCAATGTCTCATCATATATTTCTTACTAAAAGTGTTAGCAGGTGCCCCTTCAGCACTTTTTAGAAATCCGTCCTCCTCAGAAGTGCCAGGCTTAAAAGCGGGCACTCCCCCAAACTGGAGAAAACTGGGACAGCTGTGATGTTACTCCGAAAAAATGTTTTGTGTGAGAAACCCCAAACTGTATCCATTACAATGAGATTATGTGGATTTTTTTCCCCCACTTTGGCAAGCTGTTTGGATTGTAAGCACATACACTACTGTGTGTAAAAGAAGAATGGATATCATTTGCTAGAATCAGCATCCTGTCAGTGGATTCCTGCTGGTATACTTCCCTGTTAAACATGCAGATATGTACACACAAACACGGCATATGTACCAATTAGGTAATTAGTTTGGTTGGATTCACGTGACACAGCAATGTATGCGGAGACGTCTGCATATGAGTCATAAGTAAACAAGTGAGTGTGTCATGCCTTAAATGAGGTGAACTTGCTCCAGCTGTTTCTTGACATTATCGCCGACTTTCTCCAGCTGCTACTGGAGGCTACGCCATGCATTTACTCTTCCCCACAGAGGGGGGTGCGACAGACAGAGACACAGAAAGCGTAAACAGCTTTGGCAAAATCTCGATGCTAATTAGTCACGTGTCAACTTCAGAGGGTTTGTGTGAGTCTATGTGGAATGGAGAATTTGCTCAAGAAATACCTTTGATGGCTCTCCTCTCCCATGCATCCTGATTACAATTGTTGCTGCCTGTGCTTTTTCTGCAACTGGCAAAAACACTGTGGCGTAGGTGGACTGACCATCATGAGTGGCCAACTGGGACCAGCAGCGAGCTGAGAGAGCCCTGTGCCTTCCCCATGCACAGAGAGGGAGGGAGAGAGAGCACAGCGTGGGATGAGGGGGCTGGGGGGTTGTTGAGGGCATCACTTGATCACTTGTCCGTGGCTCTACTTTTAGGCTCTTGTTTAATTTCTGTAAATAGAAAAAGAGCATGCAACTAATGAACATAAAGATCTGGTGAACTATAAACATTTACAGGCATCCTGTAAAAATCAGAGGGGGAAGGGGTCATTTGAAAAGGATGCAATGTAAGGATAACTGCCTGCTAACCAGCCGCTGTTGTTCTACTGGGTGACTGCTTTTTCTAAGGAGTGGGGGTCCCTAAAGGCAATAGCAGGGGTTAATTTACAAATGGTTGGCAGGTGTGTTAACCTGCATATGCTTTTCTTTCATATTATTGGGTTTCAAATGTATCTTAACAAGTCATTTTGCCTTTTCACATTAGGACATGGTTACTAGTAAAATGAACAATGGTTCTCTCAGTGTGAGAAAGCGTGAATGACACCAGGACCCTGAAATCGAGGCAGCCAAACAGAATTCATCCACAAAGTGCAACTCAGCACACAAAAGGTCAGCCTTCTCTTAAATGTTTGACCTTCACTGTACTCCATGCAGGGCTTGACATGGGCTTTTGGGTTGTTTTTTTGTTTTTGCTTTTAGATTTCAACACTTTAAAAGTATTGAAATCCAGCTGACGGGTTACGTCGCCAGTGTTACCCCTCTGCCTCTTAGCAGATGCACTGATGATATAAACTTGAAAATTCTCTGTGATTTTCATAAAAAGTTGACTTTGACCTCGAGTTCAAAGTCACTGAGATTTGAACTTTTGTGAGATTTTTAGTAGCTGCACATATGGTATCAATTTCAAAATCCTGCATCGCCTCATTCTCGAGTTATTGCATTCAAAAACTTGGGTGTCCCACCTGCCCAACGGCGTGATAACAATACCCCATCAGCCTTGTATGCATGATGGGGTAAAAAAAACAAACTATAAAGCTTATTTTTTCAAAGCTTTTTTACCTGTAACCACAATTTGTGAAATTGCAACTAGTTTGGGAGCCAAGCCTGGTCCAAAATAAGCCAAGTGCATTGTGGAAACTTGAAGCTTTTACTAGAGAAACTCTTCAAAATGTGTCTTTCTGTGATGCAGTCAGACACTATGAATCCAGATCCAGTGGTGGAACTTTGGAAATTAAAACTGTCGCTTCCTTAATGTAGTTTCAGTGATCTTTTATTTTATCCTATTAACTTTTTGTATTTATTTCTGCTGCTACTCACCAACCTGCCAGTTTCTCACATAGCCACTGCTTTTTCCAGTTAATGCCAGTGCACACTGCAAGACTTTTGCACTGATTTTCCACTCCTAAGCAAACCTGATTCTACACCTGCACAGCCAAACCTTATTACTCCAGCTGCACGGTATGTGTATATACCAGCCCACTAATATTGCAGGTTCAGTCTCATGCTTTCAATATTTACTTACATGTTCCCCCTCTCTCTCTCTGAATTCATCACATCTGCTTACTGAAAGCATTCTCCCCTCTGTTAAATCAATCGGATCTTGCCATGACCTATGAAACTGCTGCCGGGAGCTGTCATTTTAGTGTCAGATCAATCCTCATCCGCCAACATTCAGCTCCAGTTTCAGAACCAGCAGCCAACGCTCGCTGGATTGAGCTCATCAGCAGCCCCGCTCCATATCTTCAGATCATTCTTCACCTCTGCTCCACCACCACGGCCTAGACGCCATTCAAAGTGCAAACAGCTTGTCACAAACTAAGCTTGTATAATAACGACGCTTCTAATCAAATAAATGTAATTCGTTTGGAAGCTTTTCCCTCCCTCGGCTCCATTCTGTTTGTAAAAGCTAGTCACTTCTCTGTTTTCTGCAGAATCCTCCCACTACCGGCTCAGTAGACAGTTTGACTTGTCATGTTGTCTGCACAGGTTCAGTTAATACAATTAAAAATGGCTGCACTGTGCATGCTGGCCTCTTTGGGACACTTGATGGAACCAAACTTAATGAAATTAGTTTCACCTGTGCTTTTTCTCGTTTGCCAAGTTAAAATGTGCAGCGTTGAAAAGGTCTGCTGCAGCCTGCTGTCTTCAGAGACAGAGACCATTACCCCAGCTAGTTTTTCTTTGGACTTTTGCCTGACTGCCTGATCCCTCCTGGCCTTGTTTGCCTCTGATGGCCGGCTACCTGTTACTGACCTAAATGCTGTCTTTTTGACAAGTAAAAGCCTATTTTTGTCCCACTACCTGCTGTGTTTGCTTGCAGGTCTCATTTCAAGTCTGCTATAGATACAACCTAATTTTTGAGGCTCCACATTTAATATGTTTTTATGAGCAGAGCACAGAAACCCTGCTGACATTAGTAGGAGTAGCACAGTTAAGTATATGAATGTACTGTATTGATTTTTAGCCACTGCCTCTTAGGATATTTCCACCTTCACTACTTAACCGAACCTGTCGACAAACCTGGACCTCATTACCCCATTAGACCCACGCTATATGTAGCTTCCTAGTAGTTCAACTTTCTTCTCCAAATTGTCTATTGCAGCCTTTTTCTCTGCATCTACCCACCTGCCAGTGTGCCTGCTTGCATTGGTAACTTTGAACCCAGCTAGTTTTTGGACTTTTGGCTGCCTGCCCGAACGCTTCTGGTCCTGTTTGCCTCTGCTGACTGCCTACCTGTTTCTGACCTACATCTTGCCTTATGCCTAGTAAAGCTTCTTTTCTCATACTTACTCCTACCCGCTGATACTGCCTCTGAGTCTGACACCTGTTACAGTGCTAACCTAAATTTCGAGCATCCTAAATGTAGGGGCAGAGAACACGAAAACCATTCCAACAACGGCAAGAGCAATGGAGCACAGTCATAAAAACCAAACACAGTGAAAGGTTTTGTCTGAAGTATTTGTCCCAGCTAGTGAACCACGAGCTAATGAAGGGCACTGGAGGATGAAACTGTATTCTTCTTTTAATGCTCACCTGAATGTTTGATTTCACATTAAATTTCATTACATGTTATGAGTGTTTAAAATGCCAAGTCCATTTTAAAGGCTCTCTTGAAAAAAATGATTATACTGTCTCTTTGTAGACCATGCAGTACTTTAATGTCTTCTCTGTGGGCTGTGGTGTTATTGCCGATCTGTTGAAGTTAGCCCTTCTGAATATAAATTTATGGAACCTGCCTGGTCCCGAACATCAGTACACAAAGGGGAAGAGAAAAAAATTTGATAAATCACAGCTGCACATCTTCCACATATTAGGCGTAATATGAATAAATGTCTCAGATTGCAGTACAATTAGTCAAAGCAAGCAGCAAGTCTGCCAAGTCTAAGGCCACAGCTATCCCTTCTGCTAGGTGTCTCTGCTCGATGTCTAAATAAAAAAGAAAATCAACTATGGGTGGACTGCCTACTTTCCTCTACTTAAAAAGATCAGAAATTGTAATTTGGCTTCATATAACAAGCTTACAAGATGCGTCAGCTTTCATATAAATTCCAATTCTGTGCTTCCGAGTGCCAACACAGGTGTTATCTCTGTTCCACAGTACCATCCCAACATGAAAGCCGAATCTCAGAACCGAGTGGCTCCCGATGATCAAATAATCACCTGCTGTGCAGAAAACAACATGATAATTTTATCTCTGTTGCCCCTTTGCTCTCATGTTCTCAATAGTGGAGTAGATCTAAAGCTACACCAAGCGAACTTACAATGTTGTGTTTTCAAAACACCCAGAGGGGAGAGATGCTGAAGCTGAATCATGTTTTAATAGCCCTTTTCAAGAAATACAGCTAAGTGGGTTTGTTGTAATAAATGTTGTGAATGTAGATAAATACCAGAGATTTGTTCTAGTAAATGAAAGCTCATTCCCGGAAGCTGTAGAGGAGACAAATAACATTACTTTCCATTATCTGTCAGAGATAACCAATCAGTCAGATATCACCCTGTGACGGGAGGTTGCTAGTCATTAAAATCAAAGCCAAGATTTCTCATAATAAAGCCTTAATTCATTAGGTCCACTTTCAGTAAATCCTGCTCTTTCCTCATTTATTACACTAAAACGTTCAAATAAAAACTCTAAAATGTTCAACTGTTTTGTTTTGTTTTCAAAATATTCTGAGCCGCAGAATTTATTTGTAAAATATTAACTTTTGGTGATAACAAACCATACAAAAAACAAAATAATAACAATAATCAGAGTACGACATGCAACTGAGAAAATCCACAGATGATGTGGTTACATGGAATCCGTCATGCACAATCATTTATCATGTCCCCATACAGGTATATTGTCACAAACTGATATTATCTTGGACATGATTGGCTGTTACTTTGAGTTTGTTTTGTTGTACATGTACAAAGACAACAAAGGGCGATAAATATACATATGCTTTAGGGATAATAAATGCATTTCTGAGTTTTCTTGATTGCTACTTGGCGTACATGCTATTCTGTGCTGTATCTATGACCTATTAGTCCATTTATAGTGGACATGCTTTTTACTAAACTAACTGATATATTCCCATGGGTCCACACCAGTCATTTGTTTCTTTTGTGATAATTTCATTCCTTGACTTTCTTTTGTTCATCTTTCACACACATTTGATTTTTTGTAATTTTTGTAAATCTTTCCCCACACACCACAAAACAAAACTACTGCAGTAACTGTGGAGGAATTAAATAGATTTTTATGTTTTCAGAGGCTTCAGACAGACAAGCAGTTTCATGGCCAGGTGAGAGCTGCTCCATTGTTATTTCATGACAAATTAAGTGGATAAAATATCTGGAATTGATTCCAGCTGTTGAAGTTGCATTGGGTAGTTTTTTGTTTGAAGTCTCAATAAATATGAGGTCCAAACAGATGTTGATGACACTAAACTTTGGGAATAGCAACATTTAAAATGTGGTACATTCTTAAAGAAAAAGGAATGCAGTTGCCCACTCACCAACACCAACAAAAAAGATAAATAAAGTGGGTGATCACAGAATTCTTTCCATGGTTAAGAAAAACAACTTCACATCACATTAAGACATTTTTCAGGAAGAAGGTGTTTTCCTGTCGCATCAATCAAGAAACATCCTTGTGGGAGGAAATGTAGGAAGTTTACAGCAAGATGCAAACCGCTGGATACACTCAAAAACAGGAAAGCCACATAATACTTTACCAGAACACATCTGGTAAAACACCAGAATAATGGCAGGAGTAAAGTATGGATCCAAACCATACCACATCAGTGCTCACTGTATTACTGCCAGTGGAACTGGGTCACTGGTGTTTACTGATGATGAGTAAAAACAGCCAGGAGAGTCAATTCCCACCTTAATTCTTTGCACTATTTTCCCTCTCTCTTTGAGAAACCTAACATTGACCCTGAACACCATGTCTGCTCTGTACAAGTCCAACATGAAGTTTACCACTTTAGCCTGCATCACAGTATACCAACTGCAAACTAATTTCCAACCGAGCATGCTATTATTTTCTTATTATTGAGGAAGTATCTTGATGTTGTCACCAGAGGCAATACCAAGCTGCAGCACACAAAAAGATGAACTCATTCAGCAGCAATATGCAATAACCTGCCAATCAGATTTAATGGCTCATTAATTGAAGGTGCTAGGATGCTGTTCCGGCCTGTTCCAGCCCATTTAAACCCCCCCTGGTGACTGCTGACAGAAGTAGCAGAAAGAATTCTTAAGTGTGCAGGGTTATACTCTGTGCTCAGCCAAACATTGCAAAACTGACTAGAAAGCTCTTCTTTCAACCTAACTCTTCAGTGAGCAAGTCAGCCACCTCATCTCAACCCAATAAAGCATGTCTTTCAATTACTGAAGACAAAAATGAATACAGAGAGACCCACAAACAAGCGACAGCTGAAGGTGGCTGCTGAAGGCTTGGCAGAGCATCTCAAGGAGGAAGCACAGCATTTAGCGATTTCCACTGGGCCTCTAAAAATGTTGATGTTATCTTGAATTAAAGCTTCAATCACATCTTGATTGTCTGATTTAAAATGCGCTATATAAAAATGTGCCATTGTTCAAATAGTCATGGACCTAACTATTATAACTTATATATAACTTAATGTCCTTCTTTTTTTTAATTTTGTTTTACAGAAAATCATGTTCTCCCTCATAAAAGATTTTCAAGTTTCTCCACAGCAGGTCTTCTTCATTATGTAAGTCAATAAGTAACTGTCATACGTCCTTTCTTAACCTCTCAGATGTTTTAAGACAATTTGTCATCATTAACTAACCCTCGCGTGCACACACACACACACACACACACACACACACACACACACACACACACACACACACACACACACACACACACACAAACTCACACTTCATTGAAGAAGGCGTTTGATTGGATACATTGCCTGCGAGTCTCCAATCTGGCCTGTGGATGCACAAAAACAGCAGTTTTATGTGAGTGGCAGGAACAAATTCACTGCGGTTTGGAGTTCAACAGCAGGAAAGTGCGTCTCTGAACAGGAAGGGATTCAACATGTGACTCAAGGACACTTTAGCAGAAGCAGCAGGGTTTATTTGAAACTGATGGACACACAGCAGGGCCCTCGCTACTCCGACAGCCTCGCTGTCCTCCACGATCCAGCCTATCCAGGTGGAGCCTCTGTTAAGTGGATATGAACGTATGAGCCCTGCTGCTTTCCTCTCTTGCCAGCTCTCTGCTCCTCTCCGTCTCAGTCTATAGATTTGTCTCTCCTGCATGCACACACACACATACACAATCCTTCTGTCCCAGTGGGACTTCTCTACACTCATCCTCTGACCTGCTACAGAGACTGCTTGTCTCAGAACAGCTGATCCAGCTCGAGACTCTGCCGACTCCTTCAGCAGGAAAACGAATGCTGGCGATCCACTCACTGCTCTTCTGCCTGTCTGCCGTTCACCCAGCAAAGCCTGGTAAGCAAGAATGGTCACGACCACATCCGTTTCAGACTCGAAAGGTAAGTAAGCAAGGGAGGGCTTTTTGTGGGGAGCTTTTGCTTTTCATTAAGAAGCCATGCATTTAGTTTCTTCCTTAAAAAAAAGTTTATCTCTTATATTCTTCTGCACTAATATTTCTCCACTCAAATAACAGTATATCTTTATCTTCTGATACCACTCCTGTAACTTGATGCATGACCTTCGAGTAACTGGGTTTTGCTCTATATGTTGTTCCGGAAAGGCAGCTCCAGCGTGTGGGGTGACACTGTAACTTTCCTTGACTGATTCACTCCGGAGGTGCCCAGGAACATGTCAAGCATGATTGATATTTACTGTTTTCGGGCCCAGAGCAAGCTGTTGTTGGGGAGCAACAATTTCTCGCAGCAACTTCTGGATGTAACAGCTCCAAAACAGCCAAATAATTCAAGCAAAGTTTTAATCCAAAGAGAAAAAAATAGCACAAATGCTCGAAGCTGTTGCCACCCTGTAGCTCTGTAAAAATCACTAAAGAAGCATGCAAAGAGAAAGAGACAGAGAGAGAGAGTCATACCCTCTGCTATCATTTACCAAATACAGTGGTTCCCAGTGTTTTTCTTTTTTCTTTTTTTATTCTAAAATGAGGCAACGTCTGCTTGAAATCAATCCTCACAGGTTACAGATCAAATTAACCTTTTTCAAATTAACCAAAATTTGAAATAGATTCCTTCCCATTTGCTCAGATAATTTTTGGAGTCCAGAAATTATCCACCACTTTAAAAATGCAATTTATTTGAGGAAAGCCTTAAGACATTAAAACTACCCATTTTTCTTTTTCTCCTGGCTGCTCCCTTCAGTGGTCAGCACAGTGGATCTTCCGTCTCCATTTCATCCTATCCATTCATTCCCATCACCAGCATCCTCCTCTGTCACATCAACCCTCTGCATGTCCTCCTACATTATATTTATGAATCTTCTCAGTGGTCTTCCTACATGTTCAACATCCTTTGTCCAATATAGCCATTTCCAAGCCCACTCAGCCTGGTATCTCCACTTTTTCTCAGAAACACTCAACTTGGGCTGTCCCTCTGATGTACTCACATTCACCCTTTACACTCACCTCCAAATACTCCACCCTGCCTGCACTCTCCTCTTCACTTCTCTTGTGCACCACCTGTTGCTTTGGATGGTTAACCCCAGGTATTTAAACTACGTTCGCTACCTCTGCTCCTTACGCCTTTCCACACATACTTCTCTGCCACTCCTGACTTCCTTATGCAATACCAAAGTTCCACTTTTGGCACACTATCAAATTGTTCCTCTGAGCAAAACATTTTTCACTCTTTTTATATTTTACTGGTTATTTTACATCCATCATTCAGTTCAGTTCAATTTCATTTACATAGTGCCAAATCAACAAAACGGTTGCTTGAAGCGCCTTTATATTGTAAGGTAAAGACCCTACAAAAATGGAGAGAAAATCGAGAAAACCCAGCAATTACACGACCTGCTATGAGCAAGCGCTTTGGCCACAGTGGGAAGGAAAAACACCCTTTTAACAGGAAGAAAACCAGGCTCAGGGAGAAGCGGGCATCTGCCGTAACAAGTTGGAGGTAATTCAAGACAAAAGACGTGGAAGAGAGCCAGAGATGAATAATAACTAATGATTAAATGCATAGTGAGTGAGAAGGTGAGTGAAGAAGAAACAGGGTGCATCATGGGAGGACCCCAGCAGCCAAGACTTATTTCAGCGCAACTAAGGAAGGGTTCAGGGTCACCTGATTCAGCCCGTCATCTATGTAACACTAAATATGACATACGTCTACGAAGAGTTTAGTGCACATTAGCTGTTCACACTGAGAGCTCTGAATATGGTTTTTAAAAAACGAGCTGAGACAGCCGACTTCGCATTACCTGCGCTACCTGTTGTGTCTGGAAGCAACAACTATGAAAGATATCAACCAAAAACCGAACAAATCCGCTGACTGGCCGAACCCTATAGCATGTAAGTCACTGTTTCCTTAACAGTGCCAAAAATAGCTCCGATGTAGCCAAAGGCTTGTGTGTGTGTGTGTGTATGTGTGTGTATGTGTGTGTGTGTGTGTGTGTGTGTGTGTGTGTGTGTGTGTGTGTGTGTGTGTATTTTTTTTTCCTTAAACACCAGCGAGGTGTTCTTGCTACGCGTCTCGCCACAGTGGGTTTTATATCAAAGCCAAGACCTGTTTTGATACAGCCGGGCCAGCCGGTCATGTATGTGTGTGTGTGTGTGGGGGGGGGGGGGACGGCAAGGTCGTCTGGGTTATGGAGTGAATCCAGTGGAGATGCAGCAGTTTGTGGCTCTCTGCAGTTTGTTTGCTGTCAGGCGGGTCCATCTGGCGGGCAGCAGAAGGATTGCTCGTGTGGAGACGTTAATGGCACATTTTGTGTGTGTGTGTGTGTGTGTGTGTGTGTGTGTGTGTGTGTGTTGTTGTTGTTGTTGTGGTAACTCTCACCTTCATCTGTTATGCTCCATTTCCCCCTTGAGCCATCTCATAACACACTTTCCCACCGTTGCTGAGTCCGGATGAGAGGAAGTGTTTAATGCAACAATAAAAAAAACCCCGCGCACTGTAGCAAAGCTCCGACCAGCAGGCAGGTACACTGCAGAGGAAATGAACTTTTACCCACTTAATGGTGCTCCATCTTTTGAAATAAGCGGGGGAGTTTATTAATTAGGTTCACGTCTTATTCACGTTTTATTAAGAATGAATGTCACGTGCTTTCCTTGTTTATTTTTTACACTGCATACATCAGCGTGCATCGCCGTACATATGACTGCTGTTGCCCATCCGGGGGACCTTATCTCTTCACACCGGAGTGTGTGGAACTCAAGCCCCCGGCCGGCCGCTGAAGAATAGCGGTCGTTAAATATTCATCCTCCGTTCCCGGTGGCACACTTTTCTTCCCTGCAGACCGACCCTTACTGCTTCGAGACCCGCTAGAGCAGCAGCAAAGGCGTAAAGCTGTGTGAGTAATTAAGATTTTTTTTAATTAAAAAGGGGATTGTTTTTATTTTATTTTGATTTTAGTCTTTCGCTCTATTTTGACCCGTAGGAGGATGGTGAAACGTGAATATGGAGCTCCAGTAACGTGAGGATGCCCGTTCCCGAGGTCTGGTGTGTGCCAGGGAAAGGTTGGTTATAGGTGCATAAATCCACACCCATTCCCCCTCCCTCCATGCCTCCCACATACAGTGCACATCTATCTGTTTGCCTGCATGCTTTGGCTTTGGTGGGTCTTATTCTCTCCTGCAGTATAATGTTTTTCCTGGAGCTGGATTGCCCGGTGTTTCTCCCAGCCCGTTATTATAAGACTAAACTAAATCATGTAAGGAAATGCAGAATTGTTAGGTAACTGCTGTGTGTTGTGCAAGCTTTTTGCCACAGGCCTGTAAACTTACCTGATATCCGACCAACTCCTGACTACAAGAAGTGCTGCAGGTGTAATGCTGCTCCACTAGATAGCAGCAGATTACTGTGTGTGTATGTGTGTGTGCATGTGTGCGTGGATGTATGTGTGCAAAGTGACAAAGATGGTCTACAGCTTCCCCTTGGGACCTGAATGCGTTTGATGAGCCTCATCAAGTCCACCTCTGTCATAACTCTGCTTTTTTTGCCCCCTCCCGGGCATTTATCCCAGTTTCTCTATGTTGTCTCTTCTCCGCAAATTCTATCAAAAGATGGAGGACCACCTGCCAGCAGCGATTGCTTTGGGAAAAGGGAGACTGGCTGCAGCTCAGAGCTTTTCACATTTGATAAGGGCTTTTCATTCTCCTTCAAAGGCGGATGTACAGTTTGAAACAAATTGTGGGAAAGCCAGGGGAAGAAAAAAAAAACACTCTTTCATCACACTCTCCATCTATTTAATACACACGTGCACCCACTCAAAGGCATCTTTATGAGCAACCCTGTGCACACATGCACTGCTTGTGCCCGTTCCTGGTGTGTAATGATCAGATAGACTTACATCCAGAGACCAAAAGATCAGGATCTGGCAACCCAACACCTATACTCTGTAACAGGACTGATCCAGCAATCCGACCCCTTCCCTCTCGAAGAGGAATAATTTGGTTGATGGCACTAATAATCACAGCCCTGTTACTGATCCTTCACTGGTTCTCTGTGTATGTGTGCGTGTGTGTGTGAGAGTCATTCCTCTGTCATTGATACCTAGAGGGAAGACGTCATATCTCTAGCAAGTGGGTGCTTCTCCTGCCTCTGCTCCTTCTTCTGCTGTTACGTATGTGGAAGTAGGTTGGTGGTGGCTGCATTGCTCATTTTGAAGCTGTTTAAATTTAATATTTATTGAAAAGAAGCCTGTGTGAGCAGGACACACACACACATGCACACAGCTGACAGAGTTCAGGAAACAGAGTTAGAGAATATTTAAGGTTAGAGCATAAATGTGTGTCTGGGTGCTCAGGTCAGGGTTGTTATTACATCTTTGTGGGGATGATGACATTTTACTGCCAATCAGGCTTATCTTATGCACCCCATGTCTGTCTATCTCTCTTTATCCTTCTCTGTCTCTCTCTCTCTCTCTCACTATCTCAACCTTTTGTATTATTTATGCCCCGCCCCCTCAGCCGCCCAGAGATCTCAAGTTTCACCAGTAGAGCCAGATGACAAATTAAGACTCCTTCTACGAGCTGCCAAAAGGAACTCTTTAAACCTACACATATACACACATACACGCGCATTGGTTGTCACACACAGGAGGGCTTGGTGAACAGAGTGGCGTGTTGAGTGAGAGAATGTGTTGTAGTGAGCAACAGAGGACAGAGTAGGTCAGAGGAAGAAGCTCGGTGTGACCCAAAGACATTTGCCCAGAGTTTTTTGCTGAAGAAGAAACTTGCAAACAGGACGCGTCAGATTTGAAGACTGCAGACACCAGCCAAGAGCGCAGCACTTCCTCTTTTGTGACGTTATTTTTGTCAGTGAAGTAGAGGTGACTATGACCGGAAAGGTTTGGATGAATGATTGCGGCTTTAACTTCAAGTCTACAGATGAAGCACTGACTGGACCGTAGAGGGAGTAGAGCTGGAGCTGGTGTAACAGCTCCATATGTTGTTTGTGTGTTTTCAGTGCTTGCATTTGCACGAACGCAAACACCGTAGGGATCAAACTGTGTGGAAATGAGTAAAATCAACACAGTAACAATCTCCTTTCAAAGAGTTTGCAGTGAGGTTTACAGTCAACACCTTGCATACTAATGTAGAATTGCAATTTACAGAAGGCTTTTAGAGCTGACCTTAAAGCCTATAGTACAACTGGACATTGATAGATGATGGCTCTTTTCACTGAGGTTGTGTATCGCTAAGAGATTTCTGTATGGAAACTGGACATTTCTAGATGATGTCTTCATATTGTAATATAGAGATAGGAGCTCTAATCACTTTGTAAAGGATATGATATTACGACAGTATTCGTGCTAAGACAAGAACACTGACTTATCTAACTAAATGCATTTTACTGCTGTTTCTGAATGTGATAGCAATATTAATGTTAGTCTTATTTGTATGTGTGAGATTGCAGACATTCATCTATCTATCTGTCTATCTATCTATCTACCTGCACAGAAGCCTTCATGGGGACCCGATCTGGGCAGTGTCAAACTGCTTTGGCCAGGTGGACCTGTCCTTACACAGATACAGAACCCGCATATAGCTCTGGCACAAAGTCAAACAGGCACATATAAGGCAAGGAGTCTTTTAAAGGTCAGACTTTTTGGAACACAACATGCCTTTTATTGAACTTGAGACATTCTCACAGTGGTGCCTTCCAAACTCTACACATGTCATGTCTTTCTATTTTTCTTTTGAAGGTCAGCTCCATTGCATCTCGTAGAGAGGGCATGGTGTGCCCTTAGCCAAAATGCCTGGCAAGAAAGACCCCAAAAAGGACGCAAAGAAGGGTGGAAAACCTGAACCAGAGAAAAAGAAGGAGGAGGAAAAGAAAGGCAAGGATGACAAAAAGGGAGGGAAGGACGACAAGAAAGCCAGCAAGGATGATAAGAAAGGTGGAAAGGATGATAAAAAGGGTGGTAAGAAGGGAAAAGAGGAACCGCCCAAGGGGAAAGATGATGGAAAGAAAGGAAAAGACAAAGGGAAAGGCAAGAAAGTGGAGTCTGAGGAGGAAGAGGAGGAGCTCCTGAGCGATGAAGAGGATGAAGAGTTCAGTGATGAAGAGGATGAGGAAGACTCAGAGGATGATAGGAGAGGGAAGGGGCGAGGAGGCAGGGGAGCTAAAGGAAAGAAAGTGGGGAAGTCTAGACGGGGTGAAGACTCAGAGGAGGATGATGATGAGGATGAAGATGACGAGGAAGACGAGGATGATGAGGATTATGGGAAATCCCAAAAAAAATCCAAGGACGATCGCCACCATAAAGGAGGGAAATCCGATGCTGACGCAAAGAAGAAAAAGGGCAAAAAGAAAGAGGAAACGCCACAGATTCCAGTGAAAGAAATCCCGAGGAAAGGTCTGAAGAACATGTCCAGGATGTTCATGAAGTTTTCAGGCTTCAAGCGACGCAGGAACAGCAGGAAGAAGCTTAAAAGTACTTCACGTTTATTCCTGGGTTTGGGGAAGAGAAAGACGCGAATTGCTAAGAAAAAACGTCGCAAGTCCAAGCTGAAGAACACCTCTCGTTTCATGATGAGATTCAATGCCAGCAAAAAGAGGAAAAAGGAGAAAGAGGCCAAAGAGAAGGCAAATGGTGGGAAGAAGCCAACCTATATGCTGCTTCGCCTGGGAGGGAACAACTCCAATGAGAAGAAAGGGGGCTTCTTCAAAGGCTTATTTGGGAAAAAGGACGGTGATGGGGCTGTTGACGACTTCAAGAACAGAAGTCTACTGTTGGGGAAGGTTGCAGCGGCAACTAACTGGCTGACGAAACGCTTCCTGTCCACCAAAATGCGGGAAAATTCAGAACAGCATGGCTGGCAAGGGCATAGAGCTCACAGTCGGCAAGCCAGCTCCCGACGTTATCTCCAGGGTTACCAAAACAATGGTTATGAGCATGATGAAGATGTGTACGGATACCAGAAAGTATATGAAGGGTATGATGACGGTTATGGAGATGAGGCAGCATATGGAAATCATGGTCATTATGGTTACTATGACAATGACAATGGGGCAGGGGGAGCAGGATATCAAGACCTTGGTTACTATGAGGATGAAGGATTCAATGATCCAAATGCAGAATATTATCCTGGTGTTCTTTATGATGAGAGCACGGGGGAATATTATAACCCTTATTCCTCTGCTGATTACTATGCTTACGAGCAGCAGCAGGCAATGTATGGTGATGAGGATCTGGACTACTATGCAGTAATGGGTGATGACCATATGTATGGAGGAGAGGTGGATGGGTTCCTTGACCCTCAGACTCAGGGCTATTATGAAGAAAATAATCAGGGAGTTTACTATGGTGGCGAACAAGTGGGCTATTATGACATTGGACAGGCAGGTTATTATGAGAACCCTTATGTATCATCTATGGGAATGCAAGGTGGATTTGCGCAGGACTATCAACTTAGCTATACTGATGTTGGCATGCCATACCAAGACTTCAGCTCCCAGCAGGCAATTGGATTCCCTCCAGGAGGCCAACAGGTGTTTGGGTTTGGAGACCAAGTTGTAGGTCAAGGACAGTACCTTTATGGAAACCAGAATGTTGGCCAGATGGATCAGTATGGAGATGATAGCAGTTTAGTTCAAGGGGGGGAGATGACGTTTAGAGTTCCCAGACCTCAAGTGCGCCTTTTTGGGAAAGAACGTCTAGATGTTACCTTGCCTCCTCCACCAACTTTGCCGCCTGATCCAGAATTTGAAGACATGTCAGAAATCCAGTACGAAGACCAGATTCCTCTCGTGCCAGGTCAGCCTGGTGGCATGATGTCATTACAGCAACAGATGGCAATGTCACCACAACAACAAATAATGATGTCTTCGCAGCAAAATCTGTTGCCCCCTCAAGAACCAATAATGATGTCCCCTCAAATGATATCACCTCAGCAGCAAGTCATGTCACCGCAGCAGCAGATGATGTTACAACAAGACCAGAGTATGTCCCCCCAAATGATGTCATCGCCAATTATGTCACCACAGCAACAAATGATGTTAACGCAGCAGCAGCCGATGTTGCCACAACAACAGATGATGTCCCAGCAAATGATGTTGCCACAGCAGCAGACGATGCCCCAGCAAATGATGTTGCCACAGCAGCAGATGTCACAAGAGATGATGTTCCCACAACAGCAAATGATGTCACAGCAAATCATGTCACCACAAGAGCAAATGATGCCACAGCAAATGATGCTGCCACAACAACAGATGATTTCACCACAGGTAATTCAAGCTGTGCAGTGTCATTGAACCTGACAATGTTCTTAAAGCTAGAGAGTCACAGGAGGGTGACTTTGCTGACTTTCAGTGTGATTCATATTGCACTGTAAATATAAAAAAGAAAAAAATAGGAAATTCAAAAGAGTACACATGCACTGCCCTTTCAAGTTACACAGTTCTCTTGTTTTAAATAATCCCACCACACGGAGAAATGTGGCAGTAACATATTCAATAAATAAAGAAAATATTGCTCAACATTGTTCAATTCAGTTTTTCTATATAGTGCCTAATCACGATAACAATTGCCTCAAGGTGGTTTATATTGCAAGGTAAAGACCCTACAATTGTATAGGGAACAATCAGACCACCACGACAGCGGTAAGGAAAAACTCACTTTTAACAGGAAGATACCGACAGAAGCAGGTTCAGGGAGGGACGGCCATTGGTTGGGGGCGAGGGGAGGGAGACAAAATAAAAACACACTGTGCAGAGAGCCAGAGATTAGTAATAACTAAGAGAGTGAATAGCGCTGAGTGAAGAAGAAACATTCATCATCGGAAGCCCCCAGAAGCCTAAGCATTGTACAATTTAACTAAGGGAGGGTTTGGGGTCGTATGATCCAGTCTGATCCAATCTTAAAAGTAGAGCAGATGTCTGTCTCCCAAGTTCAAACTGGGAGCTGGTTCCATAAAAGAGTGGCTTGAAAGTGTCTGCCTCCCATTCTACTTTTAAATACTCTGGGAGCCACAAGTAAACCAGCAGTATGAGAGAGAAGTTGTGGTAATATGGTAAATTTAATTCTAGATTTAATATGGAGCCAATAAAGTGAAGCCAGTATGGGAAAAATATGCTCTCTCTTTCCCTCCAGTCCCTGTCAGTACTCTTACCAACTGAAGGCTTTTCTTTTGGGGGGGGGGGGGGGGGGGGGGGGGGGGTTAGGACAGCCTGATAATAATGAATTACAATAGTCCAGTTTAGAAGTAATAAATGCATGAACTACTTTTTGAGATGAGATGGGATGTTTCTATTTTTAGATTCTCAGTACTAAGTACGATTAGTGATAGCAGCATTAATTTCATTTCATTTCATTTGAACTGGAAATAGCGATAGATAATCAATAAGCCAATGTTAGATAGGTGTAGCTGCTTTTTTTTGCTTATGACCAACAATGTGATAAATAGTTCTTTGAAATAATTAGTGTAACATTTTCTTGATGAAAAATAATATTCCAGGCAAAATCAGCTTGCAAATCTGATAACTGCTTTTCACAGCCTGTAAATTACTGGGCTAAAGTCCATGTTTCCATTTTGAACATAAAGCTTTGTGCTCTTTCAGCAGCAGATGATGACTGACCCAATGATGATGCCACAGCAGCAGGGTTATGGGCCACCATCCATCCCTACTCCAACTGCAATGATCATTAAGCAAGCAAACATGTCCCCTCTTCCGGGACGCCGTATTCAACCCTCTCCGACACCATCCCGCCGTTCTGTCATTATGCCCTCCCCACAAATGCAACGTCATCCTCCTGCTATGGCTTCCCCAGTACCCTCTCCTATGTTTGCACAAAGACGCAGTCCCTCTCCACAGCCATCCATGAGGAGTGGTTTAATTAATGCCCAAAGACCGCCCTCTATTATGTCTAGGCAACTCTCACCTCCTTCCTCGCCTATGGCCTCCCCGCTTGCTCGTCGTAGAATGCAACCTCAGAGATCACCCTCTCCCCTGGCTCGAGGTCCTTCAGCCCCCCACTCTCCCCGTGCCTCAATGATCCGGCATAGTCCCCCACCGTCACCAAGACCATCAATGAGGCGACGATCTCCACCTTCTTCACCTCGTGCTTCCATGAGAAGGCGAAGTCCTCCACCAGCACCCAGTCCTGCCCGCAGCCCATTTGAAGCTAGAAAGATTCATAGGTCACCATCTCCTACCCTCTCTCCTGCTCATGTATCTCCCCCCCTCTCTCCACAGCTCAGCAGAAGACCATCTCCTTCCCCATCTCATCGTAGCTTATCTCCTGCTGGGCCCCGGCCTCACCTATCATCCCCTACTCTTTCTCGCCGCTCAACTCGACTGCTTAGGGATCCAACACCAGTGGCCCGGCCTAGGATGGGTGGAAATGTTCCTTTAGGTACTGTCAGACCCTCCCCTATGGGTCTCCGAGGACGTCCAGTGCCCCCACCAACCCAGAATGTGCGTCCTTTTCGTGCCTCCTCTATAAGAAGCAATAGGTCTTCTGTTCTCACAGTGGACTCCTCGCTTCACTCCTCTCCTTTCCACTCCCCTCACATGGTCCACCGTGCTCCCTTGAGGAGAAGAGAATCTGGAAGATTACCTCCTCGTCCCATTGCTCGAGGACGTCCACTCATGGCCCCGCGGTCAGTAAGAAGTATGCCACCCCCTTCCCCACAGTTGTCCATTAAACACATACCGCACTCCGCGTCCCCGCACCTCTCTCCTCGAGTCTCCCGTCAGCCCTCCCCCCTCCTGCCCCCACGTGCTGTCCACTCGCCTACTTACACACCAGAAATGATGCCCTATGCTGATCCTTACACTCAACAGTCACATCAATTTGTAGCTCCATCTTCTCCCATGCTTTCTGGTGCTTTGCAGAACCAGTCTCTCCGACAAGCCTCCTTCTCATCCCCCCTTGGACCTCAGGTAGCCCAAATGGTAGTGATGGAGGATATGGTTCCTGAAGTAGACCCTTATGTTCCCTTGTCCCCTACTTTGTCTGGTGCAATGCAAAACCAGGCTATTCGTGATGCCTCCTATGTCCCCTCACTCCAGAGACCAGTGTCACCTTATGGTCAGCCTATGGCACCCTCATCTCCTATGCTGTATGGGGCTCTGCAAAATCAAGCTCTACGAGATGCATCTTATGTTTCCCCTTTACAAAGGCCAGTGTCACCTCTTGAACCTTCTCTGTCCCCTTCTTCTCCATTACTATCTGGAGCTCTGCAAAACCAGGCAGTGAGAGAAGCGTCCTATGTATCTCCTATTTATAGACCTCAATCCCCTTATCCCCCATCTGTACCTCCATCTCCAGTGCTCCCTGAAGCCATGAGACATGGACAGGCACTAAGAGGCGTAGCTTCCTATCAGACACAGTTCAGTTTGCCATATGGACCAACTGTTGTTACACCATATGATTATATCTCTGAGCCTGCCCCTGCACCGCTGCTCCATGATGCACTGCAAAACCGATCTGGTTTGCAGAGTGTCTCAACTATGAGATCCCCTATGATGCAGCGTCGTAACCCTTATGCACCAGCTGGGCCTCAGCTCCACAGTGCTCTTCAGCAGAACCCAAACCTTCGTCAAGCTTCTTATCACACTCCTGTGCAACTCAGACGATCTCCATATGGACCCAAACCACCCTCTTCCCCAGCATTAGGAAGTGCCCTGCAAAACCCACAGTTGATGCAAGCGTCTTACCGTCTGCCAGATGGAACTTTGGTTTCGCCATATGCAGATCCACGTTCCTCCCCATTGCTTGGCCATGCCCTGCAAAATCAGCAAGTTCGTGGAGCTTCGTATGTTTTGCCCGATGGATCGATCAGGGTACGTAAATGGAATATGTCAGTTATGTAGGCTACAACAACAGCTGCCTCATTACATTATACTCTTCTAATTCACACTCTGCCTCTACCCACATAGGACCCTCGTATGCCTCAGAAGCCAATGTCTCCTAACCTCTCGAGAGCTCTTCAGAATCAGAACCTTAAGACTGCTTCATATACTCTTCCGGATGGGACCATTATCGATCCTAGACAGCAAGTAATCCATGTCTTATGTTCCTTTCTTAACTCATTCTTTTCATCATCTGTTTGTTCAAAATAAGGAATCTTTTAATACATTTTTCTCTATTTGTTTTTGCTCATTCAGCAACCCATTTCCCCAAACTTGGCTAAGGCCCTAAGCAACCCAGTTTTGCGTGAGGCCTCCTACTCTCTCCCCGATGGGACCATTGTGATTGACCCCAAGAAACAAAAGTCCCCCAATCTCGCAGCAGCACTTCAGAACCCTTACCTCAAAAGTGCATCCTACACCTTGCCAGATGGCACCATCATCATTGATCCACGCAAACCTGTCTCTCCAAACCTTTCCTGTGCCCTCCAAAACAGCGCCTTGCAGAGTGCCTCATTCAAATTACCAGAAGGGTTTCAAGACCCCAATATACCCATATCACCAAACTTGACCAAGGTTAGTTATTGATATGTTATGTGCTATGAATTTCTCTTTCAACTCACCCTCTCTTCCCCACATAGCAGGACTTGTGTAAAAGTTAACAAGTATAAGTATCATGTCTTCAAAAGTTCTCGTGGCTCCAGTTTGTCTAATAATCACTGTTGACCTGAGGTGCCTCTTTAATTCACTGATGACTAAATCATTTGTCTCTGTTTTAAAACTTAGGCTCTCCAAAACCCAGCCTTGAAAGGAGCTTCATACACGCTCCCAGATGGAACTATTATCGTTGACCCAAGAAAACCAAAGAGCCCCAACCTGGCAGCTGCCTTGCAGAATCCTTATTTAAAGGGTGTGTCCTACACCCTGCCCGATGGAACCATCATCATTGACCCACGGAAGCCAGTTGGCCCTGATCTCTCTAAAGTGCATACCTGTTAAAAATAGTATATCATTTAGCTTTGCTACAGTAATCTATTACTATATATCACTATTTACTATTACTATTTATACTATTCAATAAAGTATAAAGTAAACATTATTTGTATTGCTTTTATTTATGTTTTTATTGCTGTTTTAGTTGCATTTTTTTTGCTTCTAAAGTTAAGCATAACATTCTAGCTATTACAGACTATTGAAATGAAGTGTAATATTGGGGACATTTTAGTGACCTAAACTGCACTCTTGAGTAACTTCTCTGCTTTTCCTCTGCCTCCTTCAGGCTCTCACGAATGCAAACCTTCGAAGTGCATCATATCGTCTTCCTGATGGGACCCTGGTAATCCCTGGTCAGCCTCCAAACCTTTCATCTGCTCTGAGGCAAAACCGGGCTCTTCGTTCTACAGGTCTCTATCATCTGTCAGAAAACTCTGTGCTGACAGCCGTGCCCAAACCTACACCTCCCAACCTATACACTGCGCTGCAGAAGGAAGATATGCGTGGCGCCAGTTTCAGGTAGGAAACTATTCTGTTACTGGAAACTATCACAAGTGACCTGATTAGGTTTTTCCAGGTAAATGACCTATTAGGAAATCAATCTGCAAGCTGGGGATTCATTTAAACTAACTAACAGACAAACCCAAATCATCTCCAGTTGACTTTATACAATCTGCATATGTTGATGGTTCTTTCATACTTTGATTCTGACCATTTTGCAGCATTTAGTCTTGTATACTCCACATACTAGAGAGTAAGCCCACTTAATGTTCGTGTTCACATTTTGCCAGTGTTCCACAGTTACATGCTATTCATCAATTTTCTTGTCCATTAGGCTTCCAGATAAATCACTTCTCACACGGCGGTTCCACAATCCAAGCCTGTCTGATGCCATTCAAAACCAGCAGCTTCGTTATGCTTCATACGCGGTGCCAACAGGACTGCAGGGTGAGGACAATCGCTATGCTGTGATTCCTCCGTATGGGCCACGCTCAGGCCACTGGGCCAGAAATGCCCAAGGAGGAGGGGATGGAGGTGAGGACGTTTGGGCAGCTGAGAGGGTTTTACCACATGGCACTGTGCAGAATTTATCTAAGTGGTCGATGTACAAAGAAGATGGGGTGTTAGAAGGATATTCACCCGCACCTCGATTTGTGGATGGAAAGGCTCAGGACCCAGACTGGGCTCCGGAGAGAGAGAGAGCCAGGCCGAAAGTACCAGGTCAAAGCTGGTATGACAAGGTACCTGAATGCAAGATCAACCCATTTTTAGGAGGATTTAAGTTTCTATAATTTTTTACAATTGGTGGAGAATAGATTGGCATAGGAACAAGCGTAATGTACAGATTATTCAAGCAATAACTGAGAAGCTTTAAAGCTAAATGGCCCTAGCAGCATTTCCTCATAGAGTTCACAAACATCTGAATTTCTGCATGTTTTGCATCAGCTATGCATTGAGCCGTGACTGTACACCCCAGGCTTTGTTATTTGTGAGTCCTTGACTAACTATGTACATTTCATGTGTGTGTCCAGATCTATTCTATCCTAAGCATGCCCACAACAAGCCACAGGGTTAAACGCTGGGCGGAGGGAATGGAGGACTTGACACAGCTCCCGTAAGCACAAACCATTATTAGCAGCCTCACTTCTTATTTACTTATATCACACTCTTACAAGCAGTTTATTCCCTGAGCACAGTGTAACACAGTTTATTCTATGACTTGTTTGTTCCCAGTGTCCCTGTAAGCTCTGAAAAGCTTTGAAACACTATAATTATGTAAATTATATGTTAAGTATGTGAGTGTTATTAAAAACACATCCAGAGCAAAAACCCCACATTAGATATTTGTTTTGTTTTTAACTACAAGTCTTCGGAAATCAGAGAGCTCTTGAGTGTCTTTGAAAACGAATTAATGCTGGATGTCAAAGTGAGAGTGGGAGTGCTGCTTCAGCAGGACAATATGTGCTCAGGACATGAATTTTAATTTTCTGTGTTTAATTTCAGTGAGCTGAATGAGACCACTGTTCTGATGAACCTGAAGAAACGCTACGACCAGGATCTTGTCTATGTATGCTAAATCACTCATTTGCAGATTAAATAACGTAATATCATAAAATGTCACGGACACTGCCAGCTGCCTCAGTTCGTTTACCCTCCCTTTTGTCCTTTTGTCCTTCTGTCATCTCTGTCTTCCACTCAGACCTACATAGGCAGCATCCTTGTGTCTGTGAATCCATACAAGTTGCTCAACATTTACGGGACAGACATGGTGCTCCTTTATGAAGGTCATGGACTGAGTGATAACCCCCCGTAAGATCTGTGTTTGTGTGTGTGTGTGTGTGTGTGTGTGTTTGGGCTTTTGCATGTGTTGGACCTGTTAGAGTTTCTGCAAAGAGGTAATGCAAGATAGGCCATTTTTGAGTATTTTACTATTAATAAACTGCACAAGATTATTAGGCTCGAAATGATTTAATTCTAACTTTGTCTCAGAAGTGTGACAAAGGTCAGGCATTTTCCTATGAATTTAGCAAGAAGTCACCTTTTCTAGACTATTTATTTATTTATTTATTTTTGTAGACTTCCCGTTTTTGGATTTATCAGATGTGAAGATGTCTGCCTTGTTTAGAATATAATGAATTAGACGACACTAGCCCTGTAGTTCTAAACTGAAAAAGTCGACAGGAGCTTTTCTTTTTGTTTATAAAGCAAAAAAAGCAGGTAGCTAGCTAGCATTATAGTTCAGCTTAAAGGATGCTGTTATTTTTTACATTCGGTCAGGCTGCCACAAGCAAAGTGATACACTGAGCTGACATAGTTCAGAATAAAGAAAATAGTTCCTTCATGAAACGTTTTTGGGGGAATAAACGGGTTGTAATTCATTGCAAGAGACATTGCTAATGACTTTTTCAAATGCAGTTTTTGGCAGTTTAATACACTTTATTCTAGAGAAAGGCAGACGTCTACACAGCTAATTTCTCCTGGTGACCTTAACCCCAAAATCTAGATGCATAAATAAAACTAAAGGCCAGAGAATGGTTCATGGTTCAGAAAAAGTTGGAACCACAATTGTTTGAAAATGGAGTGCTTATTGAAACAATTTTTTGAAAAAACAAAAATATTAATTTGCATCTACATGAGTTTTAAAAAATGTATTGTGTAATTCATTTTGGTTTTTGTGGGTGAAAAAATTCACACTGATGACGCAAAAGTCTCAAAAACTCACAAAACACCACGTATCAAATGTGATACACTAGCCGTTAAAAGGTTAAACCTTTAAGTGAAACCTTTACAGCTGTGTTTGTGTGGGCATACGCTGTCCCACTACATCTGTCTACATGTGTCGTAAGCTGTGCTCTGAGATCCTGTACGGCGGTAAATAAAGGCGTTAAAGGCCAGCACTCTCAGGTGTTAGTAACAGGCTCGCCTTACACTGTTAATGGTCTGTTGCCAAGGGAGAGTTTGGTTATGGATTTCACTGCCACTTCTACACACACCAAGCTGACATGCACACAGCTGGTGTGTGTGTGTGTGATTTTATTCTAATTCGACATCTTTTGTTGTGTTGCAGTCATCTCTTTGCCATTGCTAATCTCTCATATACCACCATGATGGATGCCAAAAAAGATCAGTGTATAGTGATCAGGTATGAACTGCTGATTAAAGTCTGATTAAAGGCATCATAAAACGAGCGCTATAAATCATTCATATTGGTGGTTTTTGTTATTCCAGTGGAGAAAGTGGGTCAGGGAAGACTGAGGCCACTAAATTGATCCTGCGTTACCTGACAGCCATACACCACAAACGCAATGTCACACAGCAGGTATATGTCCAGTGTCCAATTCTTTTGTATGAGTGGACAGACACAGAATGAAGCTCATATTCAGTTTAAACTAACTTTTTTTTCTCTCACATCGTGGTCTTTAAATCTATCTTCTGCCTTCAGATAGAGGTAAAGTATTCTCATCGCTTCCCCCATATTTTGCTCTCTTTACCGTCATACTGAAAGTGCTCATAGTAATTTTCCCTCTGTGCTGACTGGGCAGATCCTTGAGGCCATGCCCCTGTTGGAGTCTTTTGGGAATGCCAAAACAGTGCGCAACGACAACTCTTCACGCTTTGGCAAATACACGCAGATCTACATGAACGAGTGAGTAGTAACAACATTCTTCTTCTTTCAGCTGCTTCCTTTTGGTGTTGGTGTTACGCCAAAAAGGGATTTCCGATGTTTCAGTGTGTTTTTTTATTTGTAATAATTTTGCTTTTATTGTTAGGTAGACTGTAATCTATAGCATTTATGAAGAGGCTATATATAAAATAAAGAAACGGCCTATTTTGTGACTCTACTCTGTGTTATACATTATCTCGCCCGTTTTGGTCACTTGAAATGTCTTTATAGATCTGTAATGTTATCCCTGTATCATAACACACACACAGAAACACACACACATGCACACACACAGAGAATTGGTGACACTGGGTTTACTGGGGAATATGCTAATATGCCCCACTGGCACAGTTAGATAAGGAGTTGATTTTCTGTTAGAACTGTGACAGAGAGCACATTACACATGCATGACTTGTTACTTAACTCAGCCTTACTCTGTGTTTGCATGTGTGTGTGTGTGTGTGTGTACCTGACTGTGTAATTTTACCAGGGGTGTAATCAGCGGTGCCATAACGTCTCAGTACCTGCTGGAGAAGTCACGCATTGTCTTTCAGGTGAAAAACTCTCAAACACACGTATTCACACAACAGCTCAGGTGGAGTCTTTTTACCACTGAGTCATGAGCCCCATTCAGACATGCACTCCTTTCCATTAATCTAATGCCATCTGAACCTAGCGCTACATATCCTAGTAGGCACCCTGTTCACTTTTCCTGTAAAACCTGCAACAGCAACCTTTCTTGGTACTAGGCCACTTACACGTCACCAAACGGCATTTGCGTTGAAGAACAGGCAAGCACAAAGTCGTAGCAGTGTCTTACCTGTGTAATTAAGTTCACTGTTAAGAAAAGTTCAAGTAAAATTTAAACATTGCTCTGTGATGTGCTTTTGCCATCCACAGTCCAGATATACCTCTAAGCCTGGTCTAAGGGAGAATTAAATATTCACATACTGTGGCTCTAATAACAGCGACGTATATCTGAATGGCTTTGAATGACAGACAGCTGTGTCTTACAGACAGATGTAGAGATGTAGCCCGAGACTTTCTTCGTGGTCGCTTTCATCTGGTCACACATCCTTTGAGTATCCCTCAAATATGTGTTTCTCTGTCAACGGCATTATGTGTGTCCGTTTCAGTCATAAGAGATTTAAACTGCTAAGCAGTCCTAGTGTGTGTGCGCATGTGTCAGGGTGACTTTTTTCTGTATGTGTGTCTATTCACAGGCCAAATCAGAGAGGAACTATCACATCTTCTATGAGATGTTGGCAGGCCTTCCTCCTCATGAGAAGCACTCGCTGTACCTGCAGGAAGCTGAGACTTACTACTATCTCAATCAGGTGCTCAGATTCAAACACGCAGACATCCATCAGATATCAAAGAAAATCACAAGGACATTAATCTCCTGTAGAGTTACCATTAGTATAACTGCTACTTCAGTAAGCCTTAAGCCATTAAGTCTTGGGACTAAAATTCAATAAGAACCATACTGCAAAAGCAGCCCAAGAGTTTCTTGAGGCAAAGAAATGGTATAATCTGTAATGACCAAGACAGTCACCCGATCTCAGCCCAATAGAGCATGCTTTTCAGTTACTGAAGCCTAAACTGGATGGAGAGAGACCCACAAACAAACAGCAACTGAAGGCAGCTACAGTAAAGCCCTGGAAGAGCATCTGTGTCACGTTATCTATAATATATATATTTGAATTCCTAAAAAGTTAATGGAATTTTTTTGTGAAACCCATTTAATTAAAGCTGAAAGTCTGCACTTGGATTACATGTTGATTGTTTTATTTAAAATCCACTGTGGTGGCGTGCAGTGTGATCCAAAATCAGCCATTGTTAAACCAGTCCTGAACAATGAAAGAGATCAGACTAATGTCACAGTATTAATACAGCACAGAAATGACCATTTCATTGCTCACAGATTTAAAACCATGAAACCACAGCCTATCCTGGTGAATAGGATTAACATTATACTTGTTGAACGTCCACTTTTCAACATTTATATTGAAACACAGGTGTGCGTAACTGCAGCCTAGCAAAGCTGCAGGCACAGCTGTAGTCTTGTTTCTTCTTTGTCAGCTGTCCTGCCAACACCAGGTTTTTTTTTTCCACACAAAAAGAATTAATTAGGACCATTTGTTCATAATTATGACATTTTCTGTTTGTTTTTTCACCTCTGGGCTTTATTTCCAAGCTGATTTGCGCTGTTGTATTTCTTTATGAGGTAGTGTTCATCTTGGACTATTTCCCACCCAGTTAGCGGTGTGTTTGTGGTAATTACAACAACATTTTTTGAAGAGTAACTTAGCACCGAGCTGAGAGATAGCGTGTCATTGCTCTCCCTGACTGAAAGTGTGCTGACAAGTGAGCCCTTTTGCACTCGTAACTGCAATCGCCAGTGAGGTCACGGTGCTCTGATACACCCTGAAGTGGATCCTCCCCATCACTGCACCAAGAGACTCAAATCACTGATAAGTTGCTCTTAAATTAGACCTAAAGAGGGTAAAATGTCTTTTTCCTAACGGTGCACGTGTGTGTCCATGCATGCAGGGAGGGAACTGTACCATAGAGGGAAAGGATGACGGGGAGGACTTCAGGCGTTTGCTGAGTGCCATGGACATCCTGTGTTTCACCCCAGAGGAGCAAAATGGCATCTACAGACTTCTTTCCTCTGTCCTTCATCTGGGGAACATCTACTTCCAGCCACACCTGGTCTGTCTTTCAAACACAAACATGTATTTAGTTTCACGACCTAATGGTGAGGATGACGTTGGCAGTAATAATGACAGTGACTCCATATGTATGTGTCTGCGACTGTGTCCCGCAGGCTGAGGGTCAGGAGGTCGCGTCAGTGGTGAGCACGCAGGAGATAAGGGTGGTGGCTGAGCTGCTGCTGGTCTCACCCGAGGGCCTAGAGAAATCTGTCACCTTCAAGCTGACAGTAAGTGGTGCACACTTTTGCAGAAACAGCCCCGTGCACACACCACAGATATGATTATTTCTGTAACAAAATATAGATGTTAGATATCAGAGATGTGTTTGATCCCCCAGGATACGGTGCGGGAGAAGATCTATACTCCGCTGACAGTGGAGAGTGCTGTGGATGCCAGGTGAGTGAGTGACTGAAAGTCTCAATCTGTTAAATTAAACATGATGCACCTTGCTCTGCTTGGGGGAAAAAAACTGAAAATCTTAGGGCTTTTTAATGTCCTCATGTTTTTTTCACCCCCTGCTTTAAAATCATACCAGGAGACTGCTGAGAGGGAGCCAAGAGTCTGTGATATTCTCTTCCAATCTTTGGTAGAGGCATGTGAGGACAAAGGACGTCAGGGCTTGAAGTGGGGGGGGGGGGTTTCAGATGTCCTCTGTTTCCATAGGAACCGGGTTTTCTGTTTCCATAGAAACCTTATTGTGCGTTTTTCATAGAGATGCTGTTGCCAAGATCCTGTATTCGCTGCTGTTTAGTTGGCTGACGGAGCGCATCAACGGACGCGTCTACCCTCGCAACGAAGCCCTCTCCATCTCCGTGCTGGACATTTATGGATTTGAGGTCAAACTGAAGAGCACTCGCAGTAACGTCACATCTGTGTTTGTGTCTGAGCTGACCCGTGTGCTAAGTGACTCACATAACCCCCGGTTGTCTCTTCTGTGTGTCCTCCAGGAGCTACAGGTGAACAGTTTTGAGCAGCTGTGCATCAACTACGCCAATGAAACTTTGCAGTTCTACTTTAACAGGGTCATTTTCCAGGAGGAGCAGGTCAGAGAACCACAAGTTAATGTGTTCATTTCCCATTTAGTTCACATCAGTGACATCACTGACCAGTTTGTTAGGTACACCTGTTCAACTTTTCATTAATGCAAGTATCTAATTGCCCAATCACATGTCAGCAACTCTATGCATTTAGACATGTAGATGTGGTCAAGACCACCTGCTGAAGTTCAAATTGATTTAAGTGATTCTGAACATGGCATAGTTGTTGGTATGAGATGTGTCCGAATGGTTTAGAAACTGCTGATCTGATGGGATTTTCCCAAACAACCATCTCAAGGATTTACAAAGAACAGTCTGAAAAAGAGAAAATATCAAATAACCGGCAGTTTCTCTGTGAAAATGTTGTTTTGATGTCAGAGTTCAGAGCAGAATGGCCAGACTTCTTTAAGCTGATAGGAAAGCAACAACCAATGTATCCAAAAGAATGAATGCACAATGCCTTGAAACCTGAAGCAGATGGGCCACAGCAGCAGAAGTCCACACTGGGTGCTGCTACTGTCAGCTAAACACTGAAACTGAGGCTATAATTGACACGGGCTCACCAAAACTGGACAAAAGATTAGAAAAATGTTGCCTGGTCCACTGAGTTTCAATTTCTGCTGCAACATTCAGATGGTAGAATCCAAATTTGGCATAAACATCATGAAAGAATGGATCCATCCTGCCTTGTATCAATGCTTCAGGGTGATGTTGGTGTAATGGTGTAATGGTGTGGGGATATTTTCTCGGCACACATTGGGCCTCCTTAGTGCCAAATGAGCATTGTTTAAACACCACAGCCTACCTGAGTATTGCTGCTTACTATGTCCATCCCTTTATGACAACAATGTACCCATCGTCTGATGGTTGCTTCCAGCAGAATAATACACCATGTCACAAAGCTCAAACCCTCCCAGACTGGTTTCTTGAACATAATGGGTTTCACTGTACTGAATGGCTTTCACAGTCACCAGATCTCAATCCAGTACAGCACATTTGGGATGTTGTGGAACAGAAGGTTCACATCATTGATTTGCAGCCAACAAATCTGCAGTATCTGTGTGATGCTATCATGTCACAAAGGACAAAAATCTCTGAAGAATGTTTCTGAGCAGCTTGTTCAATCTATACCATAAAGAATTAAATCAGTTCTGAATGTCAAACATGAGCACAAACTAGCAAGGTGTTCCCAATAAAGTTTTCAGTGACTGTATGTATGCAAGGCTGCCTGCAAACTATCACAATAGTTTACAGGCAGCCACAAAGCAAAAAAAACCCCAACAACAGAAAAACCCCCCGCATAGTTCACCACTGAAGCCAACAAGATAATTTAATGTAGCAACAAAAAAAGTTAAAATGACACCAGAGAAGCTTAAAGAGTTTTGTGTTAATGATACAGAAGCACAACTATGAAACCTATATTCCCGTTTCACAGTTGTAGCCCCATGTCACCCGTCTAAAAAAGGAGGTATTTCCAGAGGCACATTTAAACTCAGGCTATCAAATCTTTCACAAATCATAGCAGAAAGCAAGAAACAATTAGCAGCGAGTTAGTCGAGTTTTACACACACCAGCCTGACGAATCTTGCGCTTGTTTTGTGCTGAATTATGCTGCGTAGGAGGAGTACATGCGGGAGCAGATCAAATGGCAGCAGCAGCCCTTCGGCCACAACGAGGCATGCCTCGACCTTATTGCTGCTAAGCCCCATGGGATACTGCGCATACTGGACGACCAGTGCGGTTTCCCTCAGGTAAGCCCATTACTGTTAAACTAATAACCGTTTTCTCCAGAGTTATTGGAATTCGCTTAAATTGAATCAAAAACACATACAATATGAAAGTGAATACAATAATGGTAAACACAAGCAGTTTTTAATTAAGACAAAGGTGTTTAATGACTTATAACTCCACGGAGAGAGAAGCCCCAAGTGCGCGAAGAACAAGTGATTGAGACAGACTCAGTATGTGGAAAGCGAGCGCACTTATAATAAGCTTATATTAGATTACAGGAAACTTTGGAAGAGTTGCACTCTTTAAGCGTGCTGTTAAAAAAACACAAGCCAACAACAGCTCTAACTTCATATTTCATATCTCAGTTTTAAAAAAAATTGAGTTAAAAAAGAAAAAAAAACCCTGCACTATTGGATTTCTCATTAACCAGGAGACTGTATTGTAGCCAGCTTCAATCAATACAAAACTATCCCACATGCTCACTTAATTGCCTACCTGCTGCTATCATTATTCCCGGGGCTCCCAGTGTAAGAAGCTGTCTGAGCTCATAGTGAGATAAATGTATTATGAGTCTCTGATGCTCGGAGTGAAATATGAACACGCCGTTACATGAAAAACCCACTGAGGCGATCTGCCAAACACTCACACGCAGACACGCACAGGAAACATGTGTTTGTGCTGTAGAGGTTTAGTTTCCATGGCTCAACAACCATTAACCATCTCCAATCATTGCTAGGCAACAGACCACACCTTCCTTCAGAAGTGCCACTATCACCATGGAAACAATCCGCTCTATGCCAGGCCAAAGATGCCACAGCCAGAGTTTACCCTGAAACACTATGCAGGGAAGGTCACCTACCAGGTACTTCCTGCCTTCCCGGTTTTCTTTCTTTCCTGCTTCTCTGTGTTTTGCTTTTTAACATTTTCAACTTTTCATTTCTCAACATTTCAATCTCTTTTATAGCCTTTTTTTTCCCAGTGTTCTTCCTCTGATCATTTCCTTTTTTCCCCTCTTTTTTTGCATTCTCATATAAAGTGCATCTGGAAAGTATTCACAGCTCTTTGCTTGTCCTACATTCTGTCATATTACAGCATTATTTCAAATCACTGATTAAATTCATTTTCCACTTTTTATTCTACAAACAGTACAAAAAAAGTTTGCTTGAAATTCTTGAAAATTTATTAAAATAAAAAGCTAAAATATAACATGCACATAAATAAGAATTCACACCCTTTGCCAGTGATCATCTGTCAGATGTCTGTACAACGTGATTGGAGTCCACATGTGGTAAATTCAGACATACAAGGGCCGTAGGTCGGCCTCAAACTGGGGCTTTTGCATTTCAGCCGTATAGCATATGTGCACCTGCTCAAACACTGAGTTAAACAGGTGCCCATCAGATCCAAAGTCCACATTGTTCTTGGATGTAAGGATTTTAAACAATTTAAAATGAATACACACCAAAATCCACACATCTGACAGACTAAGAGCCACAGGTGCTGTTGAAATGACATTTTTAATTGAAAATTTGAGTGAGTGATTTTTCTTTTAGTTGACTAATTGCTTACCAGCTCTAGAATTGTGTGTCCATCCATCTCTTTTTTTCCATCCATTCTTGTTCAGGTTCACATGGCTTCTATTGTGAATAAATCATTGTGAAGTAGTACACGGGAGTACTGAAAAACTGTGTTATAATATTGAATGAATGTGATATAGTATTGAAGTTTATTAGGTTTTTCATCAAAATGTCTTGCTTTGGACAGTATGATTGTGAAACAGGTAGTCGCTTGCATACTGTGTGGTATGTTTTAAACATATTCTAATGTAATCTGTCAAAACCAGACTCCAGAGATATTTCCGTTCCATAAAAATCTCCCTGTCGTTCATGCATGTGGCTGTAAATTTCTGGTTTGAATCAATTTGCAATAGTTTTGAATGATTTGTGATGCAGGTCTACAAATTCTTGGATAAGAACTTTGATATGGTGCGCCAGGATGTTTTGGACCTCTTCACCCAGAGCAAGAACAGAGTGAGAAGTCGAAATGTTAAAAAAAAAATTGATTCAGATACTAAAGTATGGTGAAGCATGATATTGTAACGTGGATATTATCTGTGTCTTTCTGTGTGTGCAGATGGTTTCGAGCCTCTTCTGGAAGCACTCAGAGTCTTTGTCTCAGCAGCGGTCTAACGTGCGGCGCAGCAGCGCGGCTCGCCGTTATCAGGCCAACACGGTCAGCGCAAAGTTTCAAAGCAGCCTGCAAGAGCTGCTGGAAAAGATGGAAAGGTTTTAGGCTCATTTATCTTTTTAAAACAAGAAGACTGCATCACAGCTTTCTTTGAAATCTCTCCCTCTTTGACACTCACTCGAGTTCCCACAATACACTGAGCCTGTCATCAGTTCAGGTGAACCACAAAGTCAAGCTCAGCTACAACTGCGATGAATCAGCTGAATGTTCAGCTGACAGTCTTCTATGCATCCAGCTGACAAATCGCATAATGGGTGGGCAGTTTAAGTAGCTTTATCCTAAAGTCACACAAGGAAAAACAGTGGACCACAGTGCAGCCGTGTGCAGTAAAATTAAATGCTTGCTTTGAAGATGAGAATCGGGTCAGCTACTGTCTTTAAAGCGGTTTTGGCGGATCAACATGCTGATAAAATAACAATACAACTGAGCCAGTGTGCAGCTGAATAGGGTCAATCTGGCAATTATGTGAAATCTGTTTGTGATAATCTGGTGTTTAACTGTGACTAATTAGATTAAATCACAAATCTGTTGGCATCAAATTCACATTAACGACTTTCATTCAGACTCCAGACACAACCTCTTAGATTTGAAACAAATATTCAGAAATTACTTGCAAACTGACCATATTACCAGCAAACCTGCTTTTATATAGACATGTAACCAGATTACAATCAAACTGAGAGATGAGTCCCCCGTTGCAAAAAGACACCTGCATACCTGTTAACCTTGACTCAGAATATAAATTAGAAAGTTACTTGCCAACTTTTACCAGTCTGTATGTGAGTGGTTGCAGAGAGTCAAGCCAGACTGCAGTTGTTTGGAGACAGGTTGCCAACCACCAGGCAACTGGTGCAGTCACCTTCCAATCAAAAGTGGTCACTCAGAGGTCCGGTTTTTCCTAGTTGCCATGAGGTTGCCATCCTGTTTTTGCTGTAGTGTGACTGAGCCATGACTCTGCTTGCAGTTAAGAATCATCTGCAAGTCCCTTTGTACCAAGCCCCCCCCCCCATCTCCTCCTTTTATGGTGTGTCTGACTTAATCAGTATCATGTCTGCTGTCAGTTCTGTACAGACAGTCTCGTTGGTCCTCTCCCTGCTGCCTCTAGCTTTGCACGTGTGCACATGGAAGGACGGGGAGGTGAGCAGCGCCACACCACCAAATATGAATCGCAGTCGTGGGAAATATTAATCTCCTTTAGACTAAAGTGGTCCTGACTATCACTGGTGAAAAAAGATAATGATGCTTCATAAATGTATGAAATTGTCTGTGATGAGAGTGTCTGATGTGGGCAATGAGCAAAAGAAGGAGTGGTTTCTTTCACAGCTCTCATCAAACAACGCACACTCTATCATGGCCTTGTTCCTAAAGGCGGATTGAACAATTTGTTTTGCCGTGGTGTACCATTAGACTAAAGTGATTATCTCTGACAGCCTTATTAGCCTCAATCATGTCTCAAATAGATGAAAACTGAGGCCTCAGGAGGTCTGTCAGTCTGAAATTGTTAATAATGTAGCTCCAGCTATAAAAGTACATGCCATGCATTCTCATTTTCAGCTGGAAAGTAGACTTCCCCGCACAGTTTATCAGGTTTCATCAGCTCATGCATTTGTTTATTCACTCATCCATCCATTCATTCTCATCTATCTGTGACAGGTGTAACCCTTATTTTGTGCGATGCATCAAGCCAAACCATCTTAAGGTATATTTGCAAGTTGGATGATGTGTGCAGGCTTGCAGTGCTTTCTTGTTTAGATTTTTATTAATTTCTGTTTTTTAAAAAAAAAGCATATATATATATATGTGTGTGTGTGTGTGTGTGCATGTACATTGTGTACTGTTATAGGAGCCAGGAATGTTTGACATGGAGCTGGTCAAAACTCAGCTGCATTATTCCGGCATCATGGAGACCATCCACATCAGGAAGGAGGGTTATCCAATCAGACTGCACTTTCACAGCTTCCTATCGAGGTTGGCCACCTACTTATCGCCAAGCTGATTGTGTTTGAATCATCATTCTCAGCTTCCTTTCCTCAAATAAATTGTTTCTGCTGCCCTCTCCACTCGCTGCTTTCAGTTTTCAAAAATTGCTCAGATGATTGGTCTTTTTTTTCTGGGTAGAATACGTTTCACACACAGATTTCTTCACGCCGAAGTAGCCATCTGGCTTTTGTCACCTCCTGCAGTAGGAGAGCAGCTGAAATCAATTGATCTCACAGCGCCGTTCACTGCCAAAGTAGTCTGAGAAAAGAAAACAATGTCAGCACAGTCCAGCGTTTACAATAAGATTCACAGATAGAAGTTACCGAAGCTGTGAATGCCCAGATTCCCAATAAGCTCTCAGATTCACCACAAGTAATAAGCAAAGATACACAAGATTTAGGTGTTTTCACAGAATTCAGATTGAACTGTCACATGTCGATGCAGGTATAAAGCCCTGCTCTGCCTGAAGGATACTCCACCTGCAGACGGAGAAAACTGCGTTGCCATGCTCCAAAGACTCGGCCCAGTGAAGACCGACTCGTATCAGCTGGGTGTCAGTAAGGTGAGCGTTCTCAGAAATCTGCACACAAGTACAAATCATGAGGTCAGCTATGTCGTGCTGTAGATTTAAAAACAGATGAGTTTTTATTTGTGTGTGTGTGTTAGATTTTTCTGAAAGAGGAGTTGTATCAGCTGCTGGAGGGCAAGCGTGACCGTGTGCTGAACCTCGCTGCCATGACGCTGCAGAGATACACGCGCACGTGCTTCATCCGAAAGAACTTCATCAAATTCAAGCGCTTTCTGACTGTGTTTGAAGCTCGTAGCAGAGGCTACCTAGCCAGGTAACATGCCCATCGTGTTGCCTTCATCTAATGCTTCAAAGCATCATCACTTCACATTTCAAATGTCCTTATATATATATATATATATATATATATATATAAAAAAACACCCAGCACGCCCCTGCGGGCGGTTTATCCTTCAAGCTCGGGTCCTCTACCAGAGGCCTGGGAGCTTGAGGGTCCTGCGCAGTATCTTAGCTGTTCCCAGGACTGCGCTCTTCTGGACAGAGATCTCCGATGTTATTCCCGGGATCTGCTGGAGCCACTCGCCTAGCTTGGGAGTCACCGCACCTAGTGCTCCGATTACCACGGGGACCACCGTTACCTTCACCCTCCACATCCTCTCGAGCTCTTCTCTGAGCCCTTGGTATTTCTCCAGCTTCTCGTGTTCCTTCTTCCTGATATTGCTGTCATTCGGAACCGCTACATCGATCACTACGGCCGTCTTCTTCTGTTCTGCAGCTGGATAGCGTAGTGGTTAAACTACACGCCTTTGGAACAGAGGATCGCAAGTTTGATTCCTGCCTGGGACGTCTGTATCCAGTAAGGGTCCTAAGGCTAGACCCCCTATGCTAAGCAAGCCTACCGCAGACATGAGCGAGACAGATAAATATGAAGGCATGCCGGCTCGGACGTCGCCCGGATCAACAAGGTCCGCGTCAGGTGTTGAGGAACCAGGGCACCCTGACGAAAAGTGGGCTACTGGAACAAGAAGGCATCGGTGGGCAAGGGACGAAAACAGGGCGTTGTTGGAATGCTACTACGCAAGTAACCCCGGCGGAAGGGGCTACATGAATAGGATGAGGGACCTATGGATTCTTCGATACCCAACATCCACAATGACGGCGAAACAACTAGTAGCTCAGTGTTCCAACATTCGAAAGAAGGGACTGCTCTCACAGCTAGAGATTGACGAGGTACAACACAAATGCTACGGCAAGGAGGAGTCAGGACGCCAGGTCAGGGGGGAGATATCATCACCCCCACCCAAGATTGGGTACATAGCCCCAAGTGCGATAGGAGAAGGATCGTTGAGTGCGAGAGGAACTGACCTGAAAAATAGGATCATGGCCAAGCTTGAAACCTGGATCCCCCGTAGCCGGTTACCAAGATTACGTGAAGTACCCTCAGAAGGTCTGCTAGATGATGTTAATGCAGCACTACGGGCAATACCTACAACCACGATATATATATATATATATATATATATATATATTTCCTCCTCAAAAAATACAGAAAACAGAGAAAAACTCCAAATAGTCACAATCTTATTTCTCTATTCTAAAAATCTTAAAGCCGAACACTATCAGTATCATCGGTCTTTTCCTGGAAGTCGACTGAGCCTCGGCTTTCTTCAGCAGCCAACATGTTGCCCTGTTTAGTCTGGAGTTTCAGTCCTGCACTTGGCAATTTAGGCTTTAGGGTTTGGTTTCACAGAGTCAAACAGGTCAAACCTTATCTCAGACAACCTGCTTCTTTGTCCTTGATGTGAGGAGACAAGGCCAGAGGATTCAGACTGTACTTATCCATCAAAGGTGATAGATGTCTGATTCGCTGCCGGCCCACCAAAGTCCATAGATGTTCCAATTTACATTTTGTTCTACTGTGTAAAAAAATCAATAAAAAAGCACTAAAACTCAAGGTCAGACATTTCAAGACATTAATTATAGTTCAGCAGCGGCCGGTCTCCCTCTGATGAATTTGGGGAAATGATACATTAAATCTTGTTACACTGGTTGCAGCATTAATTCTTGTTAGAGTAAGATGTCAGACTTTTGAACAAAAACATGGCAATTTTATTCATTTCTTTATTTACATACAGTCATGATAAAAAGAAAGGACATAATAAAAATGATATCAACTACTTAGCAGGTTTTAAAATTAGGTAAATGCAACCTGACATCAACAAAAGTGGATTACATATTAAACTTTGTCATTATTTTCCTTTTTTTTTAAACAAAAATTAAAGCAAAATGCAGAAGCAGTGTGTGAGAAACTAAGTGCAGCCCATGACTTAATAGTGTCTAAAACCACATTTAGACATTTACATACAGTAATCATTTTCTGTATGACTTTATCAATCTCTCACACCTGAGTGCTCCACAGCAGAAACGTGCAAAAGCACAACAGATGCTCACATTCGCTGATGATCAATTTGATTAACAGCACCCAGCTGCTACTTACCCTCTCAATTCCTATGGAAGCAGTAAGGGTGATCTTAGTTTTACACACACTGCTGCTGCATTTTGCTTTAGTTTTTGTCAAATAAACGCACGACAGTGTAATATGTCACATTTGTTTGCTCATCTGAGATCATATTTTTGTCATTTTAACACCTGCTGATGACGTGATTGTTTTTATAACGTCCTAAAACATAAAACTTCCAAATTTTAAAATCTGATATGTCAGTGATTTTACCATGACTCTATGTACTGAACATTAAATCAGTGTTTTCTCTGCTCTCTGTTTGCTTCTTTTCAAATCCTTCATGGTTAATCCTTTCCCTGAACAGGAAAAACTTTGCTCTGAGGAGGAAGTACCTAATCAGGTTACGCTCCGTCCTGCTGCTCATCGTCAATCGCCAGCGTTACATGAGGGTAGGCGCACACGGTTTGAATAAACTGCTGGACACTTTTACATATTTCTAAAAACAAGCGAACAAATAAAAAATGAACCAGCGTGTCAAGTATGATGCTGTTGTGTTTCTGTCAGACAGTGGTGGAGCCTGCAAGGAAGGCGGAGGAGGTGAGACAGGGAGGACGTAGGGAGAATACGTCAAAGGGAGGAGGGCCGCATTTTGAGTAAAAGAAGAAGATTTCGTGTACGTGTATAAATGTTTGAGTGTGTGTGTGTGTGTGTGTTTGCAACGTGTGCAGGATCGCATCAATCGAGAAGTGGTGAATGTGACAACATTGCCCATTCCCGCTGAGCTGGCCGCCCTGCTACAGGCTGCTTCAGGTACACACACACACACTCATATATAACACTTGCTGATATGAAGACAGTGCTATAAAAAACCTCCATCAGAAGATGTGTTCCATCTTGTTTGCAGGTGGCCTCGAGAATATTTGCTGTCGTATTTCTGTGCTCACACACGGCCTGCTGCTTTTGTTTGTATGCGTGTGTCGTGCAGGTGGTGAGGAGCTGCATTCTGACTGCTTGGCTGTCGTTCAGGCTCCAAAGGTTCAGGTTGACCCCCAGTTGACCCTGCCCCTGGACATCAACAACTACCTCATGACACACTACATCCGGGCTATGTTTAGGGTAATAATGAAGATACACGCACAGTTATGTTCAGATCGTGTTAGAGGACATTACACTGACTTACATTTATCGCATGTAGACTTTCTGTAACCCTAAACATGCTACTGCTGCCACTTGCTGAACCATAAACCTTTTACTGTAACATTAAACCAAGTGGTTGTCATAAAATGTAATTATTTACATCAAGAGGACTTGCTTTTTGTCACCACAGAGGAAGCAGGTCTGCACAACATCACTGTCTAAACAGCTTCATGTCCCTTACAACAGGAAAAGTACAAGCACTCAGGAAATGCATGTAAATTTTTGTGACTGGTTTAAATAAATGGGAAGCGTCACAGGACTCATTTATATGAGGGTTGTAAATGGTAACTGGATATATTATTTCTCAGGCTGAGTGGGTGTGTGTTTATAGGAGCCATTGTTTGGGATGGTGACTGCCCCGCTGGAGAATTCCCTGATTCGAATGGATGAGGAGCTAAAACACGGAGCCCTCAACGTTTTCCTTCTGGTATAGTTGCATTCAGTTGTTGCTGGGTAACTCTGGTATCTACAGTGTAAATGAAAACCTTGCGGTGCTGAAAGGTCAAATCTAATGTCAGGAAATGAAAAGCAATCAAATGAATGTGTCCTCCAGTTTTTGGCACTTTAAAAATCCCTCAGCTACAGTTAAGTCCACAGGTCTTTGGAAAATGATACTTTTTTTTTTCTTGTAATGTCGCCTCTGCATGACACTTCGGTGGATTATAAATCAAACATTCAAACAAGCAGGTGACCAGGTGAAGCCGGGTCTCTTGTTATTTCATTAAAGCTTAGGCAGATAAAAGATCTGTGGCTGAAGGTGCATTTGCTGGCTCTTCAGCTCTCAATACGAGGTCCCAAGACATGCAAGGGAAGGAAGCTGTCAGAGAGGTAGCAAAAACTTTAGGAGTGGCCAAATCAACCCGCACCAGAGTGATGGGAAGAGAAAAGTATGGAGAAGGAGAGAGACAGCTCACCATCCAAAGCATATCACATTATCTGTCAAACATGGGGGGACAATGTTACAGCATGGGCATGTATGTATGGCTGCCAGCTGAACTGGGTCACTGGTATTTATTGATGTTGTGACTGCGGATAGAAGCAGCAGGATGAATATTGAAGTGTGCAGGGCTACACTCTCTGCTCAGACTCAGCCAAAAGCTGCAAAACTGATTGGACAGTGCTTCACAGTGAAAAAGGATAGTGACCTAAAGGAACCCAAGAGTTTGTCCAGGCGAAGAAAGTAGAAAATATTATTCAGTGACCAAAGTCAGTCACCCGATCTCAACCCAGCTGAGTATGCTTTGCAGTTAGTGAAGGCAAAACTGAATGCAAAGGGACCCACAAACAAGCAAGCATCAAGCAGCTGCTGAAGCTTTCCTTTTTTATGGAGCTTATAGTTGGGGCTGGATCAGGTGACCTTAAATCCGCCCTTAGTTATGCAGCAATAGGTCTAGGCTCCTTCATGGCTTCCCATCAAGTACTGACTGTTTCTTCTTCACTTACCTCTTTTCACTCACAGTGTGTTTTCACACCACTCTGTTATTATTAATTAGTTATTATTAATCTCTAGCTCTCTTCCAAAGTGTCTCTTTTGTCCTGTCTTCCTCCCCTCACCCCAAACCGGTCATGGTATTCTGCTGGAGGTTTCTTTCTGTTAAAAGCGAGTTTTTCCTTCCCGCTGTCACCAAGTGCTTGCTTATAGGGCGTCGTTTGATTGCAGGTGTTTTCTCTCTATTATTGTAGTGTCTTTACCTTACAATGTAAAGCACCTTGAGGTGCTTTACATTCAGTTTTTGGTGTTTTAAAAATAAAACTATATAAATTGAGGGAAATATGCATAAACATAGCTGTAGTTCCTAAATAGTTCATTTAATATTTATATGAAACCACTTAATTAAAGCTCAAAGTCTGCACTTCCATCACATCTTAGTTGCTTGATTTAGTATCTGTCCTGGTCCAAACACTTGTGGTTCTAACTGTATCTGTGTTGATTTAACCATCAGTTTAATTGGACATCAACTGTTCAAAATCAGTAAAACCTTTTTTGACCAAACCTATAAATTTGGGGGCTTGAGTTTTACTTATGCATGTCTTAACTACCAACTACCCGTGCCTTTAATAGATACTTAGGTTCATGGGTGACCCAAACTTGAACGGGGCTCAGGAGAATCTGTTTGGGAACTACATCATCCAAAGAGGACTGGCCAATCCCAGCCTCAGAGATGAGATTCTGGTTCAGGTGGCAAATCAAGTAAGAACCACTTTTTGTGTCTACTAATAAACTATATTACTAATTAAATATTTTCTTAATTTACTTCATTGCTGTCTTTTGTACCACTAGGTGTGGAGGAATCCTAACATCCTAAATTCAGAGCGCGGCTGGCTCCTGCTTTCTTCCTGCCTTTCTGCCTTCCTGCCCTCTCAGAGGCTTGCAAAGTACCTGCTGAAGTAAGACGTGAGCCTGCAACATATAAACCATCCATCACTATTAGCAACAGTTTATTGATCTTTATGCTCTAAATTAATATGTTCTTTTGAAGTATTTTGCTCCTTGGTATATTTTTGCTGTGGTTGTGCTGATACTTGTGTTTGTTCATGCTTGTTGTTGTTTTGCAGGTTTGTGTCTGACTATGGGCCGGAGGGCTATGACTGTGTGTGCCAGCACCGTCTGCTTCAGGCCCTGCAGAGGCTCAGTGTCGGGCCAGAGTATGTCAGGACGTACCCACCCTGCCTACTGGAGTGGACCGCCAATCGCAAGAAAGCTCACACGGTTCTGCACGTGCACTGTTTCGATGGTGAGAAAATGAACAACACACAATGAAAACCTTTATGAAAGAGAATGCAAGCATATATATATATATATATATATATATATATATATATATATATATATATATATATATATATGTATATATATATATATATATATATATATATATATATATATTTTTTTTTTTTTTTTTTTTTTTTTTTTTTTTTTTTTTGCTTTGTTTGTTTATATTTTTAGAGATGTGTCAAAGTGCCCCTGAGCCGGAGCCTGGGTCTACCAGCTATATTTGTAGTCAGCATATTCACTTTCTTTGAATTTAGTTAAGCTCAATCCTATTTTCAAATCATTTGTCGTTTTGTAAAACTTGCTAAGAAGCAAAAAGGGAGATGATAAAAAGGATGTTGAAAAAATTGCATTTATAAATTTTTTTAACTACCCTTTGCCTTTTTGACTGAATGCTCTTAATCTGGTGCAGCAACACTGTGCAACATGTACACACATAATAACTATGAGAGCCAATCAAAGGTTACCTTACCTGATATAAAGTTGGAGGATCTCCATTTTCAGGATCACCTCCTTGTGTACCTCTGGTTCACTTTCAGTGAGGATGCTGCTCTTCTATTGCTCTTTGGAAGCGGGTTTGTTTTTTTTACCTATTTGTAAAAGAAGATGGGAAAAGGGCAAAAACCAGGTTAAAATGACTCATGTCTCAGTCTTTACTGAGACTAGATGGTGTCAAGTATCATGTCAGGAGCATGATGTAGGAGAATGGTCCTATTTTTTTCCCACATTCAGCAGGCATTGCACTGTGAATTTATTACCCAGGATCGGTCTGTGAAAACTAAATCTTTCTGTAATGTCCTGAGATGTCCAAGGGAGATTATTCACTGCCATTATTCACACCGACACAATCATCGCTCACCACCCACAGTGTTTGACAAACGATTTTGTCCTTTTCTCCAAAGATAAATTAAAGTTGAAGCCTCGGAGTAATCTAAAATTAGCGGGAGACCATCTAAAATGTGAGATTGGCCACATTTATATCTGTATGGGAGGAGTTGTGGTCTTATTATTGAACCTATTGAACTGGTCATTTGGTACAATTTGACTCCCTGTAGCTCGACTGTCTTTATTTCCCCCTGAGCCCTGTCAATGTGTGCACTCTCCAGCATGACAGCGGTAGCTGTCTCTCTCTCTCATTTCCACCTGTCATTCAGCCAATCTGTCCTCGAGCCTCGTGGCAAGTCCGCTGAGGATTAGACAACACCTGATACTCGCTCTGGTTCACTGGTCTTGTTTGTGCCTGTTTGCTGTACTGGTGTCTGTGGGAATCTTCCCAAACACACCAGTGAGGGCGCTGAGAAGTTTGTTTAAGCAATACAGAAGGGAGAATGAAGACAAACACAGCATGTAGCAGTTCATTTTATTCACTCTGGGACATTTGTTCTTCAGGTGTGTCCTTTCTGTGTCCACTGCACTCATGGACAACAGGAGAAGAGATGGCCAAAGACATCTTACAACACAGGTAGCATCTTTGCACAAAATTCACTGGGTAATGTAGAAATGCTGAAAAGAGAAAAGCTGATGACAAGTGAACAGATTACAGTCTTGTATTGTGTGCCTCTGTGTGTGTATGTGTGTCTAGGGGTGTGGTGGAGGGCCGTCGAGGATGGTCGGTGCTGCTGAAAGAGCCGGCTCAGTGGGTGGAGCTAGAGGGCTCAGACTACGTTCTGGACCTGATGTCAGATCTGGAACTTCCTGCTGACTTCCCCAAACACAGCAGCTACTTCATCATCTCTGCACAGGAACCAGCCAGAGTGCGGGCCAATGCCAGCATGTAAGACACACACACACCCACACACACACACACACACACACACACACACACACACACACACACACACACATTGCATTTTCTCTGGTGCTGTACTTACTCATAACCTTGAGATACTTTTGAGATACAACTTCAGGCCTGCTGGAAATATTCAACTTTCCACTGGTAGCACAAATTCCATTTAAAAATGTACCAAGGCTCTTTGGATCCATTGTTGCAGGATTTTAAATAATTTCCCACTGGAATTTTCTTTAAATATTTCACAAAAGGCTAACATTAAGGGACACATCAACAAGGTTAATATAGATTTATTTACTGCAAATTTAGATTTTCTTCATTCTTGCCCTGTTATTGATGTCACAACCCCAGATATTTATCATTTAACAACCACTAAACCCAAATACCTAAGCATACATGATGATTTAAAAACAACTCCACCTTGACCTGATACATCTCTGAAATGTCAGTATGATGAAATAATATACAAAAAGTTTCCAGCCTCAGAGGTATTTTAACTTAAGATGCTTAAGGTTAGTATAGTTATAAATTATGCTTTCCTTTGTCTGTACCTGCAAACTGAGTGATTCAGTTAGAAACAACAGTAAATATTGTTTGTAGCTGTTCTCAGCAAAAAAAAAGAAGTAAAAAAACAAACAAACAACAAACTCCTTAAGCTGCAGACTGTATATAAAAGATGGAAGTTGCCAGGATGAGGACATCAGGGATTCATTTGTGAAGCCACGTTTTAAAAGTTAGATTTTAGCATTTTGTCTGTCGCTGTCTTACTTTTATTTAAGCTGGAAGTGGGACACTTGAGTGATTAGAATGCTGCATAATCAGCTAATGTTTGCAAGCTTGGCTAGCAAAGTGCATCTGAAAAACACAGATATTTGCTAATTAATACTGTGTAGCATACAAATAAAATGCTAAATCTCACCCAGACTTCAAAGTGTATTCTTTGTCAGATCGTTGTCAGAGAAGCTTAGCAGGTAGCTATTGGTTATGGCTCTCTGGGTTGGTATCCACCTATCATTAATGCAATTAAATAGATGAATAAGAAGACTGAACATTTGTCACGAACTGAGAAATTTGCTATGGAGACCAGAACAGGTTTTTGTTCCAGGGTGAAACATGTCGATTTCTGCTGTGAATTTGGATATTCTGGCATGTGAGTCTCTGGGGACTGACTTTCACTTTTGAATCCAGCCTCAAACACCAATTCTTTGGCTTCATTTTCCAATCGCAGAGGTTGCCCCCTGCTTAAAAGCAACTGCACACTCCCTGCTCGGCACCAGATAAAAATGCAGTAGCACAAATAGTGACTCATTGGTTAACAAAGCTGAGCTTTTATTAGCTGAAGACAGTTGGTAAAGACCAAAAATGGAGCTTCCCAGAAAAACACAGACATGAAAGTTGCTTGGAACTGTTGGATGTGTACATAACTAATTGTTTGCATGTTAGTAAACCTTTAAACAACTTTAAAGGACATTTTAAAAGTCTGTAAAGGTGTCGCCACCAGTTTTAAACAGCCTTTTCTTTCTTATTGTGCCACAGAAGCCTGTTGGGGGGTGGCTTTAACACGAACGATGATGTCATATCTACAGCCATGTCTAGCTCGGATGCAATCAGCCAAGGTACGTCACTACACCAAACATATGTGTGCACATATTGATTGTGACTGGAGCAGACTTCAAAGTCCTCTCCCCTCTCTCAGACCTGGAGCCTCACAGAGGGATGGATCGTTATCTTGACAGCCTGTTTGACCCTGTGCTGTCTGACGGAGCTGGAGTAAGTTACATAATTCATTCACTCTGAAACACTTGCGCATGCGAGCAGACTCCTCCATCAACCACTTACTGTCAGTCACTGTAAATCTCTGTAGAGCTCTATTTTTAGAAAGTGGGCATGGAGTGTGCCTTCAAGGAATGAGCTGTATACTGGGTAAAAGTCAGTTAGATGTACAATGCATATAGAGAGCACTTTTGCCACTAGCATACAGACAGTTGTGAATATACCTCTGAGAGCAATTTCCAATAGAAGCACCCAATTTCAGGTCTGTCCTATGGACGTGCAGGTCTGAGATGTTCAGAAAGTCTAGTGTTTGATCCAATAAACCTTTTTGTAATTTTGCAGCCATTTTTTCCACAGTTTTTCCACCAATAATAGTAAAAATATAATACAAAACATAACTGGATGGTGCATAAAATGAGAGTAAGGACAAAAGTCATTAAAGAGAGCAAAGTCTAATTAAAGAAGAACAATAATTGTTTTACATCACCTTCTCAACAGGCGTCATCGAGAGACTGAGAACATTTAAAAGGACACGAGACTCAGTGGGAGTTTGGTAGAGAGTGAATATCATAATGTGAGGCCCTAATAGCAAAAGCCTGAGCGTCTTTGTCACAAACTGTGAGCTCCAAGTTAATTACAGCAAAACTGTGACTGGGAATTAGGGCATGTTTCTAGAAAGGAGGATATTTAGTAAAGTGTGTCTGGTGATTTATGTTTTTTAGCCTGGTTGTGCCAGATAAAAGCTTTTTTCACTTGAAAATTGTTTTCTTACAGCAGTAAAAACACTTATTCTTCATCTAAAATGTGTGATTGCAGAGAATATCTGAAGACTGAGTTAAAGCCTTTTGTCAGGGCAGTGTTGCAGTGAATGCGTGACTTTGTCGGCCGGCCAGTCCTCTGGACGCCGATGTGGTGAATGTTAGTCGTGCTATCGGATGTGGCTGACAGGAATTAGCATGTATCAGATGTGTTCTACAGACCTCTCCCGGCCAGCAACCTATTCCGTTACCCAGTTACCGTAACTGTCACAGCCACCAGATCGCCACGATGATTTCCCACCCAGGGGATCTGCTTACGAGGGACTGACACTCTGGCAAATGAAGGGCTTATTTTTTAATGAGACATGGCCTACATTTATGGGTCAGTGGCTGATTTCTGATGGAACGGTTGCAGTCTGATCACACAGCAGACAGTCACTCGCTCTAAGATACTGTAAGCACAAATGCTGTTTCAACAAGCAGACACACAGATACATACATATATTGTATATATATTTAAATATATACACACATACAAATATACATAGAGAGTTCTGTGCAAAAGTTTTGAGCTATCCCTCTTTTCTCTACATTTGCTTACAAGCAGCCTGACCTTCTTGTGATTTTTAAAATGGACAGTTCTCCAGGCTTTCTGAAGGCCTTTCAGAGTTTTTCTTTGAAGATTGGCTGCTTTAAAAAAAGAAAAAAAAATCAGTTTCGACCTTGAACCTGACATTTTCAGAGGAATTCTTTTTTTGTTAAGCTACTTTTAAATTGTACCTTTAGGCACTTGTTCCATTTTCTTATTTTGTATCTATGAAAAATGACAAATATAAGAGTTTGAATGGGATCAAATGGTATTTGTGCATCAGCTGTTAGCTGAAAATCTTTACCTCAGCACTGTGTGCAGTGTGTCCTTAAAAAATTTGAGGAAGCTGAACTTTGCTGAAACCTCATTAGAAATGGTCTGAGTGGAAGTATGGCTGTGGAAAAAGCCATGGAAGCAGAGAAAATGCCTTTGGTTTGCCAAATTATACAAATTACACAAGAGCTGGACCGAAAATCAGTGACAACAGGTGTGATTGAGCGATTAATCCAAATTCGAAGTATTTCAAGTGTCTCTTAATACATTTAGAGCAAAAATGACTTTGACTCTTTGGTGCTTGACCTCACGGTGATTATATTCATCTTTTATATACAGCCTGTGGTTTTAAAGTCTGCTTGTGTATCCTCACAGGAAGTAGAATCAGCTGGAGGACTATCCAGCCGGATGAAGGGAGCTGGGGGAGTTGGTGGTGGTTGGCATCAACAAGGAGCATCCACGGGCCCACCGCCTCCACCTGGAGGTCAGTCACAGACATGGACACACATGCTAAATATTTACTCCTTCGCACTCCACAGTCCTGACAGATGATTAGCGTGTGAAATAAAACAAACACACTTAACATCTGACAGAAACTGGATGGCTGTGTGTGTTTGTGTTCACAGCTGTGCGAGTACTTCCTGTGGGAGGTGTGATGTCGCCTCCTGTTGCTGCAGTGGCACCTGTAACACCTGGTTTGTATAACGAATGATGATGATGGGGGGGAATCATCAAACATGATTTTCCATCCTGTTTACTGTGTTTTTCCTCCAGATGCCCAGCAGGCTGTTTTGTCCCAGCAGCAGCAGGCGATTGTGAACCAGCAGGCCGTCATCATGGTGCGCCTCGGTTTTGGATCCGCGTCTGTTTATCTATCCCACTGCTCTCTGCTACCAATGTAATGTGTCATGTTCTTGTTTCTCAGGCCCAACAGATGACTATGCAAGCCATGGCTATGGTCGGCAGCCCGGTGTCGAGTCCGCCCACCTCCCCGATCACGAGCCCTCCCATGAGTCCTCTGTTCCATCACCCTCTGAGCCCTTATGCCCCCACGAGCCCGTATGCTGCCATACCGCCAAGCCCGTATGCAAACATGCCACCGAGCCCCTACGCCAACTTCACCCCAACTCCCTTTGCTGCAGCAGACATCCCGCCTCGCCCCCATCCTCTCTCTGCTCAGGCTCCGTCACAGCCTCAGGCTCGGCCTCCTGCCGGTCCCCAGACTCAGCCTCAGGCCTCCCCTGCCAACCCTAACCCTGAGCCAGCCTCCACAAAAACTGACAAAGCTAACCCAGCAGCACAGGTCAGTAACTCCGAGACATGTGAGGAAACAGTTCGCACTGACACGTTGCGTAATATTCCAGCACTGCGAGTGTATAAAAGAGGCTGCCGTGAACTTAAAGCAACAGGAGACATTATCCAGGAGAAGCAGTTTATTTGAAATACAAAGAAGATATGTGTTGTCAGGATAATAAGCAGCAGCTGGTTCAAAAAAAACAACAAATATAAAAACCAAAACACATAAATGCATCAACCAAAGATCTGCAATAGTAAACATACTAATTTCTATGCCTAATCAGCCAATCGAAATCAAGCGCATCTGAAAGTGACTCTCAAATGTTCAGACAAATGAGGGTGAAGCAGTTGTGCGACTACAGCTGCTGCGGAGGCGGCTGCAACTTTTCTTTGGTTCTGATATCTTAGTTTTACTCGTGGAGGTTACTCTGGGTCTGCAATCCTCTGTAACTCTCAGCTAAAAACTCACTAATTCATTAAAGAGATAAACAGATTCACAAACACAATGCACAGCACCCTGAAAACACAGATCTCTTTATAAGGTGAGAACAATCAGCTGTGACTGAACTTGGATGAGTGACGAAACGTTTCTTCCTTATTCGTTTCTTTATGCACAGACGCAGACGTATTATATGGTATAAAAGACAAAATAAGGTGAAATTCGGTGTCCGCCTTGGTTACTGTTTTGGTTTTGTTTTTTTGGTTGCAAATTACAAATTTAGTTGCCAGTCTCATCTTCCCTTTGATGTGATGCCCAGAATCCCTACCTCCAAACATTTACTCTCACAGTTTGCCCATCTTTATTTCCCTGGCACACGTTGCTGAGTAAAGTGCCGTGTATTAAGTATTCTGAGGAGAAAATTTCAGACAGGTTATGGGCGAAGCAGTTAAATTGGATTGAGGCACATTCCATCAGTGCGAAATTTCAGCTCACTAGTTAAGAGCCATCCATCAGCGGCATTCAAAGACCAAACTGAATAGAATATCTCCCTCTGTCTCCGCTACATTCGCTAAGTTCATGTCAAGTGATGAGATCCTCGGGTCATCCCTTTTTTTTTCCTCCGAGCTCATAAATTTCTGGGATGGCAGCTTTGATTTGTACAGTGAGATATGTAAAGTTGTTTCAGCGTCTATATGACTTTTCCTCTTACATTATTATAAATCCTCATGTTTGTAGTGGTCAAAGGGAAAATAGTTATCTGAGAGGGAAAAATGTCACCCTGTGCATTGACTGTATTGTCCTTTGATCCACCAGTTTTATACCTTTCATTTTAGACCTTCCTTCATGTCAGAACTCTGGCATGTCTATCTTTTAATGTTACAAATCAACAACAAAAACGTCCCCCAAAAACATTATGCACAGGTGCAGACTATCCACAGGTTTATCTGCACCAAAAACACTGTCAGCTTCTTTTTTCTTTGCTCCCAAACTGACTTCTCCGGCAAAATTGCAGATGACTACATTGAACATCTGCAGAATCTTTAGTGCAAACTCTCTGTTTTCTCTCTGTGTGTGTGTGTCTATGTGGCTTTTTCAGGCTCAGTCAGCCAAGGACAGCGTCCCTCTGAGAAAAGCTCCGGGCATCCCCGTGAACAAGGACAAACCAGTCAGGAAATTTGGTAAGAGAGTGAGAGAGAAGTTCGCTTCTCACAGAACTCTCATTTAAGAGAGCAGAGGAAATCTAATCTGTTTTTGCGGATGCCTCAGCCCCGGTTGTGACGTCTCCTCTGCCCCCTGCTGGAGAAGTGGTGAAGTATTCAGCTCAGACTTCAGATCATGTCGTCCCCAGCCAAGATATCCAAGGTAACTGCAATTTTTGACAGGTTCACACACACATGTGAATAAGCGAGTCTTTTTCTTGACATTCTTGAAATATTGTATAAAACTTTGAAACCACCCTTTGTTGACATGTTTTATTTCATTAAAAAGAAATCATTAAAAGATACAACTCTCCACCACCACCGCCGGACCCACTGCCACCTGGCAAGAGGTGAGGCTACACAAACACGCACGCGCGCAAACACGTGTTCTGTGTTGAGGAATCAGCTCTCAGCTCGGTGATCAGATTTTCCTACAATAAACTTTGCTTGTAAATCCAGCACAGCAGTTGATGCTGTCTGCAGACACAGAAATAACTGCGCACGCTGTAAACAAAGCACCGACAGACACCGGCTCCGATGTTAACGCCTGCATTAAGCACGCAGCACCAGAACGATCGTGTTTACACTCAGTAAACATAAACGCAGATTATACAATTTGATGTATTTGTAGTAGAAAAACCCTGCGCACCGTAATGTGTGATGTTGACACTGTGTGGTTGTACTTAGGAGACCAGAAGGGAAGTTTAAGAAGGCGCAAACACCTCGCGATGAAGCTTTACAGATCCTCAAACCACAGATGGAGAACCCTCCTGCTCCACAGGTGAACACACACACACACACACGTTAATGCAAGCAGCATATACAGTTGTGGTCAAAAGCTTAAATCCACTCGTCATGGTAATTCAAGGTTTTTAATTTTTTTTTATTTATTTTGTTCTTTTTACAAGGTGGAATGATTGTACAGATGCAGCTTTAATGACTTAAAAAACTACAACTGGTTTAATTTAGTTTGAATTTATTTTTTTATTTTCTATAATCCACACAAGGCAAACCAGTCCCACTGGCAACAAAACTGGTCCAGAGCGTGACGCTTCCACCACCGTACTTAACAGCTTTTGTTCTTAGGTCTGAGCATCACCTGCCCCTGTGTGGATGCAAACTTTTGACCACAGCTGTAAAAGGTCACATAACAAAATGTTTTTGTGTCTCTCCAGCCCAAACGTCCTGCTGCTGCTTCACCCTCTGCGTCTGCAGTGAAAGAGGCAGGGTTTAAACCCACCAAGAGCACAAAGACCAGAGCGCCTGCCCGTCCCCTCCCCATACCTCCTCCAGGTATACACTGATTTGTGTACAGATGAAGCTAAATCACTTTCCCTTGTTAGAAAAATCTCAGCTTTAACCAAACAACAGTAGTCATCTCAGGACCCTATAATCCTCAGGCTCAAAGAGGATCGACCATGACCAACTGGGATGAGAGGAAAGAGGAGAGGGAGCAGTTCTGTTTTGTTTAGATCAAATAGACCTTACAAGAAGAAATTACGTGCTGAAGATATTGTCTGGCTCACAGAAAACCTGCAGAACCTGATTTTAGTTCAAAACTGTGTTTCAAGGCTTATAAATGATGAATAAAAAAGAAAAACCCACATGAGCCCTGTTTTAGCTTCCCTTCACTTGGGAAATTAATTTTAAGATTTTATTATTCACATTTTAAGCGCTTTATTGCTTGGTTATGAGCATTATTACTGCTGCCCAACCAGCCAGATTCTCAGCAAGGACTCGGATGACTAGATCAAGTCTAAAGCTGAGTGTTTTTTATTTTCACCAGGGGACTCTAAGCTGTAAAACTGGTTCAGTCAGTGACAAATTTGCCTTTATAAAGTAACCCATAATGTATTTGGAAAAGTGCTTTATGAATAAAGTGGTTGAAATTCCCAAGCTTTTATTTCTCCTCCAAACCTCTATGCCACGTGTTTAGTTAATGTTTTAAAAAAATAACATATATGCTTATTGTTACATAAAGTTAAGGCCAAGCACCCAGAAAAGAGTCTCTTAACAGTTTTCAGGTACTACTGGGTCATTATGTTGCCTCCTTGCCTCTTTTTATCTACTTCTCTGTCCTCCTGACCTCATCTAGGAAATGCCACTTTAATGGTTCCAGGCTTCTCTGAGAATTTGAAATAGATTTCTAGTAATTTGATATCTGGTTATTATAAAGTTTTGGCCTACTCAATGGATAGTTAATGTCCTTGCATTTGGATTCATTTTGTTCTTTAAGTTGGTTATTTGTGTTCTTAGTTTCCTCAGTGTTTGCCAGTCTGCTCCTCCATCTTTCTTGTTTCTGTCTTAATGCCATGGTTCCACCTGAGTAATTTCTTTTGTTTAATGCAGAGTCTGCATTAATTCTCTTTCCACTTTTACTTAACACTTGGGTTTCTTTCCTGCCCTGCATTAGCGTTTTTCCTGCTTCCTGAATGTTTTCACCTGTGTCTAATTTCCCCTCCTGTTCCTTGTTCTCAGTTAACCCAGTGTGTATAAATAGTCTTGACTCCTCTTAATCCCTCTCAGATCATTGGTCTCCTCCCCCTGTTTTTCTGTGATCTGTATGTTCTTTTAGACTTTTAGTATTCTTCACTTTGCCATTTAACAGCTTGCTTTTGTATCTTGACTGTCAGTTGTAATTTTCCTGACATCCCACACTACCTGCTTGTAAACACTAAGTAATAGCTGAGACAACTGTAATAGCTCTCTAAAGGTCAGGATATTGACAGCTGTGAAATGGGACTGTCACAGCAAGCCAGCAGTGAGACCCCACATGACCCTGACGGCACATAGATTCTGAACTATTAGAAACGTTTGACTTTCTGTTAAAAAAAAAGGTTTACAAAATGTTGGAATGAGTTTTCCCTATTTTCTGTAGTGAACTAATAGCAGACATAAAGATTCACTTCAATGCCTTCACATTAGCCTCCCCTATACTGTGGAGTGCTAACTAGCACAGGTTAGGGTGCTAAACAGAAATGGGGAGCATAAACACCCTTGTCTGGTTTCCCCTCCTATTCCTTGTTCCCAGTTAGCCCAATGTGTATAAATAGTCCTGTCAGATCATTTGCTTGCCTCACTCTGTGTTTCTGTGATCCACACATGATCTTTTAGATTTTAAGGTGTCTTAACATTGCAAGCAGTTGTTAAACTGCTTTCTTTTGTGTCATGCTTGCATTTTGTAACGTCAAAATAGATAACTATAATAAATTACTCTGGACGTCAGGGAAAGGAGGGCAGTGAAATGCAAAGTTTCTTTGCGTAGCTTAAAGCACAGGTTTGCCTGAGCACAGTCTCATCTCTATCCTCATGTATAAATAAGAGTGTTGACTGGAGGTAACACAGACATAATCTGACCTGTTTTATGCAGTCTCTCGAGAACTTCCAGTAGAGACACAAACTATCCAGACGCAGCTTCATCAGAGGACCAATGAAGAGCACTACACCTACACCAATGTTCCCTGGAGGCTGTATCTGAGGAAGGAAGTGAGCACATATACAAATATAAATCCTAAAAATTCCACTTATTCTGACCTGTATCTCCTCACTATTAAACCACGTTTCCTACCGCATTTCCTTTCCTTCACAGGTATTTTATCCCAAAGACAGCTTCAACAGTCCCCTGGTGCTGGATCTAATTTTCAAACAGGTAACTTTTCTTTTCTTTTCTTTCTTTTTTAAATTTCCAACCCATTTGAGCTCAATAAGTTTAACTAATAACGCAAAGATCATAGAAAGATTCGTCTTAATAATTTCTAACAATTCCTCTTCTCTGCTCTCCTCTGTCCTCCAGATAGTAAATGACACCTTGTCAGAGGCGTGTGTTCGCGTCACCCGGGATGAAAGGCAGAAAATGAAAGCTCTTTTTGGTAGTCTGTTCTTCCGGGAGACATTTTTTAAGATCGTATGCTTGAATCTCTTTGACATTCATGAGTTTGTGTGTGTCTTTTTGTGCAAATGGCAGCTAAGCACGGCGTCAGACAGAATATGGATCCAGTGGAGGAGCACGTAAAGAAAACTGTTGTCACAGCAGCCAGGGAAACCTGGGAAATATACTTCTCCCGACTCTTCCCAGCCTCGGTGAGCCTGGCGGTGAATCCTTAGGGCAGTATGATTTCTGAGTCGGTGGGGAATTTTCATTTTTAATAACACTTTTTTATATTTTTTCTGTCTACATTTCTGCAGGGTAGTGTAGGAACGGGGGTGCAGGTATTGTCAGTGTCCCACAGTGGAATCAAACTGCTAAAGACTGTAAAAAGCAGTGCTACAGCTCCAGACTACTTCCGAGTCCTAAGACCGTACACGTATGTGCTTGTTTGTCTCTGTGTAGATTTATGTCACAGACAAATACACCAAACATACACGGAAATACAGCACATAATGCAACAAGCAACATTTGCACAATTCTAACAATCTTGACAGTCAGTATTTGGTGTGAACACCTTTAGTTGTTAACACAGCCTGAACTCTCTTAGGAAACCTTTCTCATCTTGTCTTTAAGAAGTATTCAGGAATAGTTCTCCAGGCTCCTTGAAGGACATTCAGAGCTCTTCTTAGGATGTTGGTTGCCTTCTGTTCTCTGCTGATATGATCCCACACTGCTTAAAAGAGGTCTGTTGAGGTCTGGGCCTTGGGGAAGCCAATCCGTGACTGATAGTTTTTCACTTTTCTGTCCAGTTATGCCTTTACTTTACAGATGGCTATAGGCACTCACTGTTGTACCTCTCATTTGATCTCCTCTATACATACTGATGACCAAAAACTTTCAAATTTGGTGCTAACCCATCTCAAACGAATTAGCACTGTTGCCTCACAGCAAGAGGGCTCTTTGTGGAGTTTGCATGTTCCCTCTGTGTTTGTGTGGGTTCTCCCAGAGTCCCGGTACTCTTGCTTCCTCCTGCAGTCCAAAGATATGCAGTTACTGGGGTTAGGTTAATTAGTAACTCTAAACTGCATAGTTGTGAATGTGAGTGTGAATGGTTGTCTGTCTCTGTGTGTTAGCACTGCGACAGACTGGTGACCTGTCCAGGGTGTATCCTGCCTCTTGCCCTAAGTTAGCTGGGATAGGCTCCAGCAGCCCCGCAACCCTAACAAGGGTAAGCGGAAGAGAATGGATGGACTCCATTAGACCTGTTGCTGCTGCTGCTGCTGATTTTCAGTCCATGCCTCAGCCTTTTCTCCCTGTTTTCCTTCATGGCTTCTTCTTTCCACTGTCACCATTTCCATTGTCAGTGAATAGTTTTTCCTATTTATTAGGACATGACTTTCTGCTATCGATAGTTTCTTACCTGACACTTCTTTTATTCTTTGGCTTCTTTTTTTGTATATGAAACTGAAGAAATCAATTATGTCTTTATATATCAGGCCGCAAAAAAACATTCCTCTGAAAAGGACTGAAAATGAGGGGAAAAACCAGCCAATGTTCAAAGGAAAACTTTGAATGGTCTTCAGAAAGCCTGGAGAACCAGACCACCTAAAAAAATTGAGAAGAAATGACGGTTGCCTCGAGACTTTTAGACAGTCCTGTATCTCCAAGCTCTCACCAATCTGTTGTCTGATAGTGTGTTTTATTTTGTTTTGTTTTTGTTGTTTGTTGTTAAAATATTTACTCCGCTTTTTTTCCAGCTATGCCGACATCCTGTTTGTGACCATCCCATCTGAGAACATGCTGGAGTTCAATCTGACCAATGAGAAGCTCATACTGTTCTCAACCAAAGCACCACAAGTCAAACACCTCATAGACATGTTCATCAATGAGATCAAAAAGGTACAAAGCACACACACACACACACACAATTCACCTGAAACATTCAGCTTAAGTAGGTTATACCAACGTCCAGATACACAAAGATAAACAACAATTACACATATAAAACATACGCAGGTATTTGAGCTGTTTAAAAAAAAAGAAAGAAAAACCAAAAATAAGCTCTTTTTTCTGTGTTTTTCCCCTTTTCCCCCTCAAGGACTCAGACTACGTGATTGCAGAGCGTAACTTTGTTACAGATGAACGCTCGATGCTCAGTTTCCATAAAGGTGACATCATCAGGCTCCAGGTTATGGATGGGCTGGAGAAAGGTGAGGCACTGGTGTGGAAGTCACGCTGTATTCTGTGTGAATCTGCGGCAGACTCATGAGCTCATATTTGCCTTTGCTCATTCTCCAGGGTACAGCTATGGCTGCGTGGTGAGGAAGAAGGTTGTGTTTTTGGAGGAGCTCAAAAGAGACACTCAGGACTTTGGTATTTATGAAATCCTGTTATTTTAATAACAAAAAACAATCAGTTTTGCACAGAGTTCCCAGATGTTGGACGAGGCCCAAATATAAACAAAGCGACAATTCAAAATGACGGTTTTAAAGGATTTACTAACCTCTGCTGCGCTGTGTACCCTGGGGATGTGAGGGTATTTTTAAAGCCAGGGAAGAATAGCTGCAGTCGTGTTGACGGCGCCTGCGGCACTCTTTAAATACAATATTGTATCAGAAAATTATTTTCCAGATGGATGACTGCAATGCAGTTCCAAAACTATTGATTTATGTGTTTTCTTGAGGACATAAAAGATGAAATGGGATCACAAATGTCACGTCAAGCAGTCAGTGGATAAGACAAACTACAGCAGAAGTTTGCGCACATATTTCTAATTTAATCTGACGTATTGGTTTTGTTTTTCGGGGTCTTAAATTCAGAACTTATAAATTGCTCATATAGCACTCCATGCTCATGTTTTATTCATGTGAATTCTGCCTGCGCCATTGAGACCGCTCTCATTCAACCACAGTCTTTAAATGGTAGCATAAAAAGCTATATTTTTACATAAATTAACCTTTAATGTTAAGTTGATGTATGGGCTGCATAAAACATTTTTCATCAACTACGTGCCTGAAATGTGTGTTTGTTTTTTCTTTTTTAAGATTCATTGCGTGTGTTCTTATGAAACACAAAAAGGGACTTACTGCTGACCTTGTGGCAAAGTGCTGGTCCCTATAAGCCGACGTTTCTTTTACTTCTGCCTGAAACAAGATGATCTCCAAAGTTGAGACACAACGGTTTTCTTATCCAGTTACTTCTGTCACTTCTCTTTGAGTTGGTCCCCGGCCCTGTTTACTGCTTGAGGATGTTAAACTTGACCTTATAGCCACATGAAAAGCTAAAACAGTTTTATTTATTTTTAGAAAGGAAAGCAACATTGTTTTTGAGCACTATATCAAAATTGGAAGATTAACAATTCAGGTTTTTTTCAGTCATATTGCCACAGGAGTATAAAATCATGCACCTAGCTATGCAGTCTGGCCATACAAAAATATGTGAAAGAATGGGTCAGTCTACAGAAGGGATGTCCAACTCATTTTATGTAATAGGCCACATACTGCTTACTTTCATCTAAGAGTAAACCTCCCTTTTTGTCACTGTAAAGAAGTTTAACTGCACATTAAATCTGTCAAATATCGTAATATAAGCAAAAAAAGAAGGAAAGTTCAACAGTTCAACTCATTTCTTTCCTGCATGATAAAGAAATTAAGTAAATAAAAGACATCTGTCAGCACGATAATCCCCAGACTGACCTGTAATTACAAAAAATTTTTCATTAATTCACAGGAAATTCTGTTTCTTTTTATCTTACTGTTGGTCTATTGCAAAAATCAGACTGAGATTTCTATTGTAGATAGTGGAAAAAATGGGTTTTCTCTCATTTTTTTGTTTATCTTTTACATAATTACTTTGGTGTAGTAAGAATGGCCACAGGGAGGTCTTTATCAGTGGAATGCTGTATTTTAAAGTACACAATTTAAACCCTCCTTCACATTTCCAAAGCCATCAGGTGGGCGAGATTGGAGTCCTTGTTGATTTCTTCCTCCGGGTCTTAAGTTTGACACTCCTGTTCTAAAGGGTTTCCTAAATTTGGGTGTGGAGCTGTCATAGGATGGTAGCTTTGCTACAAGTCAGTTGGTGACATTTCTTCACTCATAGATATTTCCCAATCAACTGCAACATGTACTGTTGCAAAGTGGAAGCATTTAGGAACCACAGAAACTTGGTGTAAACTTACAGAGCAGGTTGATGGGTTGAGCTCCAAACCTCCTCTGGCATTATCATAAATACGAAATCTGTATTTATGGAGCCATGGAAACTGTGGCATAGGTTTCCATGGCTGTCCAGCTGCATGCAAGCTTTACATCACTGAGCAAAATGCCAGCTGTCAGATGAAGTGTCTCAGGACTCTAGAGCAGTCAAAACATATTCTGTGGATTGATTAATTTTATTTCTCTATCTGGTAGTCTGATGGATGAATCTTGGTTTGACAAATGACAACTGCATGCTTCTAACTTTGCTTCTTCTCCTCAGAAAACTGAACCAGTTTTCACTTAAGTCTGAAAAAGAAAAAAACAAACGGCGTCTCTGGAAACTATGAGCCAGCTGACAGGTTAAACTATTGAATATTGCAGCATTAATTTCATCACTCGCTTAGCTTCGAGGATTGCTGCAGCACCATGTCATGTTTGGGATCAGGGTTGGAGGTTGCCCCATATCAGATAAGTTAGCCTTATGTCTCTACAATTATAGAGGAGACTGCCTTTTGTGCCAGGTTATCAGTGTGGCAGCAGAGAGGTGGGAGGGGGATCACATCTTGTAAATGAATGCAAAGCCTGCAGATAAAGATCCGACCACTTTAATTGAAAAGCTGACCTGCTGGTAGAGGAAAGGCCGATAGCGATCAGGATTTGCAGTAAAGCAAAAGCTTGTTTAGGCACAGTGAACAATCAGCTGTTTGCCCTGCATCACCTGCACCTTGTTACCCCTCTGCTCTGTCTGCGCATCAGGCTGGAAGTTTGGCGCCGTGTTCGGCCGCTCCGGCGCATTCCCCGCCGAGTGCGTCCATCCCGTCGCTCCTCCTGACTTCCTGTCACTTCCACTGGACCGAAAGTCGGAGCCTCGAGGTGGAGCAGGACAGTTCGCTGTGTCATCAGCTGTCGCTGTCGCCGTAGCATCCACCATGGCCGCGCATGAGATAGATCAAACAATTGAGGTTCACAGACACTCACACACGCATACAGATTGCTTGTTTTTCTGTCAAACTGAATTCAGGTTGTTTTTCACTGTCACTCTTTGCCTTTCAGAAGGTCTCTGTTGATGGCTTTGCTGATGGAGATCTGGATGAAAGCGCCCTGCAGGACACGAAATATGACATGCTGGAGTTTGCCAAGAAGTACTTCAGACAGGCGCCCAGCGGGAAAGGGTGAGGGAAAACACAGAATGAGTTTACCGTGCTCTAACAGCAGAACAGGAAAAAGATGTGTTAGTTATCTTTTGTTCTTAGTAATCAGCAGGGAATAGACAAAGCCACCAGACTTCCTAACAATAACACTGTATTTTCATGTAAAATTATCACTGAGTGAGAACATTAGAAGCAACAGAATGTCTCCTTAATTTTAGTGCACAGTCTTCAAGTGGATGCAGCTGCTGAGCAGCAGGAACAGCGAACCTGTTGCTGTTAGAAATTTCACTAGGCAAAGATAAAAGAGTGAAATGAGGAGGTACGGCCCGAGAAGGAGCATCAGAAAGGGGCATCGAAAGTAATCAAAAATATTTGAGTTACTTTGAAAATCATTTAGGAGCTAGGCGCTCCTGTGTTCACAAGTTCTGCATTGAAATACAATTTACGATGCTAAGTCCTGCTCCAATGATAGAATATTAAAATGATGTAACACTGAGAGGTACTAATCTGCATCATAGGTACACTGAAATCAGTTGTGTCGAAAGTGCTTGCGTACTCTTGTTTAGATACATATTTGAAGGTTGCTAATTTTCAGGCAATTCAAATAAATGCTGTTTTATTGGAACTAAAAGGCAACATGAGGCATGACTGACTGTGTTCACAGAGCTTCCCTGAAGAGCAAAAGCAAGAACAGAGACTGCCGGGAGCCCATTGAAATGATCAAGTTTTCCAAGGTGCCTTCTTCTTTGCTCTCAGTTTTGCTGTCGTAACACTACGGCCGCACCGCGTCGTTTGCGTAACTTTTCTTGTACTGTGTTCACCTTTGCAGACGCCTCTGACTGAATCTCTGATAGAGTTCACAGACCCGGCCATGAACAGAGTGGCAGCCGATCTCTTCCTGTGTAAGTTCTCACCTTCTGTCGTCTTCAGTTACATTAATAATTTTCTGATTTTTTTTACAACCCGGGCTTCAAGTGATCTTCTGTTCAGAGGAGATGTTCTCATATCCTGTGCCATCTACTGCATATCTGTTCATCTCGGCAAAGCAAGAGCTGAGGTTCCTGCTTTTTCCCCGTAAAAAGGATTTGAGGGGAATTTTTCATTATGTGATTTGACCATCTGAAGTTCAGGTTTAAATGTTGGTGTGCGTGTGTGTGTGTGTCCTGGTTATGTATTTTATGTAGCCATGATGCGTTTCATGGGCGACTCTCCATTAAGGGGGCTAACAGAACAGGAAGTGGTCAGCACTTTCCTCAAGGTAAACATACAGATCATTTTTCGCCTTGTCTACTCTGCTGTTTTCTCTTTGACAGCTGGCTAATCTTTTTATGCTGTTCTATGTATTTTTGTGTGTATGTGTGTGCGTCCATCCACCGCTCAGCTCATAAGAGAGTTCTCCTTGATGAGGGATGAGGCTTACTGCCAGCTCCTCAAACAGCTTACCACTAACACCAGCTCCAAACCGTAAGTCCGCACACCGACACACACGGTACAAGCCTCTTTCATCACTGAGCCTGTGATTCCGAGCGTGCACTCCTGTGCTCCACAGCGACAGTTGCCAGCGAGGCTGGCGGCTGCTGTACATCCTGACTGCTTTCCACTGCTGCTCTGAAGTCCTCAAGCCCTTCCTCCTCAAATACCTGCAGCAGGCCTCTCGCAGCGCAGGAGTGCAGTATCAGGGTAACGAGCGCGCACAAACACACAGCTTTTACTGTCCCGTGAGTGTAAATGTGTAACGTTGCCTATAAAATTGGCAGGCATAGCTAAAGCGTGTGAGCAGAATCTGAAGAAGACGTTCCAGTTTGGCGGCCGCATTGTTCCACCCAACAGCATGGAGCTGAAGGCTATGATGGTCAGTGTCTCTCTTTAATTTATGTCCCGAAGTTTCCACTCACAGTTTATCACGTTTGCTGATTTGTGCATAAAATGAATAAAAAGCAAAACTATTTGCTGTAAATTGTACTAAAATAATGGTGTCAGGTTTAGGGAGCATTCAAAGCTGAAGCTACCCCAGCGCTTCAGTAGTGCTGTGCTCCTGTCTGCATTGTTTCGTTGCACCTCTGTGGGTGTGTACACTCTTTGTTCACTATATTTTTTTTGTTACAAACTGAATAAGGACAGACACAATTTCCAAACCCAGTCTGCCTTGAATTAGAATGAAGTTTACTCCTATTATGTTATGTTACAGTACTGTTATTGATGTAAGCAGTAAGTTAATGAGGTAGCTGGCTGAACTGAATTGGCTTTTGAAAGATGAAAAGTTATATTCTATTTTATTGTAATAGGCAACAAATTGAATGAAAGACCAAACCAAGCAATGGTCGGATCCCACCAGCAGGCATTGTCTGAATAATCAAAGCTTTTTTTCTCCCCTCCCTCTTTGCCAGGGAACTCGATTGTTGTCCAAAATCTATTACACATCAGAAAGCCACAGTGTTGCAGTGGCTGACACGCTTCTGGGGATTCTAGTGTGAGACTAATTCCCAACAAATGCACAATTTTCTCCTGTTTCAGCAATACTTGGCAAAAAGTGCAGCGTCCAGCTTTTTTAGCAAATAACTAAAGGATGCAACTTGGAAGCCACTTTAAAAGATTTATTGAGGAACCAGCAGGCTTGGGGGGCTGAATGCTACAAACAGGAGAGCCTAATGAGAGAAAAACATGCTGTTAATTTAAAAAAAAAACAGGTTTCATTGGGTGTAGGATCTTGTGAAGTAGCCCCACTTATACAGTGTGTGTAGTTTAATCTCTAGCAGTGTATTACATGTGTATGTGTTCGTGCCTCCTCAGGCGGGACGGAGTTCAAAACGTCAGCTGTTCCTCTTCCCCGGGGGTATCGAACGTCATGTGAAAATCAAAACTTGCTCTGTAAGTGCTCAGCTGCCACTTTCACCATCACTGGTGTGCATCATGAGAGCGAGTGCATCCATGTGTCTGCACTGACACTGTTGTGTTTGGGTTTTGGTTTTTTTAGGTTGCCCTGGAGGTGATCGAGGAGCTGTGTTATGAGATGGGTCTGCACAAGCTGGAGGCTATGGAAGAATATGCCATATTTTTAGTGACCAATAGAGGTATGCTCATGGGCAGCTTGTCTCAAACACATACAAACACATACATATTAAACTTTGTATTTATGCTCTTTGAGAATCTCTGTTAGTTGCTCTCTGAGGTTTAGCTGTAAGAGAAAGTCAGGGAATGGTAAAACTCATCATCTAATCCTTTGCAGGTCTTAAAATGAGGTAAATACAGCCCGCAGTGAACATAACACACGACGTATTGCATTTTTAATTTACCCAAAATTACACTAAAATGCAGAAGCAGTGTGCGGAAAAATTAATTACAACTGTCATGGTTTCTATCTGACTTAACAGGGTAAGAAGCAGCCAGCTGCTGCTAATCAGATCCACTCGATTAAAGCAGAAGTTTCGGCAGGTTGCTCATCTGCAGCATTTTGGTGTGAGTTAACTCTGGAAGGGCTTAAATTTCCAAACTATTTGACATCCACCATTCAACAGTGAGAAAGATTATTCACAAGTGGAAAAAAATTCAACGCAGTGCCATAGCCAATCAAGGAAACTCAGTTTCCTGGACTCAAACACAACCTGGAGACCGACAGCTTTGCAATTTCAAAAGGTTTATTAACGAGTATGCTCAGGATTTTAACTCAGGAAGACTGGTCTGCCAGAGAAGGCAGGTAAATTAGCCAAAGTGTAATATGTTATATTTTTTATTTTTATGTCGTGATCTGTAAAACCTTATCATTTGAGGAAGGGGCACCTTCTTTCACATGACTGTACCTCTAAAAGTAAACATTTTTTTGTGTGTATTTAAAAACACAAGTGATGAAGAACGGCCCTATGGCTCGTTTCCTTCTGCTTTATCAATAATTTAATGTTTAAGCCCCTTGAAATGCTCTCACAGTACATATACTTTATACACAAACACCATTGTTGTCTTTTTTCTTCCCTGAGCATTAAATATCTCCACATGATAACAGCTGGCAGCTGCTCTGACTCCTGCGCTTTTCCGAAGCACAGCAGGTCACGCAGCATGGGGCTGCACAGCACATTTCAGAACACGAGTATCAATAGTTTTAACTCCTTTTTGGGGGCTGAGCAGTGGCCAGTGTGAAAATATGCACGTCCACTGTGTAAAAACTTTGCATATTTGCATGTTCAGGTCAGAATGTGCGTCCTTTGAACAAGCATGAGTACATCCTGGATGTGGCGACAGAGGCCGAGTTAGTCGACACCGGCTACAGCTTCTGGTTCAGGCGAGTCGTCTGGACTCAGCCGCTCAAGTTTGACAATGAGCTCTGTGTGGCCATGCACTATAACCAGGTACAACATTTGCTGCACATACTCGGTAGCTGCTGTTTACCTGTGTGTATGCATGTGTGCATAACCCTGTTTTTGTGATTATTTAGATCCTTCCAGACTACTGTAAGGGTCTGCTGAATGTTCTTCCACATGGAAAAGTGAGCGATCAACAGTTTCACCAGATCTCCAAACTGGCAGCTTTGCAGCACCGAGCCAAAGACAACATCTTCATTCCCAGCATGTGAGGAAACAGCAGCACTGAGAAAGTGGTTATAGTTTAATTCTAATGAGCCCCAAAGAGGACTTTAAATTTAACCTGGAGTTCAATTTTACTTAATTTTACATACTTACTTTGTTCTGAACAATTTACTTTAGTGATAATCATTGTCCTGAAAACACAAACTTATTGTACTTTAACAATCCTGATGTCAAACAAATCCCAATTAAAAGAAAATATTAGCAACTAGCAATTAGCTCCAACTCTGTGCATTTAGGCAGATAAACATGGTTGAAGAAAGTTAATTTAAATGACTGAATGTGGCATGGTTGTTCATGCCCGATGAGCTAAACTGAGTATTTCAGAAACTGCTAATCTGCTGATCTCTAGCGTTTTCAGAGAATGGTCTACAGAAGAGAAAATATTCTGCGAGCAACAGTTCTGGTTCAGATTGGCCAGACTGTTCTGTTCTGAGAAGAGCATCTCTGAATGCATAGCACACTGAACCTTGAAACAGAGAAGCTCCAGGCAGCAGATGACAACACTGGGTGGCACTCTTGTTAGCTAAGAACAGGAAACTACATTTTTTTTGCACAATTTGCCCATTATCGGCAAAATCTGGTCTGGTAAAACCTGATTTCTGTTATAACATTCAGAATTTGGCATACACTTTGTACAAGTATGGATCCATCCTGTCAACAATTTATCCTGCAGGTGTAATGGCTTATTTTCTTCAAGCATCCCAGCCCACCTGAATGTTATTCCTGATCGCGTCTATCCCTTTATGGCCACAGTGTACCCATCTTCTGATGGCTGCTTCCAGCAGGATAACGCACCATGCCTAAAAGCTCAGAACATCGTAAACTGGTTTCATGAACATGACAATGAGTTCACTGTACACCTTTGGGATGTGGTAGATTGAGAAATTCTCATATTGTATTTGCAGCTGACAAATGTGCAGCACCTCTTTGATACTGTCATGTTAATATGAACCAAAATCTTTGTGGAATGGTTCCAGCAGCTTGTTGGATCTTTGCCACAAACAATGAAGGCAGTCCTGAAGGCAAAAGAGATCCAGCCTGGTATTAATAAGATGTACCTAATAAAGTGTTCAGTGACTGTAGATGGAAGTCATTCATGATGTAAAAACAGTGTCAGCATGTTTCTATACATTCTTTATGTTTGTCTAACTTCGGTTTTGTTTTTGCCTTTAAATATTATAACTTGTTAACTAAGTTATTCTTGATATTTGAACGTTGAATGAACACTTTCCCCAGGATTTCTGGATGGGTTAGACTTTAAAATGAAATAATTCTGTTCCCATCAAAAACTTTGGTAATACACCCTACAATGACCAAATTTGTTGTGGTCTTTTATATCTATAATGTAGTATTAATGCTCATTTTAGTGGTGAGAAATTACAGCAATTAAAGTGTGAAATAAAGGAACGAGAATTTAGTGTCAAGCTGAAAAATTAAGAGTAAAGACCTCATAAAATGGCCTGCATAAAAGAAAACAGAGTAAAATCTTGTATAATGTTAATGTTTAAGTGGAGGATTCTGACTCGACTTGCAGCAGTTTAGTAAATGCAGGCACAGACTGTGGTGCAGTCACCAGTTATTGTGTTTAAAAGGCATGACTGCTTTTCTACTTTCTCAACTGTAAAAACTCTTATATGACTTCTTGCTCTAACCGCTGTTATCCTCGATCCTTCCTCCCCCATACACAGACACACACACAGACACACACAGACACACACACACAGCCTAAAGCGGAGAAGAGCAGCTCACTGAGTTGTAAAACTCTTCTGGAGAAATGTGGGAAATCACAGAGTGAAACAGACTGCTGTTTATCTGATACTCTGTTTCTGTTCTCCCTCTCCTGCAGACACGAATTATCGGAGTACATCGCCACACCTCTCTTCAAAAAGCAGCCACCCCAGCAGTGGGTTACCATGGCGACACAGCATATGCAGCAAGTACAGGCACTGAACCCGCACCAGGCCCGAGCACAGTTTCTGGGTAAGATTGCTGTGGACATTAAGAAGCGCTGCAGGAACACCTGGTGGTCTACAGTAATGTGTTAAACTAAAACTCAACTGCTTCACCCCAAGATTGAAAATTTACTCAAATTTTTCTTGTGCGCTTTCAGGCCTGGTCAGTGCATTCCCCATGTTCGGCTCTTCGTTCTTCTACATCCACAGCAGCAGCTCCACCACCTTTTACGCTCCCAGTATCGTTGCTGTCAATCAACACGGTCTCCACTTCCTCCACAAAAATACCCATGTAAGGAGCGTGCACACACACACACCTTTGGTCGGCTTATGACTCAGCGCATCGTGACGAGAAGATGAACTCATATGCAGAGCTGTAATTTCAGCAGACAGCTGTAAAAGTTTAGTCTCTGTCATGCAGGAGATGATGGCACTGGTCCCCCTGGCGGATATACAGTCCACCCGCACCCAGAGACCCACTGCTGGGACCAGTTACCCTTATGTAGACCTCACCTTAGGGGATATGAATGCACAACGTGTCATTCAGCTACAGCTGGAGCAGGTATTATGCAAACCACACATCTAAAGAATCTTGATCATCTTTAGCCAGTCAGCTTTCGGGCTCTGATCCACTCTTTCTTCATCCTCAGGGCCTGGAACTGTGTCGAGTCGTCGCCATGCAGGTGGAAAACATGATGTCAGTGCGGGAGAAGAGGCTCACTCTGCCACCCAGCGAAATCACCATGCTGTAACGCACAAACTTTCACGAGTGCACATGCTCTCGCTAATGTACGTGAGACCTTCATAAATAGCCTACCTCTTCTCAGCTTAAGGTGTTTGCTATATGTATCTCGCACACACAAATGTGAGGTCACTTTCTATGAGTGCAGAACAAGAATGGATCTCAATACTGGACGAATTTCCTGTTTTTCTATCTGTGTGACTCATTAATAATTGCACTTAACTGTTTTATGTGTACAGAAGCTGTAAATGAAATGTGGGGAGGCTTTGCAGGGCCGGTGTCGTGTCTTCACAAAGTTTTATAACTGATAGGCTACATGTTTTATATTTTTTTATAAGTACAGTTGACTGTACTCTTTATTGTTATATTCAGCCCTTGATAATGCCCATTTTGTTAAAAAAAAAATCAAAACAAGAAACATTATATATAAATCACAATAAATCAGGGTTTTTAAAAACAATTGTGAACTTCTTCAGTGATTATTATATTACGTGCATAACTATACACTGCTGGGGAAAAAGTGAAATATTTAATCAGCAACCTTTCTCCTAATCAGGTATTTACTGACTTCATTGTTTACACACATAATATTAAAAATATACATTGTTTCAGTGTGCGAGAGTTAAGCCGAATACTGCTTGCTTCCAAACTCTATAGCGGCCGGTAAGTAGTTATTTTTACTGTATAACAACACTTTTTTTTATTCCACTATATTCAGTCTTTTATTCTTCTTCGTGATATGTAATGAAATAAAAAGTTTGCATAAAACTTTAAAAACTATTTTTTAGTCGCACAGTTTTCTTTCTTTGTATATCTGCTATATAAACTGAGAACCAGCGGAATTAATAAAAAAAAAAAACAGAGCTATCTGGATGTAAAGTGTGGACTCAGTGGAGGTAAATAAGAGGTAAGTGGGACAGAATTAGCAGCAGAGGACTAAAATGTGTCCTCGGGGTTCCCAAAATGGATTTAGCCCCGCCCCACACTGTCAACTCGTCACCGAGCATGCGCAGACTTCTGGCAGGTTACACGAGTTTATTTTCAGCCTTTTTCTTGGAGACGGTTTGTGCTGGTGTAAACTAAGAGGAGGTCAAGATTCGTGCGCATATAGCAATGCGTTTCCCAGGCTATTGGAGTTAAAACCTGACTCGTCTGCGGAGCTCTGAGGTCTGGAGTTTAACGGCGACATGTGAAATGTTGCTGCGTGGTTTGTCTGTTTTTCCAGGCGGCGACGGACAGACCCAGCCAGGCTAGTGGAGCTAACTAACTTACTAGCTTGCTCGCTAGCTGGTAGCCAGGCCGCTCAGATAATATTTTTTTCGCGTTTCTGCTGGCCGAGCGTGCTGCATTTGCCACGGCTCTGTTTTCCTGAGAGAGTCCGGTAAGGTAATCTCCAGACTGTCAACTGCCACACATCGTTACTTCAATGCAGACGCGGAGTGGCCCACCAGCTTAGCTAATGTTAGCTACTTTATGCGCTGCGAGAAAGTAACTGGACCCTTTAAAGCAAGTGATATTCATCTGTTAGACGTCTAGTCCGCTCACGCTAACAAGACCCCGAGTAATTGTTGCTGAAATGCAGCGCTGATGCGTGCTATCTGTTAGCTAGCAGCCCTCGTCGCAGCACGCCGGTCATCTTGTTTTGGCTGATATGGCAGCCAGTGGATACTCCGACCTGAGGGAGAAGCTCAAATCCATGACTCCGCACAGAGACGACTACGAAAACAAGTGCGTGGACGAAACGAGCAACGGGAAACACCGAAAACGCAAGCACCGGGAATCCGATGACGACGAGTACGAGCACAGCGATGACAGCACGGACCTCCGGGAGCAGGAGGCCCGCCGGGTGAGGAGCAGCATCCAGCAGAAGACCATCTTCACGCCGGAGGAGTGCGCCCTCATCGAGAAGAAGATCGACGAGGTGGTTGCACAGGCAGAGGCCGGACATTACCGCGAGCACACCGTGGATAGAGCGCCCCTTCGGAATAAGTACTTCTTCGGGGAGGGCTACACGTATGGAGCCCAGCTGGAGAAGCGTGGTCCGGGTCAGGAGCGGCTGTACCGCAAAGGAGAAGTGGACGAGATCCCGAGTTGGGTGCACGAGCTGGTGATCAATCGGCTGGTGACAAACGGAGTCGTCCCAGAGGGGTTTGTTAACAGTGCAGTCATCAATGACTATCAGCCAGGTGGCTGCATCGTGTCACACGTGGATCCTTTGCACATCTTTGACCGGCCCATCGTGTCCGTGTCCTTCTTCAGTGACAGCGCTCTCTGCTTCGGCTGCCGCTTCCAGTTCAAACCGATTCGGGTGTCTGAGCCCGTGTTTGTCTTGCCTGTGAGAAGAGGAAGTGTCACCGTGCTTAGGTGAGTATAGCTGTGTTTGCTGTCATGTTTTGTGTTTTTGTGTAGTTCCCACGGGCTGCAGAGAGCAGTCACTAAAAGCCTCTTTTCCCCTCTCTCAGTGGCTATGCAGCAGATGACATTACCCACTGCATCCGACCACAGGACATAAAAGAAAGGCGTGCAGTAATCATCCTCAGAAAGTGAGTCAACACACTGTGATTTTGAAAAATTGACAATCCTAATTTAAACCTCTCTCTCAACCCCAGTCTTTCTTATTCTGCTTCTTCTTCTTTTTGGCAGGACTAGACCTGACGCTCCTCGACTGGGCTCTGACAGCTCGTTAAGAGCTTCTTTGGCACAGAAACCAGGTCGCCTGAAAGCCAAACGTTCTCATCGCAAAGCAGACCCTGATGCTGCTCACAGGTATCCACCCGCACGTGCTAACACACCAGAGGTCTTCATGGTACAAACTAAACTGAGAAAAGTCAGACAGCGCACGAGTATTTCATCTGATGAGAAACTGGTCAAAATGTAATTGGAAAACATAGAGGCTGCAATCAGTGAGTGCTAGGAAGGGGTACCAGAGTTTGGCATTAAATTCATACTGATTCCAGTCTCCTCTAAACTGAAACATTGATAAGTGTCTGGACAAGTGGTGCCACTCTCAGTATTTATGTAACGTTAATTCATTCTAACAAAGCCGGTGTTTAGAAATTCACAGCTGCCCCCTGAAAATGAGGCTGCTAGTCTCAAGCAGATTGTCTGCCCCTCAAGTCACAGTAACTAGGGCTATTAATGAGTCTTTTATGAAATGCACAGTTGGCATCGGTGTGAGTACTTCTTTAAGTGGCTCTAATTAATTCTCAGGCAAACAGCACAACAAACGCTTTCTCAATCAATAAATGAGGCAGAAAGCCTTGGCCAAAGATATTGTAAGGCTAAGTTTGTTGACATGACAGTACAAGCAATGCTTGTTTTTGCCAGCATAATTAGATGTGTGGAAAGTGTGATGTGTACAAACAAAAACATTTACCTATTTCTGCCAAAGAAAAAAAAAGATTCCTGTCAGGATGACAGGCTGCGGAGCGGAGTAGGTGATCCCATGTTGGGTCAAGATGATGTGTGTAAACACCAGTGAGTGGTATTCATCATACAGTCTGTTCAAGTTTAAACATGTAGAAAAGATATAGAGGGTGTCATATCTTGGTTTTTAAGTTGCTGTGACAGAAAAGCGTCTTCCACTGAGGTCAGGGACGATACTAGCCTCTGGTCTCGCTACTCACGTGGAAAACTGGGCAGCACTTAAGCAGAGCTCTAAGCTGTAATATTTTGTCATGGCTCAGAGGTGGTGAATCTGCAAGAATAAACGTGAGGTGTGTTAGTAAGATAACTCTGTGCGATGAAAGGGTTTGTGATGAATGACCCAAATGTGACTCCACCAGGCCGAGGGTTCTGGAGATGGATAAAGAGGAGAACAGACGTCCTTCACTGTCCCGTCATCGTCACAGCATCACCTCAGAGAACTACAGGAGACGCGGCCAAGACTACGACAAAGAGCAGGAGAGTTCAGGGCGCAAAGTCAAAATGAGGCGCCACTGAGGACTCCTTTCACATGTGAATATCTGGTTGTTGTTGTTTTTTTTTAATGTAAGCCCATCAGCCACAACATGAAAACTACTGACAGGTGAACAGGATGATCTCATTACAGAACAGCGTCGTTTGAATCCTCGGGGCCCTGGCGTTCATGTCAAAGTTACTCTGGCCAGCTAAACACTGGAGCACAGCAGGACAAACAGCAATGAGGAAAACATCTTAGCAGGACACACAGGCAGCCAAAGAATCTGCTGCTAGCATCACAGTGCCATCAGAGACACCCCTACCCCTATGGCATGATAGGTCAAATCTGTTTTGGCAACACTGAGTGCGGCCTGCACCGTTTTGAGCAGGTGGTTTTAATGTTATGGCTGATTATTATATTTCAGTATTATATTATTTGTTCATTCAAACTTGCTCCTTTTGTTTCAGTTTGGCACAGGGAGGGCAGTTATCATACTGTTGCTTTTTGATTTGAGTGGATTAGTTTTTGGCAGACAAAGCTTACATCTCTGCTACTTATTACAGCACTTGGAGTTATTCACTACAGTTAGGCTCTGTTGATAAACTGTTCAGTTAAATGAAACTTTTTGTTTGTATGTTCATAGATACCTAAAACTGGCATGTTTTGTTTTTTTTTTTGTAACCAAGATGTACAGACCTTGAGAGCTGAAAGGAGTATGGACTTGTAAAAAGGAAACCCTGGGCTGTAATCTAACTTGTTATAATGTACAATATGTTTATATAGTGTTTGATTGGAGGACTTTTATGGAGCGTTTGAGTTTTAGCACCTACGTTTCTGACCTGTAACTTCACTCAGTTCACTTTAGCCTCCATTTTGCAGTTTTAAGTTGCAGCAGACGTGAAACCGGATTTCTGTTTTACGATTCAACTCGGCCGCATGGCTTCTGTTGCTGGTCTGTCAGCTGGAGTGATGCACCATTTCAGGAGCAATGGAAAAACTCAGGTCTTGTTTTACACTCCTGTTTCATTCTGACGTTGTTGCTGTCCTGTGCTAGATCTAAATTTTTTTTCTTTTAAATAAGGTGAAATTGGGGTCAGTCAGAACTTTAATTTGAGCAGAATGACCTCCATTAAGTCCTGTTTAGTTTGGGTCTGAGCAGAAACAATTTCCTTGCGGTTTGCTGTGTAAACATAAATTTGTTGCTTGCTTCCAGTCAACCATGTTTGGCAGAGGTACTCATTAGATGACTGCTTAGTATGGAGTTACATATGAGCAAAAATAACCTTGGTTCAGAGGAGAAATTGCTTTCTAAAAACAGGACGTGGGGTGTTCATGGCTCTGTGTAGCTCGGCTAAAGTTGAAATGATTGTGTGGACAGTGAAGGAGCATAAAATGGTTTCATGGGTTTTTAGTTGTCATTTGTTTTGACTGACAAAGGTCCTCGCTAAATGAAATAAAGCTGAATTTGCCTCTCCCGAGTCTATTTATTCTGCCTGCCATACTGACAAATATGTATTTGTTACATTTTTAAGTGCAGAATTTGAGATTAAATGATCTATTGAGAAATCTTATTTTATATCTAATATCAGTAAGAATAGAATAGAATTCAACTTTATTGTCATTGCACAGGTACAGGGCAACGAAATGCAGTTTGCATCCATCCAGAAGTGCTTTAGCCATGATCGAGAAGCTGAAACATAGCACTACAATTTACTGCAAACTTTCCAGCCACTGCAAACTGCTAAACAAATGCAGTTATGAACTTTTTTTTTTAATGGTCTGATTCTGTGGTATCAGAAATACAATTTCTTCTGGAAACTTCAATCTAGAGTACTCCCATTTTATCATTTCAAAGCAGAAAGCTGACGTAAGCAGTTTCCTCACAAGCTCCACCTCATGAACTAAGTCAGGGTATTCATCTAAAGTTTCCTCTACAAACTGCTGCTGAATTTAACATCTGATCCAAATGAGCTGTTTATGTTTTTACACTATGTTGAACTGATGAAATTTAACTTCAGTGAAGGCTTGCTGAAAAGCCTAAAAACCTTCTTTCTTGTCAGCCACTTTGAGTAGGAGAGAACTTTCATCTTCACTGAAATCTCATCTTATAGCTTTGGAATAGTTAATTATTAAGTGATGATTTAACTTAAAGGGAGAACCACAAAAAGGAAAAAAGCTGCCCACATATATATATGTATGTGTGTATATATGTATTTGTTACATTATTTTTGGAAATTCAGATAAATGTATAGAAATAACCCGATTAGTTAGAACAACTGTACAGAAGAGAGCCGGACAGTTATTGAAGGTCTGTTGTGCCAGAGCGTCACCAGGGGGCGCTAATGCACCTTTAACGATGATTATCATCCGAAATTTTAAAAAAGGACGAAGAAGCCACCAGCTGTTAGCTACTGTTTATGGCATACTTATGGCAGCAAACGACAGTCTTTTTTTATTTGCCAAAAAAGCATCAAAAGACGTGTTCTGTCAAACTCCAATGGTTCTGAACCTGAATATCACATTTTCTTCGCACTGAGTGGTAAGCATATTTATCAGGAGGGTGGAGAGATAACTTATATAATGGACTGCTAACAAGGCTAACCAGCTGGCTAGCTGCTAACAATGAGAAACGCTTTGTTTTTGTCTGCGTTGTTATTCGGACAGCTGTGTAACTTTACTGTCTGTCAGTATGTTACTCGTTTCCGTCGACGTATTTTTCGACTGTTTTTGTAAGGCTAGAGATGAGAGGGGAGGTCGGCGCTAAAATACTGTCACAACTCGTTAGTAGTGAGACCTTCAAAAGTTTGAGTGATTCCAGATGTTTCACAGAAACACTTAATGAAGTCTCCTCTCTTAAATTTCCAAGTCTCCCTTTGGAAAAATGCCTCAGCAATGTATTTGGAGGCTGTTAAAGGACCAGTTATGCAAGCAATTAGTTCGTTTGGATATAACCCAGAGCATGACTAAAGCAGTAACCGCAATAATATAATATTATTTGGAGGTAAAAACAGAAACAAGATAACAAAACAGATAAAACTAGGTGAGTGATTAGCAGACTCTAAAAGTTGTTTCTGAAGAGGAGAGTTAAAGAGGAGTAAGAAAAGTTGAAACAACACCATATGCTTCTGTCATGACCTGCTTTCCACACTCTTTCTCAAAAGCACCAAGAGACAGATAAAAGAAACGGACTAAACAGGGGGTTAATCAAACCTTAAGCATGGTTAAGGTTCCTCAAAGTCTGGAGCCACATTCTGCAAACTTGACTAATTTGGTCCAAACACATTGTCAGTGAAATGCTGAGAACGCATTGCACTGTTCTGCATCGTGATATCACATGAAAACAGGCAAAGAACTCTCTTTAGCAAGCAGCAGAATCAGAGCATCTTGGATTCATGTAAAGACAGTTGACTCTGAGAGAAATTAAACATTCAGAAGAATTCTCCAAAATGCCAAATATCTTGAAGGCTTGTTTTAAGGGCAAAAGATCAGCACACCAAGATTTTTTCTTTTCAGTTTACTACTCTTATTATGAAGTCAATTAACATTAGAAACTTTTCCACAGTACTCTTACGGTGAACATACTGGCAGTCCAGTCAGCAGGATAAACTGCAAATCCTTTAATCCTGTGGGAGAAGTCTAACTTTGCCCTTTCTACATTTGCCATGTGATATGTTTAGTATTTGGTCAGTAATCTATCACACAGATGGAAAAGAAGAAAATTGCATTTTATTTGTATAATGTCTTTGTTAGTGTCATATATAATGGCAATGGCAGGTTTATATATATTAAGATAAAAACCTAAGAATCTGTGCAGGTTTGCAGTGCTTTAAAGTGAAAATGGCAAAAATAAAACTTTACAACCTCCCATTCACACACACTCACAGCTATTAAATGTAGAGTTTGTTTTTGTTTTTGAATGTCGGCAAAGACGGAGCGCTGCCTGTCCTCTGTCAGTTGAAGTCTAGTAGGATATGCTGCTGCTGATGGTGGTGCTAATGTGTCTGATATATATATATATATATATATATATATATATATATATATATATATATATATATATATATATATATATATATATATATATATATATATATATATATATATATATATATATATATATATATAAATAAATAAATAATATTTTTTCACGCTTAAATTAGCAGTTTGAATGCGGTGGTATAATTAAGCACTATTGTGACAGCAATCAGGATATTGATGTAAGTATTGACCTGATGGTAACAGAACAGTGACCTCTGTTCTGATAGTCAAAGTGACACCTCCATGCTGTATGTGCTGTAACTAGATGACTCAGGGATGCACCGGGTCTATAAATAGAGCGCTCCTTTGGTTTTGGGACCCTGTGCCTCTTGCAGGGAGCGAGGACACAGAGTTGTTTGAAATGGTTTTGAGTAATATCTTATAGCTATTTGTGGATATCAGGCATCTGGAGCTAAACGCGATAAGCTCAACAAACTTTCGGCTTTGTACAAACTAAAAATACATTTCTATCACTGTCATGTTCAGTTATAGAAGCTTACAATCAGCTTAAACAAGCTCCTTAACTGAAGTTTTGCAGTGCACTGGATCATAGACCTCATAGTGGGAGGGATGTTTTACCAACAGACTGATGTGTCACAACAGGAAAATCCCAGGTGTCATCAGTAAGGGCTGGTGTACTGTAATGAGCTTAGGAGCGCAATTAATGGGATTGATTACACCTGTGGAAAAAGACCATGACACAAAAGTCTGCTTTAAATTAGCTTGCCTTTCTATAACACCTAGCTATGAAAGAAAAAAGAAAGGAATATCGTTGTATCAAGCCCAGTTAGGCGAATGCATGTCAGACATTGATCCTTACTTTTTTTTTTTAAACAGAACCTTTATTGTGGCTGTTTCAGGTCTAAAATATGACCTTAGTTGCACCATATTCAAGGCAACCGTTGCAGACATATTTAGTTCCTGATACTAAAGCAGTGAGCAGAGCCCTGAATGGTGTAGTCAGCTACACCAGTCTGTGAAGCTCTCTTCATGTAACTACATCACTATTAACTCAGTGACAATTCTGAAGCATGTCAAAACTGAGCTGTCAGGATTCCCGCTAACAATAATAGCCATGTTTGTTTATGTAACACTGTTTCTGCCAGCACTTTCTGACATGTTTAGTTATTCTTTAACTGGGAAGGGATGCTGCTTTAAGAAAGATGAGAGCAGGTTTTGTCATTCTAAGAAATACTCTGTGGCTCGTAGAAGTATTGACATAAAGAGTGCTGAAAGATTAAGAACCAAGCCCTTCATTCAAGGTATAAAAGCTTCAGTTTATTTCTTTAATGTGTCCACACATCTTTGAAGAATACTCTGCTCGATGTGTGTGAAGTTATTCATCATATTAAATAGAAATGTTGCTGTGCACACTATTCCACTTTCATGAATTATTCAGACTTCAACACTTTAGAGTGCTGTTGCATACAATTATTTCTAAACGAAGAGAAACCCCCAAAATGTTGTTTTCCATCTGACAGTCAGTCATATCTTGTGTTGCCTTCTGCTCTTCCAAATGCATGCCGTCTCCTTTTCCAAAGGCTGACCACGAAAAAGGAGAAGATGAACTTCCAGAGCAGTCGGAGGCGAGGAGAGGAAGGCATCGCTGTAGTGATTGACTTTCTGCTGTCTAATGCCCGGCTGGTTCTGGGAGTTGGAGGTGCGGCTCTGCTGGGGATCGCTACACTGGCAGTGAAACGGGTGAGTGCTTTTTGAGTTTGTTAGTACCACATCACAACATCTTTCCCAAGCCCAGTGAGTATGGAAATATTGTGTATCTAAAGGGATGAATGACAGATTCCTCATCATTTGTTCATCATTTTTGCCTTTTCTCGCCTTTATACATCACTCTTGTAGCTGCCAGTAACAATAATTTTAAATTCTGATCTAATAATATAATATAATGTATGTGATTCTGAAAAAGATCATTATGCACAATGAGTACTTTTACTTAATGTACTTTAACTGTGTTGCAAAAGGGATGAAACAAGTAAAAGTAATAGTGCAAAATCTGAATTTTGCACTATTACACATGGATCTAAAAATCATGCCTTATGGCATCTCTCCCCATTTTCTTTGCTGTTTTTACGTCAGTGTTAAATATTATAATCTCTTATGATTCTTTCACCCTCATCTATGCTAAACCATTTAAAAAAAAAAAAAAATTCTTACATGCACTTTGGACTGCACAGGTCCTGAGGATGGTTCTGTCTATCAACGTTTATTTGCCTGTGGGTTGTGATGGTGTATGTAATTGTATTTGTGGAGTGTACTCATGGCTGCACGTCTGTGACAATGAGTGTTTTCATTCAGCTGATAGAGCGCGCAGGCCGCGCAGCAGATGACGAAAAGGTGGAGCAGAAGATGGCTGAGAGCTGGGAGGAGTTGAGTTTGGTCTCTGCTTCCCCAACACTCATCAGGAAGGGCATAGAGGGTGTGGTGATGAAGCATGTCACCAAGGCAACCAAACAGCAGAAAGGTATTTGAGCGACTGAAAGTGGGCACACAAATACACAGAACGTATCCTGCGTGACACCTTCTGTTATTATATCACAGCTGTTCTCTTTTCACTCAGCTGATCTCTGCCAGCAGCCTCAGATGCTGGACGTGCAGACTAAACCGGAGTCAAAGTCCAAGAGGCTCCAGCTGTGCGCCCTGACTTTGCAGGTACACTCTGACACTTCACCTCTGAGCCCTTGAAGAGAGAGAATATGAAGTCTCAGCAACTGCTCTGTAGTTCCTCTGCTGCTGTTGGCTCATTTATGTATGCGCGTCCAGCATGTTTTGTTAAGTGCAGTGCTTAGGGGATACATATTTATTATGCACTATTAGGCTGACAGAGCCCCAAGAGCCCTGCCAATTCAAAAAACAGTGTGTGCTGGGCAAGCAGAAGATACAGAAGAAGTCAGACAAGCATGACATTGCTCTGAGGTATTGTGCATAACATCCACATAAGCAGAGAAATTAGTATAAGATAATAATTTCTTCAGTAAATGTTAGCAGTGCTTTTAAATGGTCAAATCAAGAGTTGCAGTATGAACTTTGGGAGTTTCCTTGCATGATGACTATAAATAGCAATAGATGTGTTAGAACAAAGTAGGGAGTATTAAAACTGATTTTAAATTATGTGAACTGTTCAGGAGCGTCTGCAGCAGTACTACCACACAAGGGCGGCGCTCTCTGCCCAGGAGGTGCAGAGGGCTCAGTCTGTGGCTCTGGACATCTGCACTGAGATCCAAGGTTTTCTGCACAGCCGTCACCCAGACATGCCTCTGGGTGATATGACACTCGGCGGTTCTCTGCTGGATGATTTGCAGGTATACACAACAGAAATATATTTCCCGCTGATGGGGAAACGAGCCTCTGATTTTGTCTAGCAACATCTTGGAATTGTTTTGTTATGTGCTGGTCTTTAGGTGGTCAGTGCAGACCATGCGTGCCTGCTGGTGCCTCTACAGCTGGAGTCTTCTCTGTGGCGTCTCATCCCAGGAGAGGAAACGTTGCTCACACATCCTCTGCACTGGATGGTCCGACGGATCAATCTAGAATATTTTCCCAAAGGACGCAGCTACTGGGACAGGTGATCACCACACATTTTTTTTATGTCTGTATTAAATCAAACACATGTGTAGCATATTAATATAGTGTATTGGCCTCCACTTTCCATTTTAGAAGCAAAATTAATAGAATTTGGGGGTTTTTGAGACGCTGTTAAATGGATGAAACAAGGGTCTCTACTTGTGTCTTGCAGGTATTTGGTGGGCGGCTATCTGTCTGCAGAAGCTGTTGTGAACATGTTCAGTAAGGCTGTCATGGAAACTGTGAACTGGCCGTCAATCAGCAGCACTTTGGACTGTGTCGTCAGACCTGTACTAGGAGGACCTGACCTGAGATTGGAGATCCGGTGTGTGCCCATGCTTAACTGCTGATTTGTTGAAAATTGTGTTGTTGTTTTTTAAATAGTAACATGTTGTATTTAATAGTTCACTGCTGACATTACTTAATTAATACAGTTTGATATTGTATGACGAAGCGCACACACCATTCTTGAAATGAGTCTCTGGATCTAGAAAGATGTATTAGTCCAGATTAGTTTGTGATATACGCTCAAAAGGTATAAATATTTATAAATATTTATATTTGATGCAAGATAGACCTAGCTTCACCCTCAGTATAATTTTCATTCAAACCTGAGTTTATGAGTAATCTAACCAACAAACATACTAACAAACTGAGTGATGGGTATAACTAAGAAAATAATAAACTCTACAGAAATGTCTGTTTGCATTGAACTGACACTCCTCTGTTGTCATGCTGCAGGCCTGGAAATGCAGTCGAAGGAGCAGAGAGCGACTATCAGCCCTTGTTTGTCTCTATGTTGCCTCTGTTGAGCGAGGGCGATGTGGTTTTGACCGCCCAGCCAGAGTTTACGTCTCCTTGGGTGAACGCCTGGCATCTCTCTCTCTACCCGTGGGAAACTCAACGTCTGGCTCAGCTTGATGCAGCCGACAACGGCTACCGCAAACACACCCTTAAAATACTCAAAGCGGTGTGCAGACAGAACCCTGCCCTGCGACCGCTCAAAGCCACCCCGCTGGCCAATCTCATCCTGCACCTTAGCGACTCCGAGAGCGACTGGTCCGAGACCAGCTTGGATGTAAGATTCCAACAATGTATCACAGAGCTAATTGGCTACCTCGAGCAAGGGGCGCTGCACAGTTACTTTAAACCAGCCGTCAATCTGCTGAGCGGCTTGTCAGAGGACCAGGTGGACCAGATGGGCTTCATGTTCTACTGTGCTGTGTCAGAGCCGGAAATACTGCTTATTTAACGCTGCACACCCACAGCATGTCAGTTCTCTCAAGCTCTGACATGCAGAGATCAAAGGAATAATCTTATCTGTGATGTCTGGTTCAAGGCTCCTTGTCTAGCGCCTCCATATTTGACACAAATGAAAAGGGCACAGTTGCTGTGGCATAATGGCAGGCACCATGGTTTGATGTCTACGCTGGTGGAGGAGACGTTACAAGGAGGCTGCAGATTTGCCAATCAGGCTAAACAAGGCACTCTGAGGAAAAGAGACAGGCAAAGAGTTGAAAAAATATTTGTCAGAATGTCTGAAATGGTGTGTCAGACCTTTAGATTTGTGTGGTATCTTTCCCAATTACACAGCTCAATATATCAACAGCAGAAGAGGACAATGGCTTGTTCCTTTATCCTCTGATTAACGGTGTGTGCCCCGAATCATCTTCTTAGATCACTGAAATGTTCTCTATGCAGATCAATAATAACATGATGAAAACCACCAGCTGTTGCTGCACTATCCAGTGTATCTGAGTTGGGCTTATTTAACTCATTGTGAACATTTAAATATAATGATGGTTTGAAGTGCTGAGCATTTTTCTTTGTCTTGTTTAGTCATCTGTCTGTTGTGAGTCGTTTCTGGGTATAATAACCCTTTAAATTATGCTTTGAACCTTCCTAATGATTTTATGCAGTTTTTTTTTTTTTTTTTAAATACAGAGTGAATGTGGTGGGAATATTTTAATTGTGTGCTTTGATGGTCGTAAGAGAAATAGTTTTTCTGTGAGTGAACAGCAAAACTGCAAATAAAAATGAAAAGCTTTTATTTAGATTCCTGTAACTTTGTTACATTAAAAAGTGTTTTACGTTTATGAACCTATAAGGTGGCATGTATTGTGAATTTCAAATGAGTCATGGGGGTACCTCAAACCATTGCTTGTTAGGCCTCTTACAATATATTCATTCAGCGAGCTGTGAGCACTGAAGCCCACTCACCTGTGGTTCAAACCCTATGTTTGTGAGGAGCAGCCTCAGAAGAAAGTTGGTTTAAGAGAAAGGTGGATTTAAAGGATAAGGGACTAAAGAGGGATGAACTTGGAGGCGGCACCAGTGCCCAGAAAAAATTAAATAAAGATCATTTTGACCTGTGTGTTATGCAAAGCTGCTCCAGTAAAACAATAAAAATATGGAGCTGGAAATAAACATAACAGGTGTCCTTTGAAATAATTTGACATGCTCTTATGTATTAACCTGTCTTTTATTTCATTCGTTTCTTTGTTAAATCCAGAAACGAATTGAACATCCTTTTCCACATATAAAATAATCAGGTCCCATCATGCCTTAAAGACCTCATAGTACCATATCACCCCAACACAGCACTTTGCTTTCAAACTACAGACTTATTTCAGGTTCATATGGTCTTTTTGATAAAATTGAGAAACAACTCTCCATTAGTTATGCAGCATAAAGCTATGCTGTGTTTTTAACTGCAACTTCCTTTTAAAAGGCAGGTTTTCTTTTCCACTGTTGCCAAGTACTTGTTCATAAGGGGTCATCTGATTGTTAGGGTTTTCCTGTGGTAGGAACTGTTTCTAAGATTTGGTGCCAAAAGAACCTGAACTTAATAGGATTAAAAAAACAAATATATTCTAACAGGGTTTCTGTAGGCTGAACTACTTCAGTCAAATTAAGTGTCGATCCTCTGTTTTTAAGGTAGTATTTCTAATATGAGCAAGCTGACTTCTATTTTAATTTCTACGTATACTTTTCTAAACCTAATGCAATGTCTTAGTTTTATTGTTCAGATTCAGCCGTGTTTTGTGTTGGGTGTAGTGTGATGCAATTAACTAGAGTAATAATAGTGATAAACATTATTTATGTAAGACCTTTAAGTCCTTTGACAAATACACAAAATTAGAAAACAAAATTTGGCTAAAACCAGCCAAATATCAAAGACACACAAAAAACGCAGTAGACAGTACAACAAAAGACACTGCATTATTGTGTAGACATGTTAAGTAAAAAAAGTGTGCTTCCATTAAAATAAACTCAACAGATAAATAAAATGACTGGTTAGTATAATATAATTCAGGCTTTAAAACAATCAGAGCGTTAAATCAACACTGTACCACACACCGATAATGACAAGCTTCATGAACACGTGAGTTTATTTTGCAGCTTGTATTTGTCTGTAAGTGCCCTCTTGAGTTGAAACCAGTGACCGGAAGTGTTCATTATCGAGTCTTGCTGCAGTGCGGACCTCCCGCGGGGCTTCACATTAAAAGCACCCACTTTGACGTCTCAAGGAACGGGAGCGTCTCGGCGTCTCTCCCTGCGGCTGCCCGTCACAAGGTTAAATATTTGCAAAGAGGCACATGTTTTAGACTCAAAGTTAGCTTGCTAATTGCGAGAAAAAGAGGAACACGTATCCCGGGAGAAGGTCAGCAAACCGTGTGACTTGAGCCCGCAGGGAACTTTCGCTTCTCCGTCGACTTTTCTGTGCTGCGTGTTTGTGGAAACGCCGCTTGTTTGCGCTGAAACGCAGTGGTTAGGAGGACCCACATTGAAGTTTCAATCTGGTTAACTTTCAATAACATTATAGTTTTGTTGCAACAAAAAATTTCGCAACTGTTTTTATTTATTTTTTGCCTCCTTGGTAGCGGTTGTTGTTGTTGGGTCCCGTGTGAACAGCTGACTCACGGACTGTAGGCTGGGCGGCACCGCGACATGGCGGTGTTTGAGCCCGTAGCCTACTCTTCCTCCCCTGCGGAGTAGATCAAAGGTACTCGCTGATACCCTCCTGGGGGCTGACCCTTCACCGAGTCAAGATGATCGGGTCACCGGACCTGCTGGCCTTCACCAGCACGGAAGGCTTTGGGGGAGAGGAAGACGAGCAGGAGGCTCAGGGTCTACCTGAAGAGCTCTCTGTCCCTCGCTTCCCCTCTTCTCATCCCTGGAGCACAGCAGCACAGTTTCACAGAGACTTCATATTGGTGGCTGAGTTCTCAGAGCAGGTGTGTTTGCTTCATTCAAACAAAAACTGCTGGTTTCTTACTGTGATCGCACTTGTTTTAAACGGGATCCCATGTTTTTGGGGGGTTATTTTCTGTCTATATAGTTTTAACAGGGTGGATTCTCATAAACACAAAAAAAGCTTCGAATAATGGGGTCAGTACACCTGCAGGTAATCCCCGTGTGCTTGATATAAAGGTGTATGAGGCATTGGAGAAGGGGTAGCTTTAATATGGTCATCTTATGCACAATCAGTCAATCATGGTATGAGCTGAGGAACTACATCAAGTGTAGGATAATGAAAGATTATTTTGAACTGTTATGTGAAGCTATTTTACAGTTAAATAATACAAATATGGAGCTTGTAAAGTGTCAAATGGGATACGCCAAAGTTGGACCCCCATATTTACTGATTCTCCTTCAGAAACAATAGGTGTTGAAGTATTGCAAACCCATCTGCTAAAGATTATTTTGTAAAAAAAAAAAAAAAAAAGTTTAAGTACATTTATAAATTCCCAGAAGAAAGTTAAAGACAATCCAGGCCTAGGTTTATAACCCTGCTTTATCTGCATTAAGGTGCATAGGTATTATAATAGCACGGAATCACTTGTTACACACATATAATCAGGCTGCATTCTCTACAGTGCAACCATGTTTACTCCAATACAAACAATATATTTCCTGCTGTTTTCTAGATACTTATGCATCACTGTGTTGCAGCAGATAGTGAGTTGACGTTTATTCATTCAGGAAGTCTCTTTAAGATTAAGATCTTTTTGTCAAGACAGAACTACTGAATGATTAACAGGAAATACTCTCCAAGTCAATCACACAAACGAGCCACCTCTCACATAGAGGGACGCCGAATCAAAAAGTTACAAATAATAAATTAGCAAGTGCAACTTCCCACATTGTTGCGTATCTGTAACCGGAAGGTCGCTGGTTCGATCCCCGGGCTCTCTGTCCTGGTCGTTGTGTCCTTGGGCAAGACACTTTACCCTACCGCCTACTGGTGTTGGCCAGAGGTTCTGTCAGTCTGCCCCAGGGCAGCTGTGGCTACAACCATAGCTTACCTCCACCAGTGTGTGAATGCACGAATGGATGAATAGTGGCATTGTAAAGCGCTATATAAATCCAATCCATTATTATTGCTGGGGTTCAGTGATGAAGGATGAATAAAACACATGGCATGACATGAATACACAAAGGCAAGTAAAGACATAATATTAAAACAAAAACAACAAATGAGAAACCAGGTTTAAGCATTTATGGTAATATTAGTCTTAATTTTGTCATCATTCTTTATTTCTGAAAAAGCATAAAAATCATCTGAAAACAGCTTTCTTCTGTTTATAAGGACGCCCCTTGTAAACAAGTACATTTTAGGATGTCTGCTCCCAGCGGTATCATACAGATACACGTTCGGCAGTTTGCACCTCAGGCATGTTAAAAGTTCACGACAGTAAAATTAGAAAAAGACTCAACAAGTATTGCTTGTTTGGAAGCTTTGCCAGGAGAAAGGCTATTCTCTCTAAAGAGAACATGGCAGCAGAGCTTGTTAAGTTTGTTAGCGTTAATCTGAACAAAACGCAAGACTTCTGGGACATTTGAACAGATGAGATCAGGATGGTGATGTTTGACCATAATGCACAGCGCCATCTTTGGAGAAAACCAAACACAGGGCACCTCATACTAACTGTTAAGCACGGTGGTAGAGGGGTGGTGATTTAGGTTTGTTTCACAGCCACAGGACCTGGACTCCTTACAGTCATTGAGATGCCCATGAACTCTTCTGTATATCAAGGAATTCTAGAGTCAAATGTGAGGCTGTGTCTAAAAGCTAAAGCTTTGTGCAAACTGGATCGTGCAACAGGCCGATAATCCCAAGCACAGCTGCAAATCTACAACAGAACGAATAAAAAACAGAAAAAAATCAAGCTGTTTCAATGGCTCAGTCAAAGTGTGCACATCAATCGAAATCTGTGATGGGACCTTACCATAGCTATGCAGAAACAAATGCCTGAAATTCTCAATGAACTGAAGTAATGCTGCTAAGAGTGGAACAAAATTCCTGCATAATGGTGTGAGGGACTGATAAAGTCATAGAGGAAATAATTACTTCATGTTATTGCTGCTAAAGACGGTTCTACAAGCTATTAAGTCATGGGGTGTGTTGAGTTTTTCTCATGACTGTGAATGGCTTTTCTGTAGACATTTTCTTCATCTTATTTAAGGCTCTAAGAACAGAGGGTGTGGTATGCTCCATATGTGGTAAAAAGCCCCTGAATCAAGTTTGTGATTTTTGGACTACCTAAATAAATCCACAAATCTAAAATTAAAGCCAGATGATTAGTGACTGATTTGATTACATCTCTACAAACCCCCTGCTCTGTGTCTCCAGGTGGGTCCATCTCCTGTGCTGACAATACCGGAGGACTCCAGAGTCCTCGGGTCATTTGACCTCAACCACTTCTCTGTTCGCATCATGTCTGTGGATTACCAAGCGTCTGGCCCCGGCCACACCCCTCCATCCTCTCCCGGCCCCCGACTCAACTTCAGCGAGGACTCCAAAGTAATCCTGGGAGATTCAGCAGAGAATGCGTTTGCATATGTTCATCACCTGACGCTGTACGACTTGGAGGCTCGGGGGATGGTGCGCCCTTTCTGCATGGCCTACGTGTGCTCGGACCAGGTGAAGCTGATGGACAACTTTTCTGAGCTATCGACACGCTTCGCTGAGGCAGCTGAAAGCCTCAAGACGGGAAACAGACAAGCATTTTCTATTGAGCTGCAGAGAAAACTACAGGAGCTCGAGTAAGAGCAGCACTTTTTACTTTGATTAAATTGGACGGTTCTGTGCAAAACTGTTTGTACTAAAATATCCAAGCCACTTACTTCTAAATATCTTTAATTTGAGCAGATTAAGAGCGTAAATTGGAAGGAATAATGAAGACGGCCTGAAGAGAGTGAAAATGCTTCAATTTCTATCTCAGTGGTGAAAAGGGGAAGCTGTTAAAGAGGAAGCAGTCACAAGCTCAAGCATCACTTCATTTATCAAAAAGGATGCTTCTTATTTTTCAGATCCTCCTGTGTGGCCTCTTGTTTATTTGGCACAGCTGCATTTAGTGATAATTTCACTGTAACTTTGAATTTCTAGCCTCAAGCCTAAGCCTAACCTGAAAGAGGAAGGAGCTGGATACCACCTTCCACTAGTAATGACTTGTAATGTGCAGGGTTGGTTAGCAGGTCTAACATTAGGCCCCGCCTTCCCTGATAACCTTTTGCTAACTTTAACCTTCTTTTTGTTAAAAGAACTGCATCCCCCAGCTAAAAATCAAATGGATTTTTAATGTAGGATCTTTTACTTTTACACAAATCCACTCACTTGCTTATAACACAGCTCTTCAGTCATCAAATCTCAGGGATGCTTTTATGTTTTAAAAAACATGTATAAACCCACATAAGTGTGTATTCAGAAATGTAGACTCAGAAGTATCTTGGGCATGGTTGTCATGGTAATTTTGAACTTTTAATGGTTTCTTTGAACTGTTCTTTTTTTCAGGGTGGATGATTGTACAGCAAAAATATCTAATGACTTTAAAAAACAAAATTCAGCTGCGCAAACTTGAATTTATTTTGGACTTTTGATAATCTCTGATACAAACAGATTCAAGCACCCCACTTGAAAGCCAGTGGGGTGCTTGAAACAGAAGATTATTTTGGCTAAGATTGTGGCTCGTCTTCTCAAGAAATTTAGCTTTTCCCAGAAGTTTGTAGTTCATGGCAGCCTTGAAACTGTGACACCACTGTTAGTTAATTAAGGGCTGCTCACCACATGTTACTGCCTGTGTTTCAGGTACAGACGGCTGACCCTTCGTAAGGACGCAGAACGTCAGACAACGGTAAATGTGTTGACAGAATCTGAAGGAGAAAGTGAAGAGCTCGAAGCTGTGGAGCGTTCAGTCTTAAATCACAGAGAGCTCCTTCGTCAGGTCGCATCTTACCCAAACAGGAAGCTCAAACAGCCTGACTTCTTGCCCTATGACCCAGCCACCTCTCTCACGGATCCATTGCTGTTGCCACCTTTTGAGCCATGCTTCTCATTCTCCACCCCCTCCTGCAAGTCAGAGCACCACCTGAAGCCACTGGAGGAGCTTTGCAACGAATACTACCTGTCTCTTACGAAGGACCGGCTCAAAGACACAGAGCGACGTCTCCGTGGTGACAGAAGTGTCCTGCGAACTACTTATGCCACACAATCATTGTCCAGGAGACTAACACTCACCAACTTCCTGTTTGAGCTATGGAGCCCGGACGATGGTGATGAAGAGGGCACTGAGGTGGAGCTGCCGAAGGACATGGGGAGTAAGAGGACTGGCGGGGCTTTTCAGCCAGAACCACCAAGCATGGAGTCGTTCTTCTCCTGTGTGGAGGAGATCCCAATCAAACTGGAGGCAGCAGAAGCACATACACTGACCCCTGGTCCTGGTCCTGGCACAGAGATGACGGGGAGTGTAAGCAGCAGTGACAGCATCGAAGTGCTCGGAACTGAGAAGTCGTACATGACGCAGCATGTCGCCGACAGCAGAGGTACGGCAGTGCGGAAACATTTCTCAAATAAATGTTTGGCGGATTGGGTATTTTTGTTAGTCAATTCATATAAGAACAAAAATAACAAATAGTGTCTGGTTGTTGATCAAGAGTGCCAAATATATCAGAACCGGCCCACCCAAAGGTCTAATCGGGTCCACTGGGTGGCTTTCAATAAACTCTGACATGTTTGATTTTGTCTTATATTAATTAAATACCACAGGGACTCAGTTTGAACATTTGATCCTCTGCTCCTGTGTGGATGTCTGGGATTTAAGCAACAAATGATGGTTTAAAGAAATATCAATGAAAAAAAGTCTTTCGGCTTTTCATTACATATCTAGTGAGATTAAATGCTTATTTTAAAATTAAAAAAATGAAACAAAAACCTTTCTCTTCCACAGACACACCAGTCGGAATGACAGAGAGTTGCAGCAGGCGTGCAGCAGTAGACACTGGCATCAGACACCCGCGAGCTTATGCAAAGCGTGCCAACAGCGAGGACAGCATTGAAGTGCTCAGCACCACAGAATCCATCCTTACCGAAGACCTCACCGCCATCACAGAGGAGGAAGCAGAGCTGCAGCCTCTTAGCAACGGCTTTGAGAATGAAGAAGAACTACAGATGGTGGATAAGTCTTACAAAGTCCTCCAAGAGGAAGAGACACTGAATGCACCTGCTGCAGTAGGCGAGGATGAAAATGATGGGCCTGATGAGGAAGATCAGTGTTGCGTTGAAAGTGAAGAGCCTTTGGAGCAAACAATGGTTACTGATGACATCATGATCAAAGAGCAGCCAGGCGCCATAAAGATGAATCAGTTTCGCAAAGACAACAGTGAAGAGAAGACCTCCAAACTACTGCAAGGTAACACGTTGTGCAACTATTCATTTCTCAAGCTCTCGTTATTACATCCATGCTATAAAACTATGAAAAACATATATTCACTTTGTCGGTATGGTTTTTATCCGTTTTAAATAAAATCTGCAGCAACACAGAAATTAATGAGAAGCTATTTTAAAAATGTGGAAAATATGCATTTGTAATCGTGGCTTAGTGCAAATTTAGTTGGGGTTTTTTTTTCTTCTGACATAATTTAAAATTATAACAGCTGATCATTTAATAAAGCGCTTAACTGCTAGGGAAAGTAGCTGATTACTGTAGTTTTTTTAAAACATATAAAATATTGTTATTACTCCACAGCTGACGAAGCGATGAAGCCCTCACCTGAGGTTCACCAGAAGGTGCGGCTGATGCCCCAGGACAATGCGAACTTTGCACCTGGTTCCTACATGGCCGAGGTGGATCGTTGGTCTTCCCCCCGCCCTCCCCTGAGGCTGCTGAGTGTTGATGAGGAGTCAACACTCAGCAGCATCAGTTTCACTGAATCTTCAGAGCCCCCATCCCCCATTCAAAATATCCACAGCAACATCTGCTGGGATAAGAGGAGGAGGAGAAAGGCTGGACTCAGAGCCCTCAGGTTTATCAAGCACAACTCGTTCTCCCAGCATGCAGTGTTCTGTCTCCTGAGTGGCCGGCCACTGGTTGTCATCGGAGGAGATGAGAACCTAGTCAGGAAGACGGTGGATGCTCTGACCCTCTTCCTGCCTGCTCCTGGTCCTCATAGAAGTGCTGTGAAGATGTGTTTGACCACGCCCCTTCAGCTGACTGACCTGCTCACCTGGAGACTGATGGGAGTGTACAGGTGAGGGCTATCTGCCATCCTGCTGTTTTGTTTGTTTATTTTTATGCATTTATTTTTGAGTTGGCAGTAAATATTTCGGTAACAGGGTGGCTAGTGGCTAATGCTAGGTTACTGGTCAGCACTAACCAGATACCTGCTAACGTATAAATAAAATAATATTTCACTCGCCAAAACCAGAGTACAGACTTGTTAAAATACATTACAAGTCCTGCTTTTTTTGTTTCGTAACTTCATTAAGGTAATTAAAAGTCAGCAACCTCATACCGATGAGATGTCCAGTTCATTGAGCTAAGGTTAGAGCTAGCAGGCAGCTATGGCTTATATCCACTAGCCCTCAAATTGGCCAAACCATTAATAATGCATGACTTTAAACCAAATACAGTTTAACTGGAGATCTTATAGAGAAATTTAAAAAGTATGACCCTCCCTACAGTTGTAATGAGCGAGGAGGGGACATTAGCCAAAAAGTTTTTGTCCCAGACTGTAAACATGTTTGTCTGCTGTCAAGTTGGGTGCTTTAACTGTATATAAACGCTTTTAATCAGGTGGCCATTTAAGGTGAATGTCAGACCTGGAAACATTAAGTTCTGTCACCACCTTTACAAACTGAGCAGCTGAGGTTTATGCTTTTCATTGTTTACTTGCTAAGTTTATGGGTCTAGGTAGCTTCAAGTTGATCCGAAATGACAGTAAACTGACATGTGTAGAAGGCTACAGCTTATTTCTTTTTTTCTTCAGCTTCAGGTCATAAATGAAATTTATTAATGTCACATCCATGTCATGGTTTCTTGCACCAGATCATCCTCAGCTTCTTTTTCCACCATCCTTCCTTCTCTGAGTCGCTACAGTCGTTATGTGGCTCTGCTGGACCTCGACCAGAGGACGCTGCGGTGCCCGTCTTACTCTGGTTCTCTTCTCAGCAGACTGGCCAATCCTCACACTGGTATCACCCGGGGCATCACCTACCTGCAGCATCTGGAGAGCTGCCTTGCTGCGCTGGTCAATCACGTACTGGTGCACACTTTTATACCTCTTTTTAAAAATCTATGCGTTGCTAAAGAGAAGGGTAACACAGAAGAGGATTCCTGGTGTGAACGAGGTGTGAGCGAATGTGATTTGAGAGTGATGAGCTATCTGTCTCATCTCATTAAACAGCAGTATGCGGGACGTGGACCTCCAGTGTTAAGATTTGCTTACAGCTCAGTGCAAATGCACAGAAACACAATGACATCATAGGCGTCCAGACGGAGAAAAAGAAACCCTGAATGTTTAGATGTTTCTCTAATTTTTAGGTTTGATCAACTGCTGCTGTGAACATTTCGGTACAAAAAAAATGTTTTTATGTGCAGTGTTAAATATAGATTTAGGTCACATCGTTGCACTAGTGCCTCACTTGGCACCAAAACCCTTCCACATGCTGGCAGCCTTATCACTTAATGACACATGAACTTGTAATTTAAGAAAACTGAGCCTTATCTGAACACTGTGCAATGTAAGCAAGCCTGTAACCTCTATAGAGTACTGTTTACTATAGAGTACAGCACGACATCCACATGACATGTAGGTCCATTACATCATTACTTTGTAAAAACCTGTCACCCTGCCTTTAGCATGTCTGATAGTCACAAATAACTGGCAGCCTATAATTATTCTACGACTATTAATGACAATGCGGCCCATGCAGTAAACCTGCAGGTCTGTTGGATGTCAATGGGTTCTTGCTAAAGGTTAAACAGAAAGATCAGTACCATTTTGTTTGAACAGACAGGTAGTGCATTACATTGAATCACCCATCACCAAAATCTCAAGTGAAGCATTGGTGGAGAAGTGTGCACTGTTTTGTAAAAGCTGTGTGTGGTGTAAAGGTATGTGTACTTTTAAAGCACTTTACAACTGAGTACTCGGGTGCTTTTTACTGCAAGCCTCATTCAAACAAGCGCATTTTTCTATACTGGAGCCTTGTCACACAATTGCACAAACACTGAGGGATGCAGCAGGGGCAAATGTTTAGTATCTTGCCCAAGGATATTTGATGTGCAGGCTGGAGAAGCCAGGGAGTGAACTGATCACTAATGTTTCTTGGCTGAATTGATAATGGATTTATAGTGTTGGCATTATTATGCCAAAATGGTTAGCTTGCATGAACACCAGATAATTACCTGTTTTTATCCCTCGATTATGAATTTGTAGGATTTTTTTTTTCCTTTTTCAAATTAAGCAGAAACAGTCCATAGCACTTACAAATTTGTTTTGTTTTTTTTGTTTGTTTTTTTTAAATTGATATGGTTCAGGTACCTCTTTTCCACTGTGGGTGCAGATTCAATTCTGCACCAGGAACCACGGATTTCCTTAGAATTAAAAAAAAATAACGTTTTTGTAAAAAAATCCTTACTTTTGTCTATAAAAGTACACATTACACCATCAGTTACTGTGGTAACTAGAACTCCATAAAAGCCCGTTAATCCAACCGGGATTTTTTTTTTTTTTTGTATACAGCACACGATTTGAAACAATAAAGTGCCTTTATAAAATGACAGAGCAACAACATCCTTCTCTCTGACACTTGTACTGTTGTTTATCTTGCTGTGGAGACAAAATCATTTTGTATTCAAGCAGCGATTCAGCAATCTAATGCATAAAACTGTCTTTTTATTTATAACTGTAACATTAACATTTTACGAACATTAAAAAGGTGAATCAATATCAAGTCTCTTGTCATCAGATGGTGAGTAGTAGGGTTGATCTGATATCCTCGTGTTGGTGTTGTTCCCAGACCATCATGAAAATGTTGTTCCAGGATCAACATTGCAAGTGACCAATCAGAATGTTGTGACATCATACTTTTGCGACTTCGGGAAAAAACAGCGTAAAACAAAAAACTGTACTTAAGCTGCGAGAAACCGCCTCTGTCCGCCGATCAACGGACCCTGACCGTAACCCTTTAATAAACAGTAAGCAGAATTGATATTGTCCTTGCAACATTGGAATTTCATAAATGCACGAATGGCTTGGCGCGCAAAAGAATAACGTCACAACAATGTGATTGGTCACTTGCAATGTTGAACCTGGAACAACATTTTCATGATGGTCTGGGAACAACACCAACACGAGGATATCAGATCATCCGAGTAGTAGTGCCAGTGTGGGCGCAGCTGCACCAGGAACCACGGATTTCCTTAGAATTAAAAAATTATAACGTTTTTGTAAAAATAATCCTTACTTTTGTCTATAAAAGTACACATTACACCATCAGTTACTGTGGTAACTAGAACTCCATAAAAGCCCGTTAATCCAACAGTGTTTTTTTTGTATACAGCACACGATTTGAAACAAAGTGCCGTTATAAAATGACAGAGCAACAACATCCTTCTCTCTGACACTTGTACTGTTGTTTATCTTGCTGTGGAGACAATAAAATCATTTTATATTCAAGCAGCGATTCAGCAATCTAATGCATAAAACTGTCTTTTTATTTATAACTGTAACATTAACATTTATGAACATTAAAAAGGTGAATCAATATCAAGTCTCTTGTCATCAGATGGTGAATAACAGAAGTATGTGCATTGTACCAACATGAGCTGGTGTGAGGACGCAGGTACAGTCGGGCATCTGTAAGACGCTGGCGACTCTCCGCAGTATTTAAACCTTTGTGGAAGGCAACAGTGCTGTAAACAGTGTTTAAGACTTCTGTAGCTCTGCAGGGGGTAAGTATGTGCAATCAGGATGCACTGGAACAAGAAGAAAAGTAATGACAATGAGATTCAGTCAGACACACGTGCAGTGCTGAAATTATCACATGGCTGTTAGAATTAAAAAAAAAAAAAAAAAAAAAAAATCCTTTATCAGACAATATTTCATAGTTAAAAAGTCCTTGCTTGTCCCACTTGTGCTGAGGTAATGTATGAGTCGGCATAAATATGTAGCTCTAACGCTTTTAGAGCCTCTCTTCCCTCCGTCGCAGACACTTAACGCACCTGCTGCATCCACAAAGCAACTTGCATTGTGGAGGAACCGCACACACACTCTTCACCCTGCTGCCTTCTGGCAAGAGGTACTGGAGTATTCAGGCCCTCACTGCCAGACTGTGAGACAGTTTCTTCCCAAGCTGTTAGACTCCTGAACACTCAGTAACTGGACTGACACACATGCATACCTTCATACACGTCAATACCAAGCACTTATCTGCAGAATCACACACATTCATACACCAAGTTACTTTTTGCACATTTCTATTGCACTGTTGTGTCTGTATCGTTCTGTCTCTTGTTGCACTGTTTTTGTTTTTGCACACTGCACTTTATGTAGTCCTGTGTTGATTATCTGTTCTATGTCATATGTAGCACCACGGTCTTGGAGGAACGTTGTCTCGTCTCATTGAGTACTGCACATGGTTGGAATGACAATAAAGCCACTTGACATCACACTCCATTTTTATATTTACATTTAACGCACACAAACTTTTTTGGAGAACTGGGATTGTATTAAATCAAAGCTTTTCTGTTTCTGGAAGTTAATTTGATTAGCTAAAGGATGCTGAGATTTGTAGTGGTTTATCTCAAGACTTGTTCACATACCTGCTGTTTTCCCTCTCCTGTGCAATCGCCTGAAAGAATCTTTTCAGATGTTCTTCACTGGAGGAAAAACTTTCACAAAGCCACCTAAAGGCCCATGAATTCTCCTGCAACACAAGAAAGCTGATTAAACAACAAACAACAGCACAGCCCCCGAGAATTCAAAGTGTGAAATTATAGAATCTTTTCAGTCAATAGTGACCCCAAACAAACAGACAAAGCATACAATTTTAAAGTTGTGGTGTCATATGTTTAACTGCGAGTAACACTCTCACCTAAGAGAAAGCATCCTGCATCCTAAGTGTGAAAATGTCAGAAGAAAGACTTCTGTGAACAGCTGGAAACTACACACTAAACTCCAGCTGCTTTTATTAATTTGGAGAGTTATTTATCCATTACTGGTGTGTTAATCTGACCTGTCACAGGTGGTTTCCATCACAGATGAGACTTGAGTGAAGAGCTGGATCTTAAACATTTCTTTAGAGAGCAGCTACAAAATTGTAGATCAAAGTAAGAGTACTGACAGGGACTAGAAAGAGAGAGCATATTTCTCCTGTTTTGGCTTCCCTTCATTGGCTTCCTTTTAAATCCAGAATTGAATTCAAAATCCTGCTCCTCACATACAAGGTCTTAAATAATCAGGCCCCATCTTATCTTAATGACCTTGTAGTACCATATCACCCTATTAGAGCGCTCCGCTCTCGCTCTGCAGGCCTACTTGTTGTTCCTAGAGTATTTAAAAGTAGAATGGGAGGGAGAGCCTTCAGTTTTCAGGCCCCTCTTCTGTGGAACCAGCTTCCAGTTTGGATTCGGGAGACAGAATTAACTGAGGGAAAACAGTGTGTGGTTCCAATAGCCGAAGACATGTGGATTTTATGACTCTTCCACAGTGTGTCTTTTGTTTTGTTCCCCCCCCCCCCCCCCAAGTCTTAAAAGGTAGGTTTTCCTCCCCACTGTTACCAGTTGGTTGGGTCATCTGTATTACCTTCCAATAAATCATAGCAGGAGGTGACTATTCCTGTGATTTGGTGCTATATAAATAAAAAATGACCTGTAATCAATTTGAGAAGAGTGAGGCTGAGAGTGATTCTCTAAAACAAGCTTTTCCATGTTTCTTTATACTGTACTTGTCTTATTTGTTATGCACGTCTGTTGTTTTGTAATTTGAGGGAGGGGGGGAAGAAAAAAAAGGAAGGCCATCCAGTGCCAAATGAAAAGATGCAGATCCATCCGCTGTGGCGACGCCTTGGGAAATAAGGGAGCCGCGAAAAGTACCTTTAATTATTTCTTTAGCGAGACAAAGATGCAAGAGACACTCAAACTGTCATAGTTACACAAAATTATAGCACCGTTATTGTTGCGTGTGCCAATAGAGCCCTTTACATGATATAGCTTAAGTATGTGAAAGCACAAACAGTGGCGTGGCGTCTACGGAAGGAAAGCAAGAGTTGGCTACCTGAAAGGTGTTGAGCACAGGTAGGATCGGATACAAAACGGAATCGAGGATTCTTTGGCTCAAAGCTTCCGTCACCAACAGGAGCAAGGCCTGATCTGGATACACCTGCGAACACATTGGACTGTTTAGTTCTCGCAAATTCTAAACACTGAAGTGTAAGTGTTAATGCACTGACCTCATGCAAGGATCGTGGGATCTGCATATTGGAGCCCTTCTGATCAAGCAATATCCCTTTCACAACATCCCGCGCTTCCTTCATCATTCAGACATCGAGGAGACAAAATACAGAATGAAACAAAGCAGAGAAACATGGAGAAAGCTGCAAGTCTAACTCTAACAATCAAGAAGTACACACCTGCAGAAACTGCATACTGGGCATGGGTAAAGCAGTGAGTGAACCGCAAGGCTTGTTGACAATCGAGAGCAAACTGGTCCAACACCGAGACTGGATCAGAGGAGTATTAGACATGCAGTCAGACATGGGACATACTAGTCAAGGTTTTAACAAGTATAAAATGTACCTAAACCAAGAAATAAAGATGGCAGATATCTAGAGACAAAAACATTTTTCAGACTTGAATGAGGAGCTTTTAACTTACATCAGCATATACAGCACTGCAGCATCCCTGAGCCCTGAGAGCAAACCTCACCAGCTCATGACGTTTCAGCGGCACAGCATCTACACACAGAGGAATCAGATTTATTATCAATCCTTGTTTTATACTAAATCTTATCCTGAAGCTACGTTTACACTGCAAACCTCATTGCTTCATTTGGATATTTTGCGTTGATTTTTTTTGTTGAACTGTTCATATTAATGATGCAATTGTGTGGCCAAAATCAGATTCCCATGTGACCTGATTCATATGCTCTTGTTACTGTTCTTACAGCAACAAAGACTTCTCACACAGGAGGCGGTCATACAGAAGCAAGCACAGAGGTCACAGTTAGTATAACTTTAAAGGGCTGTAGCTGCAATCACATGACATTATTGTGCATGTGACATCTCTATTGAGGTGTATGTGGATGCACAGTTGAAGCGGGAATGTGGTGGAGTGATGACATGAATGGCTTCAGTAATGCACTTTCAACTGAAAATTTCGTGATAATTACAGTAACACTAAGAAAAATCAGACACAAGCACAAACTGACTTGGGTCACTTCTGAACTTGGTACAAACCCCCCCCAAAAAAAACAAAACATCTCTGCTGGACCTTCAATAGACTCCCACGCTGCACCAGCACAGCAGAGCTCTCCCGGTTTACTGACTGGTGTCAGCTTTGGTGCAGTCGCTGTTTCAAAGACTTTGAGATAAAAGAGGAAGAGGTCCGGAGTAAAGTGGGAAGCGGGAGCATTCACCGAGGGGAACAAACTTGTGAGAGCTGATGAAAAGTCTCCAGCCATGCACATGAAGTAGGGGATGAGGTCTTGTATCTGCTGAAACCTGACAGAGAAACAAATCCAATGCAGCAAGTCAGCAACATGTCACTGCTGGTGTCTAAATATTTAAACGTTTGATTTGAGATTTTAGTTTCTCTATAGATGGTAACTGCAGATTGACAGTCATTTCTGAACCTATATTTAACGAATTAATGAACTCCAGATGGGGTTTTAAACTATGAAATATGGAAGAGCTACAGTTTTCCCCTTTTTCAATTAAAAATGTATTATCCATCCTAGACTGGAAGAAGAAGATTGAAAATGTGAAGCAAGTGCAGAAGCGCCTCAAACCTCCCCTCTTCCTAATGGCCGTGGCGTGGGGGTGATCGGCTTATAGTTTTTACTTTGTAAATGTAGAACAAAACACGTTACACCTACGACACTGATATCCTGATCCAGGAAACTGTCTCACTCTCGCCTGCACCTGGATCAAGGATTTTCTTACAAAGTGCCGACAAATAGTCAAGCCTGGTCCTCACCTCACCCCCAAAACACCACTCAGTGCTGGTTATGTTTTTAAATCATGTACTGACATGACAATAACACAAAATGCACTTTGCTGGAAAGAAAAACAGAGGAACCTGTGCATGTACTCACTGTGCGGTGTTGTCTGTCTGGACGACTCGTAGATATCGACACAGCTCTCTGTACCTGCAGACAGAAACAACACAGTTAGACAGCTGTCTACACACAGCAAAGTGGATGAGTTCACGTATACAAACCTGCGCTGATGCTGCAGTAGCTCCGTCCTCAGCAGAATCACAGAAATCTGTTCAGTCAGGACGTCTTTCTTGCCTTTGTCCTTACGCACGCCTGACACGTTCTGTCCCTTCATCACAGACACGAGCAGGACGTCGTTCCAGGGGCGAACACACAGGCTGGAGCACACAAACATCAAGTTATAGCAACAACATATACATGTAACAGGTAACCCTGGAGGTTAAAGGGCGAGCATACCTGTTTCTCATGTTCCTCAGCTCAGCTGGGAAATGCAGTTTCTTGCAAAACTCCTGTAGTTTGTTAATGAAGTCTGGAGTAAAATTAGCCATCACCATCTGTCTCTGTACCAATGCTATTACCCTGGTAAGCACACACAAACACAAGTAGAAGATGAATATCCAGGTGAATGAGCTACAGGTATAACACAAGAAGTCAACGTGCATGCATTTACCTCTGCAGTAACATCGTTTTAGCTGTATCAACATTAGCCATTGGAGAAGCAAAGATGAAACCCCTGTAAATGGAATAAAAAAAATATTGAAAAACATTTGAAAATTAAGAAAAAAAGGAATGTGTGTAGAAGCGGAAATGCTGCAGTGAGTACCCTGAGAAATGGAAATGTCTAATAAAGTCCTCAGCAGCCCCCAGACTCATGATGACTGCCGCTCTGCTGTCCTGTTGATCTGCCTGGTTCAGGAACGAGGACACAAACTCAAACACCGGTGAGTAACTGGAACAAACACAACAAAAAACAAAGGAAAGTTAAAGAGACGTCTTAATATACAAGTGTGTGGACTCGTTCCAGCACTGCACTCCTAAAATTAACAGCTGACCTCACTGAAACGTTACGTCAGACTTTTTCAACTCGGTTTTCCTGGGTCTTTTCACGTGTGTTATGAATAAATCTTCTTTTTTACAGTACCGGTACTAGTTTTATTTTGTTGCATTTATCCGCGACACCTTAAAGGCCGGTCCGTGAAAATATTGTTGGGCATGAACCGGTCCGTGGCGGAAAAAAGGTTGGGGACCGCTGGTTTAGAGGAGAAGTCAGTAATGCATCAACAGAACAAGCAATAAATAAAGAAATACTTTTAAAACAAATAATTTAATCAAAAATATAAAATCGCAGATTTACAACCAGGCAGTCCTATGAAAAAAAACTGAAGCTTTTATAACACTATCTCCAAATACGTCACTAAAAGCAAAGAAAAGTGTGCACCCTTTCTCCAAGAATGGCTGATGTTAAGGCATCAGCTGTGTTAAACAATATTGGTCACCAGGACTCAGGGAACCAAAATGACCTCAGATGGTCTAAAGGGACATGTTTTTGAGGTGAGCCTTGGTGATCTGTAGGATGAATAGCTGGTCTTTCCACAGGTTTAAGCTCATTACTGGGAATGTTCAAGGCAAAAATTGTCACAGCAACTTCCATGGACCTGATCCGTAACAAGATATGGCAGACTTGCCCCCCCCAGACTTGCCCCCTTCCTGAGCTCTGTTTTGCTGCAGGTTTCTCCTGCAGTGTGAGTTTTTCCCTTCACACTGTCACCAAGTACTTGGCTCGAGAGGGGTCGGCTAACTGTAGGATCTTCACCTTACAATCCAAATCACTGTGAGGCACTTGTTGATGTAATTTGACACTATATAACTAAAGTTTATTGAATTGACCACAATTCAAGCCCAAGTGAATATAAAGACCACTGATGGCTACTTTCTTCTTCTTTTTTGTGTGGGTTTCACAAAAAACTGTACCAACCAGATTAGAAAGACCTCCTACACCTGATGGAGCTCATGACATGTGATGCTCTGACCAATGACCAGAAGGAAGTGCTGAACAAGGTGATCCACGACAGTGGTTCACACTTCAATGTTGGCCTTCTGTCAAATGTCTAAATAATTATACAAAGTTATTGTGAACTGGACTGTACATCAAAGCAGAGCATTAAGTGATTTACGAGCCAGCTGCTTGATGTATACCTGCAAGCTCAAGAAGCTTAAAAAGCCTTAAAAAGTCTGACTTGGGGAAAGTGATGAAGTTCCATGTTGAAGGTGGTGGCGGCAGTGCAGCAAAGGCAGAGGGTAGAGACAGCGGACAGCTATGACCGTGCCCATCCCGTAGACAGTGTAAAAACACTGACCTGAATAATCAATGTAAATGCTCCACATATTTATAGACATATTGGGAATCTCTTACAGCTATGGATTTATAATTGGTCCAGATGTGGCTCCTAATCATTGCAATATAGAAATCAAAATCTGAGTGTTATGAAACATACTTGTAGATGAAGCTTTGTTGGTTCTCTTGGCTCAGACCATATTCCTTTAGTGCCTCGCCTTTCATGTAGGACGAGTAGAGCGCAGAGAGCTCTTGTCTGAACTGCTGCAGCAACGTCGCTGGACATGAAGTGAAAATAAATAAATACATTAGTAAGATATATTTAAAGTACAGTACAAGAGGTTCATCTCGGGTGTCTCCTCGCATGAATTTGTTGTTTGCACCTGCTTGTCGGAGGTGCGAGTCCATTTCTGACAGGGTGAGGTTGAAAGCAGTCAGTCCTCCCAGCAGCTTATGGTTTCTGAGGTTGCTCCAGAAGGCGCTCCTCTTGTGGCTGTTGCAGTGACAAATGCCGCTCACGCACCACATTTCACACTGAAAAACCAGCGAGAAAAGCACATCAATCACTATTTTGTAAGAGACCTCCCCATGACTTCAAGGACCTGCTGGGGACATAGGGATGTAAAACTTCACTGACATAAGCTGGTGCTTGTTCATGAAGAGCTCTAAAAATCAAAACCTGAATTTTTTTAATCGACTCTGAATTTAATCTGGAGTCAGTGCAGCTGGGTCAGCAACAGCGTGCCATGAGAGCTCTTGGAAGACTTAGCACTCTGACCAACCTTCAGACATTCCAGGAAGTTGTGTTTACTTAGACAACAATGAATTACAGCAATCCAGGGGTAAAGAAATAAATGCATAAATAACAATCTCCAGGTCAGAGTGCGACACAATGGGACTTGACAATATGTCTTTAGTGATAAAAACAAGTGTGAACCACAGATCAGACATGAACACTCAAAGTGATGTTCATGTCAAATTTAGCAAACAAGGCAAGGCGACCAAGAGCTTCTATTTCCTTAGGCAAAAATAAGTCAGGGGCATAAACAAGGACTTCCTCATTAAATTGGAGAAAGCTGTTTGCCATCCAACTCTTCATAGACCTATTCAGGATCTGTAGCTTAAAAAGAGAGATGTATAACTGAAGGTCATCAGCATAGCAGATAGCAGCGATGACAGTCATGTTGTTAAAGGTCCCCAAAATGTGCTGAAGAGGGAGCAGATACAACAGAAACAATAAGAGCCCAGTACAGAACCTTATGGCACACCACAAGTAAGAGAAGTGGAAGAGGACCTGTATTCAAAATTAGCTTAAAATGAGCTGATAACACTACAAAAAAATCTTTAATTCTTTATTTCCCCCCATACTGTTTCTTGATACAGTGTTATTAAAAAACAAAACAAAAAACAAAGTATGCATTTATTTAATTTTTGAGTAGGCAAGAGCAAAAACAAGCAAAAAAAACAGATGAATACAGTTTAGTGAACCCTCCAAACTGCTGGTCAGAAACATTTTGTCCTGTTAACATTAACACCTACCAATGATGCCAGCTTATCGCAGATGTAGCAGAAGCACTGATCACAAATGAGCTGGTTACTGTCTACTGGCATGTTAGTCTCCAACTCTGTAGGCCTGAGCGTGCCAAAGAAAAGCAGTGTGAGCACCTGACACAGTAAGACGGGGGTAAAGAGCACTGATGGTCATTTCAAAGTGTATCTCACGTAAAAGGGTGTATGGGACAGTCGTAGCGAGCATGAGGTAGCACATCAGCGTGGCGGGAGAAGGTCACGACCAGGTCTTCCTCCAGAGTGCTGGGAGAGGACACGCAGTCTGGAACACAGAGGCTGTTAGTGATTAGTCATAAGATCATCCACAAACACATGGAGCAAACAAAATAAAACCGCTGTCACCTTTTTCCTTCACATCCACCACCTCCACGATGAGGCAGGACATGTCTCTGTCATCCTTATGATCATCGTCATCATCACTACTCAGGATGATTATATCTCCACTGTCTGCTGGCGTGCACATCAGAAATGCCTGGTTAAAAAAAGAAGAAAGAAAGAAACAGAAAAAGGAAAACCAACCATCAGTTAGTTCACAGATGCAGACCTGCAGTATGAAATGCGTGCATGAATGTAGACTTAACCCTGCAGTCATGCACCAAGGCTGCTAGCCCACAGGCTCAGCTGTGTGCTTTGTTGTGAATTTCTAAACTTTAGAGGTCATACTTTCTCAACAACACTGTGTTATTCTGCAGCATGAACTGTTCCAGCCAGGCCTAACAAAGGGACAGTACGGTTTTCTTACTTTTAAGAGGACAGTTATTTATTTTTACAACTTTAGAAACGCGTAGAAAAAAAAGTCGACCTCGCGCTTTATTAGCTGCAGGCGAACGTGTAACGTAAACCACATAAATGACCGCGTCGGTACCGTAAACCATAGTTTTCTTACCTTGTTCTGTTTTACTGTTTGTGTCTAAACCGAAGTACGCTTTCCTTCGCGCCTGGCGACTGAAATTTCTGCGTCACCGGATGTGATGGCGTCGCTTCCTCTGCTGCTGTTTCTTTCTTCTGTTTTTTGCGGCTGTGTAACAGCTTCGAGTTGCATTACCGCCGCCTCCCGCATAGAAGAGAGAAAACAGTCTAATTAAGGTGAAAATCATCATCTTGTTAATACATTGCTCCTAAAAATGAAGGGAACACTTGGTCACTCGGTCGAGTCTCTTCAACTTTGTCAGTTAGGAAGTAGAAAGCATGTAAGCCACTTCTTCAGGTTAACATCAGTGTTAAGCCTGGGTTTGAGGTATGAGCTCACCACCTTCTGACCAATCAAATGTTCGTCTTCCCTCCTGTCCGACCTCCATGCTCGGACGGGACCATGTTTAGATCCAGTTTTTCTATGTATTCTTTACTTCCTCTCTGACAGTCAAACATCACTGAAGATAACATGTATTAAATTAAATACTCAATAATAATCTGTCAGATTTTTACCAGAATTGTGATATTGGTAAATCTGTTTACTAACACTTTCCTTCCTGGGATCAAATAGACCTTAATGATATATTCAAAACACATTCATTAAACACTTTTAATACACAGCTACTGCACTCTGTCCTCTCATGGCAGGTTACTTTCAGTATGCATAAATTATGTGATTTATCAGATGCTGCCAGCATCAATACAGGGAGTGCAGAATTATTAGGCAAGTTGTATTTTTGAGGAATAATGTTATTATTGAACAACAACCATGTTCTCAATGAACCCAAAAAACTCATTAATATCAAAGCTGAATGTTTTTGGAAGTAGTTTTTAGTTTGTTCTTAGTTTTAGCTATTTTAGGGGGATATCTGTGTGTGCAGGTGACTATTACTGTGCATGATTATTAGGCAACTCAACAAAAAACAAATATATACCCATTTCAATTATTTATTTTTACCAGTGAAACCAATATAACATCTCCACATTCACAAATATACATTTCTGACATTCAAAAACAAAACAAAAACCAATCAGCGACCAATATAGCCACCTTTCTTTGCAAGGACACTCAAAAGCCTGCCATCCATGGATTCTGTCAGTGTTTTGATCTGTTCACCATCAACATTGCGTGCAGCAGCAACCACAGCCTCCCAGACACTGTTCAGAGAGGTGTACTGTTTTCCCTCCTTGTAAATCTCACATTTGATGATGGACCACAGGTTCTCAATGGGGTTCAGATCAGGTGAACAAGGAGGCCATGTCATTAGTTTTTCTTCTTTTATACCCTTTCTTGCCAGCCATGCTGTGGAGTACTTGGACGCGTGTGATGGAGCATTGTCCTGCATGAAAATCATGTTTTTCTTGAAGGATGCAGACTTCTTCCTGTACCACTGCTTGAAGAAGGTGTCTTCCAGAAACTGGCAGTAGGACTGGGAGTTGAGCTTGACTCCATCCTCAAACCGCAAAGGCCCCACAAGCTCATCTTTGATGATACCAGCCCAAACCAGTACTCCACCTCCACCTTGCTGGCGTCTGAGTCGGACTGGAGCTCTCTGCCCTTTACCAATCCAGCCACGGGCCCATCCATCTGGCCCATCAAGACTCACTCTCATTTCATCAGTCCATAAAACCTTAGAAAAACCAGTCTTGAGATATTTCTTGGCCCAGTCTTGACGTTTCAGCTTGTGTGTCTTGTTCAGTGGTGGTCGTCTTTCAGCCTTTCTTACCTTGGCCATGTCTCTGAGTATTGCACACCTTGTGCTTTTGGGCACTCCAGTGATGTTGCAGCTCTGAAATATGGCCAAACTGGTGGCAAGTGGCATCTTGGCAGCTGCACGCTTGACTTTTCTCAGTTCATGGGCAGTTATTTTGCTCCTTGGTTTTTCCACACGCTTCTTGCGACCCTGTTGACTATTTTGAATGAAACGCTTGATTGTTCGATGATCACGCTTCAGAAGCTTTGCAATTTTGAGACTGCTGCATCCCTCTGCAAGATATCTCACTATTTTTGACTTTTATGAGCCTGTCAAGTCCTTCTTTTGACCCATTTTGCCAAAGGAAAGGACGTTGCCTAATGATTATGCACACCTGATATAGGGTGTTGATGTCATTAGACCACACCCCTTCTCATTACAGAGCTGCACATCACCTAATATGCTTAATTGGTAGTAGGCTTTCGAGCCTATACAGCTTGGAGTAAGACAACATGCATGAAGAGGATGATGTGGACAAAATACTCATTTGCCTAATAATTCTGCACTCCCCGTATACAGCCCACACACTGAGCCAGACACCTCTCCTCTCCTCCTCTGTGCTTCGGTCTCGTCCAGCAGTCAGCACGGGAGGAAGGTTGAAACTGAACGGAAATATAAGCCATTTCTGCAGAATCAGTCTCAAGCAAATCCACAGGAGATCAAACTGAATCCATTAAAACACAAAGTAGTACAGTCCTGTACTGATTAAAGGTTTGAGTGGGCTGAAGCAGCGAGTCTGGGAACAGCTGCTTTAGAAATCAGAAATGCGTTTGCCTCTTATTGCAAGATGATTTATCTTCAGCTCTGGGTCATCAGGTTCACGCTTACTGTTCGTTTGGATAAAAGTTGACTTTGAAAATGAACTGAGCAAACCTGACATTTAACAAAGGCCCTCAACTTGCTTACAAATGCAGGTAATCCTCACACCAAACAACGTTATGAAACTGCTGTTTGTTTATTGAAACGCTGATCAATATTAATACTCAGTTAACCCGAAATCCACAAATTTTATGACCAGTGTGGGTCACTGAAAGCCAATGGGTTGGTTGGGTACCTTTAAAATGACAGTATAACTGAAAAGATGGAGATGAAGAAGTTTTATTTTTCAATAAACAAGCCCAAAAACTTGAAACTGGAACATAAATTACAATGACATCACTGTTTTTCAAGAATAACGCAACCACATGAGCCACTATTTTGATCCAAGTCCATCCAGGGTTATAAAGTTTATTACAGAACAAGCAGCAGGTAAAAGAGTGGTCGTGATGATCTCCTGGAGTTCAGTCATACAGTGGACGTGCTGCTGCTCTTCCTGTCACTGTTGCGAGTATGACACCTCCTGGCTGCTGCTCTGTGGTTCCTCTGGGCCTCCGTCAGCCCATCTGCAGCCTCTGTTCTCAGCTCTGCAGCATCTGTCTGGGACTGCAGCGCTCCCTGCTCCTCCTCAGCGCTCTGAGCAGGCATGTGCTTGAGCCACTGCTGGTAGTAACCACGGAAACCGTCAATTTGGACCAGATAGTTGTTTCTGGATTTGTACTGGGATAGAGAGAGGGGAGAGGGTGCCAAAAAGTGAGGGGACCAGAGTGAAAGGAGAAATGTGAGTCATACAGTCACCTTCCAAGTTGGATCTTTGTTGTGCCACGAAATGAGAAGAAGTTGTCTGTTTACAGACTGCACTGAAGTCAGTAAACAGAGAGGCATTAAGATTGACAGCATACACACTTCAATTAGAGCAAAATAGTTTACAGTGTTTTTTATTCCCGTGTTTCCAATTTAGATTTTACTTGACTGGTCTGCCTGTGTATTTTAACATTGGCTGGACTTGCAACTTGCCTGCTTTGGACTGCAGCCAGTAATAATTGTTCTGCTCTGCAGCCTCAGTGAGCTTGGCACCAGCTGAAGTCTGTGATAAGAGACTCACTGGGGAGGCAGCTAATTATATCAAATCAAATCAAATCACTTTTATTGTCACATCACATGTGCAGGTACATTGGTACAGCACATGTGAGTGAAATTCTTGTGTGCGAGCTTCACAAGCAACAGAGTTGTGCACTCTGTGTTATATGGCACTTATTTGTGAATTAGAAAAAAAAAAACTTATAAAGGAATATCCTAGCAATTATTTGAAAAGAGCATGTGCCTTCTCTAAATATGTGGGAAACACTCATGTACCAATCATTACAGATGTGCTCAGTATAGATGGGTGCATGCTGACCTGGTTATAGTTGGGAGGATATTGTGCAGCAAACTCCAGCTGTCTGATGATGACCTCATTAGGCCAGACTTTCATGTCACTCATGGTTTTAAGGATTGTTCTTAGGTAGACGTAATCCAGTTTGCGACTCGCTCGGCCAATCAGAGCAGAGAACACGTGGACGTTAGGCCTCAGTCCTGCTTCCTGAGAAAAAACGCATAGAGCAAAGTTAACTAAGATGCACAAGCACCTAAACCCTGCATTCCTTCTACCGACCAGCAGGGGGCGAGTTCTGCACTAACAATGCCAGAGACAGAATTCAGGTCAATAAACAGCCAAATTTAGTGTAATAACATATGCTTTGTCACCTCTATGCCTTTCAGCAACTGAAGGCCGTCTTTCTGCTGGTCACAGGCTAATGCAAGGCACCCAAATGTCTGCAGATCCACATTTACATTGCGCTGTCTCATTACACTCAGCACAGCCTGAAAAGTGAAAGAAGTGTGTGAAAAACAGCACGCACAGTTTAAACATTTCTAACTCCAATTTTGTTAACGTTTACCCAAGTTTAAAATTTGTGTTCCTTCCTCCTCCAGATTTACAGATACCAGATAGACAACAGTTTTTCTGAGGACTATTTCTCCTAAGAAGTTGCTCCAGGATGGGCGTCACAAACAAAAACAACACACACACACACACACACACACACACACACACACACACACACACACACACACACACACACACAAACACCTTTGCCTCGTCCAAGTCCCCGGCTCGCGCTGATCTGTGAATCACAGAGTTGAAGAACGCGACATCAAGCTTCACTTGATGCCGTTTGGCGACCTTCAACAACACCTGCAGAGACTGGTAGCCTGGCTCCATCGTGTCGGCCAGTAGGGTCAGAGTCCTGAGGTTTGGACTGAGTCCGTTAGCTTCCATCCTCTCTAGAAAACCTTTAGCTCCACCGATGAGGGCGAGCCTGTCTGACATTTTATCTACAGTGCCAAGGGAGACCACAGCACCTCTTTTACCCTCAAAAAGTTCTAGTAGGTTAGGAGCAGAGGAGTTGGCGACTAACTCTCCGGGTAATTGGGCATTTACTGTTTGCCTGACCGGTATCAGATGGGCCGAGTCATGTCTGAGTCGCGTCTCACTGCTGTCTTCCTTCTGCTCAGGCTGGATAAATAACCGTCTCTCAAGTAGGTCGATGTCTATCACAGCCTTGCACCTGGACTCCGACACATCCTTGCTCCCTTTCTGACCCTCACAGTCAGTCCCCAGCAGAAGAGCAGTGGCCAAGGCAGGATCGCCAAGTCCACAATCTCTGGCAGTTCTCAGGAGCAGGGTATAGTTGTGCGAGTCAGGACGAATCCCTGACTGCAGCATCTGGCGCCACACCTGAAATGAACATTACGAAGGAGCTCATTTGTGTATCAAGTATCAATATTGTTTAATGACCACCTGATGTATCATTATCAGATTTTTAAGATCAACGAGAGCTGGCATTGGTTGGGCTATTTTAAAGTTTACTCCTAAAAACATCCCACACTTAAGTATTACGTACCTGTAACGCCAGCCTGAATCCTGCCTCTTTGTCCTTCAAGCAGCCCATCAGCAGGTAGTGAAATGTCTCCTGAGTTACAGCATGACCATTCTCCAGCATCTCCTACAAAATGCACACAAACCCAGAATAAGACACAATTTGGTGACAATGGATGAGCTTTCTCCCTTATAAACATGCAGCTGTGTGTCCTACCCTGAGCGTATAAATGCAGGCCTGAAGGTGGTTGGTGACGGCATGCGCCTTCAGAAGAGCGTGGTACGTGATTGTGCTGAGAGGGTAGTTTTTGCGACGGAGCCCTTGCTCTAGCTTCAGCGCTTGCTGCAGGCCAGCTTGTTTTGAAGGCGACTCGGCGCAGGCGTTGAAGAGCGCCGTGTAGGTTGCATCGTTAGCAGTGAGACCACGCTTCTTCATCTAGGAGAGAAAATAAATAAATAAACAAATAATTACAGAGAGGGTTTCTGACTGTGTATAACGATCTGTCAGAATAAAGGACAAGAATGAATAACACACTTAAATATTTAAAAAAAAAAACATCTACAATGAAACTAAACTGATTGTGAAAGCTGGCTCTTCTATGGCATTAGTGGACTAAAGCAGTCCCCAAGCTTTTAACCCCTCTGAATTTGAAATAAGACTTATATTTATTTTAACACACAAACACATAGGAGTCTCGCATCAGTGTCTGAAGCTTTAAAAATACTAGAATCTGTTCTTTGATTATAGCCAATCTCCACAGTTTTCCTGACACAAATCTGGAGGATGGAGGGATTGGCAGCCTGCAGCATTTAAAGTAATGTTTCTCATTAAATCTTGACTGCCATACAAATAAATTTATAGTAACTTTGATGGCTGTAGTAGCTGGTATGTGGGGCAGTTCAATTGTACAAATCATTTGTATTAATCTTAGTCTCTTCTTGTGGATATTAAAAGCGAGGTCCATATTCATGCATCTTCTCTGTGGTCTTCCTTGTTTCCCGCTGGCAGCTCCATCTTCAACATCCTTTGTTCACTACATCCACCATCTCTCCTCTGCACATGTCCAAACCATTTCAGCCTTGCCTCTCTAACTTTGTCTCCAAATTGCTTCACCTGAGCTGTCCCTGTGATAAACTACATTTAGAATTTTGTCCATCCTGGTCACTACTGATGAAAATCAGAGCATCTTCAACTCTGCCACCTTGAACTACTCCTATCTTTAGTCAGAGCCACCGTCTCCCAACCATACACCATCGAAGCTCTTCTAGACCTTCCCTTTAAATCTTTCACCCTGCCTGTTGCTTCGGATTGTTGACCCCAGGCATTCACCTTCTCTACTCCTTGCACATCTCCCGTCTTGCTTCCACCTGCTCCTTAGCCTCACTACATATCACAATGTCATCTGCAAACATCACAATTCAGCAACTGGAAACTGCAGCACCTGAATCAACACCACTCTAAAACTGTCAAACATGAATATTTTAACTTAGAGTTAGAGTGTACCTTGCACACTGACATCTCATTTCAATTGGTCAAATTAAATATGCTTACATCATTGTAGAGTTTGAAGGCTTTTTTCAGTTGTCCAGCTCGTCCACAGCCTCCTATCAGGACCGTGTAGTTGTACTCCTCCGGCTGCAGCCTCTCTCCCTGCAGCATGTCCCTGCTGAACACATCCAGAGCCTCCTGTAGCTGTGAGAGCACAGAGGAGGGTTATAAACACATCAGCAGGGAAGAGAAAGAACAGAATGCTCCTTTACGTTGGTTGCCAAGTTAAACACAAAGAAGAAGAAGAAGAAGAAGAAGAGAAAGAACAGCAGTTAACATAAAACTGCTCAGCCACACTAACCTTGTTCTCTTTGATGAGCTTTTTGCATTGTAAGAAGTACCAGTACGGTGTATTTCTCCTCACGGGCCTCCTCTGAGGTTTACCGGCGTCTTCTCGCTCTTCTTCGTTCCCGGTTCCGTCTTCCCGGTACTGCAGGTCCCGGAGGCCTGGGCTGCTTTTCCTGAACGTCCTCCTGGAGGCCATGTCGGTAGACAGAGAGCCGAAGTTTTCCCAGTCAAGTGGTTCAGAGGGGGAGTCCAGTGGGTCCGCGTCTCCTCGGGAGAGGGCTGACAGACACACGGGCCTAGGATGCCAGGGAGTGTGTGTGAGAAGCCTGGATAAAGGGTGCTGTGACACATCCCGTCTGCCTGTTAGAGTTAGCGGTTCTGGTGACTTCCTAAAGGTTGAAAATGTGCACAGCCTGGCAGCAGGAAGCGATATTTTCCTCCCGTTTCGCGCACACGAACGGACAACGGACGTCAGCATGTTTGTTAGTGTTAGCGAGCTGGTTAAAAGCTAACGGATCATGTCGGGTTTCTTCCTTTTGTCAGAAAACTACAAAATGTGTTACACTTACAAGGCTAGCTAAAGGTGCACTAACTAGCTGCTGACAAGCTGAGTACAACCACGATGTTTCAATGACACAAACTTGCCCAGACCTTAATAGTAGATATACAAATATAATTATGAGCGTCTTTTGGGGGATTATTTTTTAGATCGTTGGAGTAAATTAACAAATTTAATTAAAAGTATATTTCTATTAACGGTTTACATAAATTGTTGAAAAATACCATTTTAGTTAATTAAGGATGGCGTACTTCGATCGACTATATCGACAATATGTTAGTACGCCTGTGTGGTGTTTAGGCTTCACATAATCTTTAGATAGATTGATATCGCCCCCTGCTGGCTATGAAAGTACATTTTCCGTCTTTTGAATGGGGTGAAATGAGGTGAAGGCTAAAGCCACATCTTTCTATTTACTAAACATCCAGGAAAATGTTCTAGTTAATATCTAAGTGGCGGGTCAGGTGGGGTCAAGCAAGGCTTAAATGAAACAGGTAATAAACCCTCAAGTGAATAGGCAGGATAGTTTAGTCAGCATTATTACCCTTGCAAGGAAAGCTACAGCAGCATGTCACACTATGGTATTATTTCAGCAGAGGGCTTCAAGTTCAGTTCAATAGGCTAAAGCTTGTTAACGCATATACTTAACCAGCCAATCACATGACAGGAACTCAGTGCATTTAGGGATGTAGACGTGGTCAAGATGACCAGCTGATGGTCAAACCGAGCATTACATGACTTCCAGTGTGGCAGGTGGGATAGTTTGAGTGTTTCAGAAACTGTTGATTAACTTGGCTTTTCCCACACGATCATCTCTTTTTATTACACTGAATGGTCTGAAAAAGAGAAAATATTCTGTGAGCGGCAGAGGAGAATGAAGCTGATACAAAGGCAACAGTGATTCAAATAACCAGTCGTTACAACCAAGGTATGCAGAATCACACCAGGTGCTACTTCTGTGCGCTAAGAACAGGAAACCGAGGCTACAGTTCGCACAGGCTCACCAACACTGCACGAGAGAAGATTACAAAAACATTTTCCGAGCGGAGGAGTCTTGATTTCTGCTGTGACATTCAGATTGTAGGTTCACAATTTGGCATAAACAGATATGTTTAGTTATAACAGTTCGGACTGGTAGTGATGGTGTAAAAGTGTGGGTGAGTATTTTTTGGCAAACTTAGGGCCCCTTAGCATCAACTGAGCATCACTTTAACACAGCCTATCTGAGTATTGTGGCTGACATTGTTTTTCCCTTTGGGACTAGGCTTTACCCATCTTTTTATGGCTGCTTCCAGTAGGATAACACACCATGTAACAAAGCTCAGGTCATGAAAGTGATTTCTTGAAGATTTAGAGTTAAGTTAAAGGTGAGTTGGACTTAAAATGAGTCCACAGTCACCAGATAGCAATCAAGTACAGCACCTTTAGCATGGTGGTAAAACGGGAGAGTCACATCATGGATGTGCAGCTGAATAATCTGCAGCAACTGTATGATGCTGTCATGTCCACATGGACCAAAATCTCTGAGGAATGTTTCCATCACTGTGAACTCTTTATTGTCATTGCACAGTCATAGTTAGTACAATAGCACAACAAAGTTTGAAAAGTGTCCCACGTCGACACTAAGCACAGTAAACTTTAAAGTGGATAAAAAGTGCAAAAAATGTATGAATAATCAATGCTAGCTTTTATTTGAAATTAAGGAACTAAGTTTTTTGGGGTTTTTTCTAAGTTCTGCATTTTGCTGTTATTTTGAGACAAAGCACTGAATTGTGATGTGGAAAGAAGTGCACCTGTTTCCTGTTACAATCCCTGTAGATACATATATTTGGATCTTAATTTTTAATCATGCAAATTACCCAAAACCAACAAAAGTCAAGTACTCTTGGTGAAAATAATCTGCCTTTATGGCACCCTGAAGCTGCCTTTGAAGAAAATAAAAATTCTCTCTCTTCTTCAAGTCTTTATCATTAAAAGGCCAGCATGGCACTCGCTGCTGTGGCTGATCAGAAAAATCTGAAATCTACAACCCCAGTGTACGAGAGACAGCTTCGGCAGTGTTCGGAGTGTTTTTGAGACTGCGACTGAAATCACAGACAGCAAGAAGTTTGGAAAGATTTTGCAGCTGCTGGAGTTTACAGATATGTAAATGTGGACAGATCTTCATTTTTTCAGTTGAATTCAGTTTTATTTCTATTTTGCCAAATTAGAACAACAGTCCCCTAAAGGTGCTGTATATCATGGTCCCATGGACCCTACAATAATACAGAGAAAACCCCAACAATCACAACCCTCCATGAGCAAGCATTTTTCAACAGTGAAAAGGAAAAACTCCCTTTTAACAGGAAGAAACCTGAAAACGTAACCGAGGAGAGGTGGCAACCGGTCTTTTCCTTCTCATCTAGCCTACCTACAGTACATTTTAGTGTGTCACAGTTCCTGACCAAGTCACACAGACTGATGGGTATCCATGGCTACTCACTCACTTCCTGTGTGCATTGTTTGAGTCAGACTGACGGTGAAGGACATGATTCATATTCATGCAGCTCAAACAGCTTGTCAGGGTGATGACATTATGTTCTCTGAGGTCATCACTGCTGTAGGTGAGCCCAATATCACACAGGAAGCTCCATCTTTAAGTGGCTTTAATAAAGGTCTGAGTAGAGCTCCTGCTGATGGCTCTGTAGGTCAAAGACTACAGGCAGTAATTAACTGTAAATGGGGTTCCATGAACATTAAATGATTCATTTTGACTTTCTGCTTCTTTCCAATTCATTTTGAACTTTGTACATGGTGTTAAAAGGTCTGGATCCCAAATATACTTTATAAAAAGGTAATTGAGTATGAATATGATAACTTATCAAATAAATCAAATCTCCACCCAATTTTGTTCTCAGAGAATATTGAAATGAAAGAGATGTCAATATATTATTTTGTCTCAAACTGAGTACACTGAAACACACACACACAAAAAAAAAAAAAAAAAAAAAAAAAAGTTACCTCCAGTGCTATTCCACTATAGTTACTTCAAAAAATAAATAAATAAATAAATAAAAATAACAGCCTGCCATGAATGGAAGAGCAGCACACAAGGGAAGGATTAAAAATTATTTACACAGACTTTATTATGATATTTGGTACAAAGTTTAAAATACAAATGCATCCTAAAATCCATTTTGGCACTTCATTTTAAAGGAACTGTAATGATTTGTGATAGAGAAGCCACAACCGTCACAGAGCCGCAGTACATCTGAAACATCCTGGAACGAACCGTGAGCCTGAGTGAGTCTATTTCCCTTGGAAAGATGATCACCGGTGTAAATGTAAACAATCGTGGAGCACACAAACAGAAATGATGGTGCTGATGACATTCAGTCTCAGCATCATTTGTGGATTTTATTTCGTGCAAGAGGAGGAAAAAAAAAAAAAAAAAAAAAAAAAAAAAAAAAAAATGATGAGCACCTCAACTGCTGAGCACCAATCACACTAAAGCATCCTGATGAGGTCACAATGGTGATAAATGTGGTGGTTGAGCCACGTGGCTCTGAAACAAAGTGATCCGGTCCAGCAGTGTTAATGGGATATCTCTGATGACTGAGGGTAGGTCTTCGTGTTGTAACGGATAGATGACCACACTGAGTGCCGGGCGCTCTGCTGAGAACCTTAAGAAGGAAAAAAAAAAGCCAGAAAATACACAAAACGAGTGAAAAGACCCCACAGGTAAAACTTTCGACAGAATATGCCCCCTAGCTTTAAATACATGAACACAGTCACCAACCTGTCCAGCAGAGCTTTCTGCAGCGTGCGACACATCACTAAGGTGCCACCCATGAACATGTGGCACATGACGACATGGCAGCACCGCTCCATGAAAGTTTCTGTGGCTGATGGGTCAAAAGTGCCACAGCGTGAAATAAGGCAGACGCGCTGCAGTCGGGAGCAGCAGGACAAAGCCTCGAAGAACGACGCATTCGCATTCAGGTAGGGCTGCTCCAACCTAAGAAACAGATGCACGTGGTTAGTTATGCATCCATCCATCTTCAGCCGCTTTATCCGGGGCCGGGTCGCAGGGGACGCAGCCTAAGCAGAGAAGCCCAGACCTCCCTCTCGCGAGCCACCTCCTCTAGCTTATCCGGGGGAACACCAAGGCATTCCCAGGCCAGCCGAGAAATAATCTCTCCAGCGTGTCCTGGGTCTGCCCCGGGGCCTCCTCCTTGTGGGACATGCCCGGAACACCTCACCCAGGAGGCGCCCAGGAGGCATCCTTGTCAGATGCCCGAACCACTTCAGCCGACTCCTTTCGATGTCGAGGAGCAGCGGCTCTACTCTCCCAGATGGCTGAACGTCTCACCCCATCTCTAAGGGAGAGGCCAGCCACCCTTCGGAGGAAGCTCATTTCTGCCGCTTGTATCCGCGATCTCGTTCTTTCGGTCACTACCCACAGCTCATGGCCATAGGTGAGGGTAGGGATGTAGATCGACCGGTAAATTGAGGGCTTCGCTTTTATACTCAGCTCTCGCTTCACCATGATGGACCGCAGCACCACGGCCGCAGCACCACGGCCGCAGCACCAATCCGTCTGTCGATCTCCGGCTCCCTTCTCCCAACACTCACGAACAAGACCCCGAGATACTTGAACTCCTCCACTTGGGGCAGGAACTCCTCCCCGACCCGGAGTGGGCACTCCACCCCTTTTCGGCTGAGACCCAGGCCTCAGATGTGGAGGTGCTGATCCTCATTCCCGCTGCTTCACACTCGGCTGCGAACCGTTCCAGTGCGAGCTGGAGGCCCTCACCCGATGAAGCCAACAGAACCACATCATCCGCAAAAAGCAGAGATGAGATTCTGAGGCCACCAAAGTGAAAGCCCTCTGCCACTTGGCTGCACCTAGAAATCCTGTCCATAAAAATTATGAACAGAATCGGTGACAAAGGGCAGCCCTGACGGAGCCCATCACCCACCTGGAACGAGTCAGACTTATTGCTGGCAATGCGAACCAAGCTCTTGCAATGGTTGTATAGGGATCGAATGGCCTGTAGCAATGGGCCAGACACCCCATACTCCCGCAGCACCTCCCACAGGACACCCTGAGGGACACGGTCGAATGCCTTCTCCAAGTCCACAAAACGCATGTAGACTGGTTGGGCAAACTCCCATGCGCCCTCAAGTATCCTTGAGAGGATAAAGAGCTGGTTGGTTATATAAAGACAAAAATCTGAACAGACATGTCTTCAGTCAGAATTAAAAGTAGAAACAGTCTGAGATTTGTCCCAGTTCAGAGTAAAATAAAGAGCAGGAGTGGGGAACTCCAGGCCTTGAGGGCCGGTGTCCTGCAGATTTTAGATCTCACCCTGGGTCAACACACCTGAATCAAATGATTAGTTCATTACCAGACCTCTGGAGAAATTCAACACATGTTAAGGAGGCAAGTTAGCCATTTGAATCAGCTGTTTTGGATCAAGGACACATCTAAAACCTGCAGGACGCTGGCCCTTGAGGCCTGGAGTTGCCCACCCCTGATATAGACCAATTGGACAACTGGAAAGTGAAAATCCTATTTGTTTAAAAGCCTCTCAAAACCAAAACATAATTCACAAATTACACTTTACAGGTAATTAACATTAAATGCTTTGATTGAAGAGAGTCAAGGGCAGGTCAATTTGGTCAACTTTAAAATGTTGGGCAAATTTTATTTCCTTAATGTTTTTTTTCTCCAAATTAACAGAAAAAACTGAGCCAACTGTCTGCTGGACAGTCATACAGGTTAGTGCTTCTTAGATGAGATCCTCTCATTTGCATATATGAACCTAACAGTCTATAGGGGGCAAAAAGAAAGATAAATACGAATAATATGATGTTAATGTTCTTGCTTCAGGTGTATGAAATCAGACAGTTTTAAAGCACATTTTCATACTATGAGCATACTTCATACTATTATATAAACAAAGCGAACACAAAGTCATCTTCTTACCTGAGCTCCTGTAGCTGCGTGCACTGTTTAAGTGTGTCCAGCAAGGCAGCGGTGTAGTTCATGGTTTTCAGCGAACCCAGATTGGCGAGGGATAATACTCGCAGGTCTCTGCACTGCTTTGCCAGCTGTACCAGTCCCGTTCCCCTAAGAACTCCAGGAAGACCAGCCAGAGTCAGGCGACGCAATTGAGGCAAAGCCTCAAGCACCGCCAAATGTGCGTCTCCAATTCCTCGTGCCCAAGCGCACATGCCACGAGGCTCCACGCTTGCACGAGTGCACGGCTCAAGCCGAGGCAGTGTGGAAGCAAAGCCTGGACCGATAAGCTCAAAGGTCTCTAAAAAAAGGCAGCCAGCTAACAGCAAAGCGAGCCCCGATGTGCTGTCCCCTGACACAGAGGACTCTGAGGCAGGCTTGTAATTCTGGAGGCCCACACGAGGAACCTTCTTCAATCCCTGGAAAAGCGGAGAGAGATGAGTGTTCTGCATTTGCGTGTGATTTGTATTTAAACCGTCTGACAGGGCGCAGGCAGGGAGAGTGAGAGACAGCAGGTGTCTGAATTTGGCCAAGCTGGCACACAGGTGGGTTTCCCCTTCCAGCCCAGGTGAGTTTTCATGATGATAATGTGTGTGCATCAAGTTTAGGTATTTAATGTTGGAACAGCTGTCTGCCAGCTGGCTCATTGTCCCAGCAGCCAGCTGATCTTCCACAATCCTGCACTCCGAGTAAGGAACGTGGTTGATCCCGCTCAGATTCAGACTAACCAGCTGCGTGGCGTCTCTTACACCACTGTTCAACAGCGACTGGAACACCTGTGGCCACAATGCCGGGCATCGGCTGAAGCTAAGGTGTTTGGGGCTGTTTCCTTCCAGAGCTTGCTTGAGCGATGCAGAGTCCAGCCATGACCGAGGGAGCTGCAGGGCAACCAGGTCGCCCCGCTCACCCAAGCTCTGAGCCACTGAGGGAGCAGCAGGCCAGGGAGCCGGGTTTGGGCCGGGGATGGACACAAGGAAAACTCTGAGATGCTTTGGAACGTTAACGCTGAACACTGCCAGGTATAGGAGGAGCAGGGTCTGGTTTACCTAAGAACATGACAACACAAGCGCGTTAATTAAAGCCCATATAGGAACAGGTTTCATAGACATAAGCCCCAACACACTCACCTCTCCTGGAGCCAGCCTGGCAGTGAACTCCTCAAGCTGTTTGTAATGTGGCACGCTGCTCTGACCAACCATTAACTGACAGCAAACGCCGACACCCTCTTTGGTCACATCTGGGATGTCAAACTGCAACATCAGCCTACGGTGCAACGACAAGCAAATGCACACAACACTGTATCATTTAAATATCATACATTTTTGTTTTTTAAGCCAAAGACACAGCTGTCACATAATTTACAAATGACAGCCATTTTATAGGCTATTTATAGATTTTTTTAATTAGACATGTTCCCTCGTTATGTCATGAAAATTAAGCAGATCAAAGAAAAATCAAAGTAAACCTATCAGAGAGTGGCTGGATTAAAGGACTGGCAGAAAACCTCAAGGAAACGCAGTATGGTGGTCCAGAGAGCCAAAACCTATAAAAACTGACATTGTCCAAATATTTCTAGACTTTGAAGAGGGCCGCTCCTAAGCATTTGAAAGGGGTTTAGGGAGGGAAGGGATCAAAAAACACAGTTGGGTCAGGGCCAACATCCTTACTTGCGGAGTTGGGCACAGCATGGCACTACACCGTAGCTTGGTGTCAACAGCATCTGCCTAAGCTCTGACAGGCGGCTCAGTGCATCCACTGCCTCTGAGCTGAGCTGAGCAGAGTTGAAACCTGGTGCCACGTCAAAAGCGAGGGATTTGAGGAAAGCGAGGGAGGAGAGGAGACGGGACAGGCGAAGTGAAGTGATGCGACAACCGGTGACATCTAGGTGCGTCACTCCTCTGCAGCGTGCGATGTGCTCCATGGTGGAGCCAGATAGCCAGTAGCAGCCATTCAGGCTCAGAGACTGCACATGATTGGCCAGCTGCTTTAGTATGCGTCGAACCAATGCGTCATCAGCCTGGAGAGAAATAAAGAACAGAGTCTATTTAATGTTTCATTAGAATACAACTTGCTGTTACAGAGGCATTTTCTTTTTTTAAAATACATGGAAAGTTGTACACATACATGAACTTGAATATTGCAGCAAGTTACCCAATAATCCTCAGACAGGCTGACATGTGTGACCAGGGTCTTGTCATGGCACAGCGTGTTAAGCTTCTGGCAGACATTTGCCACATTCAGCAGCAGGTCACACACTGGAATATGGCGCAGGATGCATAGCAGGATTTCATCAGACAAATCTGACATCCCCACGGACGAAGAAGACAAGGTATCCTCATCGCACACAGCCTGAACCAGACAGCACACAGTGTCAGTGACAGGTGCTTTTAGGCCATTTGGAGAATATTAGAAAATTAGTCAATTAAATTCCTTCTAGAGGAATTTAATTGACAATATAATTTATACCATGACAGTATTATTTTATGTAGCTGTTGTACAGCTCTCCTTTTAATGTGTCCTGTTTTATTGTCATTTTTGTACGTTTTTTTTTTTTAAACATTAATATCAGGTATGTGTTAAGTATTCAATTTACTCGATCAGAAACAATCATTTCTCCATGGTTTATCTTTATTCATGAAGTATGACCCCCACTATAGCTGAAGCATTATTTAGCAGAAACAAAATAAAAATGAAACATTTTTAATAGAAAATGGCAATAGTGGTCCCTGTGCTCCAGGTTATTTTTTTATTTGATAATACCACTTCGGGACAATACAACCTTTTAATGGTTTTAGTACCAGGGCGTTTGAGCTTAGCAGGTTTTCTCGATAAAACAAAACAAACAAACCCACACGCGCACACACCAAAACGCACTTATTTCCAACACACTGCCGACGCCGGTAAACCAAACTCGGGATTAAAAAAATAATTGTGTAAAGTGTTTGGAGCATAACCTTACCTGACCGGCGTTAACATTTTGTCGCTAACGTTACTTTGAGCTGACCTGCTCAGCAGCACCGCTAACTAACTGTGAATGCCGTCTTCACCAACCTGTAAAATCTGGTAATCCATGCCGTCTGAAACTCCGCACACATCCCCACTCATGTTTTTAAAAAAGGCTCATCCACCCAGCTGGAGCTTCATGTTCCGTGAATCTGCTGCGTGAAACCACAGGCGGCTGAACGTTTGTGTTACCGTTAGCTGCACGGACGATATATGCTGTCGCACGTGTCGGACATCTTTTTGCGACGGACACACTTCCTGCTGGTTCAATTTACACAATAAAATACAAATTATTTTGTAAAAGTTATTAAATAAAGTTTTGTATTTTTTTTATAGATGCTATTAGATAGATATAAAAAAAATATACAGGGCAATAACAGAGCTGTCTTCTTTTGCTGGCTGCTCCCACTACAGTGAATCAGGGCCAGTGTCCTTCAGGTTTTAGATGTGTCCTTGATCCAACACAGCTGATTTAAATGGCTAAATGACCTCCTCAACATGTCATGAAGTTCTCCAGAGGCCTGGTAATGAACTAATCATTTGATTCAGGTGTGTTGACCCAGGGTGAGATCTAAAACCTGCAGGACACCGGCCCTCAAGGCCTGGAGTTGCCCACCACTGCCCTAGAGGTAACATATACCAGACGAGACAGCAGGATCTTGCTGTCCACAGTATCAAAGGCAGCAAACAGGTTTAGAAGAACTAAAATGGCAGGGCTGCCAGAGTCAGCAGTTAAAAGCAGATCATTAAGAACTCTCAAAAAAGCCATCTCTGTAATGTGACCTGACACTGACTGAAACTTTTCCCACATACTCTGTTTGCTTAAAAACATTTTTTTCCAAGGACCTTAGACAGAAATGGTAATTTAGAAATAGGTCTGTAGTTAGAAAAAACAGCAGGGTCCAGGTTCTTCTTTTTAATAAGAGGCTGCACAACAGCATGTTTAAAGGCAGCTGGAATACAACCAGATGTAAGGGAACTGTTTATGAGAGGAATAGCTGGTTCCACTGAATCAAAAGCCTCTCGAGAAGACAGTCTGAGGGAGAATTCAAAAGTCTCATATGCTAAACCAGTCACAAATCACCAGTCACCAGTCCTGCTGTTTTCATACATGCCCCACCCTCACATATTACTTCTCCTGCACTCCTGACTTTGGCATGCAGACTGATAAGAGAGTTATGCAGGATTTATTGAATATTCACAAATCTAAAGTATTGGTAAGACAAATGTATGCCAGCTTTAGTGTTAAACAGAAAGATAGTAAAGTTTCAGTGCAGCAGTCTTTATATTTCCTAATGTATAGAACTATATAACATCTTATATATTTTCTAAAGTCATTAATGTAAAAAAAGCTGATTATTGTTTCCCATAATCAGTTATTCACATGATGGCACTATAAAGAAAATTTTTGTAGGAAAGTTATACTCCTCAAAATCCATCTTCAGTATTTAGCCTGCCATGAAGGCTGATGACTAAAATTTGCTGTTTAACTCTTGACAGCAGTCAGACTGAAATGTGTGTTAAATTCTTTTTTTTTTTTAAAAAACTGATTAAAGAAAAATCTTGAGAAAAGAATCTACAGAATTCACATAATACAGTGTTTGGATGGAGGCTTTGATGCATCAGTGTTTGTTGCATGTGCAGCACCTTATACTGACATGCAAACAGTAGCCAAATGGGCTCCAGCCATCAATGTCATTCACGCCAAATGCTTATCCCATTTCTTAATTTAGACATCCTTGATTCCTTTCCTCACATGACCCCCCCCCCCAAGTCCTTCCTACGAGCTGCAAGCTGAAGTGTTAAGACAAAAGCAGGCTTTGGTTCTTGGATTTGTCATTTAAGACACTATTGTTTCAGTCATATTTTTGCCAAGATTAACATGAGACAGGTGTAGCTTATTGTTACAGCACACAACTACATTTATGACACTGAAGTCACAAGTGTTGCCCCTGAAATTAAGGGTGCAGAGTTCATCTTTTATTAAATTTTAATGTGCAAACTGAACCTACTATCCACTATGGTTTAACTTCCAGGTGTCACACTTCTTGACTTTTGCCATTTATACCAGCAAAGCCTCTGTCTCTTCCAGATGCATTTTACTAAGTCTTACATAAGCTGAAACAACTTTCCCAGAGTGCAGTTTGAGGCCAAATGATGAATAGGTTACTTTGATGCATTCAACATAAAGACAAAATCAGACTTGAGTCAGACATGTGCGCTTTATTGGGTTGTTGTGTACACCAGAGGCTTAAAGCCCTATGCACAAACCTTCATACACCTCAATACAAGGTACAAGCCTTGTCTTTTGCATGATGACAAAAACAAACTGGACCAAGTATCATTTAAGGCTGAAAGTACAAAAACAAAACAAGTTTCAGATTACATAATTTACATATTAAGCAATACTACAGTTCTGATGGGCAGCGAGCCCACCAGAGAATAAACCTTCATAGAGGCAAATAAGGTGGTGAACAAAGACAACTGGAATGACCTACACAAACACGACAATGGATATCATGTTTCTCACACATTCACACCGCCTGGGATGCTCCGTACTTCCTGCAGAGTTTCTCCCCATCAGGGGGCATGGTGCCGTAGCCAGAGTGATGAGGGAAAATGGAAGAGGTGTAGGCTCAGCATACACCAGTGTGGTGGTGTAGGCATGTATGCTGAGCTAGTTTGGGTTTGTAGCAGTGTGTTTTGGTGGGGGTGGGGACAGTCTGTTTAGAAGCACTTTCTGTGGACGATGCTGGGGCCGGACTCATCGTACTCCTGCTTGCTGATCCACATCTGCTGGAAGGTGGACAGAGAAGCCAGGATGGAGCCTCCAATCCATACAGAGTACTTCCTCTCTGGGGGAGCAATAATCTGCAAGGGCAGAAGTAGAGTTGTCAGCAATGAATACAGTCCATTTATTATAAACTTATAATAAAACAGACAGAACAAGAATTTTACCTTGATCTTCATGGTGGTGGGTGCCAGTGAAGTGATCTCCTTCTGCATGCGGTCAGCAATGCCAGGGTACATGGTGGTACCTCCAGACAGCACAGTGTTGGCGTACAGGTCCTTACGGATGTCAACGTCACACTTCATGATGCTGTTAAAGGTAGTTTCATGGATACCACAAGACTCCATACCTGTGGAGAGTTGGAAAATTAGGGGTTAAGGTTAGCCTTGCAAAGGACTACTTTTTACAAATCACAGAAGTCTGTCTTAAAGCTGATGCTGCTTACCAAGGAATGAGGGCTGGAAGAGAGCCTCTGGGCAACGGAACCTCTCATTCCCAATAGTGATGACCTGTCCATCAGGCAGCTCATAGCTCTTCTCCAGGGATGAAGAGGAGGCAGCAGTTCCCATCTCCTGCTCAAAGTCCAGGGCAACATAGCACAGCTTCTCCTTGATGTCACGCACAATCTCACGCTCAGCTGTGAGACAAGAAAACATTACAGTTAAGATAAGAAAACCCTGAAAGCCTCACATCATGTCTCAAAAACCATCCTCATGCTCACCTGTGGTAGTGAAGCTGTAGCCCCTCTCAGTCAGGATTTTCATGAGGTAGTCTGTGAGGTCCCTGCCAGCCAGGTCCAACCTGAGGATGGCATGGGGCAGAGCGTAGCCTTCATAGATGGGCACAGTGTGGGTCACACCATCACCGGAGTCCATGACAATACCAGTGGTACGACCAGAGGCGTACAGGGACAGCACTGCCTGGATGGCCACATACATGGCAGGAGTGTTGAAGGTCTCAAACATGATCTGCAAGAACAGCAGGAGAAAAGAGATGATCAGTGAAACTAAGAGTCAGAGTAATCTGAAATAAGTTTCTATGTGTTAGTTCAATTGTACAGAAAGAACAGCACACTGGGTTGAGTATTATGCCAACTACAATAGAAAACTGCTTTGTTACACTGACTCTAAAAGTTAAAGTGCAGAAAACTGCTCTATTATCATCCATTGCTTCATGCAGACACCCGTGTAGTTAAACACAAGTCTCAGTCTAATTTATAAACAGCAGTGCCCATGCTGCAGCTCATTCCTGATGCATCACAGTGCAGAGATAGAAACCTGAAGCATCTGCAGAGCTGAAAAGATCAGTCGAGGGCAGAGGAAACCTGGAGGGTTGAAGGAGGATGAGGAAAGACAGATTGAGCAGGGGAAGAAACACCCGAGTGGCAACATAGTTTCCTGTTGTTGGGCACTGCAGCTCAACAGTTTCCTGACTTAGGGGGAAGTTCGTCAAGGTGTCAGCTCTTGTTACCTGCGTCATCTTTTCCCTGTTGGCCTTGGGGTTCAGGGGGGCCTCTGTGAGCAAGACTGGATGCTCCTCAGGGGCAACTCTCAGCTCATTGTAGAAGGTGTGATGCCAGATCTTCTCCATGTCATCCCAGTTGGTGACAATTCCGTGCTCAATGGGGTACTTGAGGGTCAGGATTCCTCTTTTGCTCTGTGCCTCGTCACCAACATAGCTGTCTTTCTGGCCCATACCAACCATTACACCCTAGGAATGCAAAGAGCAGTGTGATTATGAAAAGGTCAGCAGTTATGAAAAGGTTACAAGGTATGTGAGGTTTATTAAGGAATATGTACCTGATGCCTGGGGCGTCCAACAATGGAGGGGAACACAGCACGTGGAGCATCATCTCCTGCAAAGCCAGCTTTGCACATTCCAGATCCGTTGTCAACAACGAGGGCGGCAATTTCGTCTTCCATTTTCTGTATGAAGTAGTAACAGGAGGAAAGGATTTTTAATCCTAATGTTCAGCAGCAGTGTGCGATACATCTGGCAGACAGCCTGGATGAAGTCTTGCAGTTATTGAGAACGGACGCTGGATGTCGCAGTGGCGCAAGGTTGAGTCCTAATCCAGAGCTGAGAAACAAAGGCAGTTTCTCACTCGGGCTGGCCATGGCCATATAAGGCAAAAGTGAATGCAGCTTAGAGACTGCTGTAGACCGGCCCGGAAGCCGCCCCGCGTGTCGCTAAACCTCAAATGACACCGACAGGCGACCACTCCCTTCACCGAGCTCACCACAACCGTTAACCACACAGAAAACCCTTTAGCAGCTGAACGAACTTCTACAAATCACAGTTAAATCTGATATATCTGAACGTCGTGACTGACGCATTTGCAAGGTTACACGAACAAAAAGCCAACTTCGCACATTTATTTGAAGCAGACGCACCAGGATTTGCACATTAACTGATAGCTGCAGTGACACAGCAAAAACCTTTAATTTCAGAAGCTCTACTTACAAAATTAGTAAAGTCTCTATAAGCCCAATCCATCTAATCTGCATTTGCCTGGTCTGGTGTTTGAATGTTTGAAACCGGAGACACCAGAGCTGCAGACCTGCCACAGTGGATGCTTACATGTAAGCGAGAAGGTCAAGCTTTTTTCCTTTAACACGTAGTCTTGATTTGTCGGACTACAAAGTGATGACAGCATCGAGTGGTAAGGTTATTTCACACCCACTTAAACATAAGCGGCAACATGTCACCACATTTCTAAACCGAACCGTTACATGGTTAAAACTGTGGCGGTCAAAATAATAGGAACACTGTAAAGCCTAGCAAGTGGCTTCAGCTTGAAATGAGAAAACGACTTGGTTCGTAAGCTAAGGAGTGATATATATAAAAAGAAAACACTCGCTGTTCAAAATGTTACATTAAAGCGTTAAAATGTGAGGAAGAAACTTCCACCGACATTCCGCAGTTGTCTTACCTGTGTGAGGGAGGGTTTTCGGTGTATGAGAACTGTGACTGAGCGCTACACTCCGGTAGGATGTAGTGTCTGAACTTGACTGCAATGAAGGCCAATAAAGTGGAGGATTTTTATGAGGGCTCGTGCTGCAGCCCCTCTCCATAAAAGGAGAACTTTCCGCACGGCGCCCGCTGATTGGTTCGGCTCCATCCACTGGGTGTGGCGCATGCAGATCATGGTTTGTGCGCTCTGACATAGCAGTGGGGGGACAAGTTCCACTAAACTAACCCATATACCTCCCTAAAAGTTATCAATCCGGGGTCGTTCAGTGTTCAGTAAACCTGCTGATTTTTTAAAACTGTCTGCCATAATGTGATAATAATACATAAGTGGGATACAGACTAGTGGATGACAAATCCCACAACCCCTGCTGCAAAGCACTGAATGGTCCCTGAGCATGTATTAGTTATTACTTTAATAGACTGAATTAATCCAGCCTATAGTTACGTCGTTTTTACATCCTCTACATTGTGACGGTGCCAGGATCATCCTGATTATAGCCTCAGTGATATAATATACCCATGAATGAGTGCTCTTAATTTTATTCACGGGGTCAGGGAATGCTTCAGAAGAGGATTTCACCATTCCATTTCCCATTTGTTTGCAGGATGCTTGTTTGTGGTGACAGGACTGGGGATGGTGTTTAATCTCAGGGTCACTGACAGCACGGTTAATCCTCTATCTGGCTCTTCTGCCCCGGCACACCAGCGTCACACAAACACAAACGCACACAGTGCAGACTGACAGTAATGCATGTATCCAGGCTGAATTGCGGTAATGTTTAGGGCATGACTGTAACGAGACTATATATATATATATATATATATATATATATATATATATAGTCTGTTAACTGTTAAATCTTTTTTCTTTTACTATATTTTATTAATATTTTGCTCTTTACTATTTTTTACTGTACCAGTCTGCTGAGTGACTGTCTTCTGCTCGTCAAATACATTTCATTGCAATGTTGACCCTGTGCTAACTTGCATATGACAAATAAAACTGAAAACTGAGACTGTAAATGTCTTACCTTTTCATCACCTCGCAGGAATTGTGCAATTGAGTTTACGGGGCTAATCTTGTGAATGACGTGTGATAAACAGGCGTGTTATTTTCAGAACATACTTATATTAGGTGTCAAAATAAAAACAATTAGGCCTGGATTGATTACTCAGGAACATGATTCACTTCTGGTATGCATACAGCCTACACACAGGCAGGTATTTCACACACCATTGTTTGCCTCTGGCCTGAAACTATTTCAATTCTTTGTTGATTTTTTTTTTAAATTTTTATAATGAAAATCCTCCTCCAAGGCTCATTTTATAAGTTGACCAGAGATTAGGTGGCTGGATGGGCTTTAACTCAATAAGGGCACCGGACAAAGCCTCATAAACTTACACTCGGAATTCTCACAGGCCCTGTGTGTTCCTAATAAGGATATATGGGAGCTGGATCACCAAAAGGCACAGGAAGCAAGCTTTTAAAGTGCCTCACTTCTACAGATGGAGGAAGTGACCACACACACACACACACACACACACACACACACACACACACACCTAGGTGTAGGTAGGCAATCAGGTGATCAGAGAACTGGCTTTTCCGCTCAGCATTATCCTGCTTTGAATTGACGCTAAACACACACACACACACACACACACACACACACACACACACACACACACACACACACACACACCAAGTATAGACCCAGGGCACCACCATCCCTTTAAGAGTTCCTTTGGATGACGTCCATATAAGGAGATATTGGAGAGAGTCACATGGGGGGAAGAATGCGCTGCTCCGGTCATGTGACCACTCTGAGGAAATGAATGAATCTCCCTTTTTAAGGCCATGTTTGTCTGTTACCGCTCACATTTTCTTCTGTATTCTTTATCCGATTTATGTTTCAATCACAGTTTTAAATGATTAAATGTATCTTACAAAATAATCTTTTAAACTTTGTTCTCTATCCAGACAGTAGTTTCTCAATCTCACGCCTTTGCTTGAGCAATTTCAAAACTAGGCAGCGTGCATGACTCATGCACGCATTACAACACACAAATGTAGGCACTCCCTCCCTGCATTGCTCACTCACACAGTCAGAGAAACTCACAGTCCTGGGTAAGGCCAGCTCTGACTAAGACCGTATATGGAAGAAGCTGGCAGGTAGCTTCTGTCCACTTCTCACTCATCCCCTTCTCTCCCCACCCTCTTCCTTTAAACTCCCATTAAGTCTCCAATTCAGCCACTCTCTTTTTCTGTATGTGAGCACCATGTGTGCTCAGTATGCATACTATACCTGTTTCAATCTTCACCGTGTTTCCAGTCGTTTAATGGTCACATTTCAGCAGAGTTTCATACACAGCATTGAGGGGGCAGGGCTCGTGTATGTGTGGTATGAGAGAAACCGCATTTAGTAAATAATAGCACATTTATTACTGTGAAACAACAATGCATCTCATGTGTATAATGTAAGGCATTAGCACGAAGTCTTCTGTCAACCTTTAAGCTTACTGAATTTTTAATTCTAAAATATTATGTCCTATCTTAGAGTCACAGGGACACACAACCTTTCTTTTAGGCCCCTAACAGATGAGATACAGGGCTACAAGATTAGGAACAATAATGATATGCAGTATTATGCTTGCGTCACCTCATTTCTTTATATTTTGTTTAGGCAAAAACAGAGTTTGTACAATTCTAAGGAACTCGAAAGTCAATACTTTGTATGACAATCCTTACTCTCCAACATAGTCTGAACTCTTAGGCAAGCTTTCTCATACTTTAAGTAGTCTTCAGGAATAGTTCTGGAGGCTTTCTAAAGGACATTCAAAGCTTTCTTGTTTCTCTGTTATACTGCTTTTTGTTCTGTTCTCTGTAAAGATGATCCCACACTGCTTCAGTAATGTTGAGGTCCAGCCTCTGGGGAGGCCGATTCATAATCTTTCATTGTGTGTTTTTCTACCCAGGTATGCATTTACTGTATTAGGTGTGTTTGGATCACTGTCATGCTGAAAAATAAACTTGTTGCCAATTAGATGCTTTCCAGATGGTATTGCATGGTGGATCTAAATTTGACAGCACTTCTTCTGTGTTCATAATTCCATCAATTCTGACAAGATCTCCAACACCACTGGCTGACAGAGCCTCCAATGTGTTTTACAGATTAATGTAGACACTCACTGTGGTAGCGCTCTCCCTACCTCCTTCATAAAAAGACAATGATGTGAACCAAAAAAAATACATAAATTCCAGTTTGGATTTACCCCTTCATCAGACCTTCTGCCACTGATTTTCAGTACACTTCTTATGAAATTAGGCACACTTCACCCTTTTCTCCCAGTTTCCTTTCCTTAACTATGACTTCTTGACCTTTCCACTGATGGATCAACTGGATCAGGTGAAGATCCTGATGCATCTCTCCTGTCAGGAAGCAGCCAGTGTCCAAATAGGAACTTTGAAGAAAGCCTGGAGAACTATTGTTCAGGACCACTTGGAAAAATTACAAAAAAGTCCTGCTCCTTGGAAGCAGGGGTGGTAACTAAAAATATTTCAGCTAGTACTTAAATCAATTAGCCTGTACTAAAATGTGAGAACATCTTTGTGTTTTTATCTTATTATTGTATTCGTAAGTGTAAAGTCTTCAGTTGTTATTGAAAGTAAGTAGAGTATAAATATCCTTTGATGGCTTTAATTCCAAAAGTAAATACAATATATTGATGCCCTGAGTAACAGTAGAACATTTTCCAAGACCTTGTACCACACATGACAGACATGCAGTTAACATCTCAGCATCAGAAACAGATTTAATCTTTCAAAGAAAGGTGTACACATTTATACATTTACTGCCTTACTTTTTTATTATTATTAACAAAACACAAATATTTTAACTTTACAATGCATTAATAAACTGTAAAAACCAGTGTCAGAACAGATTGAATCCTCCATATGCAAGTCAAGCAGTCCAGCTCTTCCCCATGTCTACAAGCTCCATGCCTTCACAGTAGGACCGTGGTCGTGACACCCTGACCTGGTTTCATAGAGAAACATCGCATCATTCAAACTGTGAAACCACGCAGACATTTGTATCTTACCGAAACTCTCATGGAAACCACATGTACAGTCACACACTCACTGTGGGTGTCCTGTGAGAAGCCAGTTGCTGCAGAAGTGGAAATGGAGTCCAGTGAATGGGTTCCACTGGCCAGCTACACACTGAAAGGTCACTGGCCTTACCCGAGTCCAGCACACCATCCCCCATGCTCATCTCACTCCCCCTCCATCCATACTGGGAACTACAGGATGCAAAAGGATTATTTACATTATTTAATCACTTCAAGCTCAAATTAGTAGCTATTTTAAGCAACAGTTAGGGAAGTGAGTAGTGAAATCTTTGAATGAGTGGGTTTTTAGAGAGATTACTTATTAACATTTAAACTAGACTCAAGTGTATTTTGCATTTATGTACAAATTATTATGTTGTGTTAAGTCCTGCAGTTAATTATGGATAGTTCATTTCATTTCCTATCCAGTTCAACTTATTCCAAACTATATGAAGTGAGTTTAGTTTGGATTATTTTGGAGGCCCAGTCCACTGATGCCCTAACATCCTACTTCTTGGAGAAACCTCTGCTGCACATGATACATTCATTAGCGTTAGCTGCTGTGGGCACTGGCAATTAAAAGCACCTCACACACATTTAGAGCTCACGCTAATGCCTCAGAGTTTAATTAGAAACTCCATTTCAACATTAACTCTCCAGGAACTGACTAGAAATTTGGACTCTGTGCTTATGAATCAAAATCTGACATTTTATTGAAACTACCATGTATTAGTGAGATGCAGAGGTGGCGAACAGAAGGTATTTGCGACTTCTGCTGAAGTGCCAAATACTGCATGCTCTCTAATGGCAACTTGAGGCTGGCTCCAAAAGCGAGTCAATGTCCACAGACTCCCATCCATGTTAAAATGGCCAGCTTTACAGCCTTAAAAAACAACAACATGTCCACTACAAAAATAGATTGTCCCCTCTCCAAAACATCTATACGGTGGGTGATTTATTAGTTTCAATTTCTTCTTCTTATTTTAATAATTGATTTATCGGGCTACTAGAGTCTGATATTCCCCACCTGACCTGGATATATGCTGTTGATGCCATTCTGGAGCATTTGGAGAGTGACTGGGACATGAATAACTTGAGCCGATTATATAATATTTTATTACAGTGTATTTCTTACTAGGCAGCTCATTCTCTTGACAATGATTTCTTTAAAGCTATAACACATTTTGGGGTAAGACTGAAAGAAAGGCAGATTTGAAATGTAAAAGGGAAGTCAGAGGTCAAATGTTACATGATATTTGGATGCAAGCTATGATGTGAGATTTACAATCCCCATGTACCAGGACCATTTCCTAAATGCTGCCAATGCAAACACAGGCAGAAGAATTTTAAGCAGTTTTAAGATAAAATACATTTTATGAAAGTTTGACCTTAGGGTCCAAAGTAACATGGGATTTAGAATCCGAATATAGAATTCCTTATATTCCATATGCTGTCAATACAAAAAAAAAAAAAAAAAAAAAAAATGTCAGTAAGAAACAGTTTTAGCTTTACTGGCTTTAAAACATGTAAATATTCCAAGGTGACCACAGTGACCATCACTGATAACTGTGAACCAAGCTTGTTTTTAAGCTTCAAGAGTGGCATTGGTGAGAACAGAGAAGCTTTTCACTGAAAACTCTCCCACATTTTGGAACACACAACTCACTGTCAGACAATGAACACTGTGTGTGTGTGTGTGTGTGTGTGTGTGTGTGTGTGTGTGTGTGTGTGTGTGTGTGTGTGTGTGTGTGTGTTGTATATACCTGTGGGGGTAGATTGTGTTGATTCGTGTTCCGTGGCTGGGGCAGGTGGAAGCCAGTGACAGCGTGTCGTCGTGGTAACAGCAGGGGCGGTCAAGCGCTCGCAGATGCAGCAACTCATCGGAGCGTGTGAAGGCAGGATTGTCCAATGAGTCTGCTGATCCCGCCCACGAGCGCAACCAGAAGCGACCTGACAGCTCATCAAAGTGGTTGAATCTGCGATAGCTGCGCAAACAAAATCGTGAGAGGTCACAGGGTACAATGCTTGTTGTTGTTGCTTCTCTTTGCAATCTGGGTTTTCCTCTTTTTTTTTTTTTTTTTTTTTTAACAATTGTGTGCCAGCTTTAAACGTTTCACATGAACAAAATTTCAAGAAGGGAAAAAAAAAAAAAAAAAAAAAAAAAAAAATCAACCTAGTCGATGGGAGACAGCCCTTTTACAATGTGGGGTCATAACTTGAACCTTATCTCTGTGGCATTCATAGAAGCTCTTATTTTACCCCTAAAAAGAGTTTCTTCTTAAAAGCTCTTCACAAAGCTGCTCAGTTTCACCAAGGAACAAAGAACTCCTATGACAACAGAAAGGTCGGAGATGACCCCGCTCATACAGATGATGTTATGTTTCATGAATGAACTGATGTGTCACAGTGACACATGACTGCCCCTTGCCAGTGAATAACTTTCCATTTACCAGAAATAGATCAACAGGTAAGAAGAAACATTAACAGATTTGTTTAAAACATTGCAGATCAAGAACAATATAAAACTATACCGCTTAATCCCCATTTAATGGGCACAGGTGATTTTTCCAAGTTATTTTAATAGCATAAGTTCCACTTATAAACACCTTTAAAACCCAGCCATTGCCCTGAAACCAGTAGTTGTCAGCAGTTTTGTAATGAACTCTAGTTTACAACCAGGGTTTGTGTATACTGGCAGGAGATTACTGCTCTAAGATGTATAAAGTTATAAAAGGTAAATCCTCCCCATTATTTGTATAAAAATCCTCTGGAATAACTTATTTTAGGCTAATTTTAAAATATTTTCCTGTGCTAAATTATATGCTTTGCAAAGTTTCTCTAAACTCGGGCAATCATCAGCTACTTGGGATGTTTAAAAAGATGACTCCAAAGAGGCCCCAATTTCCTGGAAAACACACATTTCCTACTCTAGACATACTGGACTTAAGGCTTAGCTTCAGACTTATTACTTCCTGTCTGATCTTTGTCTTTGTACATGCTCAATATTCAGTCAAACAAACAGTATCTTGATTAAGATCAATATGCTTTTGCCTCTTGCAGTCTCAGTTTGTTATTAAGGTTCAAATGAAAAGTGCTTCGACACAAGAATCCTTGTAGGTAGACTTTCATGAAGCTGAATCCAAGTCTCTGCACGCCATCATATTAGAACCATCCAAAACCACAAGGTCATTTTTTCCAGACTACACTTGGAGGAACACCCGAGGTTTAAAAACAAACATTAATATGAAAAGAAAGTACACAGAATTGAGATTGCATTTATGCTGGATTTACTAATATTACCATGCATACACCTCTAATATTAGTTGTGTAGGAGGCATTTCCATTCAGGAACAACTAATAGGTTTCCTCATCTCCTGGCCCAGCACCCTAATGAAACATGTCACAGTATCAATGACTGTGTCTGTGTGCTCAGCTGTCAGCATATGTGGAGGTTAGACATTCAGATTGAGCCAGCAATCCAGTTCCACCTTCATCCTTAGTATGTGCGTTGTCAGCTAGACTGTGCCACCTAGTGGCAATGAGTGTTTACAGTTACTGAAGAGCATGTGCGTTTATGTCAGTCTCTGGTTTTTCTCTCATGGATCACAACAGAATACTTTCACCTATTGTGACTACTGCGATTTACTGTACGTCACAAATATGCACGTTTTTACTATAAATTTTAAGGTTTATGGAAGTACTTATCGTCCAAAAAAAAATGTAACCTTTGCAGTAAAAACCACAATGGATCTAAAAGCAAACAAGATGTGACTGAAGAGCAATCTTTCAGTTTTAATTAATATATAATATATAAATATAATAATAAAAAAAATCCACTGTGGTGGTGCAGAAAGGCAAAATTAGAAAAATTGTATAATTAACAAAATATGCATACGCCTGAACTGTAGGTGCGTCTTAATAAAAGCCTTTTCCTACCTGCTGCGAGTCTGGTCTACTTTGGCCTGAATCAGAATTGCTCGATAGCGTCGCACTGCCACAAACGCCAAAATGATGATCACTGTCACTATGATGAGTAAGATGGCAAGGCACGCACCAATGAGACGTGCGCGGGTCATCCTGACATCGCACCTCTCACCCATGAACCAGAAATCGTCACCTGCAAGGCAGCTAATGCCCAAATACAAGTCATTTACACATGCAAACAAAATATGCCTGGGTGAACAAAAAGATTTGCTTTTCCTTTTAACGTTCTTACCGGCAAACTGGAAGCTGGTGTGGATGGTGTGTGCAGATGCCGTGATGGTGGCAGTAGTCAAAGTGGCAGACTGAGGAACAGCTGTAGTTGGCAGTGCCAGGCTGGGAAACACACTTATATCCTGCAGAGCACTGCAGCAACCAGTCACAGATGTCGCCCTGCAGACCTGAGGGGAAGGCATGTTTAAAAAGAATTAAAGAAAATAATAAAGGTGGTGCCATTTTTTTTAAATTTTCTTATCATAAAGTGATCTCATTGTAATGATATATGCATCCAAAAATCAGACAGACACTGAAGTTTTTAGTAGTCACGTGAATATCATGCAATTACACATTAAGCTAATGTGTCACAAGGCTGAATTTTCAGTTGTACTTGAGATACTTGAGACTTAACTTAACAATTGTTGATTAGGTTCTCCATTAACCAGCTGATAATGTTTCTTATTTGGTCTAAACAGTAATCCGTATTTCAAAAATTGTTACAAGTATGTGCACTGTATGGACAAAAGGTTACATCGCTTGATCTTTGAGCTCAGGTGTTTTCAGTCCTGTGACCACAGGTGTGGCCCTGGACTGAGTTGTGAAAAAAAAAAATGTGTCTTTCTAAAGAGTTAACTGAATTCAAGTGTTGGACTGTTATTGCAAGGATGGTTTCATTGCAATAATTCAATTTGTCAAATCTCTTCCTTCCAAGATTTCCACCATTTAAAAGGGATCTCCACACCAGGTAGTTGTAACAGTCACCAAAGTAACCGATCACATAAAGTCACAAAGTGGTGAGGTACATAGTGTGTAAAAGTCACCAACACTCCGACTCCAAACTTCCTCTGGCATTAACATCAGCACAAGAAATGCGCATCAAGTGCTTCATGACATGAGTTTCGATGGCTGAGCATCCCCTGAAAATGGAAATGAACCGGCCACATTTTCAGTATCTTAAAGGTTTTACTTTATCACCTGGAGAAATATAAAAAATTTATTAGAAAGTTTCCCCACTTTTAGAATAATTCTCATCTTAAAGCTACATGACATCACTCTTGCTTTTCTGGTGAAGATGTCTGTAGCATGTGCTCTCCTCACATGTTATGCCTCTAACAAGCTTGCAGTACAAAAATGAATCACTGAACCTACTGCGTTTTTTACCAAATGACTATTTAAACTACACTGCAGCACTTCTGCATTTTAGATTTTTTCTGATGCCAAACATTAAAATGGAAACAAATAAAATGACTCCACGCTATAGTAAAGAAGAAAAAGTTTGTTAGACCAAGCCAGGTAGAATAATTAGATTTTTCATAATTAGATTTTGAGCTTAACTGAGTCAGGCTAACTGAGTTACGATGTTTACATCAGTTTTCCTGTATCTGGGTTAATTGAATTAAGACGTTAAAAAAAAAAAAAAAAAAAAAAAAAAAAAAAGGAACTTTCTCTCAGGTTAATGAAGAAACTCAGGACATCTTGGTGTCAATTTTTGACATTGATGACAAACACAAACACCCAGTCTTCTGCAGAAAGATGACAGGAAATGAACGGAAAGATATTAAGAACAATGTGCATGAAAAGGCAACCAGACTCCTCCCAAACTGCTCAGCCACCAGGGCTTCAGTCAGCTGCCTGCAGACCGGCACCTGAACACGGGCTTACCTCCGACTGTGATGTTGGTGATCCTGGAAGTCCTGAATGTCCTCTTGTTGCGAACAGCCTGGGCTAGTCCAGTACGCTCCAGCAGTGATGTGGGTTCTGTTATGCTGAGCCACTCCAGAGCTCTGCTGGTTTTGAACTCCAGCAGGCTCTGCACTGCACGGCCACTGGAACAAAAACAGAACTGGAGATTTACCTCCTTTTACGCAACTTTCTGTGACCGATCCCAAAGCATAACCCAATTACAATTTCCACTGTGCTTTAGTTAGATCAAAACATTCCAGTTGGGAAATTATCTGAGCCCTGTTGACAAACTGAGGGATGGCTAATAAAATTAATGTCGGGAAAGCAACATAGAGGTTAGAGACCATTACATAATTTAATGGACACTGACTTTAGTTTCCAAAGTCCCATTAGCTGCATGGGTAAAAAAAAAAAAAAAAAAAAAAAAGGTTAATACTTAAGAAAGGGGAGAAAAATGCAGAAGGATGATGAAGAATTTATGTTTTTTTCACATTTTTTCCCCTAATGATGTTTAACTCTGGTGGATTTTTGTGGTGTTTTAATTGTGTTTACTTATGTCTGAGAGTTTATATCTTCCCCTAGCAGAAATGATGTATTTAACGTCCCATAACCTGGGATAGGAAACACACACAACTGAGAAATGGACAGTGCATATTGAGAGACAAGGTGGAGCTAATTGAAATCTAGAAAGAGCCTGGAGGTGCCTTTCATTTTCAGCTTGTCTGCACCACCTCACCTGCTCCAGACTCCCAGCAGCCGGCTGAACCCCGGGGCTTTCTGTAGGTATGGCTTCATCTGAAAGAAACCTTAATTGAGAACTCTGTAAAAACTACTCAGCTGAAGTCAAAAATACTTAATTATTTGATTATTTCTGCTTTTTTGTGCCAGTGTGTGTTACTGTACAATCCCTCACCCAGGTAGTAGTGTCGTTCTCCAAATTGACATTTGAAGCCAACATGGGCTCTTCTACAACTATCTGCAGCAGCAGCTCAACTGACTCCACTGGACAGAACAAGTAAATAAACTAATTTCAGGACTTCTGGATATATAATCAGGATATTTACCTAAACGTAAAACACTTCAGTGGTGTTTGGGAAGTACCTCTGATGGCAGCAGGCTGATCTGGCACGATGTAGAACTTGGGACTGTTTGTGGAGCTTCGAGCAGGTGTGGAGGTTAAAGCAGAAGAGGGCTCCTGGCTGGGATGCATGGTTGTCTGCTGTGGAGGTTGCTGTGGTAGTCCAGATGTGGGAGTGCGTGTGGTCGTGCTGCTGGAAGACCACTGCCAGAACTTATACTTTTCTACTTGTTCTTCTCCAGCTCCATGTCCATAATCTAATGTTACAGTAGAAAGGAGAGGAGTATGTGCAGTAGTAGTAATAATTAGGGGTTGGGATTGGTTACGTGTTGGTGACATATTAGTAGAAGTCTGAGGAGGCGGGTGATTGTGTGTAGGAGGTGACATTTGTGGAGGTGAAGGCGTGGCTTTGCTGACTGTGTGGTCCGTGGTCTGAGACACAGACGAGGTTAAAGCAGGGTGTGAACTATCAGGAAATGTACTGTGTGTGTGGAGTGTGTACAAAGCTGTAGAGGACTCTGTGGATGTGGTGGAAGATGAAACAGCAACAGCAGTAGAATCTGTGGGCGAGTCATCACGTAGGAGTGTGTGAGCAGGATGCAGAGTGTATGTCACTCCAGTGGTTCCTGTGATGGCTGAGTTTTGGGTTACACCTCCCACGGTCAGCGCTGCCCCGGGTGTAGAAGAAGAATCGGTGAACCCTGAAGTCCAACTGTAAGCCTTGGTAATACCAGGTGGGGAAGGGATAGTGTTTCTAGTCGGGTGCGCATCAATGATATTTCCGCGTGCACTTTCTACTGCCGTTTGTGTCTCTTTGTCTGTCTGTGTAAATAAAGATGACGTGTAAGCAGAATGTGTGGGGCTCTCTGTGCTTTGAGGAGAGTCTGTTAGACTCCTTGAGGAAAATGGGAGCGTCATCTCAGTTTGTTCAAACTTATCAGGCAACTCAGATGTGACAGTCTGAGCAGCAGCAACAGATACAAATGAGTTAATTTGACTTATGTTTGGATGAACTGGATCAGCCTCCACAGTGCTAACAACGTTGTTGAGCTCTGTGAAGTGGGTGTTGAATGAATGAGTGCCGCTGTAAACTTCTGAAGATGATGATGATGCAGTGGGTTCAGTGTGGGTTTGTGCACTGAAGTCATCCTGCAGTGTTTTGATGGAGGATTTTAAAGGGTCAGAAGTGACAGCAAAGGTCAGGTCAGAATTATGTCTGTCTGTGCTTCTCTGGCTCCTCCAGGAATGAGGCTGTTCATCTCCAGATGTCCCACTAACACCAACACCATGTGCGGTTATGCCTGTATGACCTGTCCTGGAGGAAGATAGCTCAGCTGGAGCAGAAGTACGGAGAGGAATGCTGGCGCTGGACACTCTTTGATCCATTTGTGTGGCAACATCTTTGCCTGTGTTTTTAGATGTCTGAACGGATGTATCTTGTATAGCTTTGTCAAGCATGAGAGCTGAACTACTGGCTGTTTCCTCTGTCAATGCCATCAGAGTTTGAAGGCTTTTTTCAGTCGGGTTTGAGGGTGTGCTTGTATTGGGGCCTGCACTGAGTCCATGCTGAAAATATGGGTGTGTTGTATTTCTGGCAGCCATGGGCCCATCGGTGAGGTGAGCAGCTCCAGATGTTTCCGCTCCATTGTTTGGTTTTTCCTCAGGAAGAGGGAGAGTTTCCCTATCACTTCTCCCAGCGACAGGGAGTCCCTGCTGGGGTGAGGTGGGGTTCAGCAGTCCTTGATCCAGAGAGGAGGCACTAGACACAGACAGAGGTGCAAAACTCCTCTCCAGACCATCGTAGGTGTGATCTCTGCCCTCCTTCATGCCTCTCGTCACTTCTTGATCAACAGGAGGACTATTTGTAAAGCTGGTTCCTGTTGGAAACCATTGAGTGGGGTCTAGGTCTGGATGTTGGGTTGAGTGGTCCTCCGAGGAATTCCTCTCATCTTCCTGGACTGGAAAACCAGGAACAAACACAATAACAGAGAGAGAGAGACAGGGTGAGAAGAGACAGAGTGGAAATCACAACAACATAACATTGCTCTGTGTAACACCACAGAGGGAGATAAGATCTTTCCGACAGATTCCCAGCTCACGGCACAGTTGGAACAACACATTTTCACAGCATGTTAAGTTATACACTGCTCAACCTGACTCCTACTGTAAATCATGAATATATTTCATGTATTCACTGAGAACATCAGGAGGCAGAAACAGCTCTAAAAATACCAGAAATAAATGTCATTATGATTCTCGTGATTCGCGCTTTATCTGAGAAGAGAAAGAGAAAAACCTTGTTAGACTTTTACAGCTCAAACTGCATTTGTGGGAATAAGCTGAGGGAAGTACAACCAAAAGGTTAATTTAAACAGAGAATTTCAGAGCTTACAGAACATCTTATTTCCATTGACTAACCCCAATAATATTGAGGTTAGGTATTCCATACCGACAGTGTGCATATCACTTTGATTTAGCCTAATTTAAAGACAAAAGAATAGCAAATAGCACAATAACATCTAACATGTCAGCGGCGGGCGGGCGTTCTTACCTGTTGTGACGATAAAAAGCAACAGACAGGCGTGGAGCTGCATTTCCAATGGTGAGACATTTCAGTGTAGAACACCCTTTTAATCCAAAACACATGCAGTTTTTTTTACACTGACAACATGTACATGTTACGAGGAGGACGAGCAAACTGCGCAAATGATTAATGAGCTCCAGTCTTTCCTGTGGACTGTCCCTGAGAGAGAGAGAGAGAGCAGAGAGGCGTCAGAAACTTTCCTCCTCCATCATTTCCTTGTAACGGAAACCGCTGCGCTGTCAGGGGCACAGCGCCGTACACTCACCTAAATTAAACACACGTGTGTGTGAGAGGCAGCCTGTCCTGTACTGCAGAATGGACAGAGGCTTGCGGATGGGAAGGTTTTACGCCGCCTCCAGGCTGTTCCACACGACATTTCAGAGATGAGAGGAAGGAATCCAGTGCGTAAAGTCTACACAGGAAAATTACCGCAGGCGGCATGGAGGCATGAGAGGGAGCAGTTCATTAGAGCTTTTATACTTACGCCCCACTAGGAGTGCTCGAAAGACTAAAAATGAATGCTACGAACACGTAAACAGGTTTTAAGTCTATAGGTTCAAAAAAAGTTTAGGAAATGCAGAACAAATGAAAATATACCGGGAAAGCGGATGACATCATTTCTTAAACATGTGGGAGAAAATGAACTTTGGAGGTGTCTTTGTAATCAGAACGTGTAAGATCTGTAAACACATTAGCTTCCTCCCCTATTTTATAACACCATGACACCCCCATGGACTGACTTGTGAAGAAACGGTTGCTTTCTACAAGATGGTGACCCGAAAATCAGAACCACATTGTACAGGAGAAATTTCCACACATTTAAAAACAAACAATCAAAAACAATAACAATCACACAGGACACAGTTTTGTTTTATTCATATAATGCCAACAACAATAACCACGTCAAAGCACTTTAAAGTGTAAGGTAAAGAAATACAGTTTCATAGAGAGAATCCCAGTAAGCACGTGATGTCACTGGAGAGAAATAATAAAAAACAAACAAAAAAGAGAAACATCTCGTTTAAATCAGTCAGACCATCTGAATGAAAGTCTGCAAGGCTGTGATTGCTGCCAATAAAGGATTGTTTGATGAAGCAAATTTCAAATTAATATGAAAATACATTTTCAATCTTGGTACTATCATTATCCTTCTTTCATATTCACACATTTTATAAATGACAGTATATGTTTTCCAGGGAGACCTTAAACAAGCAAATATATATATTCTGGGAGCTTGAGGGTGCTGCGCAGTATCTTTGCTGTTCCTAGGACTGCGCTCTTCTGGACAGAGAACTCGGATGTTGTTCCTGGGATCTGCTGGAGCCACTTGCCTAGCTTGGGAGTCACTGCAGCTAGTGTTCCGATTACCATGGGGACCACCGTCACCTTCACCCTGCACATCTTCTCAAGCTTCTTCTCTGAGCCCTTGGTACTTCTCTAACTTCTTGTGTTCCTTATTCCTGATATTACTTTCATTCGGTATCGCTACATCTATCACTACGGCCGTCTTCTTCTGTTTGTCTACCACTATGTCCAGTTGGTTAGCCACCACTATTTTGTCTGTATCTGGAAATCCCAGAGGATCTTAGCTCGGCCATTCTTAACCACCCTAGGAGGAGTCTCCTATTTTGACCTTGGGACTTCAGGTCCATACTCGGCACAGATGTTTGTGTATACTATGCCAGCTACTTAGTTGTTGCGTTCCATGTATGCATGCGTGATAGACCCCAGCCTCGATTAATCTTGTGCTCAGAGCTTGTTCCTGTGCTGCTATGATTAGTGCCTCTGTGCTGTCTTTCAGTCCAGCTTTGTCCAGCCACTGGTAGGACTTCTGGATGTCAGACACTTCCTCTATCTGCCGGTGGTACCATGCCTGTCCTTCCATGATGGTTCCTCCTCTTCCTCCTCTTTCTTGGGTTTCTGCCGGCTGAGGTAATCACTGAGCACGCGGTCGGTTGGGGCCATCTTCCTGATGTATTCGTGGATTTTCGTTGTCTCACCCTGGACTGTGGTGCTGAGACTCACCAGTCCCCGGCCTCCCTCCTTCTGCTTAGCATACAGCCTCAGGTTGCCCGACTTGGGGAGAAACCCTCTATGCGTGGTAAGGAACTTCCTTGGCTTAAGTGGCTTCTATCTGCTCCTTTGACCAGCTTATTATCCCAGCACGGTACCTGATCACAGGCAGGGTGTAGATATTCATAGCCTGGATCTTGTTCTTACCGTTCAACTGACTCCTCAGGACTTGCCTAATCCTCTGCAGGTACTTGGTGGTTGCAGCCTTTCTAGCGGCCTCTTCATGGTTCCCATTTGCCTGTGGGATCCCCAGGTACTTGTAACTGTGCTCTATGTCTGAAATGTTGCCTTCTGGTAATTATATCCCCTCAGTTCTGACTACCTTCCTTCACTTGGTTACCCGACTACACTTCTCCAGTCCGAACGACATTCCAGTGTCATTGCTGTATATCCTGGTGGTGTGGATCAGTGAATCGATGTCTCGTTCACTCTTGGCATACAGCTTGATGTCATCCATGTACAGGAGGTGGCTATGGACCGCTCATGTTTCCCACTTTGAGAGCAAAGGAGGCATCTTCAAAAGCCTTCTGCATCTGAGTTAAAGCAGAAACATACTCTAAGCCATTATCCAAATAAAACTCATACATCATCAGCACATGTGACATGCATCTACAGAAAGTGAAATCAAAAATATTTAATTAATTCCATTTTTTTAGAAAGCTTGTTAGTGCTTAGTTATAGCTTGGCTGTATGTGCATATTTTCTGCTGCAGATTTAAACACACCAGTTTAGGGAGACATGGGTGCATAGAATCGGGTCGGGTGCACAGGAGAGGTGAAGAGGAGAGTGTCAGGGGAGATGTGCAACAGAACGAGAGAAAACATTTTTATAAGATGGTAAATTGGGACACTGGAAAGTTAATTACAATGACCATTGTGGCCTCTGGCAGCGGACTCTGTGCTTGTGCTGCTAGACCTCAGTGCAGCAGTCGATGCTGTTGACCATAGTATTTTATTACAGTTATTAATATTTATTAAATGGAGAGTTATCTTTACACACTGAGTTTAATTATGGAGTTCCACAGGGTTCTGTGCTAGGACCAGTTCTATTTACCTCATACATGCTTCCTTTATCATTAGAAAGGATAGAAAATATGGACCAAATATGGTTGTTTCATGGGTACCTGCTCTATCATGCTGTGTTTTTTGAACACTGTGACACAAATGCGAGATCAAATTTTTTTTATGTGAGTACACAATCCCATTGCATAACATCAGCATTTTTTATATACACTATCAGTTAAATGTTTGAACATACCTTCTCATTTAATAGTTTCTTTTTTTCATGACTATTTACATTGTAGATTCTCACCAAAGCTTCAGAACTATGAATGAACACATTGGAATTGAATGTAGTAAACAAAAAATATATATTTTAGAATCTACAGAATACACACTGTCAGGGCTCTGTGTGCAGGCAGGTGGAGAGGAGGATCCAAGCGCAGGACTCAGACACTGAACTGTAACTCAAACCTCAGCTTTATTGCTGGCATAAAACAAAACATAAACTGAGCAATGGCAATGAACGTGAACCACTGCCACAAAAAACACACAGGCATAATCTGAGAATCTGAGAAAACACAGGGCTTATATACACAGGGTAGTAACGAGGGAATCGGCAACAGGAGGGCGACACAGCTGGGAGAGATCAGGGCTAATGAGACAGGGGGAACAAAGCTGCACACACTAACATAAGACAAAGACTTTCACAATAAAACAGGAAACATGAATCACAACTCAGAGACACGGACTCAACACAGAGAGACAGACAGAAAATGACACATGGAACTGAACTGTAAGTGAAACCACAATTCCTAAAACATGGATAACAGAAACATGAAACTCTAATAATCATCATCATCATCATCATCATCATCATCATCATCATCATCATCATCATAACAAGAGAATGAGAAAACAATCCAAAACACCAAGATAACTGAAACACAAAGTACCAGAGAAACATAAAGAATAATCCATGATGCAAAATTAAACCAAAACATAATAAACTCAAAATACTGGGTCCAATGGACCCAGAACCGTGACACACACACTTTGCTTTGATCACTGCTTTGGACACTGTTGACATTCTCTTTTTTGGAGAGAGGTAGTCAGTCTGTAGATGAGGTAGGCACCAGAAATGGTTTTCCAACAAGTTCCCACTCCATCAGTCCTTCTTGGTCAAACAGCCCTTACACAGTCTGGAGGTGTATTTGGGTGTTGAAAAATAAATGATGGTTCAACTAAACGTAAACCGAATGGGATGGTATGTCACTGCAGGATGCTGTGGTACCCATGCTGGTTCAGTGTGCTACTGTTCAACTCCCCAACAGTGTCACCAGGAAAGCACACAAAGACAAGGGGTGGAACCAAAGATCTCAGATTTGGACTCAGAAGAACAAAGCACAGTTTTCCAGTGGTTTTAATGTCCATTCCTTGTATTTCTTGGCCCAAACAAATCTCTTCTACTTGTTGCTTTTCCTTAGTAGTAGTTTCTTAGCAACTATTTGACCATAACACCTGATTCGTGCAGTCTCCTCTGAACAGTTGATGTAGAGATGTGTCTGTTACTGGAACCCTGTGTGGCATTTATCTGGGCCCTAATCTGAGGTGTTACTAACTACAATCTCTGAGACTCACATGAATTTATCCTGTGCAGCAGAGGTGACTCTTGGTCATCCTTTCCTTGGGTGGTACTTATGTGACCCAGTTTTGTCATAGCACTTGATGGGTTTTGCGACTGCACTTGGGGACACACTGAAAATTTTACCAATTCTCCAGATTGACTGACCTTTAGTTCTTCAAGAAATGATGGACTGTCACTTTTATTCACTTAGCTGATTGGTTCTTGCCATAATATTAAGTCTAACACTTTTCATAGGGCTGTCAGCTGTATACTGCCAGGCACACCTGTGAAAGTGAAAACCAGTTCAGGTGGCTACATCATAATGCTCATTGACAAAAGACCAAGGGTTTGCAGCGCTGTCAACAAAGCAAAGTGTGGCTACTTTGAGGAATCTAAAATATAAGACATATTTAGAGTTATTTATCTTTTTTCTCTTTGCTACATAATTCCTCATATCTTGCTTAACATATTTGATGTTTTTAGTATAATGTAGAAAGCAGTTAAAAAAAAGAAAAATAATTCAATTCGAGTCTAAAAAGAAAAATGTTTTTACTTACCTGAGAGAGCAGAGTCAGGTGGAAAGCTAAGGAGTCTCGAAAACACTGGTGCCAAACTGAAATCCTTGTGTGCTTTGAATAAAGCACTCAAAAAATAAAATTGGGTGGTTGTTACATTTATAACTTGTAATTTAAACAAAACAACTGTTTATATGGTGAACATCATTATATTGTGTAGGATCTGCATGAAATTCAGCCACTTTAATATGAGATGATATAATCTAGAAAGAGTGGTTAGTAGCCTGGACTTGCAAAATTCACGAGATCACACAAGATTTCAAACCACGGGAAATCACTCGTGTTATAAGAGGCAGAAAAAGAAAAAAAGTATTGCTATTTATATTAGTTTAACATGTCAAGGACAAAAATATAAATAAAAATCTGTATCAAGCCTTGTAATCAGTTATTATGTTAACCAGACTAGACTTTGTTTACTGACTCCAAAAAATATCATTTTAAACTTATTTTAAAAAAATCACGGAAAGGATTTCCATGTTAATAAATGCCTTTCTAGGATTAAATATTTTTGTTGGACTAAAATAATTTGAATGGGTTGGATCAACTCAATTAAATACAGTTGGACTTAACTGCAAAAAATAGGGTTATTCATCATTAAATAATTAACTTGGTGCATAATGCTAAAACAAAGCAATGTAATCATGCTGGAATTCTATAAACTCTACAAAAGAAACCAAATTCCAAGAAATCCAAACACAGAAATGTTTGCACAAATATGTGATTATGCAAAGAGGTCCCTACCAACCAACCTCAGATCTCCACGCATGCAAACATGAATACACATGACTTTGCACACAACCAGAAATGAACTCCACCAAAGGAACCAAAATTACGAAATCCAAACACAAAAATGTTTGCACACACATGTGATTATGCACAGAGGTCCACTCTACTGACCAACCTCAGATCTCCACACATGCACACATGAACGAAAATACATTTGAACACAAACAGAGACAAAACTCAACCAAAGGAACCAAATTCCAAGAAATCGAAACAGACAAATGTTTGCACAAATATGTGATTATGCACAGAGGTCCAACCCGACCAACCAACGTCAGATCTCCACGCATGCAGACATGAATGTTCTAACATTTGCACACAACCAGAAATGAAGTCCACCAAAGGAACCAAATCCTAAGAAATCCAAACACAGAAATGTTTGCACACACATGCGATTATGTGCAGAGGTCCACCCTACCAACCAACCTCAGATCTCCACGCATGCACACATAAATGAAAATACATTTGCACACAACCAGAAATGAACTCCACTAAAAAAACAAATTCGAAGAAATCCAAAGCCCCAAATCTGTTTCAAGATGTCGCCACGGGAGAGGCTGCCAGTTACAGGAGCTCTGACCAACTTCCATTCTTTTAAATTATTTAATAATAAAAAGTAGACAACAACATACAGAGCAAGAAAAGAGCGTATGGAAAAGGATGTAACTATTGCAGTGTTTACATTGTATTAGATGGAGGAGTTGTACAGGGAGATGGCCACAGGCAGGAATGATTTCCTGTGTCGTTCAGTGGTGCTTTTCGGTAATCTCAGTCTCTCACTGAACGTGTTCCTGTGACTGACCAGCATGTCATGGAGTGGGTGGAAGGTATTGTCCAACATTGTCTTTATCTTGGACAGCATTCGCCTCTCCGGCACCACCTTGAGAGAGTCCAGCTCCATACTCACAACACTACTGGCCTTGCGGATCAGTTTATTGAGTCTGTTGGCATCAGCAACCCTCAACCTGCTGCCCCAGCATGCAAAAGCATAGAGGATAGCACTGACCACAACAGACTCACAGAAAATCCTGAGCATTGTCTGACAGATGTTGAAGGACCTCAGCCGCCTCAGAAAATACAGATGACTCTGGCCCTTCCTGTAAAGTGCAGTAGTGTTTTTTAACCAGTTCAGTTTATTGTCTATGTATACTCCAAGGTATTTATAGTCCTCCACAAAGTCCACGTTGACCCCGTGGATTGAAACAGGGGTCAAGGGTTTCCTGGGTCCTAAACTCCACAATCAATTCCTTGGTTTTTTCCACGTTGAGCTGTGGTTGATTGTGCTCGCACCACGTGACAAAGGAGTCGACCACAGCCCAGTACTCTGACTCGTCACCCCTGCTGATGCATCCAACCACCACAGAGTCATCAGAAAACTTCTAAAGACGGCAGGTCTCTGTGCAGTGGCTAAAGTCTGTGGCGTAGAGGGTGAAGGGCTACATATCTCAGACCATGAAGATTTATACCAGGGTGACATGAGCTACCTATGTGAACTATGCGGGGAACCATCAACTGGAACTAGGTGGAAAAACTCAGGGAGAGGGTCATGACTCAGCAGGGAAGATCAGTGGTACTGGAATACAGAGAGAAGAGTGTCAGTCATGGCGGCGGTTGGTCTGGTAAGAGGAGTAATTAAACTGAGAGTGTCTTGCAGGTTTTGCAGGTGGAGGCTGGCGTGAGGGAAAGGCAGTCAAAGTGGTCTGGGTGAGTGTACAGAAGTCTAATTTAACAAATTTGCACTCAGCTTTGCAGTCTCAGATTTTGTAGCTGTCCTACGTATTTGTTTAATATGCACTTTGAAGCTCATAGATGACTTCAATGACTTCAAGATTACAGGAGCTATAATTAGCTCTATGCACTGACCTCTTTCTCTCTTTTATATATACATGCTTGATTATTTGGCTCACTGCTGCTGCAAGACCGGGGGTGGTCTGCTTGTCTCCACCCCAGAGCAAAGGGAAACATCTACTGGGTCCGGGGGCAGATTGCCCCTCTGATACCTGGACCAGGGGGTATAGAGTATGTTTGGGGAGTGTGAGTGTGTGTACAGTGTTCATTTCTGTTTGTCTCCATGTTGGGCGAGTGCTGAATATTTTTATATGTGTGCATGATGGTGGGAATGCATGTTTGTGTCTCTGTGTGCCTGTTTGTCTATGTTATGTGTCAAGTCGCGTCTTAGACTCCACCGCTCTGGAAACATCTTAGGCCCCCCCATGATGTGGGGGCCAATCTTCCCTTACCACACGCCCTGCCAGTGGCTGATGCCCTCACCTGTTAGTAAAAAACGAGTAGATCTTGCTTGCTTTATTGTCTTTGTTTTTGCCTGTCCCGTTCGGCACTGTAGCAATCACAATTATTGTCTGAGGGCCAAGAAAAATGCCCAAAAGATTTATTTTCCCAAATGCCCAAATGGATCATTACATCTTTGCCATACTGGTCCACTTGATTGATCTTTATAATGTGTGTGTGTGTGTGTGTGTGCTCTATGTGTGTGTGTGTGTGTGTGTGTGTGTGTGTATTTATGTATGTATTTATTTATAACTTTTAAGTTATTACAATCAGACATGACCGGGGATAGGAACGGGAAAGACATAGACAAGAGAAGTTCAAGAAAAGGAGAGGGAAAGAAAAACAGGGGGAGAGGGACAGTGAGAAAAGACACAAAAAATCTGCTACATCACTTGCCATGCAACACTCTGCAGCATGGCGCTGCAGCAACATGCCAGCTACGCCAGAGTGGACCGCCCCTGGGCCCAGAGCCCCGAGGTCCTAAGCTGGGTGCTTCTGCCGGCTGCTTGGTAGGGCCTGGCGCCCGTGGCTCTGTCAGGCCCTGCCACGCAGCCTCAGGGAGTCAGCCAGTACACATCCGAGCACCCAGCCTCAGACACTGAGTGGAAGATCTACTTGATTTTTTACTGTGAGCTGAATGGTGAATTTTACTGTTAGAAGCAGCTTTGATGGATTTGTGTTTAACTTGGTAAATAAAACAAACAAAAAACATGGAAACCCCGGGGCCCGCTGGGGAACTGGGAGAGTACTATTGCCATTAGCACCAATGTACATCTACCTCTGCATGTCATGACTACTCTATTACTTTGCAAGCTTCTATCGATAGTGTCAGCTTTGACTGGAGGCTTTAGCTGAACTAAAAGCTACTTTGCTGCTATTTTGAATGATACTTCCTTCTCATCAATGTGCCTCACCAGCAGTGTTGTAGAGCTACATATGCTTCTTCAAATTGTAACTTGGAGACAATTATTGTCAGTCACTATAATATATATATATTTTTATAGTAAAAAAATAATGCAGCTGGGATGCAGATACACACACATACACTCACACAACATGGATTCCCTTATAATTAGGTTTATCTGAAAATTAGTTACAGTAAAACAGCAACAGTACACGTATCTTTTATTTATTTATTTTTAGTTTGTGGCAATGATTTTTTTTAAACATTTTAAGAGTAATAAAAATCAAAAACATTATCAAATCCTTTTCTTGATTTGCAAATGAATTAAGCTATTTTAAGCTGTATAAAAAAGGTAGTGGGTTCATAGTGTAATATTTTACAGTTTGAGAATGGGAGGAGACACAAATTCCTCAGGGGTGCATCAGCTCTTTGTGAGTAAGGGAGCAGCCACAAGAAGCTACTAGGTGTAAAAACGTATTCTGAGTACTTCTTGTAAGAAATTACCATCAAAACCTGTCGTTACTCACCACGTTATAATTTTGAGGGTATATAACTTCATTCATACACATTTTAAAATCACCAGATGCTGAATTTAAAAATAATTTCCCCAGAAATTCCTACTTTTTAAAATCTGTATATCCAGACAAATGCACTTGTGTTTGACCTGCCCACACTGTGACATGAAGTATAATAGTCTTTTGTTTAACAAATATTATGTGATATTTTCTTGTTGTGTTATCACGTTTCTTTCTTTCTTTTTTTAATTTAACATTACCGTGCTTTTTTCATTTGTTTGAGAAGGTAAAAAAAAGGGTTACATGTATTTGACAAACTGAAATCAAGTATAATCTGAAAAAAATGAAACTACATATGTATATAAAATATAAAAAATAACTGAATGACAAATGAAAAGAAGATCAAATTTAAAAAAATGGATATGTACGATATATATACGAGGAAAATGAAAGAAAAAACCCATCAGTCATGTGACTCTTATGTGATCAACAGATTTATCACAATTGATTATAGGAGAAAGACATGCAGCCCCAAAATGCATTTCTCATTATGGAGATGGTGTATATTGGTGACACCAGGCTCCTGTGAGATGTGAGTCGCAGGTCAGAGTGGTCTTGAACTCATAGCTGCCACTGTCAGCTGAACAGGAAAATATACGTGTCCCCTGAGTTGGACGCCGGGAACATGATCCCAGAAGATCATCATAGAACAGATCCTCATCCCATAATTCAACATACACATCACTGTGTGTGTCCACCTTCATGAGAAAAAAAGCATTAAAAATAGGATTTAATATACTGTTGTCCTACAAATAATATGCTTGAGATTTTGTACCATATACAATAGTGACAATGGTAATTCACATCTAATTCATAGAATGTAAATTCTGGTAGCACTGTTGTGTTTTTGATATTTATGTCATATTGTTACATATTTTAAATAAGGAGGAAAATGTGCAGTAGCAAGATTTGCATTCAGTACTTTATGACACATGGTTGACATTGTTAAAGCATTCATATTAACCGAAATCATTACCTTAAATTGTTTAAATATACCTGATGAAAGAATTAGTTCTGCTTAAACTTAACCAAATGGAAATAAATAACCTCAGTTAAAGAACAGCTAAAGTTAACTGTATATAAAAGATGTTAGTAGCCCAAGTTCTAAAAATTGAAATCAGTACATCAAACCTGCAGTATTAAAATTCCTTTAATATGATCCTTGATCTTATATGTAGTCAGGGTTCACTGACCTGTCCAAGATCAAAATAAGCATTCCATCGGGGATAACTTGATTCGATCATGCGAGTCTGATGATTGATGGAACCAAACCTCAGTTTAACATAGCTGTGAGTAGGAGAAAGACACAAAGATGAATAATATTGCAGATTTCTAAATCTCTAAATCCTAGAGATTCGGAAATCTTTAGAAAACTCTAAATCCTAATCCCTAACCATGCTGGTTTCACCTGTCAGTTGGGCCAAGATGATCTCCTTTCAGATTCCAGGCCTGGATGATTTCCACAGTTAGCTTCCCCCTCCAGGCTTGTCGAGGACAACAGTTGAAATCTAGGTTAGAATTGCCCCGCCAGCAATTTCGTTGGCTGTGTGATTGACTCACATCATTGTCTGTTATGTACTGCTCTATGGCAGCCTTCATCCCTGACTTCTTTGTGCCTTTCGGTATCAGCTGATACATTGGGCGAATGAAGTAGGAAGCAACATCTGCATGATCCTTCAGACTGTTCAGCCAGTTTTTAAAACCCAGGGAGTCATCATAGGCAAGTGAAAACTCTCCCAACCACCCATCACCTCCCACCACATCCGTATAGTGTTGGTGGAGACCAGAGCTATACCTAGTGGCAACATCCCGGTTTTCCAGGAGGTTTTTGCAAGAACCTTGGACAGCAGATGGATTCAGCTTTCCCAAGCCAATGGAGACACCCATCGACAGGCAGGAGTGTAACTAGAAGGCAGGAGAAGACATAAGATGCAGGACTTCCATTAAATAGGAACACATGCCAAAGAGAAGCGCTTGTGATGTTAGGCCTACATGTCATGGAACTTGTGAACTAAGTGTGTCACTCAAGGGTTATTGAAAATGTCCTAAAAATATCCTGGTGTAGAGCCAATTTAAAATGTAATAAGAAAGCTTTGTTTAAACAAAGAAAGGTATTCATGTCTCATTGTTCTGGTTCTCTCTGTATTATTGAAGGTTCTTTACCTTACAATAAACACAGTTCCTTGAGACAACTTTTGCTGTGCTATATAAATCAAACTGAACTGAGCTTCTGTCACTGGACCTTTGTGCAGTATTGGCCAGTTGTGGCTTTCCTCCCAGAGGGTACACAGTGTGGTCAATTTCCCTGTGCCTGGTATGGTAACTTATTTTTCTTTGTCTTTGTCTTTGTCTTTTTGTATTTTCTGTTTGTTAATGCACTTTATTGATATTTGTTAAAACGCAGATGTTACAAATTACTTATACATGCATTCAGTGTTGAAAATTTTGGCAATGCTAACCATCACATGATTTCTTGTAAATTATGTGTACAGATCCAGATCCATACTGTTCATATTATTCCTAAAAAAGTAAAGTGGAAACAATTTGTAGTTGATCGTTAATTCGTTAAGTCTTTAAAATGTCCGCAGGTGTTTCTCTCTCTCTCTCTCTCTTTTTACCAAGTCCTAATGCCTGTTTCGGCTAGGAGGAGGCAAGAGTGAAATCACCATTCACCTGATTTACGCTATTCATGCCCACTGGCAGTTGAGAAATTTGAAAAACAGATAAAGAAAAATGGAGAAAAGGAGAGATAACAATGAAGAAAATGTCAAATATAAGTAAGTAAGTAAATGTAAGTAATCAGCAATTTTCAAACAGCAGTCGGTTGGATGTGTCTTTGTCACAGGTGGAACTAGTCAGGCAAGTTCTTGTCACAGACAGTGGGGAGCTGACGGTGTGTAGAGAGAACACTGGATCCAAATGCAGACTAAAACGGAGCGTGAAACGTGACTTGGACAAAAAGTGAGCCGTTTCTTGTGGCTGATAAGAACAGTACACAAACAAAACAAAGGCGAGTGGGGCGAAAACTAAACTAGAACCTAAACTGGAGAAATTAAACTTTGATTACTATGACAAAAACATGAATCAGAACAGGTGCATGTAGGAAAATATGAATATAAACATGAATCATGAACTACCTGAAACTTGACATGACATGAAAGAAAGAACACAGAACAACAGGACAAAGACTGAAGGAAACACACAGACTAAATACACACAGGAGGTGATCAGGGGAAGTGGAAACACATGGGGAAACAGCTGACACAAATGAACATAACAACGTCACAGGGGAAGAGTAAAACTAAGCACATTGAACAAAGAAACACGAAACTTTCAAAATAAAACAGGAAACATAGCAAGACGTAGACATGACAACCCAGAGTTTACAATATGAAACACGTGGACAAGAAATACAAAACAACTAGCACAGAAGGCCTGGGTAAAACAGACTAAACTAAAATTCACAGCCAATTAATAATAATCCCAACCTCCACATTATCTTCAAAATATAACAAAAGAGATGAAAACCAACTGAAACTGCTGGGTCACAGAACCAGCTGCTGACAGTTCTCATACAGAAGTGGCTAAAATACACTACATTTCCAAAAGTATTCACTAATCCATCCAAATCATTGAATTCAGGTGTTCCAATAACTTCCGTGATCACAGGTGTATAAAATCAAGCACCTAGGCATGCTACAAACATTTGTGAAATACATGAAAGTTTGGTGGAGGGAGGATTGTGGTGTGGGGTTGTTTTTCAGGAGTTGGGCTCGGCCCCTTAGTCCCAGTGAAAGGAACGCTTGATGCTTCAATACACTAAGGTATTTTGGACATGCTCCCAACTTTGTGGGAACAGTTTGGGAATGACCCCTTCCTGTTTCAACATAACTGAGTACCAGTGCAGACAGCAAGATCCATAAAGAAATGGATGAGTGAGTTTGGTGTGGAGGAACTTGACAGGCTCACACAGAGTCCTGACCTCAACCTGACAGAACCTTTGCAATGAATTAAAGCAGAGTGTCTGACCTCACAAATGTGCTTCTTGAAGAATGATCAAAAATTCCCATGAACACACTCCTAAAACTTATGGAAAGCCTTACCTGGAGAGTTCAAGCTATTATAGCTGATGTCATAATGAACCCTATGGATTAAGTATGGGGTGTTACTCGGGTTGATATGCATGTAAAGGCAGACAAGCAAACACTTTTGGCAAAATAAGTGTTAAAAGGTGCCGTGTTTATGGTTGTTGTTGATGTTGAAAATGGCAGCGACAGAAGCTAGAGGTTTTTCAGCACAGCAGAGAGAGCTCCTGACAATTATAGAGATAAGGTACAATGGTTTCTTTCACTTTGGTCAGTAGAACAACTGAGAGAATATCTTTTGGAAGGGAATAAGCTCCTTGCATTCATATACAAATGCAATAAGAATGATGTCACTATTCAGTTGTTGCCAAAAAACCAAACAAAAACACAACTATTTAGCATCCCTTATGTTCTTATTCATATGGAGTAGAAATATGCAGTCTGGTGACTGTGTGCAGGCAAATGTTTTTCATGTACCTCATTTGAGGAGAATCCGTTTAGTCTGGACAAACAGGTTCGTACAGCTGTGACTCGTCTAAGACGGCCACCAAGACGAACCTGTAATGTAGCACAAAGTTTTAATAAAAAAGTGTTTTTACTCCTGAAATAATCTAATTAACAGTGTTTCTGTGTTTTAACCTTGCGAATGTAATGTGTGCCGTAGGTATCTATGACCTCGTTGTACTGATCTCTGGTGGAGGAGTTATAGCGACTTGGCAAACTGGCCACATCCCTGCTGAACTCAGAGCTAAGAGTCGGTCTGCTTGATACCCGGTAACTAGATAGAATGAAACTGATTAGTAAATTATTAAAAACTGAAATTATATATTGTTAATCTAAACTTGTGGTATATGTGGTAATGCCAGGATTTTCACAGCTAACCGATAGTGAGTACAGGTGACCGTGTGTGTGCTCAAGGAGTAGTGGTCCTCTTTGGTCTTTTTTGTAGCAAATGCATATGCCATGGAGTGTGTTCCTCCAATCCCCACGCTGGTAGATATGGGATTTATATTTAGTCCAGCCTGATAAATAGAAATGTAATTTCATTACCATTTTTGTTTTTAATAATAGTCAATGTAATGTAAAAGTAATAAAAGTATTAGATATAATAAATACTGTCTTATTATTCATTCACTCAATTACTTTGAATATAATACTTTTTTTCTGGGGATCAAAAATATTAAATTGGAAATATTAAATGAAATAATGAGACAAGGAATTCATATTTGTATCACATTTACACAGCTCAGTGAGCCAAAATTTAATCAAATCAGCCCTTTTGATGAGAACTTGCACACTAAGGTTTTTATGTTATTACAGTCTGTTTGATTCAGTGCACATTTCACTTGTAAAAGAAAAAAAAAGAAACGAATCAGCATGCAATGTTGCTTACAAATTTTGCATTTCTATTAGTTTTAATAACAAGTAATTACAGTAACAGTATTTTGTAGTTTCAAACAGTAATTTTGAAACAAACAGTAAGTGCAAGATGCTTCCTACCTTCCAGTCGTGGATGTCCTGATCAGTGTTAGAGGTAAGTAGTGAACTGTGAACACAATTTGAAGGAGAAGAATTACTTTTTATTTACTTGTTTCATTTCTTTAAAATTTTTTTACAGTCAAGCATGGAGGGGAACCATTATGTTTTGGTGATGTTTTGTTGCTAAATGCTGACTTCACCAAATTTAGGGGCCAATGGATTTTATTTACCATAAAATCTCGGTCGAGAACCCTTTTCTGTCAGCCACAACACTTAAGGCTCGTCATGGATGGGTCTTCCAACATGCAAAAGAAGCATTAAGGTGATGGCCAAGCCAATCTCCAGACCTCAGTCCTATAGAAAATGTGGAGGGAGCTGAATCTTGGAGTTGCCAAATGACGGCCAAGAAATCTAAAGGATTTAGAGAGTTTCTGTAGTGTGCCCCAGCAAATAAATATAAATTCAGTGTATGTAGTGAGATGCTGTTTCTATTCTATCAGACTGTTGTTGCCAGTATCCCCTATTTTACTGCCCTCAGCTTTTTACACTGTGATGGGAATGCAGTATGGTGAGTAAGAATAGTATGTGGCTGCACATATTACTGAAGAAGGCTGGCTTATTAATGGGCAGGACTGTGGATTCACTGGGAATTATTGTGGAAAGGTGTATGGAGAAAAAATACTAGTCACCCTCTCCATAATATTTTGAAGGGTCAGAGATGTAAACAGCAGGCTTCTTCTCCTAAGCAGTGTAGGACAGAACACATTAGAAGTTCTTTTGTTCCTACTGCTATGAGATTTCAAAATGCTGATAATCAACACAAGAAATTTGTGACCTGGTCATCACTTTACCTTCCAGTATTGTAACAATTCACCCATCTTTGTTGTTTTATTCTACAGTTGAGGAAATATCATTTGATCCTTTTTTGAATATTAAAAAGTTTACTCACAAAGAAGTTAATAGTCTTTCATTTTGTTGGTGTTTCCTTTTAATGGAGAGAGACAAAGTGCCAACCAGACATCTAAGAAAAATATGTGTCTGTCATGGCTAACTGGTATTGTGACAGACTAGGTGAAGTAATGAGATGACAATGATCTCTGGGATGAAGTCCTTTCAGCAACAAATATACTACACTATACTGTACCTAACAGTGGTGTGTGCACTGCTGGAGATATCGGTTTTGCATTGGCTGATTGCACGCCAGTCGACAACAGAGGCCGGCAGCTGAAGATAAAAAAACAGAACACCATGATTAAGATGTGCACATAACCTATCTACTATAGTTTACTGGTAATCACAGTTTATTTACTTTTTGTAGAGTTTTGTTTTGATTGCGGTTGGTGCAGAGAGTACAGGTGCCATCTGGTTTGCGGTAAGTAGCTATATCAATCAGGTAGGCTCCTTTTCGGTGCAGGGTGATGACATCAAATCCCTCCCCAATCAGGTTGTGGCCTGGTACAAATGGAGCAGACTCACACTTGCTGTTGTTCACTGTCATACAGGAAAGAACCGGGGAGTTCCATGACAGAAAGATAAGGAGGCTCAGGTAAAGAGGAGGTGGGGTTGGACTGGAGCGCATGGCTGAAGTCAAAGACAAAACAGACAAAATGACAAAAGTTTTGCAAACAGGTTTTGTCTGGGTATCACAACAGGGGTTATCAATTCTCTTTATTTTAACTGTCACTGTTCTGACTGAGGTATGCAAGACTCAGTCTCAAAAGGAACAAAATGAAGCCATGAAAAATCCATTAAAAATTATTGGTAGCACTTTCTGTTACAGCTTGGAAATAATGTGGTATTGGTGAGGTCCTTTGTCAGTGACCAAGCACTCTGTGCTTACTGTGCTAGACCTCAGTCCAGTGTTGAACACTGTTGAGCTTAATATTTTATTACAGAGACTGAACACTTAATTACAAAAAATATTCAATAATATCAAAGTAGTTCTTGTACATCAACAGAGGTTATAGCTAATAGCTAAGAAATATGACATTGAACTTTATGTAGCTGACCAGAAACTGGTGTTACGACCCGTCTAGGGCCAGGCCATAACATGAGCGAGGCACTCGCTTCCCCCCCCAAGACCCAAGCAGTCACACGAAACCAATCCGTTAGATATGAGGTGATTTATTTACAATGTGAATAAAGAGAACCAAAACGGGAGTGTCAACACTTCAGGGTGAGCCAAGGCCAAAACAATAAACAAAACAAACCTACACAAATCCCGCACCCCTGACCTTACCAAAACAAAGTCAAAAATAAAGACAGAGTCTGACCTCCTTAACTAACTCAAAACAGGAGAAAACGGGTGATCAAAAGAAATGGCAGCTCACCCCTACCCACTCCACTTCCACAACTTTCAAGCGTATACTGCAGCCAGCGGCTACCACAGGACTACTGCTGGGTGATGAGGAGAAACGCGAGGGCCTCTCCCACTGTAGCACTCCAGCCTCCTTTTAATGGGCGGGTCCTCCAGCTGGATCCAATCACGCCGGGGCAGTATATCCACGCACCAATCGGAACAGGGCCCTGGCACAGCTAAATTAACATAGAAAAAACACAACACCTGCACAAACAAACACATGGACATACAAGTTCGTAACACTGGAGACAATAATGTGGAAACAAAATCTTGCCTATGAGGCAAAACCCATTACTAATAGTTTAGCAATATATAGGCAACAATATGACAACCAGATTTTACCAAAATGGTCAAATCTGTGCATTAGAACTTTTGTATAATGACTTATGGTAGTAGCCCACAATAATAAGGCAATATTGGTTTATACTTACATTAGGATACTATTAACATATTATTAACATATTATAATGCCGGCCGGCATTCTTTTTTGTTTGAAGCTAGCAATGTAAATATTATGTTTAATGTTGTGGCTAATTGTCTAAATATGTGTGTGTGGTTATTCTGTGCAATAACCAGCAAACAGGGCTAAAAATTGCACAAACCTTTATTTGTGTAATGAAACAAAAATGATATATTGCAGTATCATAGGTTTTGGCTCTGGGACATCACATGTGACTAATTTTCAATATTATATCTGTCTCCATTCATTTTAATGAATAAAATTTAAACTTTTTATCCTCAAATTTGATAAATGCTCATTGTTGTTCATTTCTTACTGGGGTAAATTGACATGGTAATTTACGCTATGGACCTAACCTGATCTGGAGCAGGTTAGGCTCCAGGTTAAAGACAGTAGGTCATACCTACTGACCACTCAATTCTTCAGAAATAAACATTCTTAAAGATCTACTGAACCACTGCATGGAGAGTAGGAGTAGGACAAAAAAAGATAATCACAACCAAACCATTTTTTTCCAATGGTATGTATGGTATTATATATTTCAATGGTATACTTATAATGGTAAGTTCCACTCACTTAAATTCAACAACTCACAGACACCTAATTCAGCAGCCTCATACACAAAGAAGCCATCACACATGCAACGAAGTCTGTTTTGCAGACAGTGCAGCAGTCTCACGCTCTTACTTATTAGTTACTTACTCATAGATCAGTTCTTGAAACAAATACCTTTTGACGGTCTGGAGGGCAGAGCCCAAAAGAAGAGGCCTGGTCTGTTTCACAGCAGTGATGGACATGTTCAGTTTTCTGTGTTAAACTGAGTTTAACATATGAATTGCTTCTTTGTGTGAGTGGCTGCTGCTGTGTTCCTCAATAAATCAGAAGTCAGAATTTCTAGAATACCCTCTCAACTCATATTTCCCTCACTGAAAGTCAGAGCAGCACCAGCATTACTAAAATTGTTAACTTTTAATCTGTACTGACACTGTTGTGCATTTTTGACTCACTAAATAAGACATATGCAGAGGACCATATCCATGAATGCACTTTTAAAGTGCAAAAAAAAAATGATACCTGAATGGTTCTGCCAAGAATCAAAACAAATGTTGTTTTTCTACAGTTCTACGTCCACAGGTTGTTGATTTTGCAAAACTGAAATTGTTCTGTTCAGTAGGGGTGGGTGGATCAACCCAAATATCGATAGTATCGACTTAATGCTGGTACTGACATTGAATTGTTACTATTGTGATCAGCTCAATGTGTTAGTTTGTTTCTCTTATGTAAGTTCAGTATGTTGCTACTGATCATCAAAAAGGAGACATGTCTGTGCAAACTGCTTCCCTCTCATGCAGGCACACTCTTGTCCGCTCCCTCCTCCCTGCTCAGTTGTGTTTAGTTGTCCTACAGTCATATGACTCAGATGCACTAAGCAAAACCATGCAAGCTGCAGTAAGTGAGAAATTGGAACAATATATAGAGCTACTTTACAGCTGTAAATCGAAACACTGCAAACAACGATGCCTGCTAGAAGGATGTTTTCTACTTTGGCAATCCTATGAACTTATATAAAGATATGAAAGACTATGAACAGCACAACTTTGTCTTAGAAAAGCAGCAAAAGAAATGAAGAGAGGATGAAGGAAATCGTTCAGACAGACCCAGATCCCTCGCACAGAGACAGAGCCCACTGTCACAGAGGGAAATTATAACCAGGTAGTTCATATATTGGCAGTGGCAGTGGGGGGTACAGTTGGTTAAGGGGCAGTGCTGGGGGGAGGCTGGTTAACGCAGCTGTGGTTATTTGGCTAATCTTACTTGCCTCCCCTGTCATTTAAAACATTAGAATGTCAGGACCAAGATGATGTGTGTGTGTGTGTGTGTGTGTGTGTGTGTGTGTGTGTGTGTGCGTGTGCGTGTGTGTGTGTGTGTGTGGAGAGTGAAGTGAAGTGATGGCTGAAATTTGAAGGAATATTAAAATGGATTTGCTACAAACTGAACACCTCTGTGCTGTGTTGGGTGAACCAGCAACATAAAGCCTGCTACAGTAATGTTTCAGCCATGACTGATGCTGGATCTACAGTAAAAAGGATTAAATTGTTATTTGTTATCATAGCTGTTACTTTAGCAGTCCAATGCCTGCTAAAGTAATATGATTACTTATAGACTATATTCAGATAATATATTCAGCCCAACATTATTTTATTGGAAATGAAATAATATACCTTTAACATGAACTATGAAAAATGTTAATGCGAATATACTCACCTTTTTGTGTTGACTGTCAGGTTATTTTATCATGGAACACATTTAAACAACATAAACTGACCCAAAGTGCTTTAAAGCTAGACACATTTGTCTTCCAGGTCTCCAATAAAACCCAAGAACAACAAAGTGTTTCAAAATACATGAAAAAGCTTAAAGATGTGACTTGTTGTGTTCACGGATTATTGCGGAAAGTAAAAATCACAGATTCAGTGTTCATTAAAATTTGTTCAGAATTTAGCAAATTGATGAACTCTCTCTACACTCTGCCTTTATAAGTTAAACGTATCGGTAGTACTGGCAATACTTGTATTTACTTGGTATTGGATAGATTGTAGTATCGCAGAACAATACGAGAGTTTCGCTTTTAAATCGGTTGGAAGAGCCACGTTTTCACTGAGTCTTCACTTCGTGCGGCACTCTGCAAGGAGAATGTGTTGTGCAGCTTGTTAAGCCGTACCATACTCAAACCACCAAATGAGGCGCAAACTGCGTGTCGAATTATCACGGGAATGTGCATGTATTCATTTGGTGATTAAGAAAATACATAAAATGCGGATATACTTGATTATAATCTGCTGTTTTTCTTTCTTTCTTTCTTTTATTCTACTGGGATTGCTCAACAGCACTAAGAACACCTGACCAATCAATAAAATATATTTCCATTTGGTCTGCGACAAATTAAAGCGTTTTGCGTTATTAGACTTTGGCGCAGTCCATTTAAACATTTAAGTAGAGTAGGCTTAAATGTTTAAATGCCAGTTTAAAGTTTCAGAGCTCTAATGTGCAGACATCGCCTTAGGGGAAAAAGCAGCACTGAGCACGCACTCAGTGACAATAATAAGAATTAACTGCATTAAAATGTTTATTTTTGTGCCCTAAATCACCAGATTAACAGTTTGACCCAGAATTCATCTTTTGTCCTTTTTACAGCGTGATATTTTACTAAACATTTATTATTTATTTATTATTTTCTTAAATTTTAATCACCATTTAATTGTTGGTGGCACTCACAGAAATTGTTTACTGTGGGCGAAAAATACATATGATCTGTGAAACAGCCATTTTAGATTAGTCAGATACTGCCAACAGCACCATTTCATGTGAACGCGCAGGAGACACTCTGGGTTAATTTGGCGAACTGATAACCAGCTTCGTGTAACTGCTCATCCCAATTTCCAATGTCAGGGAAAGTCAATCCAGGTAATGGAAAACTATCCTGTATGTTGAACTGGCATTATAGTATCGGGTTCAGTGAAACTTTAGAGCATGAAACAAAATTATGTACCGTCTCTGCTCCAGGGACAAAAGAGATTTCAAACAGCTGCAACAAACTACCACAACTACACAGCCCGTCTTTAGATCTGTGCGCAGGTGTGCAGAGATATACGCTGAGAGCATGCACAAGAACCTTGCAAGTCTATTGTGTTGTGGAAGAACGTGGCCCCAAAACAGACTAAAAAAAAAACCCCAGTAAAATAGTGAAACAGAGTAAAATAAGCAAAAAACGAACCTTTATTTAGGAGAGCAGATAATCCAAAGAACAGCCGGTAACAAAAGTCTGTCTAAACCGCAAAAAACAAACAAACAAAAAAATTCACAAGGTACAACAAGTGCGGACAAACGCCGCAGAGAACTGAGCAGAGACAGAGGCTACAGCCAAAATACACACATGGCAATCAGGAAAAGACCAGGCAACGCCAGGGGACACAGATGAAACCAATAAGGTAAGACAAGACAGTGGAAGGAAAACGAAATATAGCGCACATGAGACAAGATGCTGTCAAAATAAAACGGGGAGTTACAAAACGTAGACTTCACGACACAGAACAGCAGGCCCTATTCCAGCATGCATACATTTGCACCTAAGAGAGTCAGATGAGCTGTTCAGCTTGTGTTAAGCACGTTCGTTATCAAACGACCTCCAGCACCAACATCGCAAAGGAAAATAAAGAACATAGATTTAATTTTAATGCAGCAGATCAGGAACTAGGAACAGCTGTCAGTGCTGACCATGATATTTAACTAAAAAAACAGGAGGGGAGAAATGACTCATTTTAATCTGCTTGGTCCACTGGAAACTGGAATTTTATTTTTGTATTTGGCTTTTAAATGTAATTATTCAGCTTTAACACACACACACACAAACTCTCTCTCTCTCTCTCTCTCTCTCTCTCTCTCTCTCTCTCTCTCTCTCTCTCTCTCACACACACACACACACACACACACACACACACACACACACACACACACACACACACACACACTGTATCATCTATTTTGAATCCGGTGTCTCATTTTGAACACGATCTGTATTCTGTATTTATAAAACGAAACATACTTACAAAATACTAATGAACTACCTAAACACTTCTATTCGTTCTGTCTCCGTGACAGAGTAACCCATGTGACTAATTTCTTCCTTCTTAAAAATTTTTTTCTTTCTTTCTTTCTTTCTTTCTTTCTTTCTTTCTTTCTTTCTTTCTTTCTTTCTTTCTTTCTTTCTTTCTTTCTTTCTTTCTTTCTTTCTTTCTTTCTTTCTACAGCACGATCAGTGACATATGTGAGACGTGTTCATATTTCTCGGTCCACGTGGTTAAAATGCAGGCTCTGCTCTGTAATGAAAAAAATTCTGGCAAACTGAAATGCCAGTGGAATGCTCCACAGTTTAATGTTTTGTCTCCATATAACCTTTTAATATAAAATCTCAGCTGTATAAGTTATCTTTTGCAGGAAATGTTCTGACTGTATTCTGTAAATATAGCTGCACAGGTGTGGCTCTGTTAGGTGTAGTTCTAATAGGTATTAGGCCAAAGCAGTACCTCTGACAATAATTGTATCCCAGTCCCCTAAAGCGCGCTCACGAGGAACCGCAACTTTGTTGTGTTCTGCAAAGGACCGCGCGACTCCAAAGCAGATAGTTTCTTTTCATTCGTCGGTGTGCTGCTCATTACTGATCTATGTTCGTGGCATAAACCTAGAATGTTGGAAAACCCCGCTATTGTATCGTTTTGAAAGTAAAGTGAATACATTTTAATATCAATTTCAAGCAAAATCAGTAAAATATCTTTTATTTATGTAGTTCAAGTTACTAATGCAAATGATTGTCTGCTAGATAAATAATTCCGATCTTCCTTTAATAAAATGGAAATTGGTAAACAAAATTATAACACTATAGAGAAAAATACGTTTTAGTTATATAACTGTTTTGTTACGTAACTGTTTTGCTCACCTTCGTTATCTTCTGGAGGTTTGTGGTTGGACCTATAGTGTACCAAAATCCATCTCCTCTTTGTAACCACTCTCTGTCTTACTTCAGTGTTACACATTTTATCAGGCTGTGACAGCCAAAAAATATGTCCCCCTCTTCTATGATCCTCAGTCCTTCTATAGCCAAGTGTTTTATTTTGCAAAGATTTCAAGGGACTTCTTGGTAACTTTATAAGCTTTAACAACACCATATGTTTAACTGATTGAGCTGAAGTCTTTAACATGCTCTTCTAGTAAAAAGTGACAACAAGTGAGGTTTATCAGAGCATCTGTTTAAAAGAGAAAAACCACACACACATACAGTACACTGCCTACTGCACTTGTTACATCACTCAGACAACTGCATAGTTCATTTCAACAATAATTATAAGGGTAACATTTCTGTTGTTAAAACATCAAATAGTGGCAAATGAGTTACCTGTCTCCATGATCCAAACAAAGACTTCAATCTGGCCCAAACGGCTTCCTTCAATTCCCATAGTGGCCACCTGAGGGCAGACAATCCCCACAGACAAACAGGTGAAACTGTCCAACTCAACAGTATTTTAAAGCATATTTATATGCTTTCACATACATTTACATGGCACAAAAAAGTTTTTGGCCTGTATGGATAGTTTCTGCCTTTAAAACATCTATACCATGGCTTATTTATCTTTTCTTCTTTACAACTAATCTATCTGAAGACTGGAGACTGTCTGACACAAGAAGCTTGAGCCAATTAGAGCATGCCACGTCTAATTTCTGCTAATAATCCCAATGCTGACGATGCCTTTTGGAACATTTGATACAAACAAAAAACATTACCTGAAAAAAAACAACCCGGTGTGAGGCTGGGACGTGGCCCCAGAGTAGACCCGGGACTGGAGAGGTTACAGATCTGCTTGGGAATGTCTCAGTGATCAGCAGGAGGAGGTGGCTGAGAGGTAGGAGGCATGAATATCTCTTCTTAGGCTGCTGAAGCCCAGCTCCAGATGAGCAGTATAAAAAGAATAGATAAATGGTGTATCTGTATTCTGCATAGCTTAATTAGTATAAATGCTTAAGGGAGACATTAAATTTTTTTAAAGACAGATATAGAATCACCAATCTTCTGGTTAGTAGGTGACCTGCTCTACCACCTGAGCTACAGCCACTCAAAATAGCAATTATACATTTATCTGTAGTGTCACGGCGGGGTGCTCCGATTGTGTTGATTTCACAACTCAGATGCAGATGCGGAGAGTAGAGTTGTGTTTGAACGAAAAGCGAGCTTTATTTAGCTGGTCACCTATATTTCTACATGCTGAGCACCTCTGATGCTTGCACTTGATTACCAAAATGGCAATCGTGAATATTTTGTCCAACACTGAGCTCACGATTATTTACCACAGTTATTCACTGATTTTATTGACAAAGATGTTTTTATTACAGAAATGTAAACAGACACCGAAAAAAGACAAAATGATCGTCATTTACAAATATTTGCATTAATTATTTGCATTAAAATAAAAGAAACCCTCATTAATCACCTAAATACAGTGCATCTCTAAGAAAAAGAAAAGTCTGCTGATAAAAAAATACTAATACAGAAAACAAAATTAAGTCATTAGAGCACGGCTTTTACCTTAACATTGTGCTATTAATTCATCTTTATAAATCAATATTTGCAGAAAAATAAGATAAAGTCTTTCCCTCCATTCATTGTAGCAGATGGCTATGAATAAAACTAGCAAAGTACTCAGAGGAAATGCCTCTCTACTTTCAATCAGTGTTCAGTGTTGTGTTTTACACCCCAAAATTTCTCAAATACATCTTCACGAAGCTTAACCCAATCTCTGCATTTCACTATATTATAAAATTGCTCAATCTGTAAGATGTAGATTTTCCAGATTTCACTGGGAAGAACACTTATAGTTAATAAGAGCATTAGTGTGAAAGCATATGTGTAATAATAAAGTAATAGTGAAGCAAAAAACAGAAGTTGTGCAAATTAGGCAGAACAAAAAAAGTAATAGAATTTTGCTTGATTTATGAATTTATTAATGTACTGAGTGTTATCATACAAACTTTTCCAATATCAATGGGCTTAATTTTGGAAATAAATTCAGGCGGAAGAATTTCTCCCCATCAGGGTGCATGGTACCATACCCAGAGTGATGAATTAAAAATGGAAGAGGTGTAGGCTCGGCATACATCATTCTGGTGATGTAGACATGCATGCAGAGCCAGTCACTATGGGGTTTGTAGCAGTGTGTGCTTTGGTAGGTTGAGGGCAGTCTATCTAGAAGCACTTTCTGTGGACGATGCTGGCGCCAGACTCATCGTACTCCTGCTTGCTGATCCACATGTCCTGGAAGGTGGACAGAGAAGCCAGGATGGAGCCTCCAATCCATACAGAGTACTTCCTCTCTGGGGGAGCAATAATCTGCAAGGGCAGAGATGAAGAGGGTTCAGCAATGAAGACTTTTAGGAAGTGCACTTACATTCTGCCAGACATACAAATTCAGCACAGTGTTAAATACCTTGTTCGTGTGAAAGTGAAGCACCTTTAAAAAAAGAGTGAGTATGAAAGAGTACATAAGAAGCAATAACTTTACCTTGATTTTTAGGTTTTTGGGTGCCAGTGAAGTGATCTCCTTCTGCATGCGGTCAGCAATGCCAGGGTACATGGTGGTACCTCCAGACAGCACAGTGTTGGCGTACAGGTCCTTACGGATGTCAACGTCACACTTCATGATGCTGTTAAAGGTAGTTTCATGGATACCACAAGACTCCATACCTGTGGAGAGTTGGAAAATTAGGGGTTAAGGTTAGCCTTGCTAAGGACTACTTTTTACAAATCACAGAAATCTGTCTTAAAACTGACGCTGCTTACCAAGGAATGAGGGCTGGAAGAGAGCCTCTGGGCAACGGAACCTCTCATTCCCAATAGTGATGACCTGTCCATCAGGCAGCTCATACTTCTTATCCAATGACGAAGAGCAGGCAGCTCTTTCAATCTCTCTCTCAAAGTCCAGGGCAACATAGCACAGATTCTCCTTAATGTCACGCACAATCTCAAAATGGAGATATAAATGGAGATATATATATATATATATATATATATATATATATATATATATATATATATATATATATATATATATATATATACACACACACACACACACACACACACACACAGTGGGGCAAAAAAGTATTTAGTCAGCCACCGATTGTGCAAGTTCCCCCACCTAAAATGATGACAGAGGTCAGTAATTTGCACCAGAGGTACACTTCAACTGTGAGAGACAGAATGTGAAAAAAAAATCCATGAATCCACATGGTAGGATTTGTAAAGAATTTATTCGTAAATTAGGGTGGAAAATAAGTATTTGGTCACCTCAAACAAGGAAAATCTCTGGCTCTCACAGACCTGTAACGTCCTCTGTAAGAAGCTTTTCTGTCCCCCACTCGTTACCTGTATGAATGGCACCTGTTTGAACTCATCATCTGTATAAAAGACACCTGTCCACAGCCTCAAACAGTCAGACTCCAAACTCCGCCATGGCCAAGACCAAAGAGCTTTCGAAGGACACCAGGAAAAGTATTGTAGACCTGCACCAGACTGGGAAGAGTGAATCTACAATAGGCAAGCAGCTTGGTGTGAAAAAATCAACTGTGGGAGCAATCATCAGAAAATGGAAGACATACAAGACCACTGATAATCTCCCTCGATCTGGGGCTCCACGCAAGATCTCATCCCGTGGGGTCAAAATGATCATGAGAACGGTGAGCAAAGATCCCAGAACCACACGGGGGGACCTGGTGAATGACCTGCAGAGAGCTGGGACCAAAGTAACAAAGGTCACCATCAGTAACACACTACAACGGCAGGGAATCAAATCCCGCAGTGCCAGACGTGTTCCGCTGCTGAAGCCAGTGCATGTCCAGGCCCGTCTGAAGTTTGCCAGAGAGCACATGGATGATACAGCAGAGGATTGGGAGAATGTCATGTGGTCAGATGAAACCAAAGTAGAACTTTTTGGTATAAACTCAACTCGTCGTGTTTGGAGGAAGAAGAATACTGAGTTGCATCCCAAGAACACCATACCTACTGTGAAGCATGGGGGTGGAAACATCATGCTATGGGGCTGTTTTTCTGCCAAGGGGACAGGACGACTGATCCGTGTTAAGGACAGAATGAATGGGGCCATGTATCGTGAGATTTTGAGCCAAAACCTCCTTCCATCAGTGAGAACTTTGAAGATGAAACGAGGCTGGGTCTTCCAACATGACAATGATCCAAAACACACCGCCCGGGCAACAAAGGAGTGGCTCCGTAAGAAGCATTTGAAAGTCCTGGAGTGGCCTAGCCAGTCTCCAGACCTCAACCCCATAGAAACTCTGTGGCGGGAGTTGAAAGTCCGTGTTGCTCGGCGACAGCCCCAAAACATCACTGCTCTCGAGAAGATCTGCATGGAGGAATGGGCCAAAATACCAGCTACTGTGTGTGCAAACCTGGTAAAGACCTATAGTAAACGTTTGACCTCTGTTATTGCCAACAAAGGTTATGTTACAAAGTATTGAGTTGTATTTTTGTTATTGACCAAATACTTATTTTCCACCCTGATTTACGAATAAATTCTTTACAAATCCTACCATGTGGATTCATGGATTTTTTTTTTCACATTCTGTCTCTCACAGTTGAAGTGTACCTCTGGTGCAAATTACTGACCTCTGTCATCATTTTAAGTGGGGGAACTTGCACAATCGGTGGCTGACTAAATACTTTTTTGCCCCACTGTGTATATATATATATATATATATATATATATATATATATATATATATATATATATATATATATATATATATATATTTTTTTTAATTTATTTATTTATTTTTTTTCTTATATTTCGGGTCGATGACTTGTATAGACTAAGAGGCATCCTAACCAAAATGACTACCACAGCATTCTGTAGCACTATGCAATACCTTCTGCTATGCACCTAGTTGGTCATGGGTTCATCCTACAGTAAGCATAAGTAAGCTACAGTAAGCTTAAGTCCAAGCTATGCCAGAACTCCCTCAGGAAAAAAGAACAAGATGCTGAGCTTGAAAACATGGTCTCCAGCACAGTCTCCAGACTTAAACCCTCTTGAGCTGGTTTGAGATAAACTGGACCGAAGAGTGAAAGCAAAGCCACCTACAAGTGCCACACATTTATCGGTACTTTTGCAAAAGATATGGGAAGAACTTTCTGAACAGTATTTGATTTCTGTTTCGAAAGAATGCCACATGTTCAGCTGCTATATCTGCTAAAGGTGGCTACTTTGATAAGTCAAAAGTTAAGAATACATTTTGGTCTATATATTGATTCCATGATTTATTTTTTAACTGCAATTGCTTATTTGTAGCTGTCATTTCAGAGTGCAATGAGACATTAAACTACATAATTTTCAATAAAAAACTGGAAAAATTGGCGCGTTCTTTTGACGGGTAGTGCAACTTGAAAAGTAGTTGATATATGAAGATAAATTTTCACAACAATCATATAAATAAATCTAATTTTTGAACCATAAAATCTAAAATCATAAAATTCATCATAGGAGATGGTTGAATAGAAAATGTGGTCTGAGATGAAATGTACCATAATATGTATTCATGCTGTTGTTTCTGTATGACTAAACACATATTATGTGTTTAGTCATACAGAAACAACAGCATGAATACTGTAATAAAATGACTCTTTTGCTATACTGACTGTATAAGTCTGAGTGCAGTAATTTGCACTGCTATTAACAGTTACTTCACGCAGACACCAGTGTAGTTCAACATTTGTTTTCTACTTCAGCTTGAGTCTGATGAGTCTAATTTATAAACAGCAGCGCCCATGCTGCAGCTCATCATTTCTGATGCATCACAGTGCAAAGATAGAAACCCAAAGCATCTGCAAAGGCAAAAAAAAAAAAAAAAGTTTAAGGTAGGTTGAAGGAGTAGGAGGAAACTGGTGTCAGCCCTCATTACCTGTGCCATCCTTTCCCTGTTTATCTTGGGGTTCAGGGGGGCCTCTGTGAGGAGGACTGGGTGGTCCTCAGGGGAAACTCTCAGCTCATTGTAAAACATGTGATGCCAGAACATCTCCATGTCATCCCAGTTGGTAACAATACCGTGCTCAATGGGGTACTTGAGAGTCAGGATTCTTCTTTTGTTCTGTGCCTCGTCACCCACAAAGCTGTCTTTGTGGCTCATACCAATCATTACACCCTGGGCAACAAAGAAAAAAACAATTGTTACAAAATTTACAGGGTATTTGAGGTTTATAAAGTACTCTTGAGGAATATGTAATGGAATACCTGATGTCTGGGGCGTCCAGCAATGGAGGGGAACACAGCATGTGGAGCATTATTTCCTGCAAAGCCAACTTTGCACATACCGGACCCATTATCTATGACAACGGCAACAATTTCGTCTTCCATTTTCTGAACGAAAAAAAAAGGTAATAGAGGTTTTTTAGACTTGATGTTAAGCAGTAATCTGGGTTAAATCTAGCAGATAGCCTGGATAAAAAGTCTTGTTGTTAAAGAGAACGAATGCTGGATGTCGCAGTGGCGCAGTGTTCAGTGTTAAGTGACCTTAAATGACAATTTTCTTCATAGGTCCAACGACAGCAAAAATGTTAATTTTACTTGTTCCTTCTACAAAATTAGTTGGACCTGCAGTCATCAGCCAGCACTGCAGGCCTTGCCAAAGCAGATGCTAACTGTAAGGAGTTAGCATCTGCTTTGTAGTCTAACAAATACTGATTTGTTAGACTACAAAACTGAAAACATCGATGACCATAGTTATTACATACCATCAAAAATCCACTCATCAGCTACTTTGTTAGGTATAAGTGTTTAAGTGCTTGTTAACACTAGAACCCCTCGCACAAAGGTAACATGATCCTCTGATTAACAGAGGCCATACCAGATAGGCTTGAACAGAATTTGGATTGAAGGTGATAATTTAAGTAAAAATTAAAAAACTCTAAAGATTTTACTTTCCAGAAATTGTCCTGATCTCCACCAAAATTTGGCAGGTCTACCAAATATGAATGACCTAAACCTTGGTTCAAGATAAGTTACATTTTCAGTTCTACAGTATGTTGTGTTAAAATTATTGTATAGTTTCTTGTCAAAATCTGGAAATACTGATACGACTCATCTGATTTTAATTTATACTATAATCAAAGTTATTTACAGTTAAAGTTACCTATAACTGTAAGTGTAATAGAGGGTAGGGGAGAATAGGTGCTGAGTATATATATATATATATATATATATATATATATATATATATATATATATATATATATATATATATATATTATATATATATATATACAGGGTGGGCCATTTATATGGATACACCATAATAAAATGGGAATAGTTGGCGATATTAAAGTCCTGTTTGTGGCACATTAGTATATGTGAGGGGGCAAAACCCTCAAGATGGGTGGTGACCATGGTGGCCATTTAGAAGACCACCCATCTCCCATGCTATAGTTAGCAAACTGCTTGCTAAGTTTCGTGAAACTGGTTCAGTGTTGGATTTGCCAAAATGTGGATGCAAGAAAACTGTCACTAATGAAGAAACATCAGTGGCTGTCCTAGCTTCATTCAGCAAGAGCCCACAGCGTAGCACTCGCCTCATGTCACTGGAGAGTGGCATTAGTCGAACATCCCTTCGGCAGATATTAGCTACTCACAAATGGCACCCTTACAAACTCCAGCTACTGCAGCATCTCAACGAGGATGACCCAGATCGGCGCACAGAATTTGCAGAATGGGCAAAACAAAAATTGGAACAGGACCCTCAGTTCACGCAGAAGATTTTGTTCAGTGATGAGGCAAACTTTTATGTGAATGGTGAAGTTAACAAACAAAACCACCGCTATTGGTCTGACACTAACCCACATTGGATGGATCCCTCCAAGACTGTTGGACAACAAAAGTGATGGGTTGGTGTGGTATATGGGGTACAACGATAGTGGGTCCATTCTTCATCAATGGAAACCTCAAGGCCACTGGATATTTGAAATTGCTACATGATGATGTGTTTCCCTCTTTATGCACTGAAGCTGGCACGTTCCCTGAGTTTTTCCAGCAAGATGGTGCACCACCACATTATGGGTGCCAGGTCCGAGCATTCCTAGATGAACAGTTTCCTGGAAAGTGGATTGGTCGTCGTGGGCCAGTTGAATGGCCCCCAAGGTCTCCCGATCTGACCCCCTTAGACTTTTATCTTTGGGGTCACCTGAAGGCAATTGTCTATGGTGTGAAGATACGAGATGTGCAGCACCTGAAACTACAGATACTGGATGCCTGTGCTGGCATTTCTCCTGCGGTGTTGCTATCAGTGTGTGAAGAGTGGGAGAAGAGGATTGCATTGACAATCCAACACAATGGGCAGCACATTGAACACATTTTATAAGTGGTCAGAAACTTGTAAATAACTCATGAAAGAATAAAGTTACGTTGAAACCAAGCACACCATTGTTTTTCTTGTGACATTACCAATAAGTTTGATGTGTCACATGGCCCTATTCCTATTGAAAAAACAAAAGTTGTTTCCAAGATGGCCGACTTCTAAATGGCCACCATGGTCACCACCCATCTTGAGGAGTTTCCCCCGTCACATATAATAATGGATTGCATTTCTATAGCGTTCAAAGCACTTTACACTATTCATTCACTCTCACATTCATACACTGGTGGAGGCAAGCTACAGTTGTAGCCACAGCTGCCCTGAGACAGACTGACAGAGGCGAGGCTGCCATATTGCGCCATCGGCCCCTCTGGCCAACACCAGTAGGGGGTAGGTGTCTTGCCCAAGGACACAACGACCGAGACTGTCCGAGCCGGGGCTCGAACCGGCAACCTTCCGATTACAAGACGAGCACCCAACTCTTGAGCCACGATCACATATACTAATGTGCCACAAACAGGACTTTAATATCACCAACCATTCCCATTTTATTACGGTGTATCCATATAAATGGCCCACCCTGTATACAATATACTCAAATTTTCAATTGAATCTGCAACTGAAGCAGTTGGTTAGTATGATTTTGACTTTTTGAATTCCAGATGTTCGACTCTTGTCTAATTTAAAATAATGACAAAAGTAAGGAATAAATATTGAGTTTGGCTCAATGACTCCACTGTGCTTGTTCCTTAGTTATGTTATGTCTATATGATGGAAAGCTTTAAGTATCTGTTACTGAATATTTTTTAATTTAACTTTTAAACATGTTAGTTTTATTGTTGTTAAAATGTACAAGTACATAAATGTCATTAACTTAAAAAAAATAAAAATAAATTTGCCTTAATTTTTGTTCTGCTGACATCCTTGGGTTTACAGTGTGTGTATGGAGGTGTTTTCATTATATTCTTTTGCTTCTTTTTCTAAAAGATAAAATATTTCATCACTTGTCTTTGTCAGCTATTAGAAAATCGTTTTTGGTAATCTAGTAGATATTTATTTAACTATTAAAACAATATTTTTTTTTACAATTCTTAAGTCAAAGTCATGTCTATTCAGAGTTCAGACAGGCATTACAAATGGTATGATTTAATGGGATTTATTTGCTTAGTCAAAAGTTTCTGTTTTTGTCTTTCTAAAAAAGTCATCACATACCAATGTGTTGATGTCAAAGGAGAATAGCTGGACTGCTTTGATGTGACAGCAAGGCAACATTAACTAAAATAATCACTTTTTAGAACCAAAGAATGCAGAAGAGCATTTCTGAACATGCAAGACTTTGAAGCAGGTGGGCTAGAGCAGCAGAAGAACATGCCAGGTGCCACGCCTATCAGCTAAGAACAAAAAAAGTCTCCAAAACTGCAAAATAAAATCGGAAAAAGATTGTCTCATTGTCTCATCTGATGAGTCTCAATTTCTGGTGTGACATTTCACTGGTAGTGGTGTGTTTGCATGAAAGTACAGATGCAACCTTTCTTGTTTCAGTGGTTCAGGCTGGTAGTGGTGTAATGGTCCTGGGGATATTTTCTTGGTACACTGGGTATCAGCCGAGCATCATCTAAACACCAAAGTCTGCTTGAGAGTTTTTGTTAAACCGTGTCCCTTTATAGCCACTGTATACTCATCTTCTTATGGCTGCTTCCAGCAGGATCCCTCACCATGTCACGAAGCTCAAAACATCTCAAACTGTTACTGGTACTCAAATGACCTTCACAGTTCCAGATCTGAATCCAAGACTGCACCTTTGAGATGTTTTGGAATAGGAGACTTGCATCATGATGACCTGTTGCTTCACAGTAAGAAGGTCCTGGGCCTTTCTTTGTGGAGACTGAAAGTTCTCCTTATGCAATCGTGGGTTCTCTGCGGGTACTCTGGCCTCCTCCCACAGTCCAATAACAGATGAGGCTTCATCATTAGGTTATTCTTAATTGGCTGTAGATGTGAATGTGATGTGGATGTCTGTCTGTCTCTCTTTGCCAACCCTGTGAGAGACAGCTGACCTCTCTAGGGTGTATCCTGCCTCCGGTAAAGTCTGGAGCTTGAATCATGTAGGAAGAATTAAGGCAGTTCCGAAGGCAAGAGGTGGTCTACGCATAGCTACCAACACATTTCTACGAAAGCTGTCAATGTATAACAAGTATAATTTAAGTGGTTATTTCAACTAAAATGAGGACTTATAGAAAACCTGATCTTTTAACTTAAATGGTGAAAAAAAACCACTTCCTGGTGTTTAAAATACAAAGCTTAAAATGTCAAATGAAAACATTTTATACATGAGAAAAACTTCCATTGGCATTTAGCACTTGTCTTACCTGTGTGAGGGAGCGTATTCAGTGTAGGAGGACTGGCAGTAAGCACTATACACTCCAGTGGGATTTAGTATCTGAATTTGACTGCAAATGAAGGCCAATAAATTGGAGGATTTTATCAGAGGTCGTGCTGCAGCCCCTCTCCATAAGAGCAGAACTTTTCACATGAGTTACTCTGATTGGCTCAGACACATCCACTGGGTATGGCATATACAGTCACTGGTTCTGCACTTTGGCAACACGGGGGGAGAAGTTCCAGTAAACTAACCTATGTACTGTCAGTGTTAACTATCTGGGGTCGGGCAGTGTTCAATAAATCCTATTTTTATCATCTGTCCAAATTATCGCAGTGTGCACAACTTTGATAGGCATTATAAGTATTGTGAATGGGGCCAATAAATCCTGATTATGTCCATTATTCATATAACGTACTCATATAACATACCCTTCCATATTTGTGCACTGGAAACCTAACAGAATAATTAATTTATATAATTTAATTAATGGGATAAATGTGATTTCACCAGAGCATTTACGTGTTGCTCATTTGCAGATACCAGGACACTGGGTCTTGGGGCCACATGCACTGGAGGCACAGACCACATGGCACTCTGTGCCAGAGATGCATGTGGTCCGACTTAGGGGGGCTAATGTTTACAGCATGATTGTGATGAGACTATAAATTTCTTATCTCCCATCACCTCTCTTCACCTAACCTATGGTGCATGTGATTTTCAAGGACTCATTAATCTTGTAGGCCTGAATGAGATATGATTAACAGTTGTGGAATTTCCCATACATACCTATGTTTGGTATCAAAATAAAGCTATTACCCCTGTTATCAATTTATTACACATGAACACATGAACATTGTAGTGGAAAACTTGTATTTCAACACACTTAACCTTTTGTATACTAATGGTATATGATTGTAGCCTTCTTGTAACCTGACTGTGTGTACAGTGACAAACAAATTACTGTAAGCTGCAAGGTCATGAGACGTTTTATGTCTTTGTTATCAAGCAGGTGCCTATAAGACCGTGATAATAAAGTTCCCTAGAGCTGATGAGACAAAGTTTATATGCACACAATAAGTATAAAAAAGCAGTTTTCTTTCTGTATTAATACTGGTGTTACGACTGTCCGTGCTATATTGGTACATTTATAAAAGAAAGTAGGGACATGCAGCGCCAAAAGATTGTTACTAATCAAGTGTCTCAGTGTTTAAGTGTCAAAAGCAAGATAGAAACCAGATTAACCTCCTGTCACAGCAGTCACTGCACAGCAGCTTACAACATCTCAGACTGCAGGATGGATAGATGCCCCTTAAATCAAAAACTGGTTAGTTCTGCAAGATCACTTTATGAAAATACTAAGATGTCATGGTCTTGGGTCTGTGACACAGTTTTTATGTGTTTGGACTTTTGATTCTGTTTATTTAATATTGTGAAGTTAAGATTCTGTTCCAAGTTCTGGTTATTATGATTGAGATCCCTCTGTTTAATATTTGTTTTCTCAGGTCTTCTTAGTTTTGTTATCTAGTCTTTAGGTTTTGTTATCAAGCCTCTATGCCCCATACTCTTGTCTCTGCAGTCTCAGTGTCAAGCTTGAATGTCTTTTTCTGAGTTTCTGAGGCAGAGAACATAGAGGGAGAAATAATGAAAGGTGTTTTCAGTGTGGAGCCACAGTACATTGGTTTAATGATTGATCTGAAAAGGCAGGAACTGAAACTGTTTGACTCGGGTCGGAGGGTGAGAAGGGGAAGGTGTCATAGCCCAAAGTATTTCCATATTAACCATTCACCCAGACAGTAGATGAAAAGAGGGGGGGGTTACATGACATCCGTTTTGTCCCTGGAGGATGGGAAATGACCACGTCCAGTGGCATATATCTCTGTCTAACTGAACTCAGAGGCTGGAGGCCTTAGTTTGTTTGTGTGCAGTAGGTGTAGCGAAAAGAACAGTTCTAACTTTGTCTGACTTTGTAGGCTACTCAGATTTAATCCTTTTGCTCCATGTTCCTGCCACAATGGCTTCTCCAACACACATACATAGTCACCAGATGCTGGAAATTATCAAGTAAACATACTTTTTAACTTTACTGGAAAAAATATTTATTTCATTTAATAATTTAAGGCACTACACTAAGGCGCTAAAATGGCCCCTAACAATCGGGAATAGCGTTTTGTTCAAAAGCTGTGTTCCCAGTACTTTAGCATCAAGGTAGGGACTGGTGCACAGTGGCTCTGTAACTGGTCACAGTTAGGTTACATCAAGTGCAGAGCAGCAGAGATTAATTGTTAATTTAAACTGATGAGACACTTAGATTCATTCACTAAATTGAACATTTATACTATAATAATATGAAGACCTTTTGGCTCTCGGAGGAGGCGGACGCACTTTTTCTCCTCTCCTCTCCCTTATCTTCCCTGGTTAGTTCTTATGTCCTTGTCTAGTCTTGTGTTTTTTTTGTATTACTTTCCCTGGAACACTCTCTCACAGTCTGTTTCTAAAACCTAAAGAGAATTATGGATTTGATCAACTGGTCTCTGAATGCTATTGACACCCTTTTCTCAACGAGAAGTCTGGGCTAGGGAGAGCCCGAGTGCCCTGGAGGGACTTTCCCTGCCGGATACACGATGGATGGGTTGCAGACATGGAGGATCGTGTGCCTGGCGGGAATGTCAATCGAGGACGCTGAAGATATCTACCTATTCGGAACCATGATAACAGAGTTCTTGCTGATCGGAGCTGGCTTGGCCCAGGCTTAACGGAGAATTAAAAAAAGCGGAACCAGCTGTTCAAACCCCCCCAAGGCTGCCCACTGGGATTGAAACGATTGGACGAGGCGCGACTTCTCAGAACGGGCTCATTGAAAGCAGCATGGTTAAGACCTTGGAGACGCTTACAGCTGCCGTGAATACTCAGAATAACACCTCTGAGCATATATTGGGTTACATCAAGGAGAGGCCTGCTCAAAATAACACCTTTGAGTGAAAGTTGGATTACATCGTGGAACAGCTCACTGCAGTCGTGAGGTCTCAGAATCGGCTCTCTGAGCAAAAGAATGACAAGACCACGGAGCGCAAGTTTGATACCATCATCGGGAAGCTCGCGGTTCTCCAACGAGAGATTGAGAGACCAGTGTTGGAGTGTTAAAGAACAGCTTTGAAATTCTCATGAGTTGTTGCAAAAGAAAAATTACCATCATAATCCGGCTACCCCTTCGGCGCCAGCTGTGGGCTCAAGGCTGGAGCCGAACAAAAACTCCCTGATAACGACTGTGTTGAGTCTGTTCCTTCCCATTCCCTACAAGGCCACCTGGGTTGGCTGGTAGACTGTTTACTTAGCCTGGCGGGGCGAAGGACACTGTCTCAGCTGAACTATGGACACGCACACACATACATATACTGATACTGATAAGCACTCACTGACGCATCACCCTCCCTACCCCGGATCAACGCCACCTCCAACGCTTACCTCTCCTCTGATGTGGACATCGGGTCAGCTGGAGGCGCAGTCGACGATTGCAGCGGTCCCAGATCAGATGTACACACTGGAACACTTTCCCATGTTGCTTGTCTGTGTTTATTGTGCTATGGTGTGTTGATATCTGTGCATTCCTGTATTATCCTTTTGTGTTACACATTTCGATGTTTTTTCCTCGCTACCTAGCCTGACCTGTCTCCCCAATGTGATGTTTGTGTATTGTTTGTACGGTCGGCAAGGTCTGTCATCTCGGTTGTGGGCAAAAGACCTGCAACGGACAAATAAAGGCTATCTCATCTCATCATAAGCAGTATACTGTCAGTGTAGGGAACGAAAATCAGGGAAAACATTTTGTGAAATATTGTGTTGCATCTCATTGAATTCAGTTGTGTAAATCCATAAAGAGCAGTAAACCTATTCGCAGCAGCAGCTGATCACAGCTCGAACACTAAGGAAATCTGCTGGAGCCCTCAGTGTAAAGTATTGTGAGTTGTGATTCTTTTCCCCACAATGAGCCAATAAAACCGATTTTAGGGTTCCCACTTAAACCCTAAAATCGGTTTTAGGGTTTAAATTGAATACCCCTTTAACCCCGGACTCATCCGATTTTTCTGTTTAGCTGTGGAGGCAAAGTAAAAGGAAAATTTTCATTCCCATGTACTAATATTATTGGTATTTTTATATTAATAGCTATACTAAAGGCTATCTCTTCACCAAAAGAGCTTCTTCTAACAGCTGCTTTTTACTTTCTTATTCTGAGTTCATTTTAGAGCCTGGACTTTATCACTTTTACTTGAGTAAAGAAGTACAAGAAGTTCGTTAGCTATTAGTAGCTTCAGTATTTTTTTTTTCATCTAGCAGCTCATATATATATATATATATATATATATATATATAGAGCTGCCTGTACTTTTGCCTCCCTTGACAGTTGGACACATTTCTCTTGTTTTGCTTCCTTTCTTTATTTCTCTGTTTCAGTTAGAGTTGACTGTGCATTCATCTTTTCGGACAAATGCTCAGTCAACTCAGTTCATCAAGTGCTGCAGCCTCCCTGGCTACCAGTCCAAGTATACCACCGACGGTCGTGCTGTGAGAAAACAGTGCAGTTGGCAATGACCAAGAAGTAAAATATCTGTAGATATAAAAATAAATAATAAACACATTCAATAAGTAAAGCAAGTGAGACCAAAAACAAAAAAAGCTAACAAAAAACTAAAGAAAAATATCACAAAACTGATAATCTTTTCTGTCAATTTTGCTAAACCATTTTAATACAAAAATCTTGGCAGATACATCTTCATGAAGCTGAAATTGCTGCATTTCAATGTTTTAGAAGAAGAAGAAGCCATAATATTTCATGTTGGATTTATAGGTTTACTAATTTACTGATATTTATCAACACATTTCCAGTATTTTTTGGAAACATTTCTTATTTTTGAAATACATTCAAGTGAAAAAGAGTTTGTTACAGAAAAACTAAGTACAAATTCACACTGAATGGGATGCTCTATGCTTCCTGCAGAGTTTCTCCCCATGAGAAAGCATGGTGCCATAGCCAAAGTGATGGAAAAATGGAAAAGGTGTCGGCTAGGCATGCACCAGTTTGGTGCTATAGGCATGTATGCAGAGCCAGTCATTTCTTTTTCTTGCAGTGTGTGTTTTGGTGGTGGTGGGGTGGGGGCAGTCTGTCTAGAAGCACTTTCTGTGGACGATGCTGGGGCCGGACTCATCGTACTCCTGCTTGCTGATCCACATCTGCTGGAAGGTGGACAGAGAAGCCAGGATGGAGCCTCCAATCCATACAGAGTACTTCCTCTCTGGGGGAGCAATAATCTGCAATGGCAGAAGTAGAGTTGTCAGCAATGAAAACACGCCACATTTAAACATCACAGACTGAGGATTGAGCAACAAGAATTTTACCTTGATCTTCATGGTGCTGGGTGCCAGTGAAGTGATCTCCTTCTGCATGCGGTCAGCAATGCCAGGATACATGGTGGTACCTCCAGACAGCACAGTGTTGGCGTACAGGTCCTTACGGATGTCCACATCGCACTTCATGATGCTGTTATAGGTAGTTTCATGGATACCACAGGCCTCCATACCTGTGGAGAGTTGGAACGTTAGTGATCACTCAGCTACAACTGCTTAACAATTCACAGAAATCTATCTTAAAGCTGACGCTGCTTACCAAGGAATGTGGGCTGGAAGAGAGCCTCTGGGCAACGGAACCTCTCATTCCCAATAGTGATGACCTGTCCATCAGGCAGCTCATAGCTCTTCTCCAGGGATGAAGAAGAGGCAGCAGTTCCCATCTCCTGCTCAAAGTCCAGGGCAACATAGCACAGCTTCTCCTTGATGTCACGCACAATCTCACGCTCAGCTGTGAGACAAGAAAACGCATTACATTTAGGCTTTTCTGGGGGTTTTCCTGGTGTAAACCATCTTTCTTTGACTGTGTCCATTTTCTCACCTGTGGTGGTAAAGCTGTGGCCTCTCTCAGTCAGGATTTTCATGAGGTAGTCTGTGAGGTCCCTGCCAGCCAGGTCCAACCTGACAATGGCATGGGGCAGAGCGTAGCCTTCATAGATGGGCACAGTGTGGGAGACACCATCACCGGAGTCCATGACAATACCAGTGGTACGACCAGAGGCATACAGGGACAGCACTGCCTGGATGGCCACATACATGGCAGGAGTGTTGAAGGTCTCAAACATGATCTGCAAGGAGAGCAGGAGAAAAGAGATGATCAGTGAAACTAAAAGCCAAAGTACTCTGAAATAAGTTTCTATGTGTTAGTTCAATTGTACGGAAAGAACAGCACACTGGGTTGAATTTTAATAGTAAAACTACTTTATAGAAAAGCAATTTATTACAAAACTCCTTTGTTACACTGACTCTACAAGTTAAAGTGCCGCAACCTGCTCCATTCTTCTTTTTTTTACATGCAGACACCTGGAGAAAAAACCTGGAGGGTTGAAGGAGGATGAGGAAAGACAGATTGAGCAGGGGAAGAAACACCCGAGTGGCAACATAGTTTCCTGTTGTTGGGCACTGCAGCTCAACAGTTTCCTGACTTAGGGGGAAGTTCGTCAAGGTGTCAGCTCTTGTTACCTGAGTCATCTTTTCCCTGTTTGACTTGGGGTTCAGGGGGGCCTCTGTGAGCAAGACTGGATGCTCCTCAGGGGCAACTCTCAGCTCATTGTAGAAGGTGTGATGCCAGATCTTCTCCATGTCATCCCAGTTGTTGACAATTCCGTGCTCAATGGGGTACTTGAGGGTCAGGATTCCTCTTTTGCTTTGTGCCTCGTCACCAACATAGCTGTCTTTCTGGCCCATACCAACCATTACACCCTAGGAATGCAAAGATCAGTGTGATTATGAAAAGGTCAGCAGTTATGAAAAGATTACAAGGTATGTGAGGTTTATTAAGGAATATGTACCTGATGCCTGGGGCGTCCAACAATGGAGGGGAACACAGCACGTGGAGCATCATCTCCTGCAAAGCCAGCTTTGCACATTCCAGATCCGTTGTCAACAACGAGGGCGGCAATTTCGTCTTCCATTTTCTGTATGAAGGGAATAAAAAGGGAGGAAAGGATTTTTAGATCAGCTGTTAAGCTGTAGTGTTTTCCATGTGGTATGTTTTATCATCTGACATCGCTGGCACAGGGTTCAGTCGAAACCCAGTGCTCAGTCTGCCCATTGCTATAGAAGGCTGTTAAGAATACTTTTCACACAATCATCTCTAGGATTTACAGTAAGTGATCTGAAAAAGAGAAAATATAATGTGAGCTGCAGTTCTTTGGGTGAAAATGCCTTGTTGATGCCTAATGTTTGAGGCACATAGTCAAAATCCTTCAAGTTGATATGATGGCAACAAAGACAACGACCACACTAGCTGCAACTCCTATTAGTTGGACAATAGAAGATCGGAAAGCCAGTGGCCGCTGTGATGAGTCTCAATTTTGTGCTGTGGCATTTAATGTAGCATAAACAACACAAAGCACTGGCATTTCACAGTGAAGATCTTTCTTCCAAACCAGCCTTTCCGTGGGGACTTTACATATTCTTCCTGTGCCTGTGTGGCTTCCCTTCAAGTTCTTCTTTGGCTTCCTCCAATCCAAAGACAGATGTGGACATGTTCAGTGTTTTTTTTCCAAGATATTTTAAATAGGGTCTAGGTGTGAACTGTATAATCCTGTTAAGTCAGTATCCCCCAGAATCTCTCTGAAGAGTACGTTGTTGAATCTATTTCACAAAAAAAAAAAAAAAAAAACTAAGGCAATTCTTAGTGGAAAAGTTGGACTGGCAAGGGGATAGGTAAGTTTTAGAACCGAAGAAGCCTCTTGGATCAAAGGTAGAATGTCTTCTAGAAACTTGAAGAAGTCTGGACGCTTTCTTTCCAACTCCTTAGTCAATACATTTCTACAAACTACAGATGGCATCCTCTTGGAATGACTGAAACCAGCCCATTGAAGTCATTATGCAAATGTACTGTTTATAAGATTGGGGAAACCTGCAGTCAGCTGAGACTGAAGAAATCACTTGGATGAGTGACGAAACGTTTCTCCCACAAAACGCTACGTCCAGATGAACAGAATCAACTTTTGGAGATTTACTTATCTGGATGATTGAGCACACATCAAGACGCCATAACAAGAACATTATACATAACAAGTGGTTTCTAATGATCGGTTCAACTTAAGTAAGAAATTTAAGTAATGGGATTAAAAGATACCACTTGTTTGAAATGTGAAGTTTACAATTTGAGAGTATTTAAAATATAAGTAAAAGACATTCAGTGGGATCTGCTGTTGTCTTACCTGTGTGAGGAAAGGTTTTCAGTGTAGGAGAACTCTGACTCAGGGCTGCACTCCCATAGGATTTAGTACCTGAACTTGACTGCAATAAAGGGCAGTAAATTGCAGGATTTTATCAGGGTCCGTTCTGCAGTCTCTCTCCATAAAAGGAGAACTTTGTGCACAGCTCCCGCTGATTGGTTCAGTTTCATCCACTGGGTGTGGTCCATGCAGAAAATTGTTCTGGGCTCTGACATAACGGGGTGGACAAGTTCCACTAAACTAACCTATGCACAGTCAGTGTTATCAAACTGAGGATAGTTCAATGTTCAATAAGCCTTTTACTTTATCTGTCAGAATTATTGCAATAGTGCTGATACACAAGGCCAGTATGAGTATGAAACCAGCTGAAATATTTCCTTTTATGTATTTGTTATTCGTCCACTAGGAAGCACATTTAATAAATCCATTCAGTCTACAGTAGAATTGCTTTGCCATGAGGTTTCCTGAGAATTGGTCCATGTATCCCAATCACAACATGTGTAAAATACCCATGTATGTTTGTACACTGGAAAATTAACAAAATAATTAATTGAGCTAATTTATTTCATGACACACAGGAATATTGTAGAAGTGGATTTCACTATTGCATTTTACCAGTTATTTGCACATATTTGGTAGTGATTTCAGTATATAGGGTTGGGCATTTACAAGGGATTGGGAGATTATAATCTTAGGGTCATTGACAGCACAGTTAACACCCTATCTGACTCATTTGCTCAGGCATACCAATGTCCCTCACACATCACCAATGTTCCCTCTAATTTTTCACGTGTCTGAGCAAACTCCCTGAGCGGTCCCTTGGACTACTGTGAGCGACATCAGACGTGTGCACTGTGGTCATGCCAGCATCGAATCCATCCAAGTTACATGGTTTATTCAAATAATCAAATTACAGCATTTATGTTAGACTACTTTTAATTAACTGCTTTAGCCCATTTACAATGAAAATGTAAAAAAAATCTAGCCATTGACCTGTGTAGTATGTTAACACTATTGGAAGTAAAAAAAAACAACTTGAACTCCAATTTTGAAAACACAACTTTCTTTCATCCCCCCCCCCCCCCCCCCCGCCTTTTTTTTTTTTTTTTTTTTTATAAAGCTCTGACTTGTATTATGAGTCTGTGGTCTGGGAGAGAGTCCTGTAACTCTCTGTCTGCAAAATATAGTATATAATGACCAATGCTGGGCAATTAATTATATAGTTACTTCTTTAAAAAAGTAACTCAGTTTGGCAAACAGATTTTTTGCCAAACTGAGTGGAGATCACAAGTTTTTTTGCAGCTATTTTTTTAAAATACAGCCAAGGCATTTTTAAATAAACATTTCAAACTATTTACAGAACAATCAGCTGATCTGCATCAAATTTGATGCCACACAAATTATTTGTGCCACTCCAAAAAATACTTTCTGTCCACTATGAGATAAAGGAGAACAACAGCCTGATACCTGCAGGCCTGACAGCAGGAGATGTATCACTGCTGTAACACCTGTAACATTCAGCAGTCGCCTCATTGTTCTGACACACACAACAAAACTATTGACTACACGACACACTAACTACACAAGATTTGCGCTAAACGTCTCAAATCTCTCACATCTCAAAGCACCGCCGTCACTCCTAAAACTTCCCCCCGTTTTTTAACAACTAGATGCCTCGTTGCCATATCATTTTTTGATTGGTCGACATGGTAGTTTTTTGGACGAATAGGAAAGGGAGAGGGGGTGGAGTTTGTTTTTGCTCACAGGTGAGCGCTTTCGAGCCTTTTTTCTTATAAAACGCCGTTTTTACCGTTTATTCCCGCAGTAAATATAAACAACGACAGTATTCAGGAAGAAAACCAAACATTGCATTTTTTTTATCATAACTCTGGTTTTACGTGGCCTATCAACACAATTTAAAAACTGGTATAAAGTCCACACTTTTTCCGTTAATTGTTCCGTCTGCTCACATCTCCAATGGTTTTACACATTGTCATCAACGTGGCTTCACGCCGCTTTGCAAGCTAAAACACCGGTGTCGGCACATAAGGACGCTGTCAAAGCCTGTCGACGACGGTGATTAGCTGCGTATATACGAATGAATCGCATCATTGGCTGGACTATGGGATAAGGTGGCATCGTGACTAACACTGCAAAACAGAATTGTTAAAGTATTAATTTTAATTTCAATTCAGGTTAGGTTTTTTTGTGCGCAACACAGATTTTCTGTGCGCAGAGACCGTGCCAGCAGTGCGCAATTGCGCACGTTCGCAGCTTAGAGGGAACATTGCACATCACACGTGCATAAATAGAGTGACAGCGTGACAGTGATAGATTTGGTCTGGCGGAGATGGGTTAATGTTTACAGTATAACTCAGGAGACTGTAAATTTCTAATCTTCCCTCACTTCATCTCTCCGAACCTATGGTGCATGAGACTTTCAAGGATTAACCTTTTACACCTGAAGAGATACGATAAGCACTTGCGCAGTTTTCAGAACTTACCTATACATGGTTAGGTCACAAATATTTGGACAGAGACAACTTTTTTCTAATTTTGGTTCTGTATATTAGCACAATGAATTTTAAATGAAACAACTCAGATCCAGTTTAAGTACAGAGCTTTAATTTCATATATGGAACAAAGAGACTGCATAAAAATGTGAGGAACTGAAGCCTTTTTTAGCGCAATCTCTTCATTTCAGGGGCTCAGAAGTAATTGGACAAATTAAATAACTGAAAATAAAATCTTCATTTCTAATACTTGGTTGAAAACCCTTTGCTGGCAATGACAACCTGAAGTCTTGAACTCACGGACATCACCAGATGCTGGGTTTCCTGTTTTTTAATGCTCTGCAAGGCCTTTACTGTAGCGGCTTTCAGTTGTCATTTGTTTGTCGGCTTTTCTGTCTGAAATTTAGTCTTCAACAAGTGAAATGCATGCTCAATTGGATTAAAACAGTGGTTCCCAAAGTAGGGGGCGTGCCCCTTGGTGCAGAGCCTAGCATAACGGACATAATGGACAGGTTTGGACAGAAGATTTTCTTGTAAAACAAAGGGGGCCTAGCAAAAAAAGTTTGGGAACCACTGAATTAAGATCAGTTGACTGACTTGGCAATTCAAAAATATTGCACTTCTTGGCTTTAATAAACTCCTAGGTAGTTTTGGCTGTATGTTTTGGGTCATTAGCCATCTGTAGTATGAAATGCATTTACAAAATCAATTTGACTCTAGGCGGGCAGTATGTCTTGAAACACCTCAGAATACATTTAGCTGCTTCTGTCCCGTGTAACATCATCAATAAACACTAGTGTCCCAGTGCCAGTGGCAGCTTTGCACGTCCAAGGCATCACACTGCCTCTGCCTTTTTTTTACCGATGATATGGAGTGCTTTGGATCATGAGCTGTTCCACGTCTTCTCCATACTTTTTTCTTGCCATCATTCTGGTGAAGGTTGATCTTGGTATCATTTGTCCAAACAATGTTTTTCCAGAAGTGTGCTGACTTTTTTTACATTTTTTTTTTTTTAGCAAAGTCCAATCTAGCCTTTATATTTGTAGCATTTCATGTTCCTTTTAAGCCTTAAGAGTATAAAGGAAATGTACACCATTAAGTCCTGCTCTCAAAATCTGATATAGATGTAACACTGTCTGTGAAACTGGATTTAAGTGCTTAAAATTAAAATTTAAAAACATATTTAGCACCATCTTTTGTCAGTACGGAACTGGACGTTATCTGGTTGGTTGGCTGGTTGGTTGTGGCAAATAGACTTACATTAATTTTAGCTAACTAGTGACAGAATCAATAACTCAGAGGAAAGTGCAGTGCAATTTGCTGAGATGTCCAATGAAAATTACATAGTTTGTCTTCAGATAAAAAAAATAACATCTAATCTTTACGTAGATGCCAGTTGTCATCGTGAGACACTAAGTGATCTCCAAGATGTTCTCTGAGACCTTACAAAAACCCTTGGATGCTATAACTTTTTCAATAGTTATAATATCATATAGTGGTATATCTCACAGAGGTCTGGGCACTGCTGTAAATATAAGTCTTGCATCGGCTGAATCCACGCCAGTCCACTAGAGACACAGGCAGCTAAAAATGAAGTTCACATAAAGTATGTGCTACAGTTTAAGTTGCTGCTAACTAACTCTCCATCTCTACCCTCAGGGCTCTTTTCACCCACTGCAGCGACCCAGACAAACAGGTCTTCAACATACCTGGCTTGTCTTCTGAGATGATGGCACTCATCATTAACTTTGCTTACACCGGCTCAGTTTCCATAGCAGGGGAAAATGTAGTGGAACTTCTCATGGCAGCTGATCAATTCAAAGCAATGGACATTGTGAAACTCTGCTCTGACTTCCTCGGGGAGCAACTGTGCCCAGAGAACTGCGTTGGCATTTGGCAGTTCACAAAAGTATGCTTATCACCCGAACTACGCGCCAAGGCCTACCACTACATCATCAGTAACTTTGAGCAGGTTGTTCTTGAGGAGGAGTTCCTGCAGCTAACTGTGGAGGAACTTGCTGACATCCTTGATAGAGACGACCTCAATGTGCAGTTGGAGACCACTGTGTATGAAGCGCTTACAAAGTGGATTAGCCATGTACCTGTACAACGGAAACAACACCTCACCGCTCTGTTGTCCAAGGTCTATAAACTTTCATTACTACATTTAGTTTGGACTTAAATCTTCAGTATTTAAGTCATAGATTGAGTCGATCCATCTGGGTATAAGGATGCTTTAATATCTTGAGATGTTGCTCTTTTCAGGTGTAGCCAAACCACATTTAAGAAATTCTCTTCAAGAGCATTAAAACCGTATCAGATCTCTACATACATACTATAGAATAAATTATATTTATTAAGTATAGTTGCTAGGGCTATGACTAAAAACTGTCCCTGTTGACGAAAAGGCTAATGGTGTCTGACTTTGGTCTCTCTCTTGCTAGCAATAAGAAAATTAAACAACATTAGGAGCATTATCCTAAAGAAGCTTGAGTTTACTAAAACTGATGTAGTTGAAATTCATAGTCACATTCTCTTCTGTCATCTCTCTATAGGTCCGACTGGGATTGATGACGTCAGACTACCTGAAGGACCATGTGCTGTCTAGTGAGCTGGTGGAGGCCAATTCTGAGTGCCTGTCCATGATAAGTAATGCCATCTTAGACATACATGATCTAGGAAGCAGACCCTTCATATCTGCCTTGTATCACCCTCTTGCTCGTCCGCGCCTGCCTCATTCCATCCTGCTGGCCATTGGGGGGTGGAGTGGTGGTGAGCCAACTAACGACATCGAAGCCTACGATTGCCGGGCTAACCGCTGGGTCAACGTAACGAACAACCTCGAGTGTCCTCGTGCTTATTATGGAGCCGCATTCCTCAACGGGTACGTCTACTCCGTTGGTGGCTTCGACGGGGTGGAGCATTTCAACAGCGTCCGTAGGTTTGACCTGACCACTCGTGCCTGGAATGAGGTGGCGCCCATGCACTCCCGCCGCAGCTATGTGAGCGTGACTGTGTTGAACGGGTTCATCTATGCCCTGGGAGGCTACGACGGGCATGTACGACTCAGCAGTGCAGAGCGCTATCAACCTGAAATCAACCAGTGGAGTCTTATTGCACCGATGCACAAACAGAGGAGCGACGCCAGCTGCACAACACTTAACAACCGGGTGGGTGAAGTAAAAGAGTAGCAGAGAAATAGAGTAGGGTCTCAGGCACACAGGCCTAGAGACCTGTCAGCAACCTTTGGTAACAACCAGTTGCTAGGGAAAAATGTGTACTCCTCAGCTGGTTAGGCAGTGATTGTATGAAAGACTACAGATTTCTACAGCAAATAGTTTGAGTATTTGCAGACAAGTCAGAATACTCCATGCAAACCTCAACAGTCTGCTTACGACCAAAGGAAACACAAGGAGGCTTGTGGTGCAACACCTTCCTGGTTACAATTTCACAGTAGTGACAGCCATCAACCTCCAGCAACCACTTGCCAACCAGTCAGGGAATACACATTTTTACAGTGAAGCGAGGTGCAAGATAGGTCACAAACTGGTTTCTATGTTCATGTTTTCAAATTTAAAAGTATAGTTTAAAGTTGAAAAATATACTAATATATATCTATTTTGTTTCTAACTGATCACAAGTGCATCTTTGCATTTATGTACAGTACTTTAGTTGAGTTGACTTGTCAACTAAAATATAACAGATATTACAAAAAATTGTAAAACACATCATTCTTTTATTATATTAAGATCCCATATTACAGTTATTTATCTGCATTCCTGAACAGAAAAATTAGCCTTATTGATTGCATGTTATGTTTGATTCATTTCTGGCTTTCTGACTCAAAGAAGTCCCACATACTCAGGTAAAATTTGGGTACATAAACATGTTTTTATGAGAGGTAATTGTAAAACACACACATTTGTTAATTGTCATATTTTTCAGTTGGACACTTGGGTACTGAGTATCGGTCTTACTTCACAAATGATGTGGAAACATTTCACTTACAGGTAACATTGTTTCCAACTGAAATCTAAGAAATGTAAAAATTTTTAATGTCCCTTTTTTGTTTTCAGATTTACATTTGTGGTGGACTCAATGGCAACGAGTGTCTGCAGACAGCTGAATATTACAACCCAGAGAGCAACCAGTGGACGATGATCAGTCCCATGAACAGCCGCCGCAGCGGGATAGGTGTCATTGCATATGCGGATCATGTCTTTGCAGTAAGACCACAAAGTAGTGCTGACACTCACGTAACATACAAATCAAATCTGTAATGTGCTTTGATCAGTAAGGTTTAACACAGATTTGGCTGACACAGAATTTGGCTAACTTTGTTTTGTATTTATCAATGATCAGATTCCTATCCTGACCACAGGTTCAGAGAAGGCATTCTTACTCATTCTATGTATTAATTTAACTGATTAGTGATGTTTCTGCCTCTCTTTTTTTTTTTTCATGTGCCTCATTCCCAAAATGTTGTGTCTTTGATGATTTCACATTTCACTCAGTACAACAGAAATACTTATTCAAAACCAACATTGTCATCCTCATCGTTCCATAAAGGACATATGTTAGAGACAATTTCAAACTTATCCTGCAATACCTTTAGAAAAATGAGGGAATAAGCCAAGTGATTAGAACTCATCCTCTGGGGACGGTAGGCATTTTAGCTGTAAATTTATCTTGCTATTTGCCTTAAAACCACTTATTTAGTTGTTTTGCAGCTGCACCCTTTGGTAAAAAGCAAAGATTTTAGTCTCACCTTCTGAGACACACTTCTTTATTTAGCTAGCTACCGTTTAGTATTTATTTTAGTCTCTATTCAAAAAAAGGAAAAGTTATCATCAGCAGAATGCAGTGACCTTACCCTGGTGCTGACCTCAGGGTCTTTGATCAGGCTTTTAGGCCCCAAGGCCTATCAGGGCTACTTTAATCTGTTATAGGAAGAAAGGACTGGAACTCAATGTTCCTTTTTGGACTAAAGGCAAAAGAGCTTTGAAGACATTTATACGGAAAACACAAATACTTTGTCGAGGGCTATTCATCTTTGTTGATAATAGCGTGGTGTAATAGACAACAGTGCTTTAATAGCTGTAGTTGAGGCTTGAGTGAAAAAAGGTCTCATACAGACTTCCACAACAGCTGGCTTCTACTTTATTTTACTTTTTCCTTTTAATTCAGAAGTCATTTTCACACACCACTGCACCCTGATCTTTTCTAGACATTCCCAACAAATGTGGGCCTGTGAGAATGCAAATACTGGGACGTTAATGAGCCTTTTTTAAACAACTTTTATGTGTAAACTCCATATAACAGCATGAGAATATGTCAGGTAGGTGTTCGCTTTATCCAGGTAAAACCCTAAACCAATCAGAGTATTTCCAGTAGTCAGATCACACCTAAGGTAAACAATCTCCTTGTATCTGCTACATATTAAGGGCAACTTGGGACAATATTGCAACTTAATTCTTCTGTCACTTTCTGGAGTATCTGTGCAAAAGCAGCTAAAGACATATAGCAGGTGCATTTTCTTACAGGGGTACGGTGAAGCTGGTTACACTTACATTCAATCATTTGAGCCACGTATTTACTTTTAGGTTGGTGGCTTCGATGGAAACAACCGTCTGCGCACCGCTGAGGCTTACAACCCGCATACCAATACGTGGAACCTCGTGTTCTCTATGCTGACCCCGCGCAGCAACTTTGGCATTGAGGTAATTGATGATCGCCTCTTTGTCGTCGGGGGTTTCAACGGCTTCACCACCACTTCGGACGTCGAGTACTACACCGCTTTAACCAATGAGTGGTATGAGGCGTGCGGCATGGATATTTTCCGCACAGCCTTGAGCTGCTGTGTGGTGTCCGGACTTTCCAACCTGACTGAGTACACCTTTCCTCGTGACTTCCTGCCACTTGAAAATGTTCTAGAATTAGCAATGGAGTCAGCAGAGTCCACGTAACATCTTTAAAGTGCAGTACTGCCATGTGTCAACATCTGAGTCTCCAACATGAAGGACTGAAATAAATCTTTAGAGCATTAAACTGCTGGTGAACTGGACATTTTTTGTATGTATCTCAAAAACTTTCAGTAGGAGAGCCTGCACTGTAGATACTGGGTTTTATTAAGAGAATGCAATTGCAACAATAACAAATTGAAAAGATTTTTTCATTCCCTGTAATGTATGGCTGCTGAGTAGCCATACCAGACATGCACACAGGGTGACCAGATCACAATAAGCCGCATGTCGGACTTATCAACTCTTGCTAGGTAAACACCATAAGAATAAAGGGAAGTTTTCACTCTCCCTTGTTATTTCAGCTGCGGTTCTGTCTGGTAACAGTCTATAGGTTTGAGTAAGGATGTATCCAATATTTTACAGTTGTACTAGCCAATACCCAATAAAGCAATTCTTACTTTTATACCAAACTAGTCAGTCTCAGCTTAGTCAATTTACTCTTTCACAGTAGAGCCTATTTTCTGAATAGTCTTCTGTCTAAACTCAACATATAAAAAAAAAAAAATCTTAAAATTAACTAAAAGCGAGGCTGTCTCTGCACTGCACAGACCAAACACAAAATGTCGGCATGTTAGCCAATATTATCGTGCACCCTTAATTATAACACTGGGCTAACCTGGCCAAATTACAAACAAAAATCAATCACAACCAACATGGACTGTAGTAGCCGTGGAAGGAGAGAGGAAGTGCTTTCCTATAGTCCATCTGACCATATTGGCTTTACTGGCCAATAAAAGCAGTCCACTCAGCCATGCCAGAGGGGCCGATGGCACGATATGGCCACCTCGCTTCTGTCAGTCTGCCCCAGGGCAGCTGTGGCTACAACCGTAGCTTGCCTCCACCAGTGTGTGAATGCGAGAGTGAATGAATAGTGGAATTGTAATTAAGCAAACTTCCTGTCACCCACACCATTTCCTGTCACACACACAGCACGCAGCTTCTCAGAGCAGCTCAAGCTGCTTTTCTGTTTCTGCAGGCTAATCAAACTTATTTTGTATTTACAATCTACAAACCCTCTGTAATTCTACTAACTTTTGATCCAAAATGTAGCATCATTCACACAATGATTTCATAATCCTCTCACACCTTTATTTATCATGTAAAAACCTTCTACTCACCACATTCACACACTTAAACTGTGACCAGAGTTGAGGAATATAACTCAAAACAAGCTTTCCTAAAAGTATTTTAGACATGCTTGTCATAATCAGAAAGAGCAAGTCAACAAAAACAAAGAAAAAAACGATTGAAACCTCTATTAATTCTCACAGCACACACAAGAAATTGAAAAAATAAAACACACCAGCAACTATTGCTGGAGAGAAGTTACTACTGAAAGTAATATGTTAATCTTAAGTATATACAATGCACTCACTATATTTATATATCTACATCCAAACTCAGTCAATTACTATACATCCACTACAGCAACTCAAAACTTTATTTATAGCCCTCTAATGAACATAAATGGTGTCTTAAACACACATTCAACAATGTTTGCAGCAGTATTTGTAAAACCAGCTGTGGCTTAAACAGTTCACTGCTTACTAATTTGCATTTTCATACTCACACACACACAGTCTAAAAATAGCTCCAGCATTGCCTCAGACTCCTTTCACACAGAGATCTCTTATTTTATATTACAAAGACGTCTTATATTTACAACCACTGTCAGATCTGTCAGCTTCAGCGCCTAAACAATTTTGACAAATTTAAGTTAACGGTCCAACCGGTAAAGTCCAACTTTTTTGTGATCAATTAACCAGTATCAGACTAACTGTTTCTGGCCTCATCTCTAAAATCCCTAAGTTAATTTAAAAGCGTCAACCAACCCAAACTTTGCCTGAAGCTCTATTTTTTGGCGTTTCACAGCCAAGGCTTACCCAGAAGTTTTAAGTTAAAGTTACACGCCCGAAGTCCAACTTCTGCTGGCCAAAAAAGCGCAGACTACCGTTCCAAACGGTAAGGAGACTAACTCCTAGTTTAATTCCAGGATGCCCTGTACCCCACAGTCAAGCCAAACTGAACTAACCCTGTTCGCCGACAGGTCAATGTCGCACGTCCACGACAAGGAGGGAGCGTAACCTCCGGGCTCTGCGCTTCCTAGCAGACTCTAACTGCCGTCCTATAAAAATTTATAACACTTTAAAACAACAATCAACACCCAAAACAAGTGTATGACTGAGGCAGATCTACCCTGATGGACAATGGGGACTCCAACCCACAAAATGACCAACAAAGGTCTGACCTAATGACCAACCAGGACTTTAACCCACAAAATGACCAAATTCCCTAAATCCTACATGAGCCTCGAACTCACTTTCACTGTTTTCTTTTTCCTTGGGACTCCAACCCAATTTCTTAGCAGACTCTAACTGCTTTAACTTCTTCGTAGCAGACTCTAACTGCTTCAACTCATGAGATTTTTCATCAAAATCAAAACAGACATCTACCAGTAATTTCAGTGAGTAGACTTAAATTTTATCATGTCCAATTTGGCACACTTTGGAAATAATTCAACAGGTAGTGTCTTACCTTTGGATAAGCCGGCTTATGCCCACTCACTTCGACCACTGGCACTCATGTCTGCCCGTCCGACCACCTCAGACCACCGAATTTCTCCGTCTACACCTCCAATTCTCTCCCTCCTCAACCACCGGACGAAGCCCCCAAATCTTAAGGTTCACATAATTGAGGAAGGAGCGTACAAACAACCATTGGTCAAACAATTGATTTTAATGAATACACGCGTGGGAAGACCACTCTGTACGCAGACAGGGATTGATCTTCGACTTAATCAAAGCATACACAGATTTTTATAGCATCAGGGTTTGAATTAAAGACGCCCCTTCATACGTCACAGACAGAATATATATACCGGTATACGTCAAATCAAAACCACAATGACTTTTAACACGGTTTAAAAGAACATTGTCTTCTATCTCGTCTGAAACACGAGCCCCACATCCTGCCAGACGCTGTTCCTCTTTCCAGAGACAAACATGACCAACTTCTCACCTATACATGAGTCTCTCTGAGTGTGTGTGTGTGTGTCTATGTCGTCCTCAAATGCTCTCTCAATTCACCCGTTGCACTTCTGACCTTTTACCAGACCAGAGGCTCATCCTTATGTGTAATAACCTAACTGAAACTACATGTACTATGTTGAATAAATGTTTTAATCAAGAACCTCTACTAAGAGCTTAATAAAAGAATATAAAAGTATAACAGACAATTTGAATAACCTAGTAATTCAAATAGCCTCGTCTAGCCTGCTCCTCAGAATAACTTAGACTCTGCTTTCACTTCTGCAAACTCTCTGCAACTTCCTGTCAACTCCTGCAACTTAGTCTTTCTGAAAGACACACACACTGTTTAAACCTCTGAATACAATATCAATGCTGCAGATTATATTATTAATGCAATGGTAATGATGATGATTATTTAACAATAGCAGTAAAATAATTTCCCTGCTCCACAGCGCTTTGGGTGCCTTGAAAAGCGCTATATAAATCCAATCCATTATTATTATCATTATGCTCTTCTTGTAAGATGATGTGAGATCTTTCTCATGGATTTTGTCCAAGAGAACCTCCGTCTGTATGACGGAAAGCAGAGTGGCTACACATTTTGGGTATGTAAGGTGAAGGGTGTAATAGTAGGCCATAAGGTATAAAGCACCCTCGGTAACCAAGTCTTTTGGAAACGTGGTTATTGGCACATCTCCTACCGCTAGGATGCAGTTGGATGGACTCACAATCAGGACTGGGCATGAGAGAGGACGTTTCATCAGATAGGTATTAGGGTCTTCTTGGTCCTTTAACAGATAACACAGACATACTTTTGTAAGGATGATGCACTTTTGTTTCAAACACATAACTAAAGCTAAATTACAACAAAAGTTGAGGTTCTGAGAAAACACATCTGAAATTGCTACTTTTAATTATTCTCGATGGAATTACTGTTCACATCTGTCTAGCCTTCCTGAAAAACAGAAAACCAAGGCTACATTTAGTTAGATATCATTGAGGTGATAAAAATGTGCTACCACGTAATGCATCCATGTTTGTATTTACTGGTCACAGAGATCTAACATGTGAGAACCCTCATTCCAAAAATGTGTTTTAGGTGCCTTTTGAAGGCTTAGAACATATAATATGTGAATATAAAATACTTTGGCACTCATCAGAAGCATTTTTTTAATACTGTTGTCCCAAAAAGAACAAAAACAAAAAACAACTACTACATTTTACACAACTCACCTCAAGGACATGCACCAGAGCCTCACTCGCATCCCGTGCCCTCTTTGGAGGAGCAGAGGTGGATGGGAACAGTGATGGCAGCACATGTAGCATCTCAAGAGCCTGTTCAGCTATACAGAAAAAAGAATCATCATCTCATTACCAAACTTAAACAAAATCCTCAAGATCAAATAAACAAACAACAACAAATATTTGGCCAGTGACAACCATCGTGGATTGAAAAGGTGAACACAACAAGACACTAGCACATGAAAGTTAAAGCTGTAATCCATAGTTTAAGCTTGTCACAGTAACCTAAAAAAATGCTAAATGGTGTAGATAATTGTAGTATACTGTGTTTACAGTAGGCTAATATGACTTATGCTTGAATGCTAACTACACCTACATTGGCCTACATTGCATTAATGTCAGTCTGTAAAACTTAATGCTCAAGAGGGGAGGGAGGGGGAACAAAAAGGGATTTATCTTACATTGTATGTTGTGTAGTGAGCCTACACAACAACCTTTTCCTAAACTGGCCTGTTGGTTTGTATTTTTAGCCTTTTGTAGTGTTGAGTCTGTTTTCCCTGCGCGTAACTAGCATCCAGAAATGCATATACTATTATATATTGTACATATATTTATTAGTTTCAGATGTAGCCATTCTTGTATTTTGCTTGTTTACATTATTGTATTTTGCACAACTCTGTTGCTTGTGAAGCTCGCACACAAGAATTTCACTCACATGTGCTGTACCAATGTACCTGCACATGTGATGTGACAATAAAAGTGATTTGATTTGATTTGATTTGATAAAGGTGCGGCTTTCAGCTCCTTCAAGAAGGAGAGGGGGAGTGGGGGATTAGGCCTTTAAAATTTCAAATTCTCCTCCTCCTGTCCTCAGTGACATTACTTTACGGACTACTGCTTTAACATGCTTAAAGATCCAAACTATACTCTGATGACCAATAACACCAAAACATCATTGCTTACCTTTATCCATTCCCATTGGGGGCTTCAGCGTCTTTTTCCATACACCAAAAAACTGCACCTTCTAGTCAAAAAAAAAAGAAAGCTTGCCATCTTCCCTTCAGTTCATTGATGAAGTTGGCATTTTCTTTATCCAAAATGTGATGAAGCTCCTCCATCACCTATAAAATATTCAGCATACCAATACAAACATGTCAATGCATCACTGAGGAGCAAGAAGTCGGTATGATAAACATTGTTTGGCTTGAATCACGTGGATTCAACAATGACTTACATGTCCAATGTCCTTGAAGCAAGGATATGCTTCTAGAAGCTTTTTGTGTCTGTCCTCCTCGCGAATAGTATTTGAATCAATGAATGCTCTTCTGGCTGAGAGACATCCTGGTGGTTTGTGTTTTTTCTTTTAAACAAAGTTTGTAGGGTCTTGTAGTGTTTGGCCAATGTTGCTGGACAGTGGGTGTCTGGACTGTTGATATCTGCAGGCTTGTTTGCTGCAAGACACAAAATTATAATGTCTCTCACTTTTAAAAAAAAATCTCATGTCATTAAAATGACAAGTGTCAGAAATCTGCCATAAAAAAATATAGACTATACTTTAATGGAGTTAAATCTTAAAACCCCCCAAAAAACTACAGCTCTGAACTTAACTATTAAATACTTATTCATTTTTCAAAATATTTACCATGTAAATGCCAATTTACATATGGTCATGCAATCATATACAATTATATGTAGGCACACAAGTGCACCACTATAAAGATGTGCCCACACACACACATAGCCATGAGGCAGTTGGATGGACTCACTATTAGGACTTGGCAGGGTAGAGGGTTCTTCTTCAAGTAGGTTTTGTGCTTTCCTTTTTCCTTAAAGACATAGCAAAGAGATATTTTGTGTCAGGGTAATACATTTTTAAAAATTAGTTTGGAACCTAAATTAAAAAAAACAGTTAAAAAGAGAAAAAAAAAGCCTCTAGTGAGGCACATTGTTTTTAAAAACATTACTTTACATGATATACTGAGTGGTTATAGACAGTGATGTTGCACAGACTTATACTATAAACACACCACAGTACCCAGCTCTTTAAATTTATAATATACTGGCTTTTATTAATACCAATACTTTATTAACATTCATTTCCACAGAAATGTTAACAAACTGATGATAAAACAGGAAAAATGTGATGTAGTTATCATTTTCTGATGCCCATTTTAAAGCCTTTTACTTCTGTCATGTCAGGACTGCCATCTTGACTCAACATGCAGGTATATTTGTTTTATTTTTTTATGATGACCACACAGTGACCGGTTTGTAAATGTAAAGTTGAAACTCACCTTCTAACTCACTTGTTTTACTGGCCGACTCTGGGCTGCTCCTCCCTTCTGTGGACAGATCCAGAATGATTGTTGAGTCACTTGAATCCATTTCTTCTACGTCACTTGGCTGATCAAGACGTCGCCTCTTGGCAGAGCTGCAAAGATTAGTCAGTTAATCAATTAGTTATCAACTATAAACTCAATCAATTCATATCTTTATTGTATAGCCATTTTCATATATACAAAGTGCTTCTTCCTTTCATGCTAAAACAGGTGAGGAAACTAAAGGCAGGTCACCAAATACTTGATTGATCATTTTGGATCACTTCTTTCTTTCCTTAATAAAATGCCCAAACATGATTTTAGCTTTTTTGTTTGTCCTCTATCGTGGAAATTAAAATTGTCAGGTTGTGGACAAAAGAAGACTTTTGGGGAAAAACTTTCACAACTTTCAGACATCGTACTGACTAAACATCTTATCAATTAATGAGGAAAATGAATAACAGAATTATCATTGCTAAAATTAAAATTAATTAGTTGCAGCCTTACCTCTTTGAATGTCTCCCATCTGGAGTGGCTTTTTGGGGGGATCTCACATTTTGCAGTCTTTTGTTTAGCTGTGTGTACACAGTAACCTGTATAGGACATTTAATACATTTTTCGAACCACTACTAAAATGTCCAACATGAAACACTTTGGTATTGAAGTGGATGCATTTCACTTACCCATGTATTCTTGATGCCTTGGTCCTGTAGCATAGGGTAGTACTGCACTATTCTCTTTGCCATTGCTGTAATTTCTGGTTTTGACGGGTATCTATCAATCAATCAAAATCAATCAAAATTTATTTATATAGCACATTTTTAAAGACCGAAGTACACCAAAGTGTTTTCCAGTAAAATCATGATACAGATAAAAATCACAATATAAAATATAAATTACAGATATAAATAAAATATAAAATAATTACATAATCCAAATGCAAAGCCAGATGTAAATTACCCTAAATCGCCTTGAATGCCAGGTTAAACAAATACGTTTTTAAACGTGATTTAAAAGACTGAATGGAATCTGATGCGCGAATATGAAGAGGAAGAGTATTCCATAACCTGGGTGCAGCAACGGCAAAGGCACGGTCTCCTCTGGTCTTCAGCCGAGACCTAGGTTGCACTAAGAGCAGTTGGCCCGATGATCTTAGTGCTCTCTGAGGGCTATACAGACAGAGGAGATCAGCTAGGTAGTCAGGTGCCATATTGTTTAGAATTTTACAAGTAAACAATAAAATTTTAAAATCAATTCGGTATTTAATAGGAAGCCAGTGTAAATTTTCCAGAACAGGGGTGATAGAATCGTACTTTCTAGTGCCGGTCAAGAGACGTGCTGCGGCATTTTGGACCAGCTGCAAACGCTGAAGAAGAGAAGATTGTAGGCCCAAGTAGAGAGAATTACAATAATCCAGTCTTGAAGTGATGAAAGCATGAATGAGTTTCTCCAGATCTTTGTGTGGTATGTAAGGTTTAGCCTTAGAAATTAGGCGTAGTTGGTGAAAGCTGGTTTTTACCACAGTAGAGACCTGTTTATCTAGTTTGAAGGAACTATCCATGAAAACTCCAAGATTCCTAGCAGCATCAGTAAGGTGGTTAGCAACAGGCCCGAATGTGCCAGTCAGTTGTCCCAGAGGCATATTTCTATCAAAAACAATAATTTCTGTCTTCTTTTCATTTAAAGTAAGAAAGTTACGTCATAACCAGTTTTTGACATCGCTCAGACAATCAAACAGAGGATGTAGTGAAGATGAAACATCCCCAGTCAGGTGGAGGTAGATTTGAATATCATCAGCATAGCAGTGAAAAGAGACATTATGTTTTTCAAAAGTGGAGCCCAAGGGCAGCATATACAGAGAAAACAACACAGGACCCAATACCGAGCCCTGGGGCACACCACAACGAAAATGGGCAGAAGAAGAGGAATATTTTCCCATCATGACAGAGAACGACCTCTCAGAGAAATATGATTTAAACCAAGATAGAACATTTCCTTTAAGGCCTACTACTTGTTCCAATCTTGCCAAAAGGATATCATGGTCAACCGTGTCAAAGGCTGAAGTCAAATCCAATAGAACTAAGACCACAGAGTATGGAAGAAATATAGTATCATCAGAATTCAAGTATTTTTAGACATTGAATTTATGACACTGAATTTTTATCCTCCAAATTTCCCTGCAAAAATATTCACCTGCAAAAATTCACCTGCAAAAATTCACCTGCAAAAAATTCACCTGCAAAAATTCACCTGAAAAAAATTCACCTGCAAAAATTCACCTGAAAAAAATTCACCTGCAAAAATTCAACTGCAAAAGTGATGAACTTTAATGACCCAAGCCAGAGCAATCAGCACCAGATCGAGTCGAGTGGCTCTCAGCCAATTAAATTACGCTGTTTGATCACATGACACCGTTAGCCAGCAGTGTGTCTCCTAAAAGAGAGCTGTTTAAAGGTGAGTGATTAAGTTTTTCTCCTAAATAGAGATCATTACAGAACGCCTAGTCCTACTTAAAATCCCATTTATTATTATTATTTTTTTTATCATCTACTCGAACTAAGGAAAACGTTTGACTAACTCAAAGACAATTTCCACGCCTCCCCTGCCTGACTGCAGAGGCAGTTTTGAATTTAGGAGCGCCAAGATGGCAGCGGCAAACCCTGGCGGCTCTCCGGTGAGTATATATATATTTTTTTATCTTCAAGTTTGTCTTTTGAAACCTTAATTTTATTTAAATCCGTTGCTCACGTATAAAGTACACAGACGGGGTCTTTGCTCAACTCGTCTGAGGCGTGTCTCACTAAGCGCTACATGCTAGCATCCTGCTAACCGAGCTACCCTTTACATGCTGTGCTTTAGAAAATAGGATACTCGTTAAAAAAAATACTCCGCAGATATTGATAGACGAACACTGCAAATATAATGTTGGAAACGAGAACGGCCTTTGGTGAAGGGGTAAAATACACCATGAATAGAGCCATAGAGTGAATGGCTGCCATGGTTGCAGAACAGCCTGATTTAATGACAAGAATGGGGAAGAGTGAGGTGAAGTGAACCACAGCCACAAAACACGGTCAGACAAGGCGGCAAAAGGGCAGTGATCTGTCCGTCAGTATGAAGTTGGTGTGTGCTTTGGTGAACAAAAACTCCAGACTGGTAGCAGGAAGATGGGAGACTCGTGTTTCACTGGAATAGTGGTGAATTAAAACATCCTTTGTTGGGGACATTTCGGTGTAAATGCATCCATACAGGCAAGACAGAGGCAGACTAGACAGTGAAGAAAACAAGGCAAACATTAGAAATATAAAAACGGAAATATAGGATGAGTCGGGGATGAGTTCCTGCCCCAAGTGGAGGAGTTCAAGTATCTCGGGGTCTTGTTCGCGAGTGATGGGAGAAGGGAGCCGGAGATCGACAGACGGATTGGGGCTGCAGCTGCAGTAATGCGGACGCTGCACCGGTCCGTCGTGGTGAAGAGGGAGCTGAGTGTAAAAGCGAAGCCCTCAATTTACCGGTCGATCTACGTCCCTACCCTCACCTATGGCCTTTACATGACTAACGTCCCCTCTTCTCCCTACCTCACATTAGCCCCCATCTTTCTTCCAGGTGGAAAAGACCCGTCACCTTCTGGGAGAGGCGGCTCCCGTGGGAACAGCTCCCACCACCAAGTCCCTGAGTGAGTCTCTGTCCCCCAGCGTGAGCTCCAGCACTCTGTCCACGTCCACCTCCGCCTCCTCGCAGATCTCCAGCACCACCTTTGAAAGCGTGAGAAGGAGCTGGCCACCAAGGTGAGAAAAACGTGGGCTTAGTGGGCGTTCTTGTTGCTGCCTTCTTCCTTCTCTGCTCGGAGCTGATCGGTCTTGTTCCTGTTGTGTTGTAGTGCCTGCGCCTTCTGACACACACCTTCAATACTGAATACAACCAGCTGGTGAACAGCATCAGTGACTGCAAGGTGAGAAATAATACAAAGAAATTAAAAAATAGCCTTTCTGTGTCACATCAGGGAGTTCCTATATTGACGTCTACCTCATCCTGCTGTTGTTTCACTTCAGCTTTCTCTCATCTCACCGATCGGACGTGATCCATCCGTGACGAGCTTCAGCAGTGCCACCCTCACCCCTTCCTCTACCTGCCCCTCTCTGTCGGACTCGCGCTGTGGCTCCATGGGCCAGAAGTAAACATATTTTTAGGAACATTGACCTCGATCTGCAAACGGTTATTGACAGGTTATCCATTTGATTCTAACTTGGTGTGATTTGTGTTAAAGGACCCCTGAGAACAGCTCACGTGCCTCCAGTCCCTCCTGCTCAGACTGTGAAAACTTCCCGATGGTTCCCACTCTGGAGACCTCCTACCTTGCGCGGGCTGCAAAAGAACGAGTTCCTGAACTTGGTGCCTGATATTGAAGAAATGCGACCAGGGTGAGTAATGCCATATTAACCCAAATACTGTCACTATGACATGTGTCTCACAGACCAAATGTAAGTCGACACTCATGTTCTCTAGTTCAAGCAGAAATGATGTGGATCGATTCAAATTCCTGAGCCTGGATGATTTCAGCTGGAAACAAACTGTCGGGGGAAAACTCTGTAAAAAACCCAGGAGAAATAAAGACACAATGAGACAAAGTTACTTTCTTTATCAAACGTGTACACGGGTGAGCTGCTAAGAACAACTCACACCATGCACAGTGGCTTGGTAATTTTTATAGGCACAGAGCACAGAGACAGTGAGAACAGGATAACAAATAATAAACAGATAAAATAAAACAACTCCATATATGGTGCTAGTCTCGTCAGCAGAGAGCTAGGGAAGATAAAACAATCTAAAACAATATGTCCCAGAAACAAGATGTGTTTGCTGGGAAAGTCTAAAAAGATAATTCTAAACTAATCTAACCACAGGCAGAGGGCAGACAAAAGGCATCTTTGTACATTTAAAAGAAGGTAAAGAAACATAGAATCATTTTTCCTGTAACATTCCCTCCTGTTTTAACTTATTTTAAATGTATACAACAATTGTCTGTGAAGGTTATTTATTAAGTATCTTAAGCAGTTTTTTAATTTTCAAAATGTCAGCATAGCAGAAATGGAAGTCATTTGGTCTAAAGAATAAAACAAAAGAAAATAATAAAAAGAAAAACATAGTAAATGAAAATCATAGTAAATGAAATAACAAGTGGAATAAACAAGAAAAAATAATAAAACTAAAACTACAAAAAATAAAGGATAAAAACTAAAATGAAAACTTTGTATTTAAAAATGATGAAAACCTAATATGTAAAATGAAAACTTCAAAAAATACAAGGATGAGAACTTCAAAAAATAAAAGGATGAAAACTTTATATTTAAAATGAAAAACTTTATGTTTAAAACTGAAAACTTCAAAAAATAAAAGGATGAAAACCTGCATAACCTACTAATGTTTTAATCAGTGCGTGATCACTTGACAAGTCATTTTTAATCACCACGTCATTCATTAGCAGTTATTACAAGTTCTCCTCTAACAGAATTGCAACGGGATGCTGGTCTTCTTCAGGCACGGCAACATAAGCAGTCATTGTAGTTGTTATCATCTTTGAAATCATTACTCTTAGGCATGGCAACACACACAACACTAATATGAGCAGTGCTATCATGATGAGACCTAGAAGGAAAAATGGCTTTGCTACAGCAGCCAGCCATGAACCGCTGAACAGCCAGTCCAGCCAGCCTTGTGCTGTAGCTGCTCCAGGTGTGTGGTCAGTGACATATTTTTGCAGAGCGGTCAAATTCTGCAAAGCTTCATAAATGTCCCCTCCAGTTTCGTATCCATCAGGGATAAAAGTGCAACATGTTTCCCCGATCAGCTTGCAAACTCCTCCTTGTGATGCGGTTAGCAGGTCTAGTGTCAGTCTGTTCTGCAGCACCATCGTTCTGATGGCCTGCTGTTCTCCTGCTAAGGCGGTTCCCAGGGTCCTAGTCAAGTTGATGTGTCGTAGCAGAGCATATCGGTTGATTTCCACGTGATCCCGCACCTCGGCAACTCCAATGCCGGGGATCAAGCTCTGTAAGAATTTCACTCCTCCTCAGATGCGAAACTCTGGTTCCTTTACTGCTTGGTGCCGTCCGTGCACATCCTGTCTGGTAATGAGTCTTTGTTTGTAGTATCATTCGGTAGCTGTAGTTGGAGCGACAGTTGAGGCTCATCAGTGTCGCGTTACTGGCACAGGTTTCGTTGAGTGAACAGTCCATACACTTCCTCTCGTTCCTCGGTGGGCAGAAAGTGTATATGTATTTGCATAGCAGTCAGTTTTATTATTCAAGTAAGCTGTAGTGTTCATAAACTGCCACCAGAAATTAGTGGCATAGCCATGGGGAAACGTGGTGTACTTTCCTTTGTCATACAGTGTCTGCCTTTTCTTCATATAGCGTGACTTATTGTCCCTCACGGAAGCAAAGGTGAGGAGCCCGGCCATGGTCAGGGCCGCTGCAGTTGTTAAGAGCCACCACCTCATGACGACGGGACACACCCTCCTGTCGCGAGTAGACCCCCCGGCCAGGAAAGCTGACCCCTCCACCGGGCGAGATCACAACAAGTGGGCAAGCCTGCCGTCAGCTGTGTTTAGATGGCTTCACTGACTCGCCTGCAGTGACTCTGATGGATCCAGGATGGTCGTTCCGCAATTTTGCAAGCGGTCGGTGTAGTGAGGAGGACTTGGTATGGCCCCTCCCACCTGGGTGTGCTCCAGTTTTTCCTTTGGAGCACCTTGATCAGAACCCAGTCACCGGGCTGTGATCTGCAAGACACTTGATAGACATCATTACATTCTTCGTCATTTACAATCATCTCTTTATTTTCCTACAACTTAGACATACATTTTGCTACTGAAATTGTATCTGCCTTTTTCACTGGGTAGATTTCTGGCCACTTTGAGAATACATCTATAACCACTAGGGTGTATTTTTACCCTTGGCATTCATTTAGCTCAATAAAGTCCATATGGATTGTGTGGTCTCAGGTTTCCCTGAGCATTATATTTTTGACACGTCATGCACGTTCTGACAAATTGTTTTGCTGAGGTTTCAAAATTTACAGTGTAGAATTTACAGTGTAGAAATGAGAGTTGACAATACTGGTCAGTCCCCCCGTTGACAAATGCGTACAGCCATGAGTCACTAATGCCGCCATTTTGTGGAGGAAATTTGGCAACACTGGCTTGCCATAACACATCATTAAGTCGTTTGTCAGAACTGCACCGTGTTTTAGCCATTTTGCCTGCTCTGCTGTGCTTGCTGCTTTTGTTCATTTTTCAACACATCCAGTGGAATCTGATGTGTGTTTACTGCCATCAATGTGATGTTTGTCTTTTGTGCCGCCTATTTTGCTGCTCTGTCAGCAAAATTGTTGCCTGTAGTAATGAAAGAGTCAGTAGGCGTTGTAAGAGGTTGGCATGGTGAACCGGTTTGCCAGTTGGTGTAATCATTCCTCTGTTATGCCAAATTTTTTGCAAAATGATGCACAGCAGAGAAAACATACTGGCTGTCTGTATGTATGTTTATTAGTTTGTCTTTGTGTATTTAGCTTTCGCGTATCACAGCTATCAGCTCAGCGCTCTGTGCAGGACATGAAGAAGAAAGTGGTTTTGCTTCTATTATTTTACTATCTGTGGTTACTGCGTAACCTACACAGTTTCGGCCTGTGCTGTAAGGTCAAATGCTGTTCTCCTAGCTTCCACACTTGCTGATCATAAGGTGGATCTGGGCCTGGAGTTTGTTTAAATCTCAGAATGTTGTGATACTCGGTCGGTTTCTGGCACTCAGGTGTAATACCAGAAAAGAATGGCATGACTGCTATCTTAAGTTTTGTCAGAGCGTCTCTACCTAGCAAATTTACTGGACACGACGGGTCATATATGCATTTAATAAAGCACCTGCGGCCACTTGCTGTGTGTACTAGTTCTAAAAGGGCAGTTAATTGTTGTACAGTTGTGTGGCCTGAAGCTGACTTTACAACTAATTTGTCCTTTACTCCTACAATCTCGTGGGAAGTGACCTTCCTCTCCACGGTTCTAGCAGGCGTTGTCTCTATGTTATCTGCTGTTTCTGCGTGGCTGTCTGCAGCCTTGGTGTTTGTGACTTTGCTCGCCTCTCTGTTCCTGATAGCCACCTGCGGATTAGTGTTTTAGTCTATTGTCAACAGTCAGCCTTATTTTGAAGTTACAGAAAGCTTCTTCTTTTTTGTTTGTCTTGGTTTGGGAGAATAGATGCAACACTACATTTTCACTTGAGGCAGTTTTGAATAATTTCTAGTTTTTCAAACAATTCATGGATCTCACACATTTGAAACGTTCAAGTTAGGGTTGTTTCCCATTTATTTATATATATATATATATATATATATATATATATATATATATATATATATATATATATATATATATATATATATATATATATATATTTAACTTTGCATAGCTCACAGCTCTAAACCTAGGCATTTTTCAATCATATGCCTAATCACTATGTGTCACTGTGACTCTCAAGTATTGTCACAAGTTCGTTTAAATTCGTTTCCAAAACCAACAAAATAATCAAACAAAAACATAAACGTGTCAGGACACAAAAGAAAAAAGAAAAATGCTGCCACCCGAACAAGGCAGAAGTCTGCATATGTTGGCTTTTAATAGCATGCAGCTTGTAACATGGTAGACTAATGTGCCTGTGTTAATTCAGCTCCATATTATTGTGTGAAGTTGCACTGGGTTGGGAGTGGTTTTGTGGTTGTCACATTTTTGGTGAGCCAATGGCTGGAATGGGGTTGGACTAATTAGAGGCAGGTGTACTTGATTGCACTGATACACTGGTCTTCTTATAGCCCACACTACAAACACTGCTGTGTTGTTTTGTCTCTCTGTGCAGGTATGTAATGTGATGAAATCAGATATGATTGGGATGGATGGGTTTTGCACTATGAATTTTATATTAGGTGTGTCGTTTTGTCTCTCTGTGCAGGCCAGGGCCTATTATATGCCACAGCCTAAAGGCAGCAGGGTTGCAGAGGCTTGAGTGACCACTGACTATATGCTTGCAGGGTGGTGGGTCTCCAAGGACAACTTCTAACCCTGTTAAAGGCAACATGTGGAGTGCAACTTGGCTGTGTGGCATAGCTGGCTCTGGCCTTGGGACTGTGTGTTTTTATACAATTCTTAAGTGGGACACTGGACTGTTTTATCTTTTATCTCTTGATATATTTTTTGTCAATAAATTATCTTTTAGAATTTTATTGACTGTCATCTTTTTCCCACGACTGAGACGGTTGGTCAGACCTAGAGTCTTTCTTTGGGTGTGTTACAGCAGCTTCTGCTCTAAAAGAAACAAATAAATAAAAAGAAAAGAAAATGTGGAACATGCTCATCAGCTTAGCAGTGTCTACATATTTAATTCAGCTTCTCAATCCTGTAGTTGTAGCTGTTGTCTACAGGGTTTTGCTTATTGGTTGTTATTATAGGTGTGCTCTATCTCAGCAATGTGTCATTCTAGAATGATAAGTTTCAAGCTGGTCAAGTGCCTCTATGCACTTCATTAGTTTAGTTATTCTCTGTATTGTCTTCATCTCACATGTCATTACACTGAGTTTCAGCAAACCTTAAGCTTGATGCAGACTACTGCTTAACAATTATTCACCTCACATCATAACCGATTAAGGTGCCTCTTCATATTAATATTATGTCATTGTTAATATTATCCTCTTTGTCTTATATAACAGCAATAGCATATTATAATATTTTATCAGTGTGTACCACTATACTACTACTGAGCCAATTTGATAGTTAGGATCATCTTATTCAGCAAACAGATAATTTAGAATTCATCCAATCTGCGGTCACATTTGTTCTCTCTGTTACATGGCGGACCAGGCAGTTCTATTATAATGTATTATTTATATTTTATTTTGTATCCATCAAGGGCTTCAGATGACCTGCAGAATCATCCTTTTCCCAAGGTGGAGACAGTTACCTTTTCACACACTGTCCTTGGCTGAACAGTGACACAGCCTTAATATACCTTATTTATTTTATTAAAATATTTTCGTGTGAATTATTTGCTTTATATTCATTTTATACATGCTGGGCATGGTCATCATGCCAACTGTGTTTCATTGATAATATCACTTTACAGGTTGTTATCCTTGCTATTATTAATTTCAAATACTCTAAAGATAATTTCTACTGTAATTTTCCCTTTGTTTATCTTTATTTCGTACTTTTTATATTTATATCTACTCAGTGGGGTCTGTTTTCAACCCTTTTAAACTACTTCAAACTACTGTGATCTCTAGTTTTCACTTAATAAGGGATTATTAAGTTCTTCCTGATATGGGTGGTGCTGCAGATGCGGCTGCAGGAGTGAGTGATGGTTTACTAAAAGGATTGTGGGGACTGCAGTGTCTCGTCTTCTGGTTTTACTAAACTGGCAGTTGAGTTCTGGTCTTCTGACTGTTTATATTTTCTTTTCTTAAATCTCTCAGTTTACAGACACTGTTTTTGTCCGGCGTCTGGACCTTTTTTTTTTTCTCACCACTGCTCGTCAGCAGGAGTGAGTTTTAATTTCACTTGCTTGATTACCCATCTTATTTATGTATTTACTTATTTTTGTTTAAGTAATATATACACGATACAGCTGCTATCACCTTCGCTGGTATTAGAGACGAGAGTGGTTGCTCACACGCCCTTCTACTTTCGGACTATTTCCAAAAGCGGTGTGAACTTTACGAGACGGAACTCGACCGTTCTCTCAACTCACCAGCACGTCAGTGAATAGCAGTAAAAGAAAAACACAGTAGGAGCAGCTCAGTCTCTTATTGGACCGTGAAAATTCAGCTTGCTCCATTAATTACAACAATACACACACATACATTCACACTTATTCGCGCGATCGGAACCCTTATCATAAGGGGAGCTGCCAGTCTTTCTGTAGACGAGCTACTTATTCCCTAGACCCTGTCTAGACCCAGCTGGGGGAGCTACCCAGAGCTCCAAACCTAACCCACAGAAGTGGGGAGCTTCCAGTCGACGAGCTCCAAGCTACCAGCCGACGAGCTACTTTAAACCCACAGAGGTGGGGAGCTTCCAGTCGCGACGAGCTACTTTCGCTATTTTAAATTCCCTGAATTTAAAATACGCTTTTACGCAAGATTGTGTCAGTGTGTCTGTATCTACCTGGTCGGTGTCGCCGGGTCTGGTCCACCTCGATCGGGCCCCACCACCGTGGGTCGCTTTCTAAGACGTTGGCCAAGACCCGAATTTAACGCTCTTGGTCTTTTTCCACACACCTGGTGTGTGGGCTGTCGACAGGCGAACAACGTGGACTGGTCACGGAGATGGGACACGATGGAGGTGCTCCGGCTGTCGAAGGACCAAGAAATGTTGGGGGAAAACTCTGTAAAAGACCCAGGAGAAATAAAGACACAATGAGACAAAGTTACTTTCTTTATCAAACGTGTACACGGGTGAGCTGCTAAGAACAACTCACACCATGCACAGTGGCTTGGTAATTTTTATAGGCACAGAGCACAGAGACAGTGAGAACAGGATAACAAATAATAAACAGATAAAATAAAACAACTCCATATATGGTGCTAGTCTCGTCAGCAGAGAGCTAGGGAAGATAAAACAATCTAAAACAATATGTCCCAGAAACAAGATGTGTTTGCTGGGAAAGTCTAAAAAGATAATTCTAAACTAATCTAACCACAGGCAGAGGGCAGACAAAAGGCATCTTTGTACATTTAAAAGAAGGTAAAGAAACATAGAATCATTTTTCCTGTAACACAAACCAACTCTGCTTCTTCCTCAGATAATTCAATTCAATTTTATTTATATAGCGCCAAATCACAACAAAAGTCGCCTCAAGGCGCTTCATAGATACAGAGAAAAACCCAACAATCATATGACCCCCTATGAGCAAGCACTTTGGCGACAGTGGGAAGGAAAAACTCCCTTTTAACAGGAAGAAACCTCCAGCAGAACCAGGCTCAGGGAGGGGCGGGGCCATCTTCTGCGACCGGTTGGGGTGAGAGAATGAAGACAAGATAAAAGACATGCTGTGGAAGAGAGACAGAGGTTAATAACAGATATGATTCAATGCAGAGAGGTCTATTAACTCATACTGAGTGAGAAAGGAGACTGGAAAGGAAAAACTCAATGCATCATGGGAATCCCCGGCAGCCTACGTCTATTGCAGCATAACTAAGGGAGGATTCAGGGTCACCTGGTCCAGCCCTAACTATATGCTTTAGCAAAAAGGAAAGTTTTAAGCCTAATCTTAAAAGTAGAGATAGTGTCTGTCTCCTGAATCCAAACTGGAAGCTGGTTCCACAGAAGAGGGGCCTGAAAACTGAAGGCTCTCCCTCCCATTCTACTTTTAAATACTCTAGGAACAACAAGTAGGCCTGCAGAGCGAGAGCGAAGTGCTCTAATAGGGTGATATGGTACTACAAGGTCATTAAGATAAGATGGGGCCTGATTATTTAAGACCTTGTATGTGAGGAGCAGGATTTTGAATTCAATTCTGGATTTAACAGGAGAAATCTGCTCTCTCTTTCTAGTCCCTGTCAGGACTCTTGCTGCAGCATTTTGGATTAGCTGAAGGCTTTTCAGTGAGTTTTTTGGACATCCTGATAATAATGAATTACAGTCGTCCAGCCTGGAAGTAATAAATGGTAAATGCCCTGTATTTATATAGCGCTTTACTAGTCCCTAAGGACCCCAAAGCGCTTTACATATCCAGTCATCCACCCATTCACACACACATTCACACAATAAATGCATGAACTAGTTTTTCAGCGTCACTCTGAGACAGGATATTTCTAATTTTAGAGATGTTGCGCAAATGGAAGAACGCAGTCTTACATATTTGTTTAATATGTGCGTTGAAGGACATGTCCTGGTCAAAAATGACTCCAAGGTTCCTCACAGCGTTACTGGAGGCCAAGGTAATGCCATCCAGAGTAAGAATCTGGTTAGATACCATATTTCTAAACTTTTCAGGGCCGAGTACAATAACCTCAGTTTGATCTGAATTAAGAAGCAGAAAGTTAGCGGCCATCCAGGTCTTTAAGTCTTTAAGACATTCCTGCAGTGTAACTCATTGGTGTGTGTTATCTGGCTTCATGGACAGATAGAGCTGGGTGTCATCTGCATAGCAGTGAAAATTTATGCTATGTCTTCTAATGATGCTGCCTAGGGGAAACATGTATAATGTAAACAGAATTGGTCCTAGCACTGAACCCTGTGGAACTCCATAATTAACCTCAGTGTGTGAAGAGGACTCTCCATTTACATGCACAAATTGGAGTCTATTAGATAGATATGTCACAAACCAAACTGTACACTGGTAAACTGTTACAATAAAAAAGACCGTAATTTTCTTTACTCTTCTTTATTTATGTAACTTTTGTTTTCACTGGCAATTTAGTGTTAGGTTAGGACAAAAAACAAATTAGGAAGGTTAAAGACAGAACATTACTAGATTGTGGTTTTAATTAAAATGTAGCCTTTGACAATGCTGAACACATGAGAAGCTACTTTAAGGCATATCACCCAATTTGTAATATTGCTAAACATTTCTTAAGGCAGACAAGTTATGCTGGCTGGGTCAGTGTCATTTTTGTTGTAATTGATGTCTGGTTTGTTCTGTTCCCTAGTGATGGGTAGGGATGGGTACCAGTATCCGGTGTTCTGACATAATCCTTGAAATAGTAATAACACTAGATGTTTACTTCAAGTCTTCAGATTTTTACTGTCTTTTATTTGATTACTTTAAAGTATATGATTACATTAGAGTAATTAAATAAAGACAGTTTTGATGGAGCTCCTGAGCCAGCCCAAGCTCTCTATGAAGACGAGGAAAAACTCCCCTGGGGGGGCCAGACTGACGGGAAGAAACCTCGGGAAAGCCCATTCAAAGAGAGATCCCCTTTCCTGGGATGGCTGGGGGGGTTACAGGAATTCCAAAACACTGAAATTTAAAGTGGGCCAATTAAAAAAAATTATTTCCTGAAAAAAAGAAAGGTAATTCATACATCACACATAAATGATAACGTCTGAATTGTGTGTGTTTGTGTGTGTGTGTGATAGGCTTATCTCAGCCAAGTGTGATGCTGTAGCTCCTCCAGCGTCGGCCGCGTCTCCGGGACTTTGGTTAAACAGGCGTCCAAGAAATCCCGGCAGTCTGGAAAGAAAGGAAAGAGAAAAAACATGAAGATGATAGTTCCAGTGGTCCAAGCCATCAGTCAGTCTTGAAGTGTGACGTTTTCTTACTTTTGGACAGATGTCTTTTGAATTTCAGGCGCTTTTTGAGGAAGCTCGTGGTGTTAAAGTCCCCGGCATGAAGCGCTTCGTACAGAACCACTCCCATTTGCCATACCGTGGTGGGTCCACACCTGTAGCAACTGCGCCCGTACCACTCGGGAGGGGAGTAAATTTCTGTACCTAATAAACAGACACAATTGCAATTTCTTCTAAAACAAAAGGCGAAAATTGTGACATCTGTGAAGAGCAAGAGCAGAATATGTTACCATAGAAGACGCGGTACTGCGACTGCTCCTTAACAAAGCAGCTCAGTCCAAAGTCGATGATACGAACACGCGGTACATCTGAGCCGGTCTCAATTAGAATGTTCTCACTCTTGATGTCCCGGTGAAAGATGTGTTTATCCTCCAGGTGCTTCGCAGCATCAACCAGCTGCTTCAGAATGACCTGGAATCAGAGCAGGGCGATATGACCAAAAATATTTATCACGATATACATTTGAAAAGTTGCGATGACGATATAACTGACGATATAACTGACGATATAACTGACACTAGACAAAATACTTTACAACTCCACAACTTTATTAGTGCAAAAAACCCCATAAATGTATTTTCACTTAAACAAGCAGCTGTTTTTTTTATGTGCATTAAAGTTATATAAAAATGTAACAGTGCAAATGCAAATTCCTTGCTGACAGTTTAACCAAAAGGCATTTCCAGTGGAAATTGGCCGACATATCCTCAGCATAACCATGTAAAATATCCACAAAGCTTAAAAAGAGGTTATTCACACACAATACGGTAATATCACGTTGAGGTGCAGTACGTATCACTCCGCGAGGCGCCTGCCTACGATAGCCGTAATGCTCCGACAATCCATCGAGCGGTGCGGCTTTGTAGCTTAGCAAAGTCGCCGTGTACATAAAATCGTTTTGAGGTCAGTAAACACAACCAGAATTCATACATAAGGCACACGGGATTATAAGGGGCACTGTCGAGTTTCAGAAAAATCAAAGGATTGATTTTAAGTGTGCCGTATTTTCCAAACAACACGGTAATAACGGCGGCCCGCTAGCATGCGCTACCAAAAATCGTGCTTTGTTGTGTATCTGACGGACGAAAGCTAAACCAGTTCCACACCACTAAAGTTGCAGCATTTTTACAAACCAGTTCTGGTTCATCCGTTTCATTCAACGATCCACTTTTGCTCTTCTCTTTCTGCGTCACTGCCATCTGCGTATGTAAACATAGGCACTGCGCATGCGCGTTTTACCTATTCTAGCGCGATATTTCATTTTCCTATCGTTGCCCAAAATTACACCGGTATTACCGTGAATGGTATGATATAGCCCAGCCCTACCTGGAAACGATGAAAAAGACAATAATCAATCAATGGGTTACTGTTTCTCTAATACTCTGTGCTTTGATTGAATGATGTACAGTCTAAGACTCTTCTAAGGCAAGTCAACTTGCCTTGGCCTTGTCCTCTGGCAAAAATCCTCCATTTTCTTCTATGTATTTATCCAGGTCCACAGCGGGGACAGGTCTCTCCATCACCAGGATCAGCTCTCTGCCAAAGTCAAACCACTCCAACAGAGACACTGGGGCTGATGTTTCCACTGATCCATCTGCTTCAGCTGCAAGCTTCAGCATGATGGCAACTTCCACTGACACATTCTTCCCGTTATCATCCTGAAATATTTCAACAAAGTGGATGATGAGGCACAGACGTTCCACAGGTGAACGCTGCATGCAATCCACTAATGTAAAAACAATTCAAGTCTTGCACATTTACCTTCACTTTGCAGTACACTTTCCCCTTTGGGATGTGTTTGATGGCCACCTAAAAGACACAGGGCATTGATGAGCATTTCCTCAGTATGACATCATTAAAGGTGTAAAACAGCATACATCTCAGCTTACGATATTATCCCTTATCTGCATTACTGCCTGTCTTACTACCACCATCTGAACACTTACTGGTAAATGATCCTTTATGCGGTAGCCAGCGCAAACTGCTCCGCATCCTCCTTCTCCAAGCCGGTGCTCCTCCACGTATCTCGCTTGGAAGTCACCTAAACAGACAAACACAAATTGGGTTTTACTACAGCTGTCACACAAATTACTCTCTGCTGTACCCTAAATGTTCATTTTGCTCTTCACCTGAATATAAAAGCTAAGCTGCTTGCTACTTACGTTTCTGTTCAGCCACTGACTTTTTGGCAACGGTTTTGGTTTTGCCCTGGTCCACGTTCTTTTTCTTAGGTGGGTCCCTGGTGTCTCCCGCAGCTTTCCTTTTGCCAGCCTTTTTGTTTTTACTGCAGCTCTCTGAAATCTCTATGCTGCAGTCTGCAGATGTGGAAAACACCAAAAGCACGTCAGCTTATTAGATAATAGACACAAATATCTCCCAAACACTAATATCTTCAAACTAGCAACCAGATGTACACTTAATCTACCCCTCACTCAACTAATTAGCCTACCTTTACCAGTGTCCAACCAGGAAGATGCCTGCCCCTTGTCACCGCTCACATGCTCAAGAAGTTTACGCTTCTTTGCTGTATTGGTTGTCCCCGCTTCATCTTGTTGGACCTTTCGCTTAACTCCCCCGACCACATGAGCATCTGAGCTGGTGGAAGGACCAGCCTGCTCAGTGACCCTCCTTCTTTTTATGGGGGTCGTTTTTTCAGGACTGGCCTTTCTTTTAGCCATCCTGCTCTTACAATCTATAAACAACAACAACACATTAGTGAAAAAGAGCGCTCGACATCAGGACTAGAAGGATTTTGATGTCATTGAATTTTAAATTAGTATTGCTTACAATATAACAACAAGTTTATCCTTTTGATAAAAAACACACCATACTAGGTCTACTAAGTCTAGATACCGATGACACTTGTTGCTCTGTTTTCACTGCTCAGTCCAAGAATAAACTTGTCACATTATTTTACCAAAAGACAAAGTGCCCCAGTAACCTTTCTTTGATTAGACATGTTGCACTCAGGTTAGTTTCAATCAAAACCAGGATTTAAATCCTCTAAAAATGAATCATTTTATACACAGAGCCTCAACATTGTTAGAAATGTACATTCTGTTATTTGGGGGATTTTTTTTTTTTTTACTTACTTTGATCTCCTGGATCTTTCTTATCTGCCTCAGTCGTAACTTTTCTTGTTTCCTTTTTCATCTTAATTTTTTGAGAACTTTTAAAATAGAAAATGTCACCTTAATGAGTGAATAGTCCTTCAAATGTCTGGATGCTTGACTTTTCTAACTAAGCTGTATAAGTCAGTTCTGTAAGTGAGCTTTAAAAGTAAACTCCGGAGTCTATGGCAACACAACATTAGAACCTTGCCTTTTAGTGACATCACTAAAAGGCAGTGTCCCAAGTAGTTTAAAGAAAAACACTCTGGCATTTCATATAATTCAGTAATTTCACATTAAACTTTCTTTCATTATCCTTTCATTATTTGTTTAAAGACTTGATGTGTGGATGCTACTATGAAGACTTCTAGTTGAGCAAACACTAATAAACACTGACTAGTTTATCTGAGATAAAATATAACACTTTTTTATTAAGTCAGTGTTAACTCTGTTTTTTTCTGTTAGGATCATTCAATAGTATCAGAAGAGAAAAGAAAAGTATGTTTTGTTTTGTTTTTTTTCTTCAAGATCTGTTCACATGTACTTAGCAAGAGTGAGTACACAGCGTTAAAAAATGGTACTTAGTGTAGTGAGGAAGGCGAAAAGCAAAGAGAGCATATGAAGGTAATATTGAAGAAGGCGCAGTTTTGAAGTGGTGAAAGGCAAAGGCATGAGTGCAAGCGTAATAAAAGGTAATAGGAGAGATGTAGAGCAGGCGGAGGACTTGGCTGGAGCAGGAAAAGGCAAAAGGGGAAACGCGAGTGCACGTCTGAAACTTCTTCACTGTCAGTGAATCCTAATTCTTAAGACTAACTAAGAAGAATAAATCTATGTATGAATGTCGTTTTGAGCACATCTCCTCTTTCTACTGATCAATTCTTCCACCTAGTGGATAGATGATAGTATTGCAGCTTGTCTCATCACCTGTTGTGTGTTTTGTGTGCTCCAGAACCTGCGTCCTGTTGGAGTACTGTACGTAAAACACACAAACACTGGAGTGAACACAGCTGCTGAACATCTCTATATTCATAACTTCTTCCTGTTATCTCATATCTGTCTCCCTTCATCTGTGTAGGAACGGTGTACAGATGTATGATTATGTCACTCCTGCTCCTCCACCTAACACCTCCACTCCAAACTAAGTTTGCTCTGCTGCTTTGGTTCACTGATCTGCAAGTATCTGTCATTTGTTTGCAGATGTCTGCAGGAATTATTGTAATGATCCATTAATGGTGCCTGATTTCATTCAGTTTTACAGCTTGTCTCGTGTTTTTGAACTGCTTCCCTCACAGTTGTACACAGTGCTAACATGTGCTCTTACTCTGTGTTTTATTCCTGAAGAAAAAGAAAGTGCCCAGCCCAGCAGGATGAAGATGGGCCATACGTCAAGAAGCCGCCAAATGCCTTCATGCTCTATCTCAAAGAGCAGAGGCCAAAGGTCATTGCTGAACTCAACATCCCTGGAAGTGCAGCCGTAAATGCAGTGGTGGGACAGAGAGTAAGTGTGTAACTCTGCATACATTTATGCATCTGTTAATGTTGTCTGCTCATGTTTTTGCATGTGTCCCAGCTGTCCTGTAGTTATGTGTAGTAGCAGTGCTCACAGTGTGTTCTTATGATCTTCTGTCCACAGTGGAAGTCGCTTTCAAACGACCAGAAAGCCAGATATTTCAAGCAGGCTGAAACAGAAAGACAGAATCATGCCAAAGAGCATCCAGCCTGGTCGACCAAAGAAAACTATGTATGTCCAAAGTGCCAACATGCAGTTCACACATGTGTGCATCACTGCACTGAATGATGAAACAGTCACTGCACAGAGTTTGTATCAGCTAATGAAAACTCTGTGTTTGTTTTCAGGGCAAGAAGAGGAAGAGAATCAGACTTAGAAAAGGTGAAAGAAGATTTCTTGGTATCACAGCATCTTACATAAGAAATGTGATGAAAACGAAACAAAAATGTGTTGAAAAAAAGAAGACTTAATGTATTTTTGTTTGCGTTGCAGAATCTGCATCTGTACATGAAGAAGAAGCTCAACAAGCCAACAACTTGTGTATGAGGCCAGCTGAGTCACAGCCATCTTCTTCTTCTCATTCATTTCTGACAGAGCCACATGAGCAGCCACAGACAAAGCCAGATGACAGCAGCGTGCCTCGCCAGCAGCCAGTGTGTTTGCAACTGCCAAACACACAGGCATCACCCTACACACCTCTCTGTCAAGAAAATCAGGTCTCCCCTGCCTCTCACATGAATTTCCCTGAGGACACCTCATTGGACTCCCCTGTTGCAGCCCTTCAGTTCCAGACAGAGGAAGCCTTTGTCGCAGACAGTGAGGAAGAACTGCTGTCAGTGCTGGAAGAGCTTGACCCCCTCCCCATCACTGCGCAGTCTCAGCAGCCCTCACCCACCCCTGCCTCTCCTGTAGATGCCTCTCAAACTGCATCAGTTCAACCCCGAGTTGAATTATTTCAAGACCGAGATGAGCCCATCTGTTTTGCTGAAATCCAAGAAGACATGTGGTCAGTGCTTGACTACCTCCCCGTCTCTCAGCAGTCTAATGTGCTCTCCTCTCCTCATTCACACAACTACTCGACTCCTAAACAAAATCTCATCTGTCCTGCTGATTCCCCTCCATCCAAACTGGCGTCCTCCCCTGTTGCATTCACTGAATTGCCGTCAACAACCCCCATCTTTTGCCAACTAATGAAAAACAATAATTTCATTATAGACTATTGGACTGATTTCAATTGAATTAAACTGTTACTCCTGTTATTTCAACATCTGTCTTTGTGTAAATAAATAAAAAAATAAACAAAAGATGCTTCTGTCATAAGTTACAGCAGGATGAAACAACCTTCATGTAGTTCTTGTTTTTAACACTGCAAACCTTCTTTAGTTCTTTTGTTTCCTTTCATATTCAGCACACATCTGTCAGTGTCCACTAACTGTCAGGGAAAAGCCAGATAAAAACACTGTGGGGTCTTTTGGGACACGTGCTGGTCATAGATATCAGAAATGATCTGTTCTGTATTCAAAGGATACACGAAGGACGTTTGTATTAAATGCAATATAGCGACTGATCATATGCTGCTTTCTTTGGGGGGTTTTCACCACCATGTTACACAAATCCAGTTTCTAACTGAAAAGAAAATCCTTCACCATTTTCTAATCAAATTCCCTGGTTTCCCATGTCAGAGATGTCATGGCTGAAAGGATCATCGCATATTGAGCTCAAAGCTAAACTCTTGTGTAGGGCCTCTTTCCATGTTGCACCATTCATTTTAAAAAGTCCTGGTAACAAGAGACAGAGGTGACTTGATGTATTACAGTTACTTCCCAATTTACAGAAATGATGTGACTTCTGACATTTTCCTAGCAGGAAATGTGCTACTGTGGGACACTGAAAGAATAAACAGCAAGGCACGTTTTGTTTTAATAACTTTTCTTTACTTCATTTGTATGAACTAGGTTTACCTTACAAAATCTTATACTGTATATAATGTTTTATGTTTAATTCATGTCAATGTCAGCTCGTGTTTACTCGGGTGAGCAGTACCGGCCCACAAAGAGAATGCTCTTGGTGGGTTTATGTCGGATGAAGAAGATGAAGGGATGGTCGGCAACAAACTCAGCGGGAATCGTTATAGAGCGGACTTCCATGTCAACCCCAGTGGCAGCAGCAGCCTCAGCTCCTTCTTCATTTACATCCACCAAAGCCTTGTGGACAACTTTGGACACTATCAGGTCATTTGCTTGAGACATTCCTAGTAGATGAAGAGCCCAGAAATCAGTTGTGTTTTATTCTTTAACAGATGATGTTTTGCAGTTTTTGTGCTCTCAATATAACTGTATAATTGATTCAGTGTGTCTCATTGGTGCAATATTTCTCACCAGAGAAGTCTCTCTTGTAGATGTCAAAAGCGTTCTCCATTCCCATGTTGGTCAGGATTTTCTCCAAGTCATACTTCTCCTCCATCTTAAATCGAGGGAGCTTGACATCAACCTCGTTGGGGCTCATCATGTCTGGGCGAGTCCAGTCCACAAAGTTCTGATAGGTCAGCTCCTTCTCCAGCTGTGTGGATACAGTGTCACTAGCTTGTCTGATTGAAACTGGACATTAAAGTACTGGTAAGTGCATCTTACCTTTTCCAAGCCTGTGGTATCATCTTCTATGTCATTAGGCAGGAATATGAGCATGCTGAGGTCATTTCCTTTATACGGCATCTCAAGAATCTGTCCAGAAACATTGTTTTTATTTATTACTCCATCAAAGATGATCTGACTTCCTAATCTAGAAATTTAGGCTGATATTTGTAAAAGACAAGTTTTAGATCATGCTGGTGAAATCCTGTAATAAGCTGAAAGTGATGGATGTTACCTTGCAGTTGGCCTCAGGAATGGTCGCAAAAGGAAATTTACTTTTCTGCTGCATCATCTTCACCGGCTTAGTGTCGTTCTGAAAAATAGGGGAGACAAGAGAAATGTTTTTTGTGTTTAGTCTCAAAATGATCTCAAAAAGTTCTGTCATGGTTTTATTCCAGCCATTGAGTGGATTTGGATGTAGAGCACACGTCACAACACAATTTGTTCTTGTTAGCCGAAGTTTGTGATGTGCTGTTGTTTGAGATTTATTTGAGAACTTATTGGATATTACATGAATAATAAACTGCATTGCATAACTGCATAAAGTTGGAAAGTGATCGTCCTAAAAGCACGATTTTATCCCCTCAGAGCTCCAGGCTTCATGTTCTCATTCAGCAAAATCCACAGCTCGTTTGTAGTATGACGGATCAAAGTATAACTGCACCATCCTATGCTGCCTTTCTGCACTGTTACCTTGTTCAGTCGAAACTGCACATCAGCAGTCTTCTCCTCCTTAAACTGCGTGTTCCAGCTGCCCTTGAAGTAAATGGCATTCACGAGAACCAGCTTCGTCAGGCTACCCACTGCATCCTGGCTTAGCAAGTCCTTGATTTTATCTGGTAAAAAGGATTTATGAAAACTATTAACTATTACCAAAGATGCACTAGTTACTGTACAACATCTTCAGCTATAAAATCAGAAAACAGGGCAACAGCAAGATGGTTTTTATTTTAAAAAAAGGGGGAAAAAGCTTTATGATCAGTATAACAGGGAACAAAAAACAAAAATTCAAGTGTAGGCTTGAACAAAATTCAAGCCTACGCTTGAAGCCACTGAGGCACAGCTGGCTGCCGGCAGAGCCGGCGGGCACGCCGGTGCAGCCCCCTCTAGCTTCTGCTCGGTGGCTACTGGGTGACGCCTCGTCTGGGGATCCTCAGCCCTTCCCATGAGGGTGGCACGGATGCCCCTCCGGTGGTCCTCCTTGGGCTCTCGCACTCTGGGGCCTCTGGATGTCTGGGGCCTGGATCTCCTCCATGCCTGCTTCATGGCCTGGGGGACGGGGCTATGGCTCGCTACATCCTCTTGCAGACCATTACATGTGGAAACCATTTGAATACAAGCGCGCTGATCCACACAGGTGTGCACACGGGTGTTCACTGCTCGTAGACTTAAATTACACCTTTCTTGGCTGCTACTTCAAAGCACATTGTGTGCTGTCTGTCCTGCGTGCTGCACAACAACATTGAATATTTAGTATTTACTGCTGTTTACACTTAGCTAGATTAATGCGATGGTGTTGTGTTTAGAAAGTTGCTTTGTTTTTTTTTGCTTGTTTTCTATTCTTTCTCTCTCAACAGGTGATCCAGGAGATTTTATTTATTTATTTTCCCCCTTTCTCACTGTCCCTCTCCCCTTCTGTTTTTCTTTTCCTTCCTCTTTCTTTCTCCCTTTCCTGTCCCTCACTCATGTCTGTCCCGTCTGTAACAACTGAAAATAAAATAAAATAAATAATAAAAACAAAGGTCGATCAAATGGACCAATACGGCAATGCCGCGATGATCCATTTGGCAAAATAAATCCATTGGGTATCCTTGTTGGTCTTCAGACAAATATTCTGACGGCTAAAGAACCAAATGGGACAGGCAAAAAAAAAAAAGAAAGAAGCCACTCAGGAGGTTGTTAGCGGGGGTGACGCGATGCTTCTGGTATGCATGAATTAATTAAACAGTCCAATAACTCCAGCAGTACTTATCTTGTCCTTTTTGGTCTTTGTTCCAAACATTTTAAGATAAAAGCGCAGCGGTCACAAACGTTTTGCCTTCTTATGATTAACAAAACACCTGACGCTGATTACGTGCGTCCACCTTAAATACCTTACATAAACCTACCATACAGGAACTTAAAAAGGTGGAATCCTCAGTGGTGCTTGGTGCCACACCCTCAGGGACTTTAATGTTATATAAAAACACTGACAGCTCAATATCTACCTCAGTCACTCTCCCTGATCCAGCTGAGTCACCAATAGGAAAAATCTGCTTTTCACAGGAACTTGGTAACAGCAATAAGAGAATACGTAGTTTATTCCAAGAAGATATCGTCTCTCTCCCATATATAACATCTTATTGGAACCGATATGTTCCAGATATCAAGTGGAAGACAGTCTGGATGGTCCCCCATAAATATTTGATTGTAAATAAGGTGAAAGAAGTCTCATTTAAAATTCTACATAAATGTTATCCAGCCAGTCACTACATGGTAAAATTTAAAAGGGACATAAATACTAATTGTACTTTCTGTGGGGATCATCCAGAAACTGTGACACATCTTTTTTGGTACTGTTCTTTTACACAGAGATTCTGGAAGGAATTTAGCAGGTTTGTTATTGTCCATATTTTAAGGGAGTTTTCTTTACGATGGGAAAATGTTTTATTCTGTTTGTTTAAGTTCCCCAAGAAGTATGAGAAATGTTTTTTATGATGAATTTGTTCATACTTTTAGCTACATTTTTTATCCATAAATATAAGTTTACTAACAAAACACCATATTTCTGTCATTATTTTAAGGATGTGGAAATGTACATACAATCAATATCAGACTCCACCAACACAAAGGCTCTCAAAACAATACATGTATGTGTATTCTTATAATTGTTACCCTTTTCTTTTACTCTTGGCTTTTTGTGTTCATGTTCTGTTGTTTTGTATACTTCATCTGTTCGTATGTTGTATACTCATTGTTTGTTAAATAAAGTAAAAAAAAAAAAAGAAAGAAAAAGAAACTTAAAAAGGTTACCTCTAGCGGCAACATGAGGTATCAACCCAAAAATGGCTCCTACAAAAATAATGGGATTAAGATTGTCTCATTTCCAGCAGGTGGCACCACAGTCCTATAACCCTCATAGAAAGTCCTTGTATCCTATTATTATAGATGGTAGATTTATAAATGGCCTGTATTTGTATCGCGCTTTTATAAAAACAATGAATGAATTTCCTGCTGCACTTAAGATAATATAAAGATATAGAATCAATAGCAGCCAATCCTAAATGGGCCTGAAAAATAAAAATATGTTAAAGACACAAGTGATCAAAGTAGAAGTACCCATCACATAATATAATAAGAATAGAAGAATTGGCCTGCTATTTACAGCAACATACTGCTGTGATGGTTTTATTAATAGCATGAAACCAAACAGTAAAACCCAGAGATAGTGCTGCTTAATACTGAATAGAAATTAGACTGGAAGAACTGGAAACAGAAAATAATGTGGACGGTGGACAATCCGGTAATAATGTCTCAACTGAACACAACACAACTGATCCCCAAGGATTTACAGTGGAGATCATTTAAAGTTACATTATGCTTACCTTGTGTCTGCTTCTCCACCCAGCTGTTGATGTGGACCCTGGCCTCCTCTGCATTTCCTTTGAAGTCCACAGACTCGAGCTCAGCGTTGTAATGCTTTTTGGTGCCTTTTAAAAATTCCTGGAATTGTGAAAATAAGTCACTCGAAACAGATTCAACAAACTACGGAGACTTCAATCAAGTTCAGTCACTGTGTTAAAACATTTTCAGTCCTTTGGATGCAGTTGAAGCTTGAACTAACCAGTCAGCCTTTGTCTAATAAAAGATTAAAGCAAATAGCTTGTTGGATGCCAATTTAAGTAGCCAGCATAGAAAAATACACAGATTGTGGGTAAGCTGGTTTGTAACGTTTCGGTTCAGATGGCGGCAGTTTTTGCTGACAAATGTAAGTTTTAGTATTTCTAAGTATTAATAAATTACTGTTTTACTTCTTTATATATTTCTTTATACTATTTGCAAATATTTTAAAAGTTTAATCTGCTGTGATGACTGGAACACAAAGGAGAGAAATGGTGCCTTGTCTCTTGTTATGAACTGTAAATAGCTAAGTGCTTAGAGCAGCTGGTCCTAGCACACTTCAAATCCTGTCTCCCCCCCACCCTGGACCCCCACCAATTTGCATACCGCCAGAACAGGAGCACAGAGGATGCAGTCTCCATCGCACTGCACTCTGTCCTCTCACACCTGGACAACAACAACACCTACGCCAGAATGCTGTTTATAGACTTCAGTTCAGCATTCAATACAATCCACCCCTCACAACTCATCAGGAAACTGACAGACCTGGGCATCAGTTCCCTCATCTGCAAATGGTTACTGGACTTCCTGACCAACCGCCCCCAACATGTCCGGCTGGATAACCACTGCTCATCTACCATCACAATGAACACCGGTGTACCACAAGGCTGTGTGATGAGCCCTTTCCTCTACTCCCTCTTCACCCACGACTGCAGACCTGCTGATGGTTCCAACACCATCATTAAGTTTGCAGATGACACCACGGTGATTGGCCTCATCAGTGACAACGATGAGGCCGCCTACAGGGAGGAGGTGGATCGTCTGGCTGAGTGGTGCGACAGAAACAACCTGCTGCTTAACACCGAGAAGACCAAGGAGCTCATCGTGGACTACAGGAGGAATGCTGACCCACATCCACCCATCCACATTAAGGGGACGGCTGTGGAGCGTGTGAGCAGCTTCAAGTTCCTGGGAGTCCACATCTCCGAGGATCTCACCTGGACGACCAACTGCTCCAAGCTGGTCAAGAAGGCTCACCAGCGCCTCTTCTTCTTGAGGACTCTGAGGAAGAACCACCTGTCCTCAGACATCCTGGTGAACTTCTATCGCTGCACCATCGAGAGCATCCTGACCAACTGTATAACAGTCTGGTACGGGAACTGCTCTGCCTCGGACCGGAAGGCGTTGCAGAGGGTCGTGAAAACTGCCCAGCGCATCGCCGGAGCACCACTTCCTGCCATAAAGGACATCTACAGGAAGCGGTGTCTGAAAAGGGCTGGGAAAATCATCAAAGACCCCAGTCACCCATCACATGGACTCTTCACCCTCCTGCCCTCTGGGAGGCGCCACAGGAGCCTCCGGACTAAGACCACCAGGTACCGGAACAGCTACTTCCCCACAGCTGTCAGACTCCTGAACTCTGCCTCCTGACATCTGACCCACGTTAAACTCATGGACTGAACATACACACACACACACAATGGACAACTGTACCCTCAAACACACAATAATAACATGGAGTGAACCACCACTCACAACCACTAGCACTTTATATAGCCTCTGTAGAAACTATCTACACCCTCACTTATCTTAACTGCACTACTGTATAGCTCTGTGTAAATAATCATTCTGTACATTCAATAATCTTTAATCCTACAACTGTTTACAACTTGCATAGTTGCCGGGGATTCCCATGATGCATTGAGTTTTTCCTTTCCAGTCACCTTTCTCACTCACTATGCATTAATAGACCTCTCTGCATTGAATCATATCTGTTATTAACCTCTGTCTCTCTTCCACAGCATGTCTTTATCCTGTTTTCCTTCTCTCACCCCAACTGGTCGCAGCAGATGGTCCTGCCCCTCCCTGAGCCTGGTTCTGCTGGAGGTTTCTTCCTGTTAAAGGGGAGTTTTTACTTCCCACTGTCGCCCAAGTGCTTGCTCATAGGGGGTCATATGATTGTTGGGTTTTTCTCTGTATCTGTAACCGGAAGGTCGCCGGTTCGATCCCCGGGCTCTCTGTCCTGGTCGTTGTGTCCTTGGGCAAGACACTTTACCCTACGGCCTACTGGTGTTAGCCAGAGGGGCCGATGGCGCGATATGCCAGCCTCGCTTCTGTCAGTCTGCCCCAGGGCAGCTGTGGCTACAACCGTAGCTTGCCTCCACCAGTGTGTGTGAATGTGAGAGTGAATGAATAATGGCTTGTAAATGTAAAGTGCTTTGGGTGCCTTGAAAAGCGCTATATAAATCCAATCCATTATTATTATCTATGAAGCGCCTTGAGGCGACTTTTGTTGTGATTTGGCGCTATATAAATAAAATTGAATTATCTGAGGAAGAAGCAGAGTTGGTTTGTTTCCAGCTGAAATCATCCAGGCTCAGGAATTTGAATCGATCCACATCATTTCTGCTTGAACTAGAGAACATGAGTGTCGACTTACATTTGGTCTGTGAGACACATGTCATAGTGACAGTATTTGGGTTAATATGGCATTACTCACCCTGGTCGCATTTCTTCAATATCAGGCACCAAGTTCAGGAACTCGTTCTTTGCAGCCCGCGCAAGGTAGGAGGTCTCCAGAGTGGGAACCATCGGGAAGTTTTCACAGTCTGAGCAGGAGGGACTGGAGGCACGTGAGCTGTTCTCAGGGGTCCTTTAACACAAATCACACCAAGTTAGAATCAAATGGATAACCTGTCAATAACCGTTTGCAGATCGAGGTCAATGTTCCTAAAAATATGTTTACTTCTGGCCCATGGAGCCACAGCGCGAGTCCGAGAGAGAGGGGCAGGTAGAGGAAGGGGTGAGGGTGGCACTGCTGAAGCTCGTCACGGATGGATCACGTCCGATCGGTGAGATGAGAGAAAGCTGAAGTGAAACAACAGCAGGATGAGGTAGACGTCAATATAGGAACTCCCTGATGTGACACAGAAAGGCTATTTTTTAATTTCTTTGTATTATTTCTCACCTTGCAGTCACTGATGCTGTTCACCAGCTGGTTGTATTCAGTATTGAAGGTGTGTGTCAGAAGGCGCAGGCACTACAACACAACAGGAACAAGACCGATCAGCTCCGAGCAGAGAAGGAAGAAGGCAGCAACAAGAACGCCCACTAAGCCCACGTTTTTCTCACCTTGGTGGCCAGCTCCTTCTCACGCTTTCAAAGGTGGTGCTGGAGATCTGCGAGGAGACGGAGGTGGATGTGGACAGAGTGCTGGAGCTCACGCTGGGGGACAGAGACTCACTCAGGGACTTGGTGGTGGGAGCTGTTCCCACGGGAGCCGCCTCTCCCAGAAGGTGACGGGTCTTTTCCACCTGGACGAAAGATGGGGGCGAATGTGAGGTGGGGAGAAGAGGGGAGGTTAGTCATGTAACGTCTGTACTCTAAGAAAAAACTTTTTAGAATAGCACTTTGTTCTTTGAGTTGAAAAGTCATTTTTCCCTCTACGATATTAAACAGATTTATTTCTTTATGAATCTTTTAAGGCCCCACCTCCTGCAGCTGCTCCATCTTCTCCAGCTCCCACTGGTGCTCTAGGATGAGGCTATCTCCTCTGGGCCTCCAGCCGGCCAGGTTCTCCTCTCCACGCACATAAGCCACTGATGTGTCCAGGACCTTCCTCCTCCTCCGCATCCCTGCTCAGGACATGAGCCCTCATTAGGATGAAGCTCTCCACAGAATTATGATAAAACAGCTGCCGTTCTTTAAACATGTTTCATGGCCGCTCACCTGGGCTTCCAGTGTCAGACATCTTACACAAGCTCAGCTCGTAGATCCCAGTCACTCGGTTGTTATAATGAAGCAGAAGTTTTGAACAAGGAAACTTTGTAACAGGGCAGATATCTTTGATTGTGAAACAGAGATGGCCACAGTGCAGCAGCCCAGATTTACCAGTCAGCAGTTTTGGAGTATCCAGTCCCAAAGAGGTTCTTGAGAGAACGGGGTGGGGAAATCTTGGCGTCTCGGGAGTAAAAGACCGTGCAGATGTCTTTGGTGATAATGGCAGGCTGGATGCAATGGTCCAGCTGCAGAGAGGAGATAAAGGGTGTGTGTTAGACACGATGACATCAAGAGACTTAAAAACACGTACAAACAGGTACAACACGGCGGAGCAGCGGCTGACCTCCAGATACGCAGATAAGGTCATGTAGATCTTCTCTCTGTAGGGAGTGACGCGGTTGAGCAGGAGGGAACCTTTTAAGGGTGTTTTTATTTGTGCTCCCTGGCCTGGAAATAAACGGTTTCCGATCAGACCTGCTTCATCTTCGTGCCCTTGGTATCTGACTCGCTTGCTCCCCCATGCATTTTAAAAGAATCCTTCTCTTCAGCATGAAGTTCTGGCTCAGCTTTAGTGTCTGCGTTACGTGTACACAAAGACAGAAACATTCAATGATAAAAACACACAGTGGAATAAAATTGTGAGAAGTCATCAGTTGATGCAGTTTAAGGACACTTGCTCTTCTGTGCAGTCTCACCTGGAGCTCACGCTTCTAGTTCATGCCATCATCACCAAAGATTCTTCAAATAATAGTTTAGAGATGTCCATGAATGCACTGCTAACTGCTCTTCACCCTGATAAAAATCAACATGCATTTAGAATAAGAAACACTTTTACAAAACCAAAAGCTTCACTGTACTTAGTGATTTATATGTCTAAAAAAACAGGTTCAGTTTGTAACTGAGAGAGCGGCTCAGTGGTGCTGAATTATATTTCCAATAGAAACACAATTTCATATGTTGTAGTAACAACACACTGCCACAAGATGGCAACCTAGGCCTACTTTACCATGCTGTTCCAGTAAAAAAGAAAAAGTGACAGAGCCTTGAAAGAGTGACAGAGACACTTTTTATGAACTCATCTGTAATGTGTCACCTTTTCTGTAGGATGAAGAAGTGCTTCCCTTCTTTTAAAGTAAATACAGGCTTACAAAGATCCTCTAAACATGTTTCTGAAATAATAATAATGGTTTGGATTTATATAGCGCTTTTCAAGGCACCCAAAGTGCTTTACAATGCCACTATTCATTCACTCTCACATTCACACAATAATCCTAAACACAATCATTAAATCAAAATTTTTTTTTCGTTTTTTTAAATCTATTTAGCTTGTTGTGCAGTATTGTCGCTGTAAACAGTGTTGCTGTAAACAGTGTGTCACGTTACTTGAAAAAAGTAATCGGATTACAGTAACGCGTGGGCAGTTAACATCTCTGTTAACTAGTCATGATAGAAGCCAATATTTCTGTCCTAACATGGTCTGAATATGTTTGACTACAAGCTAACATTTACAGCATGACTTTAAGCTAGCACCATAAAGACGGTAAAAGACACTGTAATATGTAGAAATGCATGTGAAAAGTGTTATATTAGCAGTGGCTGTGCTACTCCACATAGCCACTTTAACATTACTGACACTGTATTTCTTACCTGTAAACAGCGGTCGTGTGGGATAAAAGCTTGTGCAGAAAGTAGCAGGTGTAGACTGGCCCATAGCACTGTATGAAGTGATAAGATGTGAAAGGACATATATAGGGTACCTTAAAGGGCGCCTTAAAAGTGTTTCCCTGAGCTTTTACTTGCAGCTTGATATCTAAATAAATGTGAATGAAAAAAAAAAGCTGGAAAAAGGAGGAGCCCGGAGCTTCGTCTTTCGCTCGGCCTACCCCGCTATAGCAGACAGACCGTCAGAGACTCGAACTTGGCCGTTAAACTCTGGGGTCTGAATGCTGGCCTCTTAACGCTGCGCACCACACAGCCGGCCAGTTGAAAATAGAAAAAAAGGACATTTATCTTCTGTTGTTCAACAATTTTTTTTCGTTTTTTAAAATCTATTTAGCTTGTTGTGCAGTATTGTTCCACACAAATGACACATGGAAACCTAGCTATTTTTTTTACTGGCTTTCACAAAATGGGACTGCCAATGTTGGAGGTGTTACTGCGCCAAAGTCTTCCTGCTAGCCGGAAACCTGCTGGCGGCGCCACTATGTTCTCAGCACACTCTTCAGCGTCAGCTTTGTTGCCTGTTTTCGGCACACCTACCTAGTCCCACTCATCCACTTTATCTGCTCATGGCAGATTTACCCACACTGAGCACTCCTTGGATTAAGGTAAATTGAAGCAGGTCATTATAAAAAAGACACACAGTTTATCATCTTATCCTTGTGCAACAGCTAAAAGCACTCTGTTCATTTGTTTGCTAGATTAGCCGCTAGCATACATACACTGTGTTAGAGGCTTGTTGCTACCTAGTTAGCGATGCTACACACCTGTTACTGTGTATTTTTCAATGATTCAGCACTCCTTGGATTTTTAGACAGTAATGAGATCATGTGCACACTCCACAGAGGTCCAGAGTCCAAATGTGACCTCTAGCACCAAACGCTTGCTGCAGTTGTTGGTGTCAGAGGTGACACACAAGGTATCAGGTTTTCTGTGTGATTACTTTTTCATATAGGACCAAGTATGTTTGGATAGCGTTTTGCCCTTGAAAACTGCCGTTGAATATTAGACATTGTTGTCTAATGTTATAAATGTATTGATGTGAAAGGTGTAAGTGTGACAAATATGGAATAAGATAGGAAATGAGAAAGGAGGCAAATACTTGTTCACAGGGCTATAGTCTGTAAATGGTCTTCTTTTGGCTATAGTAGATCTTTTACTTGTTCATTTTTTAATTGTTTGTTAAAATAGTTTTTTCCATCATATTGAGTATAGAGGAATGCAACTGTGGGCTTTAGCGATTAGCCCGTTTCAACAGGACCGTGATCCCGATGTGTGAGACAGCAGGGTGCTGCCACTGGTGTTGTAATGTGTGATTTAGTTCCTCCTAACATTTCAGTTTGCTTCCAGTATCTATCCTCTGTGATTACTGGCTCTTTAGACAGATTTAGTAGAAGTGTGTGAGCTATTGGCTCAGTATAAAGGGTCAGTAGTGTTTTCATGTCACCTATCCATCCTCCATTTAGTCACCCAAAGCATGTAGTAAATACTGCTCACTTTTATTCATCTTCTCTTAAATCCAGAAAAATTCCCACTTGTTAACGTTGAGCGTGTGTGTGTGTGTGTGTGTGTGTGTGAGAGAGAGAGAGAGAGAGCTGTGCATGAAGTGTGGTGGAAGCAAAACAGCAAAAGTCAGAGTGAATTCATGATGATGTTTTTGTGAAGCGTAGTTTGGATCTTCTTTTGCTGCTGGTTCAGTCAATATTGTTTTGGAGAGACATCAAACTAACAGCTTTAGAATCAGCGCAAAAAGGGCGTAAACACAAAGCGCGGAGCCGCCGAAACATCAGAATCAGTGAGCTGTCTGCTTTCAGCCCCGAGTGTCGTGCCGTCGGGTGAGAAAGGCGACGTCTCACCGATTCTGATCCGCGGGTCTTTGTGTTTACGTCTTTGTGCAGAATCCGTGTTCCTGCTCTCATTTACTGTTTTAGCTGGTTGGTGGTTCTTGAAATTTTGTGAGGTTTGACCGGAGATTCTGTGGAGAGCTTCATCCTAATGAGGGCTCATGTCCTGAGCAGGGATGCGGAGGAGGAGGAAGGTCCTGGACACATCAGTGGCTTATGTGCGTGGAGAGGAGAACCTGGCCGGCTGGAGGCCCAGAGGAGATAGCCTCATCCTAGAGCACCAGTGGGAGCTGGAGAAGATGGAGCAGCTGCAGGAGGTGGGGCCTTAAAAGATTCATAAAGAAATAAATCTGTTTAATATCATTGAGGGAAAAATGACTTTTCAACTCAAAGAACAAAGTGCTATTCTAAAAAGTTTTTTCTTAGAGTACAGACTTTACATGACTAACCTCCCCTCTTCTCCCCACCTCACATTCGCCCCCATCTTTCGTCCAGGTGGAAAAGACCCGTCACCTTCTGGGAGAGGCGGCTCCCGTGGGAACAGCTCCCACCACCAAGTCCCTGAGTGAGTCTCTGTCCCCCAGCGTGAGCTCCGGCACTCTGTCCACGTCCACCTCCGTCTCCTCGCAGATCTCCAGCACCACCTTTGAAAGCGTGAGAAGGAGCTGGCCACCAAGGTGAGAAAAACGTGGGCTTAGTGGGCGTTCTTGTTGCTGCCTTCTTCCTTCTCTGCTCGGAGCTGATCGGTCTTGTTCCTGTTGTGTTGTAGTGCCTGCGCCTTCTGACACACACCTTCAATACTGAATACAACCAGCTGGTGAACAGCATCAGTGACTGCAAGGTGAGAAATAATACAAAGAAATAAAAAAATAGCCTTTCTGTGTCACATCAGGGAGTTCCTATATTGACGTCTACCTCATCCTGCTGTTGTTTCACTTCAGCTTTCTCTCATCTCACCGATCGGACGTGATCCATCCGTGACGAGCTTCAGCAGTGCCACCCTCACCCCTTCCTCTACCTGCCCCTCTCTCGGACTCCCGCTGTGGCTCCATGGGCCAGAAGTAAACATATTTTTAGGAACATTGACCTCGATCTGCAAACGGTTATTGACAGGTTATCTATTTGATTCTGACTTGGTGTGATTTGTGTTAAAGGACCCCTGAGAACAGCTCACGTGCCTCCAGTCCCTCCTGCTCAGACTGTGAAAACTTCCCGATGGTTCCCACTCTGGAGACCTACCTTGCGCGGGCTGCAAAGAACGAGTTCCTGAACTTGGTGCCTGATATTGAAGAAATGCGACCAGGGTGAGTAATGCCATATTAACCCAAATACTGTTACTATGACATGTGTCTCACAGACCAAATGTAAGTCGACACTCATGTTCTCTAGTTCAAGCAGAAGTGATGTGGATCGATTCAAATTCCTGAGCCTGGATGATTTCAGCTGGAAACAAACCAACTCTGCTTCTTCCTCAGATAATTCAATTTTATTTATATAGCGCCAAATCACAACAAAAGTCGCCTCAAGGCGCTTCATAGATAATAATAATGGATTGGATTTATATAGTGCTTTTCAAGGCACCCAAAGCACTTTACATTTACAAGCCATTATTCATTCACTCTCACATTCACACACACTGGTGGAGGCAAGCTACGGTTGTAGCCACAGCTGCCCTGGGGCAGACTGACAGAAGCGAGGCTGGCATATCGCGCCATCGGCCCCTCTGGCTAACACCAGTAGGCCGTAGGGTAAAGTGTCTTGCCCAAGGACACAACGACCAGGACAGAGAGCCCGGGGATCGAACCGGCGACCTTCCGGTTACAGATACAGAGAAAAACCCAACAATCATATGACCCCCTATGAGCAAGCACTTGGGCGACAGTGGGAAGTAAAAACTCCCCTTTAACAGGAAGAAACCTCCAGCAGAACCAGGCTCAGGGAGGGGCAGGACCATCTGCTGCGACCAGTTGGGGTGAGAGAAGGAAAACAGGATAAAGACATGCTGTGGAAGAGAGACAGAGGTTAATAACAGATATGATTCAATGCAGAGAGGTCTATTAATGCATAGTGAGTGAGAAAGGTGACTGGAAAGGAAAAACTCAATGCATCATGGGAATCCCCGGCAACTATGCAAGTTGTAAACAGTTGTAGGATTAAAGATTATTGAATGTACAGAATGATTATTTACACAGAGCTATACAGTAGTGCAGTTAAGATAAGTGAGGGTGTAGATAGTTTCTACAGAGGCTATATAAAGTGCTAGTGGTTGTGAGTGGTGGTTCACTCCATGTTATTATTGTGTGTTTGAGGGTACAGTTGTCCATTGTGGGGGTGTGTATGTTCAGTGCATGAGTTTAACGTGGGTCAGATGTCAGGAGGCAGAGTTCAGGAGTCTGACAGCTGTGGGGAAGTAGCTGTTCCGGTACCTGGTGGTCTTAGTCCGGAGGCTCCTGTGGCGCCTCCCAGAGGGCAGGAGGGTGAAGAGTCCATGTGATGGGTGACTGGGGTCTTTGATGATTTTCCCAGCCCTTTTCAGACACCGCTTCCTGTAGATGTCCTTTATGGCAGGAAGTGGTGCTCCGGCGATGCGCTGGGCAGTTTTCACGACCCTCTGCAACGCCTTCCGGTCCGAGGCAGAGCAGTTCCCGTACCAGACTGTTATACAGTTGGTCAGGATGCTCTCGATGGTGCAGCGATAGAAGTTCACCAGGATGTCTGAGGACAGGTGGTTCTTCCTCAGAGTCCTCAAGAAGAAGAGGCGCTGGTGAGCCTTCTTGACCAGCTTGGAGCAGTTGGTCGTCCAGGTGAGATCCTCGGAGATGTGGACTCCCAGGAACTTGAAGCTGCTCACACGCTCCACAGCCGTCCCCTTAATGTGGATGGGTGGATGTGGGTCAGCATTCCTCCTGTAGTCCACGATGAGCTCCTTGGTCTTCTCGGTGTTAAGCAGCAGGTTGTTTGTGTCGCACCACTCAGCCAGACGATCCACCTCCTCCCTGTAGGCGGCCTCATCGTTGTCACTGATGAGGCCAATCACCGTGGTGTCATCTGCAAACTTAATGATGGTGTTGGAACCATCAGCAGGTCTGCAGTCGTGGGTGAAGAGGGAGTAGAGGAAAGGGCTCATCACACAGCCTTGTGGTACACCGGTGTTCATTGTGATGGTAGATGAGCAGTGGTTATCCAGCCGGACATGTTGGGGGCGGTTGGTCAGGAAGTCCAGTAACCATTTGCAGATGAGGGAACTGATGCCCAGGTCTGTCAGTTTCCTGATGAGTTGTGAGGGGTGGATTGTATTGAATGCTGAACTGAAGTCTATAAACAGCATTCTGGCGTAGGTGTTGTTGTTGTCCAGGTGTGAGAGGACAGAGTGCAGTGCGATGGAGACTGCATCCTCTGTGCTCCTGTTCTGGCGGTATGCAAATTGGTGGGGGTCCAGGGTGGGGGGGAGACAGGATTTGAAGTGTGCTAGGACCAGCTGCTCTAAGCACTTAGCTATTTACAGTTCATAACAAGAGACAAGGCACCATTTCTCTCCTTTGTGTTCCAGTCATCACAGCAGATTAAACTTTTAAAATATTTGCAAATAGTATAAAGAAATATATAAAGAAGTAAAACAGTAATTTATTAATACTTAGAAATACTAAAACTTACATTTGTCAGCAAAAACTGCCGCCATCTGAACCGAAACGTTACAAACCAGCTTACCCACAATCTGTGTATTTTTCTATGCTGGCTACTTAAATTGGCATCCAACAAGCTATTTGCTTTAATCTTTTATTAGACAAAGGCTGACTGGTTAGTTCAAGCTTCAACTGCATCCAAAGGACTGAAAATGTTTTAACACAGTGACTGAACTTGATTGAAGTCTCCGTAGTTTGTTGAATCTGTTTCGAGTGACTTATTTTCACAATTCCAGGAATTTTTAAAAGGCACCAAAAAGCATTACAACGCTGAGCTCGAGTCTGTGGACTTCAAAGGAAATGCAGAGGAGGCCAGGGTCCACATCAACAGCTGGGTGGAGAAGCAGACACAAGGTAAGCATAATGTAACTTTAAATGATCTCCACTGTAAATCCTTGGGGATCAGTTGTGTTGTGTTCAGTTGAGACATTATTACCGGATTGTCCACCGTCCACATTATTTTCTGTTTCCAGTTCTTCCAGTCTAATTTCTATTCAGTATTAAGCAGCACTATCTCTGGGTTTTACTGTTTGGTTTCATGCTATTAATAAAACCATCACAGCAGTATGTTGCTGTAAATAGCAGGCCAATTCTTCTATTCTTATTATATTATGTGATGGGTACTTCTACTTTGATCACTTGTGTCTTTAACATATTTTTATTTTTCAGGCCCATTTAGGATTGGCTGCTATTGATTCTATATCTTTATATTATCTTAAGTGCAGCAGGAAATTCATTCATTGTTTTTATAAAAGCGCGATACAAATACAGGCCATTTATAAATCTACCATCTATAATAATAGGATACAAGGACTTTCTATGAGGGTTATAGGACTGTGGTGCCACCTGCTGGAAATGAGACAATCTTAATCCCATTATTTTTGTAGGAGCCATTTTTGGGTTGATACCTCATGTTGCCGCTAGAGGTAACCTTTTTAAGTTTCTTTTTCTTTCTTTTTTTTTTTTTACTTTATTTAACAAACAATGAGTATACAACATACGAACAGATGAAGTATACAAAACAACAGAACATGAACACAAAAAGCCAAGAGTAAAAGAAAAGGGTAACAATTATAAGAATACACATACATGTATTGTTTTGAGAGCCTTTGTGTTGGTGGAGTCTGATATTGATTGTATGTACATTTCCACATCCTTAAAATAATGACAGAAATATGGGGTTTTGTTAGTAAACTTATATTTATGGATAAAAAATGTAGCTAAAAGTATGAACAAATTCATCATAAAAAACATTTCTCATACTTCTTGGGGAACTTAAACAAACAGAATAAAACATTTTCCCATCGTAAAGAAAACTCCCTTAAAATATGGACAATAACAAACCTGCTAAATTCCTTCCAGAATCTCTGTGTAAAAGAACAGTACCAAAAAAGATGTGTCACAGTTTCTGGATGATCCCCACAGAAAGTACAATTAGTATTTATGTCCCTTTTAAATTTTACCATGTAGTGACTGGCTGGATAACATTTATGTAGAATTTTAAATGAGACTTCTTTCACCTTATTTACAATCAAATATTTATGGGGGACCATCCAGACTGTCTTCCACTTGATATCTGGAACATATCGGTTCCAATAAGATGTTATATATGGGAGAGAGACGATATCTTCTTGGAATAAACTACGTATTCTCTTATTGCTGTTACCAAGTTCCTGTGAAAAGCAGATTTTTCCTATTGGTGACTCAGCTGGATCAGGGAGAGTGACTGAGGTAGATATTGAGCTGTCAGTGTTTTTATATAACATTAAAGTCCCTGAGGGTGTGGCACCAAGCACCACTGAGGATTCCACCTTTTTAAGTTCCTGTATGGTAGGTTTATGTAAGGTATTTAAGGTGGACGCACGTAATCAGCGTCAGGTGTTTTGTTAATCATAAGAAGGCAAAACGTTTGTGACCGCTGCGCTTTTATCTTAAAATGTTTGGAACAAAGACCAAAAAGGACAAGATAAGTACTGCTGGAGTTATTGGACTGTTTAATTAATTCATGCATACCAGAAGCATCGCGTCACCCCCGCTAACAACCTCCTGAGTGGCTTCTTTCTTTTTTTTTTTTTGCCTGTCCCATTTGGTTCTTTAGCCGTCAGAATATTTGTCTGAAGACCAACAAGGATACCCAATGGATTTATTTTGCCAAATGGATCATCGCGGCATTGCCATATTGGTCCATTTGATCGACCTTTGTTTTTATTATTTATTTTATTTTATTTTCAGTTGTTACAGACGGGACAGACATGAGTGAGGGACAGGAAAGGGAGAAAGAAAGAGGAAGGAAAAGAAAAACAGAAGGGGAGAGGGACAGTGAGAAAGGGGGAAAATAAATAAATAAATAAAATCTCCTGGATCACCTGTTGAGAGAGAAAGAATAGAAAACAAGCAAAAAAAACCAAAGCAACTTTCTAAACACAACACCATCGCATTAATCTAGCTAAGTGTAAACAGCAGTAAATACTAAATATTCAATGTTGTTGTGCAGCACGCAGGACAGACAGCACACAATGTGCTTTGAAGTAGCAGCCAAGAAAGGTGTAATTTAAGTCTACGAGCAGTGAACACCCGTGTGCACACCTGTGTGGATCAGCGCGCTTGTATTCAAATGGTTTCCACATGTAATGGTCTGCAAGAGGATGTAGCGAGCCATAGCCCCGTCCCCCAGGCCATGAAGCAGGCATGGAGGAGATCCAGGCCCCAGACATCCAGAGGCCCCAGAGTGCGAGAGCCCAAGGAGGACCACCGGAGGGGCATCCGTGCCACCCTCATGGGAAGGGCTGAGGATCCCCAGACGAGGCGTCACCCAGTAGCCACCGAGCAGAAGCTAGAGGGAGCTGCACCGGCGTGCCCGCCGGCTCTGCCGGCAGCCAGCTGTGCCTCAGTGGCTTCAAGCGTAGGCTTGAATTTTGTTCAAGCCTACACTTGAATTTTTGTTTTTTGTTCCCTGTTATACTGATCATAAAGCTTTTTCCCCCTTTTTTTAAAATAAAAACCATCTTGCTGTTGCCCTGTTTTCTGATTTTATAGCTGAAGATGTTGTACAGTAACTAGTGCATCTTTGGTAATAGTTAATAGTTTTCATAAATCCTTTTTACCAGATAAAATCAAGGACTTGCTAAGCCAGGATGCAGTGGGTAGCCTGACGAAGCTGGTTCTCGTGAATGCCATTTACTTCAAGGGCAGCTGGAACACGCAGTTTAAGGAGGAGAAGACTGCTGATGTGCAGTTTCGACTGAACAAGGTAACAGTGCAGAAAGGCAGCATAGGATGGTGCAGTTATACTTTGATCTGTCATACTACAAACGAGCTGTGGATTTTGCTGAATGAGAACATGAAGCCTGGAGCTCTGAGGGGATAAAATCGTGCTTTTAGGACGATCACTTTCCAACTTTATGCAGTTATGCAATGCAGTTTATTATTCATGTAATATCCAATAAGTTCTCAAATCTCAAACAACAGCACATCACAAACTTCGACTAACAAGAACAAGTTGTGTTGTGACGTGTGCTCTACATCCAAATCCACTCAATGGCTGGAATAAAACCATGACAGAACTTTTTGAGATCATTTTGAGACTAAACACAAAAAACATTTCTCTTGTCTCCCCTATTTTTCAGAACGACACTAAGCCGGTGAAGATGATGCAGCAGAAAAGTAAATTTCCTTTTGCGACCATTCCTGAGGCCAACTGCAAGGTAACATCCATCACTTTCAGCTTATTACAGGATTTCACCAGCATGATCTAAAACTTGTCTTTTACAAATATCAGCCTAAATTTCTAGATTAGGAAGTCAGATCATCTTTGATGGAGTAATAAATAAAAACAATGTTTCTGGACAGATTCTTGAGATGCCGTATAAAGGAAATGACCTCAGCATGCTCATATTCCTGCCTAATGACATAGAAGATGATACCACAGGCTTGGAAAAGGTAAGATGCACTTACCAGTACTTTAATGTCCAGTTTCAATCAGACAAGCTAGTGACACTGTATCCACACAGCTGGAGAAGGAGCTGACCTATCAGAACTTTGTGGACTGGACTCGCCCAGACATGATGAGCCCCAACGAGGTTGATGTCAAGCTCCCTCGATTTAAGATGGAGGAGAAGTATGACTTGGAGAAAATCCTGACCAACATGGGAATGGAGAACGCTTTTGACATCTACAAGAGAGACTTCTCTGGTGAGAAATATTGCACCAATGAGACACACTGAATCAATTATACAGTTATATTGAGAGCACAAAAACTGCAAAACATCATCTGGTAAAGAAAAAAACACAACTGATTTCTGGGCTCTTCATCTACTAGGAATGTCTCCAGCAAATGACCTGATAGTGTCCAAAGTTGTCCACAAGGCTTTGGTGGATGTAAATGAAGAAGGAGCTGAGGCTGCTGCTGCCACTGGGGTTGACATGGAAGTCCGCTCTATAATGATTCCCGCTGAGTTTGTTGCCGACCATCCCTTCATCTTCTTCATCCGACATAAACCCACCAAGAGCATTCTCTTTGTGGGCCGGTACTGCTCACCCGAGTAAACACGAGCTGACATTGACATGAATTAAACATAAAACATTATATACAGTATAAGATTTTGTAAGGTAAACCTAGTTCATACAAATGAAGTAAAGAAAAGTTATTAAAACAAAACGTGCCTTGCTGTTTATTCTTTCAGTGTCCCACAGTAGCACATTTCCTGCTAGGAAAATGTCAGAAGTCACATCATTTCTGTAAATTGGGAAGTAACTGTAATACATCAAGTCACCTCTGTCTCTTGTTACCAGGACTTTTTTAAAATGAATGGTGCAACATGGAAAGAGGCCCTACACAAGAGTTTAGCTTTGAGCTCAATATGCGATGATCCTTTCAGCCATGACATCTCTGACATGGGAAACCAGGGAATTTGATTAGAAAATGGTGAAGGATTTTCTTTTCAGTTAGAAACTGGATTTGTGTAACATGGTGGTGAAAACCCCCCAAAGAAAGCAGCATATGATCAGTCGCTATATTGCATTTAATACAAACGTCCTTCGTGTATCCTTTGAATACAGATCATTTCTGATATCTATGAGTAAACCCAACCAGCACGTGTCCCAAAAGACCCCACAGTGTTTTTATCTGGCTTTTCCCTGACAGTTAGTGGACACTGACAGATGTGTGCTGAATATGAAAGGACACAAAAGAACTAAAGAAGGTTTGCAGGGTTAAAAACAAGAACTACATGAAGGTTGTTTCATCCTGCTGTAACTTATGACAGAAGCATCTTTTGTTTATTTTTTTATTTATTTACACAAAGACAGATGTTGAAATAACAGGAGTAACAGTTTAATTCAATTGAAATCAGTCCAATCGTCTATAATGAAATTGTTTTTCATTAGTTGGCAAAAGATGGGGGTTGTTGACGGCAATTCAGTGAATGCAACAGGGGAGGACGCCAGTTTGGATGGAGGGGAATCAGCAGGACAGATGAGATTTTGTTTAGGAGTCGAGTAGTTGTGTGAATGAGGAGAGGAGAGCACATTAGACTGCTGAGAGACGGGGAGGTAGTCAAGCACTGACCACATGTCTTCTTGGATTTCAGCAAAACAGATGGGCTCATCTCGGTCTTGAAATAATTCAACTCGGGGTTGAACTGATGCAGTTTGAGAGGCATCTACAGGAGAGGCAGGGGTGGGTGAGGGCTGCTGAGACTGCGCAGTGATGGGGAGGGGGTCAAGCTCTTCCAGCACTGACAGCAGTTCTTCCTCACTGTCTGCGACAAAGGCTTCCTCTGTCTGGAACTGAAGGGCTGCAACAGGGGAGTCCAATGAGTCCTGCTTGAAATATCTGGCTTTCTGGTCGTTTGAAAGCGACTTCCACTGTGGACAGAAGATCATAAGAACACACTGTGAGCACTGCTACTACACATAACTACAGGACAGCTGGGACACATGCAAAAACATGAGCAGACAACATTAACAGATGCATAAATGTATGCAGAGTTACACACTTACTCTCTGTCCCACCACTGCATTTACGGCTGCACTTCCAGGGATGTTGAGTTCAGCAATGACCTTTGGCCTCTGCTCTTTGAGATAGAGCATGAAGGCATTTGGCGGCTTCTTGACGTATGGCCCATCTTCATCCTGCTGGGCTGGGCACTTTCTTTTTCTTCAGGAATAAAACACAGAGTAAGAGCACATGTTAGCACTGTGTACAACTGTGAGGGAAGCAGTTCAAAAACACGAGACAAGCTGTAAAACTGAATGAAATCAGGCACCATTAATGGATCATTACAATAATTCCTGCAGACATCTGCAAACAAATGACAGATACTTGCAGATCAGTGAACCAAAGCAGCAGAGCAAACTTAGTTTGGAGTGGAGGTGTTAGGTGGAGGAGCAGGAGTGACATAATCATACATCTGTACACCGTTCCTACACAGATGAAGGGAGACAGATATGAGATAACAGGAAGAAGTTATGAATATAGAGATGTTCAGCAGCTGTGTTCACTCCAGTGTTTGTGTGTTTTACGTACAGTACTCCAACAGGACGCAGGTTCTGGAGCACACAAAACACACAACAGGTGATGAGACAAGCTGCAATACTATCATCTATCCACTAGGTGGAAGAATTGATCAGTAGAAAGAGGAGATGTGCTCAAAACGACATTCATACATAGATTTATTCTTCTTAGTTAGTCTTAAGAATTAGGATTCACTGACAGTGAAGAAGTTTCAGACGTGCACTCGCGTTTCCCCTTTTGCCTTTTCCTGCTCCAGCCAAGTCCTCCGCCTGCTCTACATCTCTCCTATTACCTTTTATTACGCTTGCACTCATGCCTTTGCCTTTCACCACTTCAAAACTGCGCCTTCTTCAATATTACCTTCATATGCTCTCTTTGCTTTTCGCCTTCCTCACTACACTAAGTACCATTTTTTAACGCTGTGTACTCACTCTTGCTAAGTACATGTGAACAGATCTTGAAGAAAAAAAACAAAACAAAACATACTTTTCTTTTCTCTTCTGATACTATTGAATGATCCTAACAGAAAAAAACAGAGTTAACACTGACTTAATAAAAAAGTGTTATATTTTATCTCAGATAAACTAGTCAGTGTTTATTAGTGTTTGCTCAACTAGAAGTCTTCATAGTAGCATCCACACATCAAGTCTTTAAACAAATAATGAAAGGATAATGAAAGAAAGTTTAATGTGAAATTACTGAATTATATGAAATGCCAGAGTGTTTTTCTTTAAACTACTTGGGACACTGCCTTTTAGTGATGTCACTAAAAGGCAAGGTTCTAATGTTGTGTTGCCATAGACTCCGGAGTTTACTTTTAAAGCTCACTTACAGAACTGACTTATACAGCTTAGTTAGAAAAGTCAAGCATCCAGACATTTGAAGGACTATTCACTCATTAAGGTGACATTTTCTATTTTAAAAGTTCTCAAAAAATTAAGATGAAAAAGGAAACAAGAAAAGTTACGACTGAGGCAGATAAGAAAGATCCAGGAGATCAAAGTAAGTAAAAAAAAAAAAAATCCCCCAAATAACAGAATGTACATTTCTAACAATGTTGAGGCTCTGTGTATAAAATGATTCATTTTTAGAGGATTTAAATCCTGGTTTTGATTGAAACTAACCTGAGTGCAACATGTCTAATCAAAGAAAGGTTACTGGGGCACTTTGTCTTTTGGTAAAATAATGTGACAAGTTTATTCTTGGACTGAGCAGTGAAAACAGAGCAACAAGTGTCATCAGTATCTAGACTTAGTAGACCTAGTATGGACTCGTGTTGGTGTGTTTTTTTATCAAAAGGATAAACTTGTTGTTATATTGTAAGCAATACTAATTTAAAATTCAATGACATCAAAATCCTTCTAGTCCTGATGTCGAGCGCTCTTTTTCACTAATGTGTTGTTGTTGTTGTTGTTTATAGATTGTAAGAGCAGGATGGCTAAAAGAAAGGCCAGTCCTGAAAAAACGACCCCCATAAAAAGAAGGAGGGTCACTGAGCAGGCTGGTCCTTCCACCAGCTCAGATGCTCATGTGGTCGGGGGAGTTAAGCGAAAGGTCCAACAAGATGAAGCGGGGACAACCAATACAGCAAAGAAGCGTAAACTTCTTGAGCATGTGAGCGGTGACAAGGGGCAGGCATCTTCCTGGTTGGACACTGGTAAAGGTAGGCTAATTAGTTGAGTGAGGGGTAGATTAAGTGTACATCTGGTTGCTAGTTTGAAGATATTAGTGTTTGGGAGATATTTGTGTCTATTATCTAATAAGCTGACGTGCTTTTGGTGTTTTCCACATCTGCAGACTGCAGCATAGAGATTTCAGAGAGCTGCAGTAAAAACAAAAAGGCTGGCAAAAGGAAAGCTGCGGGAGACACCAGGGACCCACCTAAGAAAAAGAACGTGGACCAGGACAAAACCAAAACCGTTGCCAAAAAGTCAGTGGCTGAACAGAAACGTAAGTAGCAAGCAGCTTAGCTTTTATATTCAGGTGAAGAGCAAAATGAACATTTAGGGTACAGCAGAGAGTAATTTGTGTGACAGCTGTAGTAAAACCCAATTTGTGTTTGTCTGTTTAGGTGACTTCCAAGCGAGATACGTGGAGGAGCACCGGCTTGGAGAAGGAGGATGCGGAGCAGTATTTGCTGGCTACCGCATAAAGGATCATTTACCAGTAAGTGTTCAGATGGTGGTAGTAAGACAGGCAGTAATGCAGATAAGGGATAATATCGTAAGCTGAGATGTATGCTGTTTTACACCTTTAATGATGTCATACTGAGGAAATGCTCATCAATGCCCTGTGTCTTTTAGGTGGCCATCAAACACATCCCAAAGGGGAAAGTGTACTGCAAAGTGAAGGTAAATGTGCAAGACTTGAATTGTTTTTACATTAGTGGATTGCATGCAGCGTTCACCTGTGGAACGTCTGTGCCTCATCATCCACTTTGTTGAAATATTTCAGGATGATAACGGGAAGAATGTGTCAGTGGAAGTTGCCATCATGCTGAAGCTTGCAGCTGAAGCAGATGGATCAGTGGAAACATCAGCCCCAGTGTCTCTGTTGGAGTGGTTTGACTTTGGCAGAGAGCTGATCCTGGTGATGGAGAGACCTGTCCCCGCTGTGGACCTGGATAAATACATAGAAGAAAATGGAGGATTTTTGCCAGAGGACAAGGCCAAGGCAAGTTGACTTGCCTTAGAAGAGTCTTAGACTGTACATCATTCAATCAAAGCACAGAGTATTAGAGAAACATTAACCCATTGATTGATTATTGTCTTTTTCATCGTTTCCAGGTAGGGCTGGGCTATATCATACCATTCACGGTAATACCGGTGTAATTTTGGGCAACGATAGGAAAATGAAATATCGCGCTAGAATAGGTAAAACGCGCATGCGCAGTGCCTATGTTTACATACGCAGATGGCGGTGACGCAGAAAGAGAAGAGCAAAAGTGGATCGTTGAATGAAACGGATGAACCAGAACTGGTTTGTAAAAATGCTGCAACTTTAGTGGTGTGGAACTGGTTTAGCTTTCGTCCGTCAGATACACAACAAAGCACGATTTTTGGTAGCGCATGCTAGCGGGCCGCCGTTATTACCGTGTTGTTTGGAAAATACGGCACACTTAAAATCAATCCTTTGATTTTTCTGAAACTCGACAGTGCCCCTTATAATCCCGTGTGCCTTATGTATGAATTCTGGTTGTGTTTACTGACCTCAAAACGATTTTATGTACACGGCGACTTTGCTAAGCTACAAAGCCGCACCGCTCGATGGATTGTCGGAGCATTACGGCTATCGTAGGCAGGCGCCTCGCGGAGTGATACGTACTGCACCTCAACGTGATATTACTGTATTGTGTGTGAATAACCTCTTTTTAAGCTTTGTGGATATTTTACATGGTTATGCTGAGGATATGTCGGCCAATTTCCACTGGAAATGCCTTTTGGTTAAACTGTCAGCAAGGAATTTGCATTTGCACTGTTACATTTTTATATAACTTTAATGCACATAAAAAAAACAGCTGCTTGTTTAAGTGAAAATACATTTATGGGGTTTTTTGCACTAATAAAGTTGTGGAGTTGTAAAGCATTTTGTCTAGTGTCAGTTATATCGTCAGTTATATCGTTATCGCAACTTTTCAAATGTATATCGTGATAAATATTTTTGGTCATATCGCCCTGCTCTGATTCCAGGTCATTCTGAAGCAGCTGGTTGATGCTGCGAAGCACCTGGAGGATAAACACATCTTTCACCGGGACATCAAGAGTGAGAACATTCTAATTGAGACCGGCTCAGATGTACCGCGTGTTCGTATCATCGACTTTGGACTGAGCTGCTTTGTTAAGGAGCAGTCGCAGTACCGCGTCTTCTATGGTAACATATTCTGCTCTTGCTCTTCACAGATGTCACAATTTTCGCCTTTTGTTTTAGAAGAAATTGCAATTGTGTCTGTTTATTAGGTACAGAAATTTACTCCCCTCCCGAGTGGTACGGGCGCAGTTGCTACAGGTGTGGACCCACCACGGTATGGCAAATGGGAGTGGTTCTGTACGAAGCGCTTCATGCCGGGGACTTTAACACCACGAGCTTCCTCAAAAAGCGCCTGAAATTCAAAAGACATCTGTCCAAAAGTAAGAAAACGTCACACTTCAAGACTGACTGATGGCTTGGACCACTGGAACTATCATCTTCATGTTTTTTCTCTTTCCTTTCTTTCCAGACTGCCGGGATTTCTTGGACGCCTGTTTAACCAAAGTCCCGGAGACGCGGCCGACGCTGGAGGAGCTACAGCATCACACTTGGCTGAGATAAGCCTATCACACACACACACACACACACACACACACAAACACACACAATTCAGACGTTATCATTTATGTGTGATGTATGAATTACCTTTCTTTTTTTCAGGAAATAATTTTTTTTAATTGGCCCACTTTAAATTTCAGTGTTTTGGAATTCCTGTAACCCCCCCCAGCCATCCCAGGAAAGGGGATCTCTCTTTGAATGGGCTTTCCCGAGGTTTCTTCCCGTCAGTCTGGCCCCCCCAGGGGAGTTTTTCCTCGTCTTCATAGAGAGCTTGGGCTGGCTCAGGAGCTCCATCAAAACTGTCTTTATTTAATTACTCTAATGTAATCATATACTTTAAAGTAATCAAATAAAAGACAGTAAAAATCTGAAGACTTGAAGTAAACTTCCATTAAAATAAAACTTGTTTAATTCATCTTTGCTGAGGATACTGTGTTATTACTATTTCAAGGATTATGTCAGAACACCGGATACTGGTACCCATCCCTACCCATCACTAGGGAACAGAACAAACCAGACATCAATTACAACAAAAATGACACTGACCCAGCCAGCATAACTTGTCTGCCTTAAGAAATGTTTAGCAATATTACAAATTGGGTGATATGCCTTAAAGTAGCTTCTCATGTGTTCAGCATTGTCAAAGGCTACATTTTAATTAAAACCACAATCTAGTAATGTTCTGTCTTTAACCTTCCTAATTTGTTTTTTGTCCTAACCTAACACTAAATTGCCAGTGAAAACAAAAGTTACATAAATAAAGAAGAGTAAAGAAAATTACGGTCTTTTTTATTGTAACAGTTTACCAGTGTACAGTTTGGTTTGTGACATATCTATCTAATAGACTCCAATTTGTGCATGTAAATGGAGAGTCCTCTTCACACACTGAGGTTAATTATGGAGTTCCACAGGGTTCAGTGCTAGGACCAATTCTGTTTACATTATACATGTTTCCCCTAGGCAGCATCATTAGAAGACATAGCATAAATTTTCACTGCTATGCAGATGACACCCAGCTCTATCTGTCCATGAAGCCAGATAACACACACCAATGAGTTACACTGCAGGAATGTCTTAAAGACTTAAAGACCTGGATGGCCGCTAACTTTCTGCTTCTTAATTCAGATCAAACTGAGGTTATTGTACTCGGCCCTGAAAAGTTTAGAAATATGGTATCTAACCAGATTCTTACTCTAGATGGCGTTACCTTGGCCTCCAGTAACGCTGTGAGGAACCTTGGAGTCATTTTTGACCAGGACATGTCCTTCAACGCACATATTAAACAAATATGTAAGACTGCGTTCTTCCATTTGCGCAACATCTCTAAAATTAGAAATATCCTGTCTCAGAGTGACGCTGAAAAACTAGTTCATGCATTTATTGTGTGAATGTGTGTGTGAATGGGTGGATGACTGGATATGTAAAGCGCTTTGGGGTCCTTAGGGACTAGTAAAGCGCTATATAAATACAGGGCATTTACCATTTATTACTTCCAGGCTGGACGACTGTAATTCATTATTATCAGGATGTCCAAAAAACTCACTGAAAAGCCTTCAGCTAATCCAAAATGCTGCAGCAAGAGTCCTGACAGGGACTAGAAAGAGAGAGCAGATTTCTCCTGTTAAATCCAGAATTGAATTCAAAATCCTGCTCCTCACATACAAGGTCTTAAATAATCAGGCCCCATCTTATCTTAATGACCTTGTAGTACCATATCACCCTATTAGAGCACTTCGCTCTCGCTCTGCAGGCCTACTTGTTGTTCCTAGAGTATTTAAAAGTAGAATGGGAGGGAGAGCCTTCAGTTTTCAGGCCCCTCTTCTGTGGAACCAGCTTCCAGTTTGGATTCAGGAGACAGACACTATCTCTACTTTTAAGATTAGGCTTAAAACTTTCCTTTTTGCTAAAGCATATAGTTAGGGCTGGACCAGGTGACCCTGAATCCTCCCTTAGTTATGCTGCAATAGACGTAGGCTGCCGGGGATTCCCATGATGCATTGAGTTTTTCCTTTCCCACTCAGTATGAGTTAATAGACCTCTCTGCATTGAATCATATCTGTTATTAACCTCTGTCTCTCTTCCACAGCATGTCTTTTATCCTGTCTTCATTCTCTCACCCCAACCGGTCGCAGAAGATGGCCCCGCCCCTCCCTGAGCCTGGTTCTGCTGAAGGTTTCTTCCTGTTAAAAGGGAGTTTTTCCTTCCCACTGTCGCCAAAGTGCTTGCTCATAGGGGGTCATATGATTGTTGGGTTTTTCTCTGTATCTATGAAGCGCCTTGAGGCGACTTTTGTTGTGATTTGGCGCTATATAAATAAAATTGAATTGAATTACCTGAGGAAGAAGCAGAGTTGGTTTGTTTCCAGCTGAAATCATCCAGGCTCAGGAATTTGAATCGATCCACATCATTTCTGCTTGAACTAGAGAACATGAGTGTCGACTTACATTTGGTCTGTGAGACACATGTCATAGTGACAGTATTTGGGTTAATATGGCATTACTCACCCTGGTCGCATTTCTTCAATATCAGGCACCAAGTTCAGGAACTCGTTCTTTTGCAGCCCGCGCAAGGTAGGAGGTCTCCAGAGTGGGAACCATCGGGAAGTTTTCACAGTCTGAGCAGGAGGGACTGGAGGCACGTGAGCTGTTCTCAGGGGTCCTTTAACACAAATCACACCAAGTTAGAATCAAATGGATAACCTGTCAATAACCGTTTGCAGATCGAGGTCAATGTTCCTAAAAATATGTTTACTTCTGGCCCATGGAGCCACAGCGCGAGTCCGACAGAGAGGGGCAGGTAGAGGAAGGGGTGAGGGTGGCACTGCTGAAGCTCGTCACGGATGGATCACGTCCGATCGGTGAGATGAGAGAAAGCTGAAGTGAAACAACAGCAGGATGAGGTAGACGTCAATATAGGAACTCCCTGATGTGACACAGAAAGGCTATTTTTTAATTTCTTTGTATTATTTCTCACCTTGCAGTCACTGATGCTGTTCACCAGCTGGTTGTATTCAGTATTGAAGGTGTGTGTCAGAAGGCGCAGGCACTACAACACAACAGGAACAAGACCGATCAGCTCCGAGCAGAGAAGGAAGAAGGCAGCAACAAGAACGCCCACTAAGCCCACGTTTTTCTCACCTTGGTGGCCAGCTCCTTCTCACGCTTTCAAAGGTGGTGCTGGAGATCTGCGAGGAGGCGGAGGTGGACGTGGACAGAGTGCTGGAGCTCACGCTGGGGGACAGAGACTCACTCAGGGACTTGGTGGTGGGAGCTGTTCCCACGGGAGCCGCCTCTCCCAGAAGGTGACGGGTCTTTTCCACCTGGAAGAAAGATGGGGGCTAATGTGAGGTAGGGAGAAGAGGGGACGTTAGTCATGTAAAGGCCATAGGTGAGGGTAGGGACGTAGATCGACCGGTAAATTGAGAGCTTCGCTTTTACACTCAGCTCCCTCTTCACCACGACGGACCGGTGCAGCGTCCGCATTACTGCAGCTGCAGCCCCAATCCATCTGTCGATCTCCGGCTCCCTTCTCCCATCACTCGCGAACAAGACCCCGAGATACTTGAACTCCTCCACTTGGGGCAGGAACTCATCCCCGACTCATCCTATATTTCCGTTTTTATATTTCTAATGTTTGCCTTGTTTTCTTCACTGTCTAGTCTGCCTCTGTCTTGCCTGTATGGATGCATTTACACCGAAATGTCCCCAACAAAGGATGTTTTAATTCACCACTATTCCAGTGAAACACGAGTCTCCCATCTTCCTGCTACCAGTCTGGAGTTTTTGTTCACCAAAGCACACACCAACTTCATACTGACGGACAGATCACTGCCCTTTTGCCGCCTTGTCTGACCGTGGTTCACTTCACCTCACTCTTCCCCATTCTTGTCATTAAATCAGGCTGTTCTGCAACCATGGCAGCCATTCACTCTATGGCTCTATTCATGGTGTATTTTACCCCTTCACCAAAGGCCGTTCTCGTTTCCAACATTATATTTGCAGTGTTCGTCTATCTATCAATATCTGCGGAGTATTTTTTTAACGAGTATCCTATTTTCTAAAGCACAGCATGTAAAGGGTAGCTCGGTTAGCAGGATGCTAGCATGTAGCGCTTAGTGAGACACGCCTCAGACGAGTTGAGCAAAGACCCCGTCTGTGTACTTTATACGTGAGCAACGGATTTAAATAAAATTAAGGTTTCAAAAGACAAACTTGAAGATAAAAAAATATATATATACTCACCGGAGAGCCGCCAGGGTTTGCCGCTGCCATCTTGGCGCTCCTAAATTCAAAACTGCCTCTGCAGTCAGGCAGGGGAGGCGTGGAAATTGTCTTTGAGTTAGTCAAACGTTTTCCTTAGTTCGAGTAGATGATAAAAAAAATAATAATAATAAATGGGATTTTAAGTAGGACTAGGCGTTCTGTAATGATCTCTATTTAGGAGAAAAACTTAATCACTCACCTTTAAACAGCTCTCTTTTAGGAGACACACTGCTGGCTAACGGTGTCATGTGATCAAACAGCGTAATTTAATTGGCTGAGAGCCACTCGACTCGATCTGGTGCTGATTGCTCTGGCTTGGGTCATTAAAGTTCATCACTTTTGCAGTTGAATTTTTGCAGGTGAATTTTTGCAGGTGAATTTTTTTCAGGTGAATTTTTGCAGGTGAGTTTTTTTCAGGTGAATTTTTGCAGGTGAATTTTTTGCAGGTGAATTTTTGCAGGTGAATTTTTGCAGGTGAATATTTTTGCAGGGAAATTTGGAGGATAAAAATTCAGTGTCATAAATTCAATGTCTAAAAATACTTGAATTCTGATGATACTATATTTCTTCCATAACATAGCGCCCAGAGTCGGCGATTAGAAGAAGGTCATTGAAGACTCTTAGTAGGGCAGTTTCGGTGCTGTGACGCGGTCTAAATCCAGACTGGAATTTATCACTTATACCGTTTCTCTCTAAGTGGGTCTGTAGTTGCTGAAGCACTATTTTCTCTAAAACTTTTGACATGAAGGGGAGTTTAGAAATCGGCCTGTAATTTGATAGAGTGTTACGATCAAGGCTACTTTTCTTGATAACAGGTTGCACGACTGCATGTTTAAAGACAGTCGGAACATAGCCAGATGACAGTGATGAGTTCATTAAAAATAAGATACAGGACCCGGTTGTATTCAATGCATTCTTAATGATACGAGAAGGAATAATGTCATGCAGAGAATTTGAGCTTCTCAGGTTATTAATTATTTCCTTTAAAGTCGAGAATGACACAGGTTCAAACTGTTGAAAAACCGTTGAACATTCAGAAACTGGGGCTAGATTTACTACTGGAGAATGTGGGGCCCTTAACACCGAGATTTTATCTATAAAATAATTTAGAAATTTTTCGCAGAGGGCCGGGGAGGCACCCATCGAAACGTCAGAGCAGGGATTAACCACTGAGTTAAAGATTTTGAACAGAACTCGAGGATTGTGACTATTAGTCGCAATAATGTTTGACAAAAAAGAAGTTTTTGCCATTTTGGCAGCCTTCTGAAATTTAGACCGGCTCATATGCAGGATGTCAAGGGACACCTGAAGTTGATCTTTTTTCCATCTCCTCTCAGCTCGACGACATTCACGTCTAAGAGCGAGGGTGGATTCATTTAGCCAAAGTTGGCGAGAGGTTTTACGGCGTTTGGTCTTTACTGGAGCCACAGTGTCCAAAATAGAAGAACATGTAGAAATAAAAGAGTTGACTACGCCATCAACCGAGAGAGGTGCATTACTGATGTCATCATAACAGAAAGAGTTAGCAAAGGCCGCAGAGAAAAGGGCAACAGCCTCAGAATTAATCAGACGCGATAGGCTCAGTGGACCCTCAGAGTTCAGTTCCATATTGCATAACTGAACAATATGAATACAAGCATGCTGATCCACACAGGTATGCACACAGGTGTACACACGGGTATTCACAGACGCGGACTACAGCTTTCTTGGCTGCTGCCTCAAAGCACATTGTGCGCTGTCTATCTTGCGTGCTGCACAATATCGTTTATTATTTAGTATCTACTGATATCTACTGCTAGCTAGTTTATTGTGATGGTGCTGTTTTTTTTTATTATGTTGCTCTTTGTTGTTTGCTTTCTCTTGTGTTTTTTTTCTCCATACAGGTGACCCAGGTGTTTTTTTTTGTTGTTGTTTTTTTTCTTTCTCCCCCCCCCCTTCTCACCGTCTCTTCTCCCCTTTGGTTTTCTTTCTCTCCCTCTCTTTCTTTCATTCTTTCTCCCTGTCCTATCCCCCAGTCATGTCTGTCCCGTTTGTAGCAACTGAAAATAAAATAAATTCATAATTATAATAAAGGTCAATCAAATGGACCAATATGGCAAGGCCATGATGATCCACTTGGTAAAATAAATCCGCTTGGCATCTTTCTTGGCCTTAAGACAACAATTCTGATGGCTAAAGATCCAAACGGGACACACACAAAAAAAAAAGGAAAAAAAAAGAAGCCTGTTAAAACATTTAAATACCCCTAAAGCTCACATTAGCTAGTTATATAGTATTGTTGTCTAGATGCAAAAAAATGTCACTTGTGAGTTTTACAGAGAAGACATAAACACTAAACATGCAGCAAAAGTCTCCTGCCCACTTGAAACCAAGAACAATACAGCACTTGAGTGCCAGCTGTCTCCAGGCAACCTCAAGGTAACAAGACTTCCCAAGTTGCTGTCTATCCAATAATAATTTAAAGTCCATACTAGCAAAGAACAATCTAAGACGTGATGGGAAATCTGTTACCTTTACACAGTCAGCCTAGATGTTTCCTCTAAAACTCTAAAACACAATTATAATGCAGTTTAGTTGGAGTTTCATGGACCTGGATTAACGTTACATTAATGATAATCCAGGTGCTAATCTAAGCTAAATAACACCTAGCACCTTTCTTACTCCTAAGGGTTTTACATAAATTCTATACTTTGACAAAAACTATTATTATGTACTATATTTATATTTTAAAGTTAAGCAACAAGTTTGCTGCAGTGTGTATAATTGCATGCAAACTGTGTGCTGTGTCTATTCCACCATGTAAAGCGGGGTTCCCCAATCCCAGTCCACGGGGGCCAGTGTCCCTGCAGGTTTTAGATCTCACCCTGGGTCAACACACCTGAATCACATGATTAGTTGATTACCAGGCCTCTGGAGAACTTCAAGACATGTTAAGAAGGTAATTTATTCATTTAAATCAGCTGTGATGGATCAAGGACACATCTAAAACCTGCAGGGACACCGGCCCTCGTGGACTGGGATTGGGGACCCCTGATGTAAAGGATGCTACAAAGGATGAAGCATTTTCTCCAACAACAGATCTGCTCAAACAGAAACTGAAAACAGAACTCAGGAAAGGTCCCAGAACAAACTTTATAGCTTTACAGACACATTTCAGTGGACAAACAACCAACACGGCTGATTTGTTGGAAGAGTTGGTTAACTGGACATCTCCAAAATGTTAGAATACACCTTTAATGCATTAATTGCTTTATATTTCATGTCCACATGAAGTGTGCTAAATTAATTAACTTTGCTTTCTGTAGGGCTGCTGATCTTCTACTGATGTGAGCTTACCAACAACTGTTGCCTGATAGTCGTTAACGCCTCAATGGAGCTCATCCAGTTTGCTTTGCTGCCTCAGGAAGTCCCTACAGCTACCTGGAGCAACACCTCTGCCCCCTCCTACTCTCATTTCCTGCTCCTTTCTGCTCCCTCCGAACCGCTTCACAGCTTCAACCAAGATGACACTTCGTTTCTCCTTAACAGCTCCTGTCAAAATTGCACCAAAAGTAAACCAGGATCCCTCCCTGGCTTGGCTGGAATCTTCATCCCACTCATTTATTGCATCGTTTGTGTCGTTGGCTTGGTGGGAAACACTCTGGTCATCCATGTTGTTGTCAACTACACAAAACACGAGTCAGTCACAAACATCTACATCCCCAATCTAGCCATTGCAGATGAGTTTTTCATGCTGGGCCTACCCTTCTTGGCGGTACAGAACACTTTGCTCTCGTGGCCTTTCGGCTCTCTGATGTGCCGAGTGGTTATGACAGTGGATGCCATCAACCAGTTTACCAGCATCTTTTGTCTAACTGTGATGTCAGTGGACGGATACCTGGCTGTGGTGCATCCCATCCGCTCTTCTTGGTGGCGGCGCCCCCACGTGGCTAAGGCTATCAGTGGCACCGTTTGGGCGGGGTCCTTTGTGGTGGTGCTGCTGGTAGTGGTGTTTGCGGACGTGCTGAAGGATGATGGGAACTGCAGCATCGTATGGCCTGAACCAGCAGAAGTGTGGAAGACATCGTTTATTGTCTACACGTGCACTGTTGGATTCTTCTGCCCCCTGCTGGTCATCTGCTTGTGCTACCTGCTGATCGTCATCAAGGTATGACTTTTAGAGTAACACTGAAATAATTTGAGCTTTTAAGATAAAGGAGGAAGTTGGAGACATTTTTGAGAAAGTGTAGTCTATTCAATGCTCTTTTCTAAAAATATTACATAGTCTAACTCAGATGGGCAATAGTGAAGTAGGAGCCTTTTATTGTTGATTAAAACACCGCAGCATTAGTGTCATGGCCAACTTAAATCAAACTAGAATCCACAAGTAAACCAATTTCAGCTGCAAACTGTTTTAAGAGTATTGTGGCTTCAGTCAACTAATGTTGATCTACTTGATTGACATTTTATGATTGAGATTTAACTGTTCATCCACTGTCTAAAAAAAGCCATTTCCTTTAAGGCCACTCTTACACCCTCAGGAAAGGGCTAGGGGATGAGGGGATTAACAATGATAAGCTCAGGGGAGAGATAACGAGTCAACTATACTGTTATATCACTCCAACAAAGGATGTCAACAGACTAGAATCTGCTGAAAAGACAAGAAATGGTTAATCAAAGAAAAACTTCACTCTCACATAGGGCACTGGCTGCTCACTACTAGCTCAAACACAGCGCTAAACTCATCGTCAATACGTCAAAGCACATCACTACACAAGCCTCTGCAGGCTGGGAAACAAACCCCTAAGGTCACCACAGTACTGACACTGGCGTACACCGAGAAGCTCTCCACAAGCTTGTATCCAGCAATACACTGGCTCCTCAGGAGAAATGGGCGGCAGCTGAACCTGTGGGAGCCTGCTAGGGTTATAACAGCCATCCTCACTTTAAGCCAGCTTTCTTCTGTTCATTATAAACAGGTTGAAAAGCAGTGGTGAACCAGCAACAGGGTCATGTGCAGTGCATGAGGCTGCATAGCTGCAGACCAGTCAGGGTGCCCATGCTGACCTCTGTACATTCATGAAAGCACCAAAAATGGGCACATGAGCATCAGAACTGAACCACGGAGCAACAGAAATACATGGCCTCTATAGCTGTGCCCTCTTTCAGCAACGCAAACATGTTTCAGGACTGGTTTAAAGAGTACAACAACATGTTTAAGGTTGAGAAGCTCCGAGGCCCCACCTCGCAACTTCCAGAACTTAAAGGATCTGTTGCTAGAATCTTGTTGCAGATACAGCATACCTTCAGGGCTCCAGTGGAGTCCATGCTTCAGGGCTGTTTTGGTATCAAAAGGGGGACCTGTGGCCTGTGGTCATAATGGTATCCCTGATCGGTATCTGCATCAGTGTGTGTATACACTGTTACTGTAACTTGTTTTTATGTAAACAAGGTTATAACTTTTCATCTTCCACTTTCACAGTTGCTAATCTTTTTGCAGTCATGATTAACATTGCTCATGTTGACTCATTGTGAATCATGTTGCTGCATCTGTGGTAAACATAATTGAACTTTGGGAACATAATGGCTCCTTCCACACTAAAACTCTGTCTCGGTTATTTTTGTTTAAAAAAAAAAAAGAACCTCACTCCTCTCCACAGTGACGTCCTCCTAAACTTACATTACTCAGAAAATCTGCCAACATATGCATAGATGTAAATGGACTACACTCTGTTAATATCACTAATGGCACAGGAGGATGAGTGTATTTAAGTAGTATTTGCACAGACCTAATGGAAAAGCAGAGTGTGCCATGGTTAGCAGGTGTTTCTACATTTTGGGAGAAAAACAGCAATCAGACTGCGTGAATGTTGTTCTTCCAGCAATCTGAACTCTTAACTCTATAAATATGTTTAAACAACAAACAGAATCACGTATATCCTCCCTAACCACCAGCAGGATCTCAGATAGTGTTGACTGTTTGTCATAGTTGTTCTATGTTTGACAGTTTACGTTATTTCAGTGACTTTTCTATTTCAGGAAATCCATCCATCTTTTTAACTACTGGGTCATTAAGTAGGCTGAAGCCCATCCCAGCTGTCATTAGGCAAAGGGCGGGGTAGACCTCGGACAGGCCATAAAACAGGATTAATCTGGTACACTAGTCTCTTTTTTTCTTTAAAAAAAAAAACAAATGTGTCTGCAAACATTTGTGTTATCAGTTTCATTTGAGCCTGAATACATTTTGGATGAAATTTCTCAAGTTTTTAAAATTGAGAAATTAAACTGTTATTCTACTATGAGACCACACGGGGGCAGCCCTGCCTTATTATGTATTATTCTCTCTTACTAGACATGGTTAGGATGGCTTTTGTGTCAAACTAACCAAAGTAATGTTGTTGGTTAATGTTTTTGTGAACAGTGGTATTTCAAGTATGGTCCTGTTTTTTTCTCCATTACAGGAGTTTCACTGGTTAAACAATCAGTGAATTGAAAGATTGTTGAATGAATGAATAACCAATGAAATGAAAGGTTGCCTATGACTTGTTGGCTGATCGCTGACCTTCTCTACTCTCTCCACAGATTCGACAAATATTCAGCTAATGTGATGGTGGACAGCAAGCCGGTCAACCTGGGCCTCTGGGATACAGCTGGACAGGAAGATTATGACAGGCTCCGCTCCGTACAGACTCACACATGCACACACAATAACTAATGGACATAAAGTTACACAGACAGAACTTATATAACATGTCAGCTAATTAAAACTGCAGCAGCTATTCTAATTCTTTGTCTCCTTGTCTCTCCATCCAAGATGTTTTCCTAATCTGCTTCTCCCTGGTTAGCCCGGCATCCTATGAGAACGTCAGAGCTAAGGTGAGTTTTGGCTGTTTTTTATGAGGCCTGTCTCTCAGCTGCCAAGGAACAAAATGTAAAAAAGAACAAACGGAACAAAAGCAGTAATTTATTATAGAGAAAAATAATAGGTACTTGGATTACAAAATGGAGAAAAAGCCTAAACAGGTCTAATAATTGATGTGAATGAATGATTGATGCTGTGGGTGAAAGTTGGATGATGTATTTCTCTCATCTTTAATAGCTACAGCATATCATTTGTTTTTCATGCCTTCATCCACCTTTCTGTAACACCTAGCATCAGAGCTTCATCTCCCTCCACCTTTGATTCTGTTTTTTACCTCTAACACGTTCCTTGATTTTGCGTGTTCCCCTTTCTTGCCTCTTATTTAGTTTTCCTTTACTCTGTATTCTGCCAGTGGTACCCTGAGGTCCGTCACCACTGCCCCTCCACGCCCATCATCCTGGTTGAACCGAACCGCCGGAGCAAACAACTCTCAACTTCACATCATTATCATCATCATCATCATCATCATCAATTTCTCCTTCTCGGCAGTGTTCGCGTAAACCGGCCTAAGTGAGGACTTCGGACACTTCCTGCTTCCCCGTCCTGCGACCTCCTTCTGCTCCGTTCTCCTGCTCCTCGCAGGGGAGGGCTTAGCCGGACGGGCCCCGGGTTGCGCGTAAACCGGCCTAAGTGAGGACCTCGGACTCTCACAGCCTCCTAGTTCAAAGAACAGTAGTTCAAAGCGGTTACTATTTAAATGGTGTCTAGACAGAAATATTGACTCCTGTTATGACTAAGTTGCTAAGTTACTAGTTAATGAAGTTACCAGTAACATGGTTAATCGCATCCACAGATTCACAGTAAAGATCCCGATTAGCTTCAATGGATCTATAATAAATTTCTGCGCTTCATTTAAACCGTATGATACTCATACTTACCCATAGTCAGTGTAAAATAAAATTCTACCTGTGTGAACAAAGTCTGGCTCCTTTAATCCTGCATGACAAACTTCAGGATGCAGGTTTATTGACCCTCTTTCCTGCTGGCACACCTGTGACACCTGAGAGTCAGCTAGAAACTTACAGGAATGTTTACATCAGGCAAAGACTGATAGACTCTGTAATACTGTAAATGATCAGTAACTTAGGTTAATACTAAACATTTGTGCCTCTCTGTCTGTGCTGAACCATTTAGAATCAGGTTTTGAGTCAGGCTGCATTGAGTGTGGGACTTAAAAGCATTAGGCTTGAAGATGGTATGAAAATCTCTACTTACCTTCTACGCTATATTTTTGTTACTGATTTATTAATACATTTTACATTGTTTCTTTTGTTTATCAGTAGAGAGAACACAGATTTCAGAGGCGCAAAGAGAAGCACTGTTGCTTCATACTTAATACTTTAAAGCTGCATTAGGGGAAGACAAGAAGCAGAAGTACTTCCAGGCACAGCCGCAGTGAGGGAGCAGACACCTTACACTGAGTTCAGAGAAGTCAGAATTTCAAGAAGCGTCTGAAACAGCTCAGGTTTGGAAAGAAGCCTTTTATGTTGGGTGTTATAAAAAATATACACATATTTATAAATACATTTTATAACAACAACTATAATATTATTATAAATAGTAGTTATTCTCTTATTATTATAAATAAATATCAAACATTTCAGTTGATTTTCTATCACATATATTGTGTTAGCCCTGTGATAAACTGGCAGCCTGTCCTGCTTTTGCCCTGTGGCAGCTGGGATAGGCTTCAACCTCCCACTGTCACGATCCTGGGTCTTTTGACCCAGCGTTTTAAGTTTTAGGTTATTTTTGATATTTGTGGTTTATTTTTAAGTTCATTAGGTTATCTAAGCTCATTTGTTTATTTAGATTCCCCTTGTGTCTTCTACCCCTGTGTTTTAGTCTCCCTTTGCCCTTTATGTGTTTCATGCTGCGTGTCTTATGTTATCAAGTTTATGTCTTGTCTGCGTCTCATGTTTCCTGTTTTATTTTGAAGGCCTGTGTCCTATGTCAGTGTAGTCAGCTTTGCTTCCTTTGTCTCGTTATGTCAGAGTAGTGTCAGCTGTTTCCCCATGTGTTTCCACTTCCCCCTAATCACCCTTGTGTGTATTTATTCTGTGTGTTTCTGTTCATTCTTTGTCAAGTTGTCTGTTGTTCCATGTCTCCAGGAGTTTCCATGTTTATGTTTTTTGCAACGTTCAAGGTTTTGTTCTTTGCCTTTTGTGTTTAGCATTCAGTTTTCCCAGTTTAGTTCTAGTTAGGTTCTTTCTTGTGTGCATCTGCCTTTTATCAGCCACATTAAACGGCTCGCTTTTAACCTGACCATGTTTTACCCAGCAGACATTTATTTCAGTGACTCTTTGGAATGTAACGGACTTTGGATTATTTCCTGTGCAGGAGGAGGAGAAGGAGGCTATTCAGATGACCCGGATAGCCACGGCTAACCCAAGATTTCTGGATTTTTTTGCCTGATGATTTAAAGAACTTTGTTACTGCCTCAACCTCAGTAGTAATATAACTTTTTAACTAGTTTAGGAGCATTTCACTTTTCTTTTGTGCTCTGAAAGACACAGAGGCTAATAGTTTTTAAAACAGAGTACCACAAACAACATGTATCCCTTTAGAAATAAACTTTTCTTGTGATACTTCTAAAAACCACATATTCTTAACTAGCCACAATAGCACTGTATCGACGCCCCAATGTTCCTTTAATGCAACCTATAATTGTCTAGTAGCCACACAAACGCACTGCAACAGTAAGACTTGATGATTAGACAGGGGGGGTTACAGGTAGGGCCCCAACAGTCAGCAAAACAAGTCATAAAACAATAAAAGCTGCATACTTATCAAGAGCATCCCAGCACACACATCCCAACTGTAGTTCCATAGTTTTTCACCTTTTTTCTTTACAAACTGCTCTTTTCATCTCTCCATGTCAGAGGTCAACTGAAACCAAGTCCACCTATATAAAAACACCCCATCAGACACACAGTATTTTCCTCAGCACTTCACAACTTTCGCAAGGTATATCGTTTTAACTTTTTTTTTTCGGACCCCGGACACAGCGCTGTGAGGTAGTTAGCACACAATTTGGCCATGTAGAAAGCATCGTTTGTTTGGAACGCGTCATCACTGTTCATAAGAGTTTAATTTAATCAAACCTCATTTTAGGATCTACGTGGCTCCTCATCACTCGCCGATTCATCATTTTATTTAAATATCTGAATGTTCGGAATGGTGATCTAAGCGGGACACAGGCTGCTAGTTTTAACGCACCAGAATGCCGCAAATATAAATAAAAGCCTGACTGTCCCGAGAGCCTAGCCGCAGCGACACCTTTCTTTCAAATGGATGCCTGCAGGTGCGTTGGAGCCGACTTTGCTACCCGCACAGAGCGTTTCTGACAGTCGGGCGCTGCTTATGCAATAAAGAAAAACAACAATACAGCATGTTTCTCTGCTCCAAGACATCCGCGGTCCTTTCACACGGTAAGCATGTCTGTTATACCCAGCGCATAAATGCCTGTATGTCAGCGCTGATTATTCAAACCCTGTTTAAAATGTGACACGTTTGTTGTCCAAAAACATTTCCTCTAAATTTGCAAAGTTACTGATTTAAAATCTGCTCTAAGAAATATTTCCTGTGATCTAAAATTTGGCACATTTATATTTGTGTCTGGTAACAACAGCAGCAAATGTGCTGTACAGCTGATTCTTTTGAGGGTGTAGCGCCTTCAAAGGTTGACGTAGGCACCATGTAGAGTTATAAAACGGGGTTTATTCTGGTCTCGATGACCCGGGAGAACTGCTCAAAGAAGAAAACGATTTTTTTAAAAACATCACATCAAAATGGATTCTTCTACTTTGTGTAAATCAATCACAACGTAATCAATCACAGAAAATAAAACATTTAAAGAACACAAACAAAGTAAGCTGACCTCCAGGAGGGGCTAAATAGTCCTTTGTGGCCTTATTATCTTTTTCTATCACCCTCCTGGGTGATAAGTTAGCAGCGATGCAGGTGGATGCTTCTCTGGTGTCCTGGATTGTTGATTACCTGACAGGAAGACCACAATATGTACGTCTCCCACAGTGTGTGTCTGACAAGGTGATCAGCAACACAGGGGCACCACAGGGGACTGTCCTCTCCCCCTTCCTCTTCACCCTCTACACCACAGACTTCAGCCACTGCACAGAGACCTGCCATCTTCAGAAGTTTTCTGATGACTCTGCGGTGGTTGGATGCATCAGCAGGGATGATGAGACAGAGTACCGGGCTGTGGTCGACTCCTCTGTCACGTGGTGTGAGCAGAATCATCTGCAGCTCAACGTGGCAAAGACCAAGGAACTGATCGTGGACTTCAGGAAGACCAGGAAACACTTGACCCCTGTTTCAATCCAGGGGGTCAGTGTTGACATTGTGGAGGACTATAAATACCTTGGAGTACACATTGACAATAAACTGGACTGGGCTAAAAACACCACAGCACTTTACAGGAAGGGCCAGAGTCGTCTCTATTTTTTGAGGCGACTGAGGTCCTTCAACATCTGCCAGAAAATGCTGAGGATTTTCTATGAGTCTGTTGTGGCCAGTGCGATCCTCTATGCTGTTGCATGCTGGGGGAGCAGGCTGAGGGTCGCAGGTGCCAACAGACTTAATAAACTGATCCGTAAGGCCAGCAATGTTGTGGGGATGGAGCTGGACTCCCTCAAGGTGGTGTCGGAAAGGCGGATGCTGTCCAAGATAAAGACAATGTTGGATAACACCTCCCACCCACTCCATGACATGCTGGTCAGTCACAGGAGCTCGTTCAGTGAGAGACTGAGATTACCGAAAAGCACCACTGAACGACACAGGAAATCTTTCCTGCCTGTGGCCATCTCCCTGTACAACGCATCCACTTAACACACTGTTTGCTGCTACAACTACACATGTTTCTTTTCCAACTATTTATTTATAAGTGACTTATGTATGTATGTATGTATGTATATATATGTATATATTGTACTATTCTTAGTTAGTGTATTGTCTGTCTTGTCTTAATGTTGGTTTATAATGGAGCACTGTAACGAAAAATAATTTCCCCCAGGGATCAATAAAGTATTCTGATTCTGATTCTGATTTCTTGCACTTATTTAATTTTGAACATTACTTTTTCCATGTGTGGAGCTAACGATGTGTGCTAGCAAAAAAGGGGTTGGGTGGAGACCCAAAAATGCAACCAACTCTACATTCCACTGTTCATCACCAGATGGTGCAAAAGCGCAAGATCCAGACATAAAGCATCAAATCCAAAAGTCCTTTACAGAGGGTTTTTATCATTATTATTATTTATTATTTAACTAACTTTTTAAATGTTTCACACATTAAACATTAATGCATGAATGGATGTGTATTTTAAAATGAAATACTTACAGAAGACATTGTTAATTATTAACAGCTTAATTATTGTGCTTTGTATATGCTACATGTATATATAGTACATGCAGTATGACAGGAACACAGAGGTTTAGTGCCAGACTTCACATAAAAAATATCAACTATGTTAGGATCCATGATTATCATGTGTGGTGTTAGTTTACATTAGTGGCTCCTCTCATGAAGGTGTGTGGATCTCTCACCTCTCTCCAAATTGTGGTTGTGTGTTTGATGCTGAAACAGATGAAGAATGCTGATTGGCTGAAGTAGGGTACAATATATATTTTTGGTTTTTGGTTTGGGCAGTGCTCACCGCTACATTAAATAAACTGCTGCTCGTGTGTGTTTGTAGGTTCTCAGTCATCCAGCTCATGGTTGTCTAAGGAGCCTGGAAACACTTCAGCCACCTGGAAATACCCAGCCTGCAGAGTACATCATATGATTTATTGATTTATTTTGTGTTCATGTCACATGGATGGATGTGAAATTAATTTATGATTGTTTTGTTTTTTGTCTGTTTCTAGAGGAGACGTCGTTCAGGTTGCAGGACTTGGTGGTTATAGAGTAAATGCCACCGGCCACACACGTAAGACCATATTTTGTTTGATTATTTCACAGTTAATGCTAGAATCTGATTTCGGTTTCTGTGACTGTTTTATACTTACATTTATGTTTTTGTTTAATACTGAATGAAGAACAAGTTTTTTATTTTTGTAAATTTTGGAGTAGATATACTGTGCGCCAAGTTCCTTGTTTAAAAATCATTTGGAAACATAAAAAAAGACGAAACATCATTCTACTCAAAATTTTAGCTTTTGAAAGATTATGAATAACTTTTGTTCTTTTCCTTTTTCTCTAGTCCCTGATGAACCACCTAATCTTCAGTGTGCAGACGTGTGTTGCTGACTGTGAGCCTACCAGATACTCTCAGTGTACTGCATATGTGCCATATAACAACAGGCTGTGTCTGGAAGAACATCAAGTAGATGCACGTGGGGTTGGTTGACTGCTAATATTACTGTATATCATCTGTGTTTGTTTTAGATATTTTGGGGAGCACAAACTACATTTCTCTTCTCTCAGGGTGATTCTGGTGGTGGAGTGATTTACAACAACATGATTTATGGTGTAATCAGTTCTGGTTTTGAACGTGTCTGTACTGGACCAGCTGTTACTGTGAATGTTTGTTCTAACATGAACTGGATAAATCAGAAAATTGCTCAAAATAATGGAAAATAACTGAATGAAAATAACATCCAGAATAAACAATCATCTCTACATGAAACTTGTGTGCTGTGTGTTGTTTCTACTCTAGAATATCTTCATGTTAACTGCAAATTGTGAACCTTTTTCTTTGGTCTAAAATATTGTGTCAGATTTGCAGCTTATGTGTGTTTGAATGTGGTGTCAGGTGTGTAGCAGCTCATCCTGTTGTTCAGAAACTCTCAGACTCACACTGTGAAGATGCAGAAAGGCTTTCTGATCAGACATGCCACCAATCAGCTGCAGGGCCTGAACATGATAGACTTCATAAATCTGAGTTGATTGTTGGGGGTGGAAATGTTTACGTGGAGGCTGTTGGCTCATTGGTGTCAGATCAAATTTTTTTCAATCACTGCACTGAGGGCATTAAAATAAATACAGTAACCATCAAAATAAGTTTTGTTGATAAAATACATTTCTTGAAACCGTCCATTGTTTTGTCCGAACTCTAAACACTGAATTCAATGCAGTGCTTTCAAATTACTTTTGAAGTAGTACAGAGAAATTACTCTTCTCCTCGTCTTTTAAATTGCATCAATATTTTCCAACTGAGCAGTAAAAGGACACGGAACTCAAACATGAAGCATCAACGTGATGTTTAGATGTCGATTAATATTACAATAAGAGACTAAAGTAACTCGCTTTGAACACTTCAGTTTTCTCTCTTGATGCTTCTGTTTGTTTCCTCCTCCACTTGTATTTTTCTGCACTTCAGTGAATGTGCATAGCGCCCTCTGTTGTATGTTTGGGAGAACTGCACTGCATTGTCATCAAATGAAACTGTGCAGAGGTGGAAAATGAGCAAAGGAAGCACATCAACTGAAGAAGCTTCTTGGATCAGAAGTTAAACATCATCCAGAACCTTAAAGAAGTAAAGTCGCTTTCTTTCCAGGCTCCTTAGACAACCATGACCTGGATGACTGAGAACCTACAAACACACGAGCAGCAGTTTATTTAATGTGGACCTGAGCAGTGCCCAAACCAACAACCAAACAATTTTTATTGAACCCTACTTCAGCCAATCAGCAGTCTTTATCTGTTTCAGCATCAAACACAAACCACACCTTGAAGAGAGGTGACAAATCCACAAACACCTTCAAATGTAAACACACATCACACATGATGAACATGGATCCTAACATAGTTGATACTTTTTTTTGTAAAGCCTGATACTAAATGTATGCAGGCCACCTGAACTGCTTTGTCTCGAGTGCCGCCCACTGGGTTGGTCACTAGAACTGTGTGTTGCCATCACTGGAGCTGGTCTTTTAGATTATTTAGACTGGGACTGTTTTTTGTTGATTAGGCGGCATGGTGTCCTGATGGCTGCCTCTGTTGTTTTTTTTCCCAGGAGGAGGAGAGTGGAGCACAGGTGGACAGCAGCCATGGGAGCAGAGAGCACAGAGTTTTGGGTGAAGACATGACACAGGAGTCGAGGGAGCTCAAGGGATTATTGTGTTGTCTTATTTACTCCACTGTAAATAAAGAGCACTGTCCATCGCACGAGTCCTGCATTTGGGTCCTCCTTCCCCACTTCACAAACACTGAAACTAATTATACAGGTAATAATAAAGGAACCAAAAGTTCACATCTATAGCTTTAAATTTGGACAAATCTGTCAACACAACCATCAATAATAGAATAAAATACAAACAAACACTGAAACTAATGAAAAATTACACATGATATATGAACTGTGGAAACTAACTGAACAATAAAACTCAGAATAAACAAATTCAAACATTAAATGAAAGGTATAAACTGATTTGCATCTTACTGATTTGCAGGCTCACTTTGCTCCAGGACTTGACGACTGGCCCAACCGTACAGTCTTTGGCTCTTAATACTGAATGTTGAAAACTGATACTCATGGACACCTTATTTCAGCCTCTTTACTTTGGATAAGAGACCCAAAGCATTACATCAACATGATGTTGTCTAGTGGACCAGCACGTCCATTACATGTTTTGCCGTTATTGCTGTTTGTTACGAGTTCAAATATTGAGGGTGAGCACAAAACAATAATGGTCCAGAAGAGCTTCGGTCAGACAATGATTTTAATGAACACGCGCGTGGAGAGATGAACACTGCCCACAGACAGCATCGATCTCCGCCCAATGATACACAAGCAGTTGTTTTATACCATCAGGGTTTACGTTTATGACGCCCCCTCATGCGTCAAGCAGATACAACACATGCATAAGTTTCAAAACCACAAATGTTCTGTTGACGACTTTGGACACATTTAAAAGGACATCTTCTCCATCTCGAGGCCAGGTGCTTCCTATTAATCTTCTAACTCTCGCTTATCTCCTGGAACAAACTGTCCCTTTATGGAACGCCAGGACTGCCATAATGAATTAATTAAATACACCATTAAATAATTAATTAAATGTGGCAATAATTAATTAAAATTGGAATTAATTAATTAAATAAATAGTTATGACACATGTAATTAATTAATTATTGACACATTTAATTAATTATTTATGTATTTCACATTTTAATTAATTATTGACACATTTAATTAATTAATTATTGACACATTTAATTAATTATTTATGTATTTCACATTTTAATTAATTATTGACACATTTAATTAATTATTGACACATTTAATTAATTATTTAATGATATATTTATTTATTTCATTTTGGCATTCCTGACGCCTGGCTCTCATCATGAAATAATTTTATCTGTCAGCCTCACCCATCAAACTCAGGGGGCGGGGTTAACGCTGATCGAGTCAAAACCATTGCTTTGGCCTGGTGGCCATTGTTTCTAGCACACAACAACCTGCATGTGGAAGCTAACAGAACTGAGCTTTGAAAAACCCTGTTTGTGTGTTACCAAATACCGTTTTAATATTTTTTTTAGCCGAGAATGTAGTGGTTTAATCTTCATGTGTCTGGTCGGTTTGTCAAGATACAGCCTCTTTGCAAAAGTGTTTCGATGATTTCGGAGATGTCTGCCCAGTCTCACGGCAAAGCGTGGGATAGACCCGCTCGCCTCGCAAGCAATCCCACCGACAAAGCGCAGGCCCCGGTACACAGCTGTAGTAACCCCCGCTGACTTCTTTTACTGAGGTTATATTTATCGATGTTTTATTTCCTGATGTTCTTATGTGTCCTACGTGTTTCAGTCGCCAATTCTGAATTATAACTAACATTAAAAACATGTTTAAGGAGGAGAGAGAGCAAATAAATCTGTTTAACATCTGATCTTTGGGTTTTTGTTCAGTAATCAGCGTGACCTGTGTATAAACGCATAAAAGAGATAACGTTGGTGTTTCCGTCATGTAGTAACTGCTGGCTTTAACTGTACAAAGGTTGTTCGACACTATGAAACACATACAGACTTCATGATGTTCGGCTAATATTTTTATTGTGAATATTAATCATGCTGACCTCGCTCTGTACACCACGCAGCGAGGTCAGCATATCCACGATATCCTCAGCTCCATGAGTTAACACAAAGTTTCCCAGCTGACTATCTAACTGCCAACTATTCCAGAGACGTGAAAATATACAGCATAAAGAAAAGTGTAAGAGACTCAGCAGCAGATTAGAATAACAGTTATAGATTTAATAAATCACCAAATGAATCCAAGAAACGAGCAAACCTGTTCCGACAATTTGAATTTGTATTCCCTCAGCTGCAGACTCGCTGCTGTTTAAATGTTTGAAAAGGAAGATTAGATATAAAAAAACGTCAAACATAGACTCAGTCTGCCTTCACATTTGATATGAGGCCAGCACGTATAGTGGCCTCAGCAGGCTATTACTGAAATACACGTGCTATATCATAAACTATGATATAAACAGGGAGGTCCTATTAACATGTTTAGTTTTAAAGGACACCTTCCTGCCTTTAGTCTCATTCATGAGCAGTATTAGTTTTCTTCTAACATCCAGAAGTCTGCACAATGTGTTTCATAGTTTGTAACAAGCCTTTGACAGGTAAACATAACATGACCGAAAAAGAAAAAAAAAAAAAAGAGAGAGAGTGTTGACATAAGAAGAGAAAATTCTCTCAATTATGGAGACAGGCAAATGGTTCATTTATGTTTGATGTGTGTTTATTCCTCCCTAAATATCGTCGGTGAAGTTCGCCATGCACGTCAGATTTTCCTGCGCATTTTTATACCTCTGCCAACAGAGAGAGAGAAAAAAAAAAATCACATTCTAACAGACAGCTGGTGCTTAGAATACAGTTGAATAACTATTAAAAAACAGATGATATAATATTTCTGTCCAGGTTGCAGACTTCATGATGAACATGCTGTTGCAAACTCTGCTTCTCTCGGTGGAAATGCGCCTTCTCTTTCCTCTTTGTATAAAAACACTTTAAAAGTCAGTTTCATCTCAAAATTCACTGTTAAATCCAAAACACACCAGATAAAGAAAAGCGAATAGTTCAGTCTAACACATGTGCCAGTGAACCATTAAACGTCTGTGAAACTATGCAGTTATGAAACGTAACTTTAACCTCAGCCAAACCGATTTGCTCAGTTGTAAATAAAACAGCGAAGTAAACGTGACCCGACAGACAGAACCTGAGTGAATGAAGTCCAGCGTTTAACCACTGAGAGCTAAAACTCAGCTGAGGTTTGAAAGCTGTGTGCCGGTGATTGGACATCAGCCGCTGATAAAGCTGTTCGCCTATAAAGTGCTGTGGCATGAATAAGGCACGGCGGGACCACGGAGCGACGTTCAGAGCCAACTTTATTTGATTCACGTCACACCACACCACCACCAACCCCTGAGTCCCCGTGTTTTAACACGGCGGGCGTGATTGCGGATGCCGTGCAGGTGCGTCCGCACGGCCCCGCAGACCACGCCCCACCACAAGTGCTCTGTAAGGAAACGAGCTCCAGCAGCTCTGCGCTCGGGGAAAACACTATATTTACTTATCTTGTGCAGAAAAATGCGCTGACATTGCGTTATATCGAGCACCGGCTGCCCAGTTAAACTGTGACTATCACCAGGTAACTAGGCGTGTTTCTTGAATTAGCAGCAGGTGTTAAACAGCTGACAGATGAGGAGGAGGATGCATGCAGGTAAACTGAGGGTCTGTTGAGCTGATCGCTGGTTTCGTGAGAAAAATGTCAGCTCGTTCTTTATGTTACAGAAGCACAGAGACACAAGACCAGGCGGAAAGAGACGATCGTTCGGTGAAAATGAGAATCTGCGAATGCAACATGTGGAACACGGAGAGTGGAATATGTAAACAAACCGGTTAACGTAACCCCCTCGGTGCACTCTGCATGCTAACTGTTAGCAGAGCTAGTGAAATCTCTGAAAACATCTGAGCACTTTTGCAAACATGTTCTATGTTGACAACCTGACCAGACATATGTCGCGACATTCGCGGCTAAAACACTGTTAAAAGTGTAGCTGGTGACAGAAAAACGGGGTATTTTAAAACTACACCACCACCATTGCTGCTTGTGATTTGATCTGCATTCTGGGATAACTGGCTGCCCCAAGTCTACACAAGCAATCGATTTTCTAGGATCGACCTGTTTTGACTTACTTTGCACGGCAACCAATCAAATGTTAGAGAAGCTGCATGGGCAGCGTTAACCCCGCCCCCTGAGTTTGATGGGTGAGGCTGACAGATAAAATTATTTCATGACGAGAGCCAGGCGTCAGGACTGCCAAAATGAAATAAATAAATATATCATTAAATAATTAATTAAATGTGTCAATAATTAATGAAATGTGTCAATAATTAATTAAAATGTGAAATACATAAATAATTAATTAAATGTGTCAATAATTAATTAATTAAATGTGTCAATAATTAATTAAAATGTGAAATACATAAATAATTAATTAAATGTGTCAATAATTAATTAATTACATGTGTCATAACTATTTATTTAATTAATTAATTCCAATTTTAATTAATTATTGCCACATTTAATTAATTATTTAATGGTGTATTTAATTAATTCATTATGGCAGTCCTGGCGTTCCATAGTTTGTGTGTGTTTAACAACTCCACAACATTAATAGATGATTCCTTTGCTCTAAACTGAAGATTAGTTTATTTTGGGTTTTGCACATTTTGTTTCTGAATAATTGTTTGATTTGTAAATTCTTATTTCTGTGTTATGTAGAGAAATGACACTATACATATTTGAAATCACAGACTTTGACCATCTGCATCCACTGAGGAAACACAGCACTACAAACACAAAAGTAGATTTGGTGGAAATTTCAAACAGGACTGCCTCATAGTGTGTATGGTTGCCGCCCGGCACACAATGCACCTGACCCCTATGGCGCCTCCTGTGGGTGGTGAGCCTGCGGGAGGATGGGCCCATGTCTCCTATTCGGGCTGTCCCCGGCCGGGCCCCATGGACTAAGGCCCGGCCACCACCTTTGTTTCCTGATTATTTTTATAGCCTCTACAGAGACACATTTCTCACAATCTTCTGTTCCTGTGTATTACAGTGCATGGTGTGTGCATGTTATTGCAGGTGATTGTTTCTTATTTTGAATTGTGTATTAAAGCAAGCATGGGGTTGATCTTCCTCAATAAAGTTGAGGGTGAAAACATGTATGTATGATGTTTGTAGGGCTCTACTGTAGTTGCCTGGTAATTTCGCTTCTTTTTGTTCTTTTAAATATTGTCCTTACAATGTTCAGTCATGGGATACTCTTTTAAACATGGAGCTAGAAATGGTTACAGGACTACATCAACAGTTTGCAGTGATAATAATATGATTTGCATGTTTCACTCAACATGTTTCCTACCTTCCAGTCGATGCTGTTCTGGTTGGTGTATGCTTCAACCAGTGAGCTGTAGAGAAATTATTTTGTTTAATTCCCCAAAATATTCCAATAGGAATTAAATGCATTTTCAATTTCTTGATGCATGCTCAATCATCCAGGTAAGTAAATCCCCAAAGTTCGATTCTGTTCATCTGGGCCTAGCGTTGTCAGAGGGAGAAACGTTTCGTCACTCATCCAACTTCTTCAGTCTCAGCTGACTGCAGGTTTCCCCAATTTTATAAACAGTACATTTGTATAATGACTGAAACTAGCACCACTAAAGGAACAATTGGCTGGGAGGTCAGTTCCTTGAATATGCAAATTTTCATGACCATTGATCAATGACCACTGATCAAAACTCATTGTACCGTAAACCTACACATATGGATGAGTATTTAAGGTTTGACTCTCATCATCCACTGGAGCATAAACTGGGTGTCATCAGGACGCTACAACAGAGAGCGAACGCCATTCCCACAGACACAGTGGCCAGGGAAGCAGAAGAATATCACATCAAGAAGGCCCGGAGTAAATGTGGTTATCCCAGCTGGACATTTGTCAAAGCTGGGAAGGCGCCTATAGAAAGCTCCAGCCGTTCCAGGAGAGAAGGACAACCATGGATTGTTGATCAACCACTGACAATTTGCATATTAATGATCAAGGAACTCCCCTATTTTTCAGACCATAATGTGCATCGGATTATAAGGCGCATTAAGTGAGTGAAACAAAAGAGTCAGATAAGTCAAAGTTTACTCAACTCATTCTTCCTGCTTCCTCCACTTCCGTACCGTTGATTCATTACTGTTGAATTGTCTGGCAGCTGCTCTATTCCCATGTTTTTGCAGTATATTAATGACTAACCTCGTATTGTGGATGGATTGTCTCAGTTGTTCTTCTGACGGAAGTTTGGTGCGTTTACAGCATCCTGCCATGCGATTGCATTTGTCTCTAACCATTGGGAACCCTGGCGTTAACTTTTATAAAGTGGAAATAAGTTAGCGTTCATGCTCCAGCTTATGTTATGCTAACATAGCTGTGTCACTAGTGATCACGTAGCACATCATTATATACCAGCTCGTCCAACTTCAGTAGCCCTACAAAAGTCACTGCTGTTTCGTTTTCTGTCTTCGTTTATGTTGGAAGTGATAGCAGAGCTGTACGTTTTAATTTTTTCAGAAATCTCTCAGTCAGAACATGGCATATCATGTGTAGGTGGAAACTAGCGAGCTAACTTCCTGTTAACTTCTAACTCCGTTAAATTTAATAAATTCTGTTTTCATGGATGCCTGGATGTTAAACTTAATAGTTACACCTGGTAAAGCAGCAACGCTGATCATTTTATTAAAGATGAAAGAATTTGGACAGTTTTTAACTCTCAGTGATGTAGCAGTGTTTGTTTGACTTTGGGACCTGAAGCTGATGGACTTTGACCCTTATTACTCCGCAAGGCTACTGACTATATTAGCCGTAATGCTTCGACAATCCATCGAACGGTGCCGCTTCGAAGCTTACCAAAGTTATTCTAAAACTTTTTTTGACAGATTTTTGAGAGCCGTGTAACACATAAAATTGGTAAGCACAACCACAATTCATATGTAAGGCACACCGGATGTAAGGAACAAGGAACAAGGAAAATTAAAGAATTTTACGTGTGCATTATAGTGCGGTAAATACTGTCTGTAAGTCATAAATAGTTACAATTGTTGACTTTCTGGCCCTGTCACATCCCAGTAAGACATGATGATCTGAAAAAATGAATTGCATTATTTATTTTGTATTTTTATTACATTTATTGCATATAATACACACAGTTAAACATTTGAACACACTAATCCATTTAATTAATGAATTAATTAGAGGTCTTATGTGAATTACAGTCCTTTAGAGGTTTCACATACATTTTTACATTACTGAAACTAGACTCACAAATTAGTAGGAATACAAACCAGCTGATGTAATGGGTTTGGATTTATAAGTCTATATTTATCATTTTAATCTGTTGAAACCAAAACAAAAAAGATTTTTTAATTTTTTTTAAATTAAGCAATATTAGGGTATAGTAAACCAAATTCATATGAATAAAAAAAGGGTGACTAAACTCTAACAAATATAAAAGAACAAGTGGAATATTGTTATGTCTTAGTAGTAGAAAAATAAATGCATAAACTGACAAGTATCACATTAATCTTTACAGTTCATTAGAGCAACAGAACTATTATGAAGATAACATACAAAATATATTTCTTATTTTGCAGATGGTTTGTAACGATTACACCGATCTCCAGCCAGATGAGGGTCACATGCCAGAGTGTACCGGACCTCAAAACCACCTCTTTTAGCTGGACAGGTAAATGTGTGTGTCCCCTGCTGAAGATACTTGAAACATGATCCCAGACGGTCATCATGCCATACATCCTTGTCCCAAACTTCAACCTTCAAACCCAAGTGTGTGTCCACCTTCATGAGAAAATTAATCAAACAAGATTTAATATAGTTTTATCCTACCAATGTTAATTTTAGCACTAGTGAAAAATAAACACAAACGAGAACAATGAAATAGGACAAATCCATAAACCATTTGTACATGCTTAATAAGAGCAGCATTTAAAACTGGGCCATAGGAGTCATTAACTGTGTGAAAGACACAGCGGTGGATTCGAGGGAGATTGATTATTGGAATCAATTTAAAGAATGGCTCTTTGAATATGAATATGCATATATGTTTATGTATATGTTTGCTAAACCACTACCTAGCTAACATTACTTCTTCCAAGTCAACTAACATACATGGTATTTGTCATTACAACGGTTCTAAAGCTCAACTTAAAAACAGAAGTTTAGTAGTTTAGTAGTAGAGTCTGATTATTTGGATTGATGATGAGGTAATGCTTTTGCATTTTTTTTTAGGTATTAGCTAAACTATGGCTTTGTGTGATATATTGTGTCGAAAAAACAAACAAGAACAAGAAAAAAACCCGTAGTAAACTGTTGATAGGCTTCAGGTTTGAAAAGTAAATCAACTCTGCTGACTGTGAGGCCAAACAATTTATCATGATCTATAATGAGGGTTTACTGACCTTGCCTAAATCATAATTCGCGTTCCACCAGGGATTGTTTGACCGAATCCAACGAGTCTTCCGATAGAAGGAACCAAACCACATTTTAGCATAGCTGTGATCAGAAGAAAAGAAAGAAGAGCAGCAGAAGAATTATTAAGTCTGCTTGATATACCACACCAGCCAGATCTTAATAGACAAGAGTCTATTCACCCCTCAGTTTTTCCAACTGGATCTCCTTTCAAATTCCAGGCTCGCACAATGGTAACCCTTAGCGTCCCCCTCCAGGCTTGCAGAGGACAGCAGTTGGAAGCCAGATTAGGAATGTGCCACCCACAGTTTGGCTCATTGGGTGACTTTCTCACAGCGTTATCTTCCAAGTACTCCTCTATGGCAGCTTTCATCCCTGCCTTTTGTGTGCCATTTGTCATCAGGCTATAGATTGGCCGAAGGGAGTAGGAAACAACATCTGGGTGATCTTTCAGGGTGCTCAGCCAAGTTAGAAAGCCGAGGGAGTCATTCTGGGTGAGTGCAAACTCTCCCAACCAACCATTGCCTCCTACCACCTCTGTGTAGTGTTGGTGGAGTCCAGTGCTGTACATAAACGAGAGACCCTGGTTTTGTAGGACCTTGTTGCAAGACTGTCTGTTACTGGATAATTTCAATTTTCCCAAGCCGACAGAGAAACCCAGTGATAAACAGGAGTGGACCTGCAGGACAGGAAGGGAAACAAAATGTCAGTGTCTATCAAGGGCATTTTCTCTGCATTTCTAGCTGTACTATAAATATATACAGTGGTGTGAAAAATTGTTTGTCCCTTCCTGATTTCCTTTTTTTTGTTTTTTGCATGTTTGTCACACTTAAATATTTCAGATCATGACAGAAATTTAAATATTAGATAGAGATAACAAAATAAACACAAAATACACTTTCTAAATGAAGGTTTTTATTATTAAGGGGAAAGAACTTGCATGAACCTGTATGAGAAAGTGATTTTCCCCTAAACCTAATGACTGGTTGGGCCATCCCTAGCAGCAAAAACTGCAATCAAGGGTTTGCGATAACTGCCAATGATTCTTTTACAGCGCTGTGGATTAATTTTGGCCCACTCAGAATTGTTGTATTTCAGCCACAAACTCAGCCATTCAGGGTTTTTGAAATTTTTTTAAATTCATCCCACATCATTTCAATCAGATTCAGGTCAGGACTTTGACTGGGCCACTCCAGTCTTCAGTTTGTTTTTGTTTTAAGCCATTCAGAGGTGGACTTGCTGGAGTATTTTGGATCATTGTCCTGCTGCAGAAGTCCGCTTCAGATTGAAGTCACAAACAGATGACCGGACTGTCTCCTTCAGCATGTTTTGGTAGACGGCAGAATTCATGGTTCCAAATACCACAGCAAGTCTTCCAGGGCCTAAGGCAGCAACATAGTCCCATACTATCACAAAACCACCACAATGTTTTACTGCTGGTGTGATGTTCTTTTCATGAAATGCTGTGTTAGTTTTATATCAGATGTAACAGGACTCAAGCCTTCCAAAAAGTTCAGCTTTTGCCTCATTAGTCACAGAGTATTGGGGATCATGAAGATGTTTTTTGGCAAATGTGAGACGAGCCTTTATGTTCTGTTTGTTCAGATGTGGTTTTCTCCTTGAACTTTCCCATGGATGCCATTTTTGCCCAGTCTCTTTCTTATTGTTGAATCATGAACACTGACCTTAACTGAGACATACGAAGCCTACAGTTAATGTTGTTCTGGGGTCTTTTGTGACCTCCTGGATGAATTGTCAATGTGGTCTTGGAGTATTTTTGGTCGGCCGGTCACTCCTGGGAAGCCTCACCACTGTTCCAGGTTTTCAGTTGATGTATGATTGCTCTTATTGTGGTTCACTGAAGTCCCAAAGCCTTAGAAATAGCTTTGTAACTCTTTCTTGACTGATAGATGGCAGTGACTTTTGTGTTTCTCAAGTACTTATTTAGATTGTGGCATGATGTCTGGCTTGTTGAGATGCTTTTACCTTGCTTCACTTTGTCAGACAGGTTCTATTTACGTGATTTCTTGATTCAACAGGTCTGCCAGTAATCATGCCTGAGTGTGTTTAGTTAACCTGAACTCAGCTTTTCAAATAGTGTGGTTTATCACAGTAACGCATGATTTAACAAGAGGAGACAATCACAATTTTCACACAGGACTAGATAGGTTTGGATAACTTTGCTCCCTTAATCAATAAGATCATCATTTAAAAACTGCATTTTGTATTTACACACACACACACACACACACACACACACACACACACACACACACACACACAAAAAAAAACACAAACACAGTTTGTGAAGATTTTGCGGGGCTGTCTGATCACGTCAGTTTCATAAACATGTCAAAGCTGTTGTATTAAAACCAACTTAAATCATGCATATGCTCTTCTCTTAACAAAGCACACAAGCAGTCTTGTGGAGAGAGAAGATGATGACATTATAAATGAAGATGATAGAGTGTATGAAGGACTGTCAAACCAATTTTGAAAGATGAGAGAAAATAGGTGTTTACATCCAGACTCAGATTTAAAAAAAAATCCAGTTCATCAAGATGTGTGCCACATGTATGTCAATTTTAACTCTAAAGACTGTTCTACTTACTTCTCTGTTTTCTATTGTCTTGTGTAAAGTCAACCATTTGAGCATTAATCTAAATTTTGGCAGCATTATGTAATGTTATGTCTCAAAAATTGGGTTAATTAGCCCTGCGTTAGGCTGACAACCTATGACCCTATGATAGCTGTGACTCTTATAAGGATAAGTGGAAGAGAACGGAAGGATGGATGGACAGAAAATTATGGTGACGAAATATGTAGGCTACAAATTATGTCACTAAGATATTAATCATAGCTTTATTGATCGAATACTTAATTACAGGATCAGTAAGAGTCTGGACTAAAGAAAAACTGAAGTTTCTAATAACTAAGATAATATTGGACTATAGAAGTTTATGTAAAACAAAGCAAAAACAACAACAAAAAATCATTGGCATTATTGTTCAGTATGGCACAACTTTAACAGAGTTAACTTTGGCCTTTCATGACAGAGGTACTGCCCTGTATGTATAGAAATATGTAGTCTGGTAACTGCAGGCACATGAGCCAACATACTATACAGAGCACGTGTCTCGCTATGCAAAACCCACACACACGGTTTTAGATGCAAAATTCAACTTTAAGTCTAATTTACTAAGCCCAAAATTAACCCAGGCAGTCTAGAGGCACTACAGCGGGCCAACGAACTCAGCTCGGAGTCTAACCGGCGAAAGAACTTAGCCCCACTGTCAGGCAGACTGTCAACTGTAACAGTTGACAATCTCAGCTCAGAATCGAGCCAGCAAAAGAACTTGGGCCCACTCCCATACAGGCTGTCACCTGTGGTGAATTTAACTACTCAATTTCAATCGAGATGCAACCTCTCGCACTTTCACATACACACGCACAGCCTAGAGGCGCTGCCCCCTTCGCACAGAATCTAGCCGGCGGAGAAAATTGGGCGGCCCCCTTTCATGTAAGCCTTTCAACTGTGGCAGGGATCCCACACCCTGTCTGGTTCTTTAGGATGTCCTCAGTTCCCAGGTTACCACCCCAGTCCTCCCTTCCCATGGGTCTCGCCCTCGCGTCCGCGAGCGAGTGGGGCAGCCAAGCCCAGAACAATTAGTCTTACTCTTACATTTTCAGTCGCTATTTTTGAGATAAAATTATTTGAAGTGCCTCAGTAATGCTATGCTTTTAATAAGTGTTATAAAGTACCTCATTTGAGGACAGTCCATTCAGTGAGGACAGACAGGTTCGTGCAGCTGTGACTCGCCTCAGTCGACCACCAAGGTGAATCTGCAATGTGGTGCAAAGTCGGTGTTATAAATCATTTTTTTGAAGAAATATAATAATAATAAGGAATAATAAGAAAATTCACAGCATGTGCTTTAACCTGGCGGATGTAGTGTGTGCCGTAGGTGTGTATAAGCTCACTGTACTGAGCTCTGGTGGAGCTGTTGTAGAAATGTGGTAGCTTGGTTAAATCCTTACTGAACTCAGAGCTGAGAGACGGACTGTTTGATACTCGGTAACTGGACACAAAGAGACAGATTAGTAAATGATCTCAACAGAAGCTTTTCAAACAAAGATTGATTGATTGATTGATTGAATCTTTATTTTGAACATGTTGAAAAAGTATTAAAAAAATAGAATTAAAAGAGACAAATGAACAAAGCAAACAAAAGGAAAACGAGCAACCACAACTCCAAATAACGTCCATGTTCAAAAAGGAGCAGGAAGAAGCATAAGCTTATTTAATCCCACCCCTTTTCCACTATCTAGTATCAATAGACTACAGAAATACCTCCTTGCAATTACATTATATGTTATGTGTAATTTTTTTTTAAAAATATATACACATATATGTTTCTATCTATCCATACATACGTATATACACACATATACACATTTTCAATAACCCCATTAACACCTCAAGGATACACAGCCTACAATTATATATATATATATATATATATATATATATATATATATATATATATATATATATATATATATATATATATATATATATATATATATATATATATATATATATATATATATATATATATATATATATATATATATATATATATATATATATATATATATATACACATATATACACACACACACATGAAAATATTCGACAAGAACACCCTATCAAATCTCTACCTTTTCCCTGTACCCTGTAAAAACCATATCCTTAAACCGCTTTTTAAACTGCGCCATGCTTGGACATTGCTTCATATCTTTACTTAGTCTGTTCCACAGCTTCACTCCACACACAGAGATGCAAAAACTTTTTAATGTTGTACGGATACGAGGATGTTTTAAATTTAATTCCCCCCTCAAATTGTATCCCCGTTCCCTTTTAGAAAACATTTTTAGAATATTGTCAGGAAGCAGGTTATTTATTGCTTTATATATAATTTGTGCTGTGAGAAAATGAACCAGATCTGTGAATTTTAGAATTTTTGATTTTAAGAATAGTGGATTTGTATGATCTCTGTAACCAGCAACATAACCCAAATTTATATGACTATTCTGAGTTATTCACAGCCTACCTGTAATGGTTGCAGGTGACCCTGTGTGTGCTGAAGATGTGGCGGTCCTCTGCGGCCCTTTTTGATGCAAAGTTATACACAGCAGATTGCTTTCCTCCCACAAATATCCCTAAATCTAGGCCAGTCTGTTATGAAAGATAAGAAAAAGAATAAATAAATTAGTGTGTTCAACTGATTGATTTTTTTTTTTGCCAGCCAATAATGAGACATTATTTGATCTATCTGTCCCAAATTACAGATCTCGATTTATGTTCAAACATGGCCTCAGTTTCAAAGTGCAAAACACATGTTGGTGGTGGGACCATTATTCAAAAATCTGAAAAAGTATTTAAAATATGAGGTTAAAACTTCCTAATAAGACTTAAGACCATATACTTTAAAAAAAAAAAAATCTATCTATATTGACATGTTTATCATTATTGTAACATTGACATTATTTGATAATACCAAAATATGTTAATTTTATGTAAATAACTGTTGTGAAATGTGCCCTACCTTCCAGTCAGTACTGTCCTGGGAGGTGTAGGTGTCAACCAGAGAGCTGTGAATACAATTCACAGTAAAGAATCACAGATAAATTTCAGTTTGATTTCAAAAATGATTTCCATTATTTTAAACAGTTAGTATTTACAGATGAGGACCTGTTTTTGTAATTAGATTAGCTCTGAATAATATGATGAAGAGAATAAAGATAATTTATACATCAGAAAAGGTGTCTAGCAGTAAAAATCCTTGAATTTCATCACTGCCAGAGACTGAACTAATCAGATATAGATTTTTAGATAGCGACTCAACTGTCACACAACATTTAACCTTCTCTCAGTAAGACACTAACTGTGAAGCAATCATAATAATATAACATAATAATAAGGCTATACCTAACAGAGGTGTGGATGCTGCTGTAAATATCGGCACTGCATCGGCTGAATGCACGCCAGTCCACTGCAGAGACTGGCAGCTGAAAATGAAGACAGATCATGAACATGTACACATAAAGTGTGTGCTACTGTTCAAATGGCTCTTTGTTGTTGCATCTTTATTTACTTTCTGCAGCATGTTGCCTTGAAGCGGGTTGGAGCAGAGAGTACATGTTTCACTTGGTGTGAGGTAGGTATTCACATCAATCACGTAGGCTCCCTTTCGTCGCAGAGTGACCACATCAAATCCCTCCCCCACCAGGTTGTGACCTGGTATAAAAGGAGCAGCCTTACACTGGCTGTAGTTTCCAGTCTGACAGGAAAGAACAGCGGAGTTGCAGGACAGAAAGAGAAGGAGGCTCAGGTAGAGAGGAGGTGGGGTTAAATAAGACAGCATAGCTGCAGTGAAAAAGACTGATATTTTGGAGAGAGAGAGAGAGAGAGAGAGAGAGAGAGAGAGAGAGAGAGAGAGAGAGAGAGAGAGAGAGAGAGAGAGAGAGAGAGAGAGAGAGAGAGAGAGAGAGAGAGAGAGAGAGAGAGAGAGAGAGATAAGTGATCGTCATTAAAGTTCTCAGTAAAGTAAAGAACACCAAATTTTTGCAAACATGCAGCCTCACCTGACTGCAGGGTTCCCCAACCTTATAAACAGTACAGGACACAACAGTGTGTGTATTAGTGATTTGCATAATATTATAAGCTTGAGTAAACCTGCAGTCAGCTGAGGCTCGATGGGTGAGGAAATGTTTTTCCCACTTAAAATTCTGTGACTGGATGAACAGAATCAACTCTCTGTGATTCCTTACCTGTATTTAAAAACATTCATTAAGATAGTGTGCTTTAAAAAATAAAATAAAATCTGGATACCTCTTTCGCAGTTTTTCCATGGCAGAGATTTCTGAAATTTGTTTTAATCATCACTGATCAAAAATGTAATTTTCCTTTTTATTAAAATGCTGTGCTTGTAATATGGTTTCAATATCATATACTGTAGTATCTTGTGTGAGAAGCTGTAATCAATAAAGTATTGTTAGTTGACTCAAGTCAACATTTTTCATATTGACTTGACTCACATGTAAAATGATCTTGACTTAAAAGAAGATAAGAAAAAAAATCACTAAATTGAAATGCAAGCACACATACATAAACAAATAAAAGGAGAGGCTTTCTTTAAACACTGTATCTCTGTCTGTCTTATTAAAATAAAGTTAACAATAACTTTGTGTACCATTAAAAAATGTTTCTACCTTTTCCAAATACTGTTGAAGTTGCTGTTCCTCTGTCAGTGATGCAATTCAGACAAAAGCAGGACAATGAGCCATTGACTTGTTCAAAAACAGACAGAGAAGCACAGCTTATAAAGAATAAGATGGGTACACGTGCTACAAATCAACAAAGATAAGGATCGTTAAACAAACCAACAATGGCTTTTTGGACCCTGGATTAAGGAAGTGTCCTTGGAATAACTTCCTTGTCAATGCTGAGAAGCTGTTTGAGATTATGTGCCCTCTTAACAATAGATGTAACTGTATATGTGTAAGAGAAAGCGGGCTGTCAGCCCCCAAACCACAAAATTCCAACAACAGAGATGCCACACATGCACATTTGGTTCAAATATCAAAAATGATTTGGACCATGTATATTTTTATCTTCATTGCCAAATCTATTTATTAAAATGTTTTTTTAAATAACTAACACAATTAACAATATAATTAAATAATAAACAGACTGGCGACCTGTGCCCCAACTGTACCCATATGGCACCTTGGATACGCTCCATCCCTCAGCCCTGCAACCGTGATAAAGATAAGCAGAAGAGAATGGATGAATGGATGCCAAATTTAATAATAAATGTTTAGGTAACAGAGGCGTTATCAGTGTTGTACTGCTGGCTCTGTAGTCACTAGATATAAAGTCTGTCTTCATTCTGGGTAAATGTGTCACGTTTATTATTGCGGCTCTGATTGTTTTCCCTGTTTCACTCCTTTCTTCAGTTGTTTTTCTTACACCCACAGGTGCCCTTGGACTTTAATTGCTCCTAGTGTCACTCACGTGTTTGGCATTACCTGAAGCAGCTTTGTGTGTAAACATACCTGAAATCTTTTACTAGTTGTTTTCAGCAGTGAAATGAATACATTACCTATAAATCAACTTCCTTTTGCACATTTGTATTTTTCATTTGTAAACTTGTTATGTTATTCACTATAAAACATGTTCCATCACTACCTAGGCTTACAATTTCAATTAATATCCAGACCTTTAAGTAGTCGGGCTATTCATTTTCAAACTGTAAAAACATTGCACACAGACAAAGTCTCACAAAGAGACTCTCAAAAGAGACTTAGTGTTGTGTTTGAAGTAGTATACCTTGCCTGTAGAGGTAAACACAAAAATCATTAAGCATGCATGTTATTAAAGTATCTTCCCCCCTTTCAGCTGCTCAATGGATTCATACCATGGATAATCCTCTATTTTAAGGTACAGTATGGCCAAGATTTTTTTTAACAGTTTTTACAGAATTAAATTTCATCTCTGTAATATTCTGAATATTTATAATTGAGCTATTTGTATATAGTAGAGCTATTTCCCAATTTTGTGAACTTTGTAATATATTGTATTATTTAATTTAATTCAGTCTGTTACTGTTCTTATTGTCTTGGAGCAACTGTAACCACATAATTTCCTCAGAGTTTAATAAAGCATTCTGAATCTGCTGAATCTGCTGATGAGACAGCTTTGAGCTGATAGGAAGGTGACAATAACTCGCATAACCACTCATTAAAACCAGGATGCTGTCAGGGTTCCTGGGCCGTTGACCCGGTATTTTCAGTTTGTGTTCATTGTTCATTCTCTGCATGTTCTACTTCCTGTTTTATTGTGTTAGCCTTACTCTGTGCATTATGTTCTAGTTCTCTTCCCATTTATCATTAGTTCATTATGTTCAGCTGTTCACTCACCTGTCTCTAATCACTCATCATTCCGCCTGTGTATTTATGTTCCCCAGTTCCACCAGTCCAGTGCCGTGTCATTGATGTTGATGTTGCCATTATTGTCGTTCCCGTCTGTATTCAGTTATCCAGCCAGCCATTCAGTCAGTCAGTTAGTCTTGCCGTTCCTGCTTTGTTCATTCACCCGCTCCAATAAATCCTCGTCATTCTGCACCGTGAGTCCAGCGTTTGGGTCATCTCTTCCTCGCCTCCACACACCACAACCCCTGACAGGTACACAGAAGAGCATCTCTGAGCAAACAACATGCTGAACTTGCGGATGAGCACACCAGTCATGCACTACTGCAAGCTAACCCGCTATGCCAAATGAGTACTACTGAATACCTGAGTATCGTTGCCGCCCATGTCTATCTGTTTTTGATCCCAGTGTACCCATCTTATGAAGGCTGCCTCCACAATAATGTGTTGTCTCACAAAATTCAATTCATCTCAAGCTGGTTTCTTGCACATGATAATGATTTAGCTTTACTCAAATGGTCTCCACAGTCACCAGATCTCAATCCACTAGAGCCTGATGGGATGTGGTGGAACAGGAGATTCACATCATTGATGTGCTGCAACTTTGTGATGCTGTCATGTCAGTATGAACCAAAAACCTCTGAGGAACATTTCCAGCACCCTGTTTAACCAATAAGAGCCAAGACCCATTTTTACTGTCAGGAAAACTGGGAGAGTCAATTTTGAAACTTCAACAGAACCTTTCCTCAATGTGTACAGGGGCATGGGTTCTTATGGGCAAATCTATGCCATGAATGATTAAGGTAGTTCTGGGATCCAGGCTATTATTAGCAAAGTGTACCTAATAAAGTGAGTATAAACAATGGAAATGAGTGTCTTCGTTAAATCCAATCCAGCTGTGTGTGCTAAAAGTACATTTTAGCATGATAATCTAATCTGATACCTGCTAAATATTAACTTATTACTAATGCCTTTACTATGCTAACTCACTTTACCTTTCTTTACTTTGCATGATTTATTCCAGACATGTCTCACAAATCTATTCTGGGCTTCAGACCAGATTTTATAACAATATCACCACTAATTGGTTGGGTTATTGGAGCAGCTCATGGTCTCCTTTTCTTCATTTTGGATTAATTTAGACTTGTTATGTTTTTACTTGAACTGTGATTGTCAGTAAGTGACTTTAATTGAGAGCAGCTACAAAGCTTGCTACCATAGAGAGTATAAAAGCTTGACTATTGTGATGTCACATCCACAAATGTGCCTTTGTGACATTAATTAGTGCCCTCACTGACACACAAATCAAAACGACTACACAACAGAACAACTACACAAGACAACACAACACACTAAGTATACACTCCACACTAAACGTCACAAATCTCCCACATCTAAAAACTCTCTCTCTCTCTCTCTCACTCGCTTGCTCTGTCTGTCTGCCATTACCGTCACTCCCAAAACTTTTCCCTCTTCCTAAACAATCAAATCCCACGTGTTGACTTTTTTTTAAAAATTGGTCGACATGGTACATTTTTCCACCAACAGGAAAGCGGTGGCTTTTTCCCTTTCTTTACTGTTTTCACGCTGTCCTTAGAAAATGCTTAAAACACACACACACAAAAACGTGACGACAGTGTTTAGAAAGAAGTATGACTTATATCTATTATCATAACTCTGGATTTACTGGCCTGTAATTAAAATTTAAAAACATTGAAGTCTGAACTTTCAATGTGGGCTGAAATAGAGACTCAGTGTGGTTGCAGCTTGTTGCTATGTCAGCTTACATCAGTCATGTGATTTGGAGGTGGAGCGTGTCCGTGGACCACGGAGGGTTAACATCCAACCACCTGTGTAAAATCCGAAATTCCCATGGTGTTGTTCAAAATGTGCTTTGGCACAATCATAAGCATCGCTTGTTACTGAAAACAAGAAAAAAGCCGGTCCTGCTATGGGCTGAACCATTTGTTACTGGTGCAGGGGGGAACACTATGCAATATATTCAGTTTTAGCATTTATATTCACTGTTGACTGTAACTACGCTCAAACTGTTAATGCTACCTTATTTTAATAAATAACACTGTCATATGCAAAACTGGGGTGGCACTTGGGGTGGCAAGGGAGCATTTTAGGGTGGCACTTGCCACCCCATGCCACCCTTCTAGATCCGCCCCTGGATCTAAGGGGAAAGGAGTCCAGGTCGGCATCAGCTTTCAAGCTCTGCAAAGCAGCCTGTACAGGAGCACAAGGGGATGCACAAACTGTGCGTGAACAGGGAAATGATTTGTTCTCCGTGTTATACGGAAGAGGCGCTGAGGTGGACACCGCGTCAGCCTCCCTTCCTTTCTCTCTTTCATTAACATGCACTTCTCTAGGCAATTCTTTCAAAGCTGCTTTCGTTTCCCTCCTTTCTGCTTCTATCATCCACATTTTCAAACATTCTTTCTCCTTGCTTACCCTACACAAATCTACCGTCTTAACTTTCCCTTTCTTTAACAGCTTTTCTTCCTCTTCCCGCAACTGTTCCTCTACTTTCTTTAACTGGTTAAAACTCAGCGTGTCACGGTTCTGGGTCCGTTGGACCCAGTATTTTGAGTTCATTATGTTTTGGTACTTTTGCATCATGGATTTTCCTTTATGTTTCTCTGGTACTTGGTGTTTCAGTTATCTTGGTGTTTTTCTATATTATGATTTATGATCTGATACTGTTGTGATTATGATTATCATTTAGTAGCCTTTGGTCAGTGTCAAGTCTGTCTCTGTCTAGTCTGTGTCTTAGTAAAGTGTGTTTTGTTTCCTGTTTTACTTTGAGGGTTCTTGTTCCTGTCTGATGTTAGTGTGTGCAGCTTTGTTCCCCCTGTCTCGTTAGCCCTGATCTCTCCCAGCTGTGTCTCCCTCCTGTTGCCGATTCCCCCGTTACTACCCTGTGTATATAAGCCCTGTGTTTTCCCATGCTCGGTGTCGCGTCGTACCATCAGATTATGCCTGTGTGTCCTTGGTCTCAGTGTTCCGTCATCACTTCATGTTTGTTTTCCTGCCAGCAATAAAGCTGAGGTTTTTGAGTTTCAATTCTGTGTTCGAGTCCTGCATTTGGATCCTCATCTCTGCCTGCCCGCACACAGAGCCCTGACACAGCGATTCTTTTTCAGGAAACCCGTTTTCTTTTTGCCACTTAACAACATATTTCATACACCCAAACCCACATTTCTAAACCATACTGTCAAGTATTAAGTTTTGTCCCTGGCCGCCCGGTGGAATGTCTGCCGCCTTACTGGATCTAGATCCCATATTTACATTCAGAGCGTCCCCTCCAATGGGCTTCTTCCCTTCCCAGCAGAAAAGTAATAAAAAACCATCACTTCACGCACTGTAGTATGCAGAAATAATTATCAACAGTGGACTCAAACCACTGTCCCCTGTGATGGACCAGAACCAAACACAGGCCTGGGGACTTGAACCCCAGGATTTTCCCTTCGGAGACTCGAACTCTGGAGTCAGCAGCTGCTTCCCCCTCGGCCAGGCACAAAACTCTCGTGACTTGTATATAGGGTAGATACAGCTCACTGTTCTGCAGGAGTTTCCCCTCAATTTGTCAAGATGATCTTGGTGGTCTCTGAAACACGGCCCTGCAACTCCGCCTTTTTCTTTGCTTTAACCAGCCGGCAGGACCGAAGCGTTTAGCTATCTTGGGGTGATCAGCCGTCCCAGAGCCGTCCTTCAGTGAGAACACTGGACCATCCTGTTCGTGATGTCACTGAACTGTTGTGGAAGTTCACTAACAAAGCCTCCAGACATGATGAGCCATTAAAAAAAACAACACCTTTATTTCCCATGCATGAGGAGAGACTTCAGTCAGGGGGCACTGAGAGTCGTCTCAGTCAATGAACAGTTCAAGTACTCTTTTAAAACCGTTGCAGTACAAAAGCTTTCACAGTTCTCTTTCACACCTTGAGTCTAACATTTATTTTGTTTCTCACAATAAATCAGTTTATAAAGTAAAACATACAGAGAAAAGAATGCAGTGTTTACTGTAATAACCACACGGGTTAATAGCTTTTTGGGGGGCACAGTCTGATTTGTTTTTTGCTTACAGCCCTGACACTTTGTGTGTGTTTGGTTGACTTTTAAGATTTCTGGCAGTTTTTGTCAGGAGGTTTGTTCCACACACTATCTAGCAAAGTTAGAAACTATAACAGTTCATTTCATCTTTGAATGATCCTCTGCTGAGCAGCCTCTGAACCATGAAAAAACTTTCCCTGAACTTTATCTTGTAGCACTGAAATTTTGTTTTACTCTGACTGTACAGATTGGTGTTTGTCAATTCAATGCTGGGCTGTGCTAAAATAGTTATCCTCGGTCAGAAGGAGAGGCTGACATCCAGGGAGAAGATTGTAAGAGGTGTGGTTTATTTACATTCAGATTGATGGTACAAGGAGGTATGGCATAGTGTAGAAGGATGTGATGGGGTGGTGTGGTTTCTGTGATCAAGAACAGGAAACACTTAGATTGTGAATAAAGATTTAAGGCTATATCGCTAGCATGGAATTCCTTCACTACAAACCTGCTAAGGAATTGCATCAATCTACAGTTTTTCTGAAATGATAAAACACTAAATCCCATTGTAAAAACTAAACTGTAAACTACCAAAACTCGTTCATCAAATCAATCCCACAGTTGTTAAAATTTTAAACACTATTCATCTGGTTAGGACACAATTTGCAAATCTGAATCTCCCATTTACCAAAACTCTAAACACATTCTCAAACACAAAACACATTTAGCAGTGTGGTGCACTTGTACCCAGAATGGTGCACACAGGCTACAGAAGTTTAACACAACTAACACACTGTTTTCATCATTTACACACTACCACTCAAAATTGAAAACACGTGTCCAATCAGTGAACTCAATTAGTAAACAGTATATAAGCCTAGTAAAATGCAAATTCAACTGTCAGAGATCATGTTCTGGTGCATGGTATGACTATAAGGGAGGCAGGGCAACGTATGCAACCAAACCTAAGCAGGTTCTCCGTGGCTACTATAATCTGGACCTTCAGAGAAGAAAACAGGTAAAAAGTATACTTGTCTCAGTAAGGGGACAATGAAAAATAATTTCTCCATGGTACTGCTGGAAAACATTTACTGAAAACATAGGTGTGTGTGTGTGTACTTATAACTAAATAATGCAATTCGACTGCGTGAATTTCAAGCTTAACCGGCCTCTGTGCTGCTGTAGCTGAAAGAGCAACCAGCCATATGATGTTGATTAACCTTCTGTCCACAAGGTGTCACTGTTAGGCTTCCCAACATGGATGGTAATGGACAGATTCAAGGTTTTCGATGGTTACAGCCTCGTGCAATAAGAAGGATGCTCTGGATTGAATATGAATTCTGACTGTATGGAAATTTATCAGAAAATGACCACTTGAAATAGTGACAACAGTAAGTAAGGAAACTTACTGTTGTTGATGTGTTTATGGTCTCAAATACTAGTTTCAAGTGTCCATCAGTAGAATATAATGCTTTTTTTTAAATGTTGTCTCTAATGTTAGGTGTCATAGTATTTTCGTGTGTGTGTGTGTGTGTGTGTGTGTGTGTGTGTGTGTGTGTGTGTGTGTGTGTGTGTGTGTGTGTGTGTGGTACATGTACTGATGGTTCTGCAGTAAATATTGAATATAAATTCAAATTAAACAGGCTTGACCTCTTTCACAAGCTGTTTTCTCCCTTGAAAATAACAAATTATAACTGTTCCCTTTACATATTTAAGCATGCATTACAACATGTAATCTTCTTTACTACTTTTAACTAGCATAGGCCTAAAATTTAAAATGAGGTCCAAAGATAGTATTTTTTTTTCTAACTGATCAGGCCATTGAAAACCATTACATACAGAGGCTTAGAGGCTGAAATGGTTTGTTGTATCAGACTGTATATAAAAGATATAAAAGATAGAATTAAAGCACACATTTCAGATCTGAAACACGAAACCACTGAAAATGTCTTAAATCTGCATTTTGCTTCCTACAAGGGCGTCCTCTGGATGTAGGTGGAGGATTTACATTATTCCTACACATTTCCTTGCGGTTAGAACTCAGCAGCCCCAAGCACAAAGAAGCTATCGCATGCATTGCTGCTGTTTCATGTTCTCACAGGTAGCTCTCTGCACTCGGAGAGAAATCCTGCTTGCAGAATCAACTCACTTTTGACTGTCTGGAGCAGTCATTGGTCTGGAGGCGGAGCCCAATAAAGGACGGAGTCCTAATGTGATTGGTCAGTTTGATGGCAACTTCAGGTTAATGCGTACTGAGAGTTACACTGTGGCAGTGACAGCTGCTTTAAACCATATTTGTTCACAATTTGAAAAATAAAGTTTGTCGAATTAATTATAAACAGTTATTGTTTGCTGTACAGCAATGGAAGTACTAACAGTTTAGGTTGCTGCTATCATGCAGTGTAAATCTAAAAGAGTCTTATAACTATATTGCCCACCATGCTTGTAGCTGCAGTGTGCTGAGTGTGCTAAGTTTTTATGCTTTGTGGTTCCTCTGTGCAGCTAACTAGTGGATTAACTTTTGTTATGTCTGTTGTTGATCCATCACTCAGCTCTCCAGCCCCGAACCTGCAGACCACAGGGAAAAAACACACATCTACTGTATCTGCTGTCTGTTGTCAATGTTTTCTTGAAATTCTTTTACTTTTTTGTTTGATAAGTTTATTATTCATTTATTTACAAATCTTAATAGTGCTCATAAAGTAGGGTGACCATATTTTGATTTCCAAAAAAGAGGACACTTGGTCCAGTCATGAAGAACTTTAATAATACTGTTTACTTAAAGAAAACTTTACCATATTTAAACAATGCCTTCTCTGTGCACTTCATGAATTCATTCATTCATTCATGAATGGTGAAATAAAAAATGTCATATAGGCTTTTACAAGTCAACAAGTGCAAAAAAAGAGGACGGTTGGTCACCCTATCATAAACAGACTAGTTGATTTATATTGTATATTAATCTACAGAGGATTAGAGTTCATAAGAGTTCATAATAAAATGTTTTCATTTGGAAATAATGAAATATTTCCATTTGTATAGTTATTTTTTATGAAGAAATTTTAAAAAGTCAGTATGAAAGAGTTGATCTATGCTACACATCAATCTTGAGGATGTGTTGACTTTTTGAAAATGCAGTTTACCAGTTTACCTACAGCTTTTATTTCTTCTCTGCACTGGTGGGTGTACTGATTTATGACTGGCTTGACTTTAAATTAAAATAACTACAGAGCATTTTCAGTTGACCATTTCAAACTCAAAAACTTTTAGAACAGAAATTGTAAAAATTTTTACACAATTACAACAACTGCAAAACTCCATAAGCGGTGAATTGGAGGCCTAAATACAGGTTCAAAGCTGGAAACAAAACATAGTGGTGTCAATAGGTGTATTGACCACCCTAAAAAAATTCTGTTTAAAATAGTGCATAAAAATGGCTGTAATTCATCAACACTTATTAAAATATACAGCCTGTCAAATTACAGCTGCACCTCAGCTACTCTACGAGCTAAAATTATGAAAACTGAGTCATTGTCCAAACTTTTCTCAGCTGTATGAGTAGTAAAGTAGTAGTAACATACCCTGCACAGTATGTACCACCGGCAGATAGAGGAAGTGGCTGACATCCAGAAATCCTACCAGTGGCTGGACAAAGCTGGACTGAAAGACAGCACAGACGCACTAATCATGGCAGCACAGGAACAAGCTCTGAGCACAAGATCACATTCATAACCTCGCACCTCCTTACCTTTCTGACCTGTTAAGCACTACCTTTTCTGCCCACCCACTTTGATCTTCTTCTTCTATCCAGCTTTCTGGGAATTTATTATTATCATTATTATTATTATCCATAGAAGCTGGGGTCCTTCCCACTAGGCAAGACCCGAGGTGCAGGCTGTGTAAAGATGCCCCTGAGACAATCTAGCTCATAACAGTCGGGTGCAAGATGCTAGCAGGCAGGGCATACATGGAACGCCATAACCAAGTGGCCGACATAGTATTCAGAAACATCTGTGCCGAGTATGGCCTGGAAGTCCCGAGGTACAAACAGGAGACGCCCCCAAGGGTTGTCGAGAATGACCGAGCTAAGATCCTGTGCGACTTCCAGATACAGATGGACAAAATGGTGGTGGCTAACCAACCGGACATAGCAGTGGTAGACAAGAAGAGGACGATAACCGTAGTGATAGACGTAGCGATGCCGAATGACAGCAACATCAGGAAGAAGGAACACAAGAAGCTGGAGAAGTACCAAAGGCTCAGAGAAGATCCTGAGAAGATGTGGAGGGTGAAGGTAACAGTGGTCCCAGTGGTAATGCGAGCACTCGGTGCAGTGACTCCCAAGATAGCCGAGTGGCTCCAGCAGATCCCAGGAACAATATCCGAGATTTCTGTCCAGAAGAGCAAGACCGCACTCCTAGGAACAGCTAAGATACTGCGCAGGACCCTCAAGCGCCCAGGCCTCTGCTGGAGGACCCAAGCTTGAAGGATAGACAGCCTGCAGTTCCTGGTCAAAATTGACCGGTCTGTTTTAACAGCTCTTAAATTAGCATAACAAACATTTTTCACAACCAAATTCAGTTCAGTGGGTCGTTCAGTGGTCTTTCAGTGGGCCATTCAGTGTGTCGTTCAGTAGGTGGTAAAGTGGGTCTTTCATTTGGTCATTCAAATTACCAAATGAAAGATGTCATTTTGGCGACATTTGGGCAATCATGGCTCAAGAGTTGGGTGCTCGTCTTGTAATCGGAAGGTTGCCGGTTCGAGCCTCGGCTCGGACAGTCTCAGTTGTTGTGTCCTTGGGCAAGACACTTCACCTACCGCCTACTGATGTTGGCCAGAGGGGCCGATGGCGCGATATGGCAGCCTCGCCTCTGTCAGTCTGCCCCAGGGCAGCTGTGGCTACAACTGTAGCTGCCTCCACCAGTGTATGAATGTGAGAGTGAATGAATAGTGGTATTGTAAAGTGCTTTGAGGGGTCCCGAAAAGCGCTATATAAATGCAATCCATTATTATTATTATTATTATTATTCAGGGGGTCAGAGGCCAAAGGGTGGTATGGGGGGGTGGATTCCCATTCATTTCCTATGGTGGTCACTTTTGACCGAGAACACCACAGGGTACACACAACACAAGGTTGACTAAAACACTCAAAATTGAATGAAAACAAGTGCTCATCACTTTTGTATGTTCAAGTGCATAGTGTGGAGGATGTCCTAAGGCCTTGGGGCAATCGGATGTAAAACACAATATTTATGAGTGTTTTAAGTTGTAAATCGGACAGATTTGCCCTGGGCAGGGATCACACCAGCAACCCTCAGATTAGTAGATTACCTGTTCTACCTCCTGAACTACAGCCATCCCATCTGCAATTGTCTTGTACAAATGCAATAACTTCTGGAAGGAATAACTCAGTGCATTATTAATCTGAAAATTCAGGGATTCAAACAAGAACTTGTTATGTATGTATGTAGTGTACTGTAAACTGTACTGTGCGTAAAACATTTTCACTTTCTTTTTTTCATGCAGACACACCTGTCTCAATGGTTAGATAAGGTTTAACTTGCCAGTCAAGAATCTTAGTAACTCCTTTGTTATTTAATTCAAAAGAGAATTAACAATAGAATACAAGGGCGTAGATTTGGTTTTGACATTGGTGGGGACGGATGATTCAACCAACGAACCCTGCCCTGCTTCTTATTTTTTTTCCCCTTTTGTCTTTGCTGCTTGATTAAAAAAAGGAGAAATATACTTGCCTACATATGCTATTAAATTACTATTAAACAAATGACTGACTAAGTATTTTAGACCAGCGGTCCCCAACCCCCGGGCCTCGGACCAGTACCAGTCCCTGAGTTGTTTGATACCGGGCTGCGAGACTTGAGGCTCAGGTGTGTTATGAATAAATCTTCTTTTTTTCGGTACCGGTACTAGTTTTATTTTGTTGTATTTATCCGCGACACATTAAAGGCCGGTCTGTGAAAATATTGTCGGGCATAAACCGGTCCGTGGCGCAAAAAAGGTTGGAGACCGCTGTTTTAGACTTTAGTTTACTTCAGCCATATTCCATATAAAAAGTGAGACATGTCAATTCAGATTCTTTGTCAAATTACATCAGAAGCCCAACAGTTGTCATGATAATAAATACTAGTTAATCAATAGTACCAAATCATGAGTCAGTCACCTGTGACCTTGCCTCTTCACCTCTGTCCGAGCTACAACATGGCAGAGCTTACTTGGCTTTAAGTGACTTGCAGGTTTCTTTGAAAAATACTTTCTTATATCCCGGTTCTTCCTTTGTGCTGCCATCCTCCAGCGCAGGCTTGCCGCTGCTAAAACTAAACAGAACTCCCTGAAAGGCTCAGCCAATCACATTGGCCATATTTGTCACATGAGGTAGGACTCCAGTAGAGAACTTATTTATCTCTTTCTGCACCGCTGGGTGAATGAGACGTTGAAAGATAGTTTTTTTTTCTCTCTATCGGGTTTGTTTTTCTTTACTCGAAGAGACCAAATTATTGGTGGGGACAATTCAATAATCGCTGGATATTGGTGGGGACATGTCCCTTCTGTCCATGCTAAATCTATGCCTTTGATAGAATACATAGAAATCATTTCTTTAACCAGGCTACTACAACCCTAAAACTAATTTAGCTTTGCTAAAGTAACATTAAGACAACTAATGTCTGTAAGCATGGAACAGAAGCTCATTAACCACAGGTCCTAACAGACTGACTGGATGGGTCACTTTATAACAGGTACATTCATTTGTAGAATTCCTCATTCAACAGTCATTTTGAGGAGACCAGCTCCTACAAATATTACACACATTATAACAACATGAGTGTGCTCAGTCATACGTTACATCTTTGCTTAAATGGGACCTAGGCTCTTTTCACTGTTAACCTGACAATCCGTTAAATTCTGTTAATTCTATGTACTGTCTTACTCAACTCGTAAACACAACTTTTTGTCAAAGGAGGCTTGCAGCCTGCAGTGCACATATAGGATATTCCTCTTAGCCTACAGTAATATCACCAACCTGAGATAAACACTCTAACGCAAAAGTTAGCACAGGCTTTTACAGTGTTTCTCTAAAAAATATGATTGGAACAGCAAAATATTTGCCATTCTTGCAATGGACAACATTTCACGCATCATATACAAAAACTAAGAGCACACTGAAGAAGTATTTGTCAAATAGATATAGTTGATTTTGAAATGTCATGTAAACAAAAAACAATTCTATTTTTTCACTGAAAGTATCACAGGGCGGTCATCATGTGAGCCCTTTTCATGGAATGACATTTATGTCATAACAAACATCCTCTGTGATACAAATGTACCCTAGGATTCCACAGCTTTTAAGATGGTTTTCAGTATCTCCATTTTGGATTTTCACAGGATGTCAAAGCATTTTAGTTGCCAGCCACTGAGCAGTCCCACATTATATTTATTATATATTTCTGAAAAGTGAAAGTCATGAGGCCACCCAAACTAGCTGAAAGCTAATAAATGTCAAACAAAGATCTAACTAAGATTTTATATTATATAAAAGTTTTCAAAAAATGGCTATAGATACATGTGTGTTTATGTTTTAGGTCAGATGTAGAAGCCTTTTGAAGACGCCCTTCTTTGCTCTCAAAGTGGGAGAGATGAGTGGTCCTGTCTTTACTGACTCTGGAGTCCACATCATCTTGACAGGAAGACTTCACATGCTGTAATTTTCTATTTCATCATCAAGCGCACACAAAGAAAGTCCTTTATTCCATTTACATTATTGGTGTCCACCACCCTAATAAACAAAGCTTCAAGCCTGCATTGCATTATTATTTTATAAATTGACACTTAAATTGAAAAAGTATTCCATATTATTCTTTAAGACCATAAGCTCTTATTAACCGTTGAAGCAATCGTGCCAATGAAACAGTTTCATATGACTGAGGTTTAATTTAAAAAAAAAATCTTGTTGGTATGTGCATCTCTTCAAAAGGACTACTATCTTTAAGTTTTCCTATAAGATTTTCTGTTTATATTATTTGTGTGCCAAAGCATAATGTTATTGTATTGGAGAACAGATTAAATGATTCTTCTTAAGATAGCAGCGCTCAACAGATAGAGAAAGCTCAGTGGTGCCAAATTTTTTAAAACATGTTTTATTTCATAATTGTAACAACTTAATTGTTTTTTTTCCATAATTTAGTAAGTTTTAAAAGATGAGTCAGAGTTATCACACCTTCACAGTCTTACAGCTTGAAGGTTAATCATTAGAAGCTCTTAAGCAATTACAAGCAGTAACTGTCTTATCTATTTAAACCCCTGACTTCTGCAATCACTTCTATGGTTAAAAACATAGCTTCACAAATTAAGTCAAGAACCCTGTCAAGGAAATGGGACTATCATTGTTAAGGTCTACAATCAAAATAATTATTCATAAATTTGACTGGAAAGTGCAAACCACTGGTTCCACTGAAGAACAAGAAGGCCAAATTAGAATTTGCCAGAAACATCTGAAAGAGTCTGCGCTGTTCTGGAAATCTTTTTTGGACAGATTAAGCTAAAATTAGAATGATGGGAAGAGGCAATTATGGAAAAAGTGACAAACAGCTCATGATCTGAAGCATACCACATCAACTGTTAGATGTGGTGGAGGCAATGATATAGCATGAGCATGTATGGCTGCCAGTAAACCTGTGTCTGGTTGCTTGTTGATGGTGTGGCGGCAGGGTGTACAGGGCTATACTCTCTGCTCAGATTCAGCCAAATGCTGCAAAACTGATTGGACTGGGCTTCACAGTGCAAATGGATAATGCCATAAAGCAAACTGCAAAAGCAACCCAAGAGTATCTCAAGGGAAAGATGTGGCCAACAGAAGAGAGGAGCGTCATAACAGTTAAACAAACCTGAAGAATATATCATAGCTAGCATGAAGATTACAAACAGAATACTGAACTGTACAACTGCAAGCCCACGGTGTAGTGACTTGTATGTTGAGTAGCACTGGTTCACTGATTCTACGACAACATGAAGCATCTTGTTGAACAGGTTAAAGATTTAATGACATTCTAATTGACCTGCAGGCTTATGCACAAAAGAGAGAAAAAGAAAGTGAAACTGTGTGACTCAATTTGTCTTATATAATTACTCTTTGAGACAAAACAATGTACGCTTTGTCAGGATGACAGTTTCCAGTGTATCTTTTTAGTTTTAGCAGGAACAGTTTTGTTAGTTGAACAGTTTCAATTGGGAAGAAGACTAATCTAGGTGTGCTGGATAACCTCACTTCTCACACTGTGTTAAAACTCACCCTGCAGTGTGCTTAATTTAACTATCACTGCTTTACTAATTTTAATCATAGTAGCTGATGTGTCATCTACTGCCCCTTTTAAGCTGGAACAAAGCTTTCATCCAAGTAAAATTACCTGCAAATATCCACTTCTTGCTTTTTCAACTACAGTTTAAACACATATCCAAGCAATATATTTGGTGGTATTACTGTTGTTAATAGCTACAATGTCAAATAAAGATCTGCACACCAAGCTTTATGCTTTTAATTCTTTTGCCAATAAATTGTGAAAGTCGGATGTGAGACATTTACAAAATGAAAGAAATATATATATTACTGTGAAAAACTCACATTTGGGACCATTGCTGTTTTGACATATGTCAGGTTTAAGTGTTTTAGCATAATTGTCAATACATTTAAAATTAATTTAAACTTTAATAAGTCAGACATGCTGACAAGCACTGCCTGATTTGTGCAAAAATAAAACCACACTGTCATAGTCCCAGATTTGTTGTGATTATTTTGAGTTTTGATTGTGTTTTCTTGTCTTCCCTGTGACTCCCTGCCGTTGCCTTTCTTTGTCATCAGTGTGTTTGTTGAGTCCTCTTCCTGGTTTTTATTTGTAGTTGCTTTCCCTGGCCATTTCTGCCTGTTTCTCAACTTCTCATTTTATTTTCCCTACTTTGTTATCGCCTTTGTGCCACTGTCACTTGTATGTGTGTCAGTTATTGTCAATTTAACAAATGCAATAATAATAATAAACTGACATAACATTGGCATGTATGGCTGCCAGTGAACCTGGGACTGGTGGAATTTCAAAAGCAACCCAAAAGTTTCTCAAGGGAAAGTCGTGGCCAACAGAGCAGCATCATAACAGTTAAACAAACATGAAGAAAATATCATAGCCAGCATGAAGATTACTAACAGAATACTCAACAGTGCAACTGCAAGCCCACAGTGTATTAACCTGTATATTGAGTGGGACAGTTTCACTGATTCTACAACAACGTGAAGCATCTTGTTGGACAGGTTGAAGATTTAATGAGTTGAACAGACCTACAGGCACACAAGAGTGAAAAAGAAAGTGAAACTGTGTGACCCAAATTCCTTATATAATTACTCTGTGTGACAAAACAGCTTACACCTTTTCAGCATGACAGTTTCAGTGTATCTTCATAGAAGCAGTTTTAGTAGGAACATTTTTGTTAGTTCAGTTTTATTAGTTCAATAATAAAAAATAAAAACAAAATTAGGGGAAAAATACATTCAATAGAAATTTAACAAAGTTTCAGGTACCTACTTACATTAGCGTTCTTATAAAGTTCTTTTGAAGTGATACAGGTCACATCTGCATGTAAAGGATAAAGGTCTCTCTTTCGAGGATGCCAATGTTCACATTTTGGACAGAGAAGACATATGTTTTGAAAGAGGAGTGAAAGAAGCCATTTATGTCCACACTGAACAACCATCCTTGAAACGAGGGGGTAGCATACAACACCAACTGTCCACCACCTAGAATCCAGTTTTGAGATCCCTTCCCAGATGCCTCAACGCCCACTCAGACCATGTGTCAGCTCATCTCAATAAGTCACATGACAGAGTGAGGCAAGGTCTTGTAGGCTTCAGCTGAAGCTGTTGCGGTACTGGGTCTGTGACCCAGTGTTTTGCTTGTTGATTAATTTATATTCTTTGATTTAATGTTATTCATGGTTTTGGCTCTCCTTATTGTTATCCATGTGTTATATTCTTAGTGCCTAGTCTTTAGGTTTCTGTTACTATGTTTAGTCACGCTTGTCTCCATATTCCCTCTTTCTCTTGGTCTCTTGGTTCCTGTTTTACTTTGAAAGTCTCGTGTCCCATGCACAGTGTTTTCAGTTTTGCTTCCTCCCTGTGTCGTTTTGTCTTATTAGTCCCAGCTGTGGTTCCCTCCTTTTTCCCCATCCCCTCGTTGCTCCCTTTTGTATTTAAGCCCTGTGTTTTCCTCTGTCCGTTGTCGCTTTGTATTATCCCATGTTGCTGTGTGTTCAGGTGTTAGTGTTACTGTTATCAAATCAAATCAAATCAAATCACTTTTATTGTCACATCACATGTGCAGGTACATTGGTACAGCACATGTGAGTGAAATTCTTGTGTGCGAGCTTCACAAGCAACAGAGTTGTGCAAAATACAATAATGTAAACAAGCAAAATACAAGAATATATGTACAATATATAATAGTATATGCATTTCTGGATGTGTATACTAAATATTTTTCTACGTGTGTGTGTGTGTGTGTGTGTGTACACATATTTTACAAATTAAATAGAGTAAACAATAAGTAGAATATTTAAAATAAATAAAATAAAATATACAGAGTGAGACATGTGCAAAACAGTGGCATTACTGTACAGTATGGAGTGCATAATGTTGAAGTTCCAGTAGTGGAGGTGAGGTGTCTATGAAGTGTTCAGCAGTCTGATGGCCTGATGGAAAAAGCTGTCTCTCAGTCTGCTGGTACGGGACCGGATGCTGCAGAACCTCCTTCCTGATGGAAGCAGTCTGAACAGTTTATGGCTGGGGTGACTGGAGTCCTTGATGATCCTCCCCGCTTTCCTCAGGCAGCGCTTCCTGTAGATGTCTTGGAGGGAGGGAAGCTCACCTCCAATTATCCGTTCAGAGCACCGCACTACTCGCTGGAGAGCTTTGCAGTTGTAGGCGGTGCTGTTGCCGTACCAGGTGGTGATGCATCCAGTGAGGATGCTCTCAATGGCACAGTGATAGAAGGTCCTGAGGATGCGGGGGCTCATGCCGAATCTTTTCAGTCTCCTGAGAAAGAAGAGGCGCTGCTGCGCCTTCTTCACTGTTTTGTTTGTGTGTACTGACCACGTAAGATCCTCAGCCAGATGTACTCCAAGGAACCGGAAGCTGCTCACTCTCTCCACAGCAGCGCCGCTGATGGTGATGGGGGTGTGTACTTCTCTGCACCTCCGGAAGTCCACTATCAACTCCTTTGTCTTTGCGACGTTGAGGGTGAGATGGTTGTCTTGACACCAGTGGGTCAGGGCGCTGACCTCCTCCCTGTAAGCTGTCTCATCACCATTGGTGATAAGACCCACCACTGTAGTGTCGTCCGCAAACTTCACAATGATGTTGGAGTTGTTAGTGGCTGTGCAGTCGTAGGTGTAGAGTGAGTATAGGAGAGGGCTCAGTACACACCCCTGTGGAGCACCAGTGTTCAGTGTGATGGGGGATGAGGTGATGCTGCCCAGTCTGACCACTTGGCGTCTGTCAGACAGGAAGCTAAGGATCCAGCTGCAGAGGGAGTTGTTCAGTCCTAGATCCTGCAGTTTCCTATCCAGCTTCGAGGGAACGATGGTATTGAATGCTGAGCTGTAATCTACAAACAGCATTCTCACATACGTGTCTCTCTTCTCCAGGTGTGACAGGGCAGTGTGTAGTGTCAGGGCTATGGCATCATCAGTGGACCTGTTGTGGCGGTATGCGAACTGTAGAGGGTCCAGTGAGTCGGGTAGTGCAGAGCAGATGAAGTCCCTGACCAGCTTCTCGAAGCATTTGCTTACGATGGGGGTCAGGGCTACAGGTCGCCAGTCGTTCAATGAGGAGATGGTGGAGGATTTGGGTACAGGGACGATGGTGGCCATTTTGAAGCAGGCTGGGACTACAGACAGAGAGAGGGAAAGGTTGAAGATGTGCGTGAACACTCCAGCCAGCTGAGCCGCGCATGACTTGAGGACGCGGCCGGGAATCCCGTCCGGACCAGTAGCTTTGCGTGCGTTCACCTTCCTGAAGCACCTCCGCACTAGGGCTGGGTATCGTCACTGATTTCTAGAATCGATTCGATCCACGATTCGATTTAATTCGATTTAATTTGATTTAATTCGATTCGATTCGATTTAAATCTGGGAAATTTTGACAGTCAGAAATATTATAATTCAGATCAGTACATTTACATATTTTTGTATCAATAAAAAGGAAGCTGACACTCGCAAGACTTTATCAAAGGTGTGAGCATCACAGCAGATGCTTTTGTGTCAAAGTAGCTGAAGATAAAACACAGAAAAACATGAAGGTGATTTTCCTGGCCTGGGATTTTATAAAAATATTCTGCAGTACATCAAAAACGAAAGAAAACCATTAATCAACATATGAACATTACCTCTGAAGTTACAGCGGTTTTATTAGAGACATGGTTAAGCGTTTTGCATTTTGAATAATTTTAAAAAGTTTAAATTTATTCAGTATTGAACGGCAGAAATGAGGTTTTCTTTTCGGAAGAATGTAAAAGGGAAAAAAACAGCGGCTGACAGCGCTGTAAACAACAGTAGACTTGTGTAACAAGCAAGCGAATAATGAAGAAAGGGAAACTGTTCTTGAAGTACAGAGAGAGAGAGAGAGAGAGAGAGGGAGAGAGAGAGAGCTGTGCATCGCGGTGGAAGCAAAACAGTAAAAGTCAGAGTGAATTCATGACGATGTTTATGTGAAGCGTTTGGATCTTCTTCTGCTGCTGGTTCGGTCAATATTGTTTGGAGAGAGATCAAACTAACAGCTTTAGAATCGGCTCATAAAGGGCGTGAACACAAAGCACGGACCCGCCGAAACATCAGAATCAGCGAGCTGTTGGCTTTCAGCCCCGACCGTGAGAAAGGCGACATCTCACTGATTCTGATCCGCGGGTCGCGCTGTGTGTTTAAGTCTATGTGCAGAATCCGTGTACCTGCTCTCATTTACTGTCTTAACTGTTTGGTGGTTCTTGAAATTTTGTGAGATGTCACCAGAGATTCTGGCATTTCGGGCAAAATAAATTTATATTAAAAAAATCGATTCAGGATTTTAATGAATCGATTTTACGTTATCCAAGCCAGAATCGATTTTAATCGATGAATCGATTATAAAAACCCACCCCTACTCCGCACATCCTCCTCAGACACAGTGTGCACACTGACGTCATCCGCGGTGCGCACACTGTCCGGTCTCATGGTGTTCGCTGTGTCGAATCTAGTGTAGAATACGTTTAGATCCTCACACAGAGAGGCCGTGGTCTGCGGTGTGCTGGTTTCCCCTCTAAAGTCTGTGATCGTGTTTAGTCCCTGCCACATACTCCGAGGGTTGTCAAACTGTTGCTCCACCCTGTCCCTGTACTCACGTTTGGCTGCTTTGATCGTCTTCCGGAGTTGGTAATGTGCGTGTTTGTAGTCCGATGTGTTCGCGGAGGCAAAGGCGGTGCTCCGTGCCGCCAGTGCCGCGCGAACATCTCCGTTAATCCAGGGTTTTTGATTTGGGAAGGATTTAACTGTTCTGGATGGGACGACATCTTCCACGCATTTCCTGATAAATCCGCAGACTGAGTCTGTGTATTCATCAATGTCCCTAGCAGCCACGTGAAACATTTCCCAGTCCGCGTGATCAAAACAGTCCCGCAGCGCAGACTCCGATTGGTCCGTCCAACAGTGCACCGCCCTCCGGGTTGGAGCTGAGCTTCCTGTTTCAGCTTCTGCCTGGAGCAGGATGGAGCGGTGATCTGATTGGCCGAATGGGGCGCGGGGGAGGGCTTTGTACGCATCCCGGAAAGAGGTGTAGCAGTGGTCGAGTAGCCGATCTCCACGAGTGTTAAAGTGGATGTGTTGGTGGAGTTTGGGTGAGACTTTCTTCAGGTTTCCCTTATTAAAGTCTGTGATAAACGCCGCCTCTGGGTGTGCGGTTTCCTCGCTGCTGATCGCGCTGTACAGTTCCCTGAGTGCTCGGTCAGTGTCGGCTTGTGGGGGAATGTAAACAGCCGTAATAATCACTGCTGTAAATTCCCTCAGTAGCCAGAATGGCCGGCACTTAATCATCAGGTACTCCAGGTCCGGTGAGCAGAAGGATTTGACCGGGTGCACGTTCGCATAATCACACCAGCTGTTGTTGATCATGAAACACACACCACCGCCTCTGCTTTTCCCAGTAAGATCCTGTGACCTGTCCGCGCGATGCACGGAGAACCCCGGTAGTTGTATTGCGGAGTCCGGTACCTTGTCCGATAGCCAGGTTTCTGTGAGGCAGATCACGCAGCAGTCCCGCATCTCTCGCTGGAATGAGATCCGTGCCCAAAGCTCGCACAGCTTGTTCTCCAGAGACTGCACATTAGCCAGTAATAAACTGGGTAACGGTGGTCTGTTAGTGCGCTGTCTCAGTCGAACCAGAACGCCAGATCTTCTCCCTCTGCGTCTGCGTCGGCGTTTGCGGCCTCCAGGGCCAGAGAACAAAGGCGTCTCAGGTGAGATGAATGGGGGGTCTGCAAACGGAGCGTCCGTGTTGCAAAACTTGAACTCTGGAAAGTTATAAGAAAGACCGTCTTTTATGTCCAGTAAGGTTTGTCGGTCGTACACAAGGAGACATGTGCTACTCGCGAAAAAATGAAGGAAAAGTAAAATTAAACACAGAAAAAAGCTGTTGCTTGGGGGAGCTCGCGACAAGGCTGCCATACTCGGCGCCATCTTGAATCTCTGAGCTATCTCTGAGCTTCTCGTTTCCCTCTCACTATTCCTACCTCCTAGTGTCTTGTTTTGGTCCCAGTCTCTAGTTTTCAGTATGTAGTGTTTAGTGGTTGGTTCTTGCATGTACAGCAATAAAGCTGCCTCCTTGAGTTTACTTTTCCATTTACGAGTCATGCAATTTAGGTCCTTCATTCTGCCTGCTGTATCACTGACCTTGACAGAAACCTCTGCTGATAATAACCCACACCCATTTTCACACCTTGGCTCGTGTGATTAGGCACCCAATCAACAGTGGGTCAACGACCCTCTTAAGGGACCGCTCCCAACAGGGCTTAAAATCTGTGACTCTTCTCCCACTTGGTCATAAGATACAAAAAGTTTCTCGGATGCACTGCAAAAAAAAAAAGGATTTTCAAGAAAAAAACAACAACAACAACAAAACAAAACAACCACACACAAACAAACAAAACCCTTGTTTCTTGTCTGAAAAGAAAACACAGGCAGAGGCATGGCAAATCAATTTCATAAAAAAAAGTTTATTAAAATAACTACAAATAATATAGAGCTGAAGAAAAGAAAATTAGGGGGCAGGACTTGCAGTACATAACCTTTAATTAAAACACTTTAGTAACAAACATTGCTTAAAAGAATGAGATTCACTGCCACTATGTTGCTCTAGTTAAAAAGAAAAAAGAGAAAAAAAGCACTTCAATAAAATAGTTAAGCAATATGGCTACGGAAGGAATGAGTGCCAAATGCCAGGAGTCACTGAGTAGGCCACAGCTGCTCCTTAGAACCAGCTTCTGATTAGACAGCTAAGGGAAGAGTAAATGTTCATGCTGCGTTCACAGACACCATGCATGAACAGAACATCTCCTACAAAATCTAATCCACTATACAAGTTGTGACATCATGACCAGAGCCTGAAACGATGCAGGGGCGTTAGTGAGTCCAAATGGCATGACCAGGTACTCAAAATATCTGAGGTGAGTGTTAAAGTCCATTTTCCATTCCCCTTCCTTATCCTGACTAGATGTTATGAGTTCTGTAAATCAAGTTTGAGTTACTACAAGGACCCACGGTGTTCACCAAAGGCTGAAGACAACAGCAGCAGGGGCTACTTGTTTTTAACAGTGATCTTGTTTAGCCCTTGAAAGTCAATACAGAGATTGAGAGGCTTGTCTTTCTTCTCTATATGGAAGCCAACACTGAGTGGGAAGTGGAAATTATCCAAGCAGCCAGGGAGTCTGTAATGCAACATTTCATAATCTCCCTCTCTGGCTCTTTTTCATCTGCTGGCTCGCTTCCTCCTGGACTCCGTTCCCTTGAAGTGGCTCGAACGCTCGATGAGAATCCCCCACTAGGCTGCTGTTAGCCGTAGTTTGGTTTGCCATATTCATGCATGTGGTCATCCATTCTAATGCACATGGACATTAGAGAACTAGGTAAATTCTTGACAGTTAACTCACGACTTAAGACGTGAGTTAGGCTATGAAGTAAAAGCCCCCCAAAGGGCTTTCTCCTCCTTCCCTGTCTCCCAATCTAATCCAAAAACCAATGGAGAAGTCAGATATGCGCCTCTTACCTTGCTTGAGAGTAAACATCTTGTGTGCTGCTGCGTGGGGTTACAAGCTTTATCAAGAACAGTGGAATTTTGTTAGAAAATCATCATATGACTAGTCAGGGTGAGCTTTTAATACCGCTTGTGCTCATTTTATTGGCATCCAGTCAGTAGCTCCACCATGAAGGAAATCTTTTCACTGTCGGATGAATAGTGCTTGCTGTGCTGGTGAAAAACAAGTGGAAATTGGGTAAGAAATCCTCCACTTGTATCTAACTCAGCGGTCCCCAACCTTTTTTGCGCCACGGACCGGTTTATGCCCGACATTATTTTTACGGTGTCGCGGATAAATACAACAAAATAAAACTAGTACCGGTACCAAAAAAAAGAAGATTTATTCACATGAAAAGACCCAGGAAAACCGAGTTAACAATAAAAACGATAACAAAATAACGCCGAAAACCGATAAAAACCCTGAAAACCATACATTTCACACCTGAGCCTCAACTCTCGCGGCCCGGTACCAAACGACTCACGGACCGGTACCAGTCCGAGGCCCGGGGGTTGGGGACCGCTGATCTAACTCACCTGCAAACTTCTCTGGGGTAGGTGGCAATGGAGGAAGACGGCTGGCGGCAACGACGGCACTAAGAGACAGAGGAGCTGGATAGTGTAGTGGTAAGACTATACACCTTTGGAACCGGATTCGCAAGTTTGATTCCCACTCGGTGTCCAGTAAGGGTCCTGCCCATATGGAAAAGAAATAGTAAAAACTTATATGTGATTACTCATGAAAGTGGCCACTTTCATGAGTAAATCATATAAGGCTTATATGATTTACTCATGAAAGTGGCCACTTTCTCATTACTTTCATACATTCTTTTAGTAAGTATCCAAAACATACAAGTTTCATCATATAATTTTTCATGGGATCTTATGTCTGTTTTCACTCTTATATGCTTATCATACAAGTTTCACACAAGACAGATACAAACTTTATAAGATTGATAATTATCTTTTCCATATGGGTGGCTAGATGCTAAAAAAAACAAAAAACAACAACACAACAAGCCCAATGCGGTTACATCTACTGCCTGTCCGCAGCTCAGACACAGGCACTCACACTTTCACTACATGTTGTACTCTGTGTATGTGACAAATAAAGGTTGTTGTTGTTAAGGGTGTGCGGGCCTGTAACATACCTTTCATTTCCATGAAGCAGCAAGCTCTGTTCCTTGGAAATGTGCTGGAGCATTCCTTTGTGGCGCTCTAGTTGGTCCCCCTGCAGCGACAGAAGGCACTGAACAGGGCTAGGGCTGGGTCTGTATCTGGCTGGATTGTTTGGTCAGGTTTACAGGAAAACAGGACCTGAACACAGGACGTCCTGAGGTCCAAAGAGGTTTCTTCTGTGGCGATTTCCCAACTTGTGTAAACTGTTGTGTGTGTTGTAACTGTGTTTTCAATAAAAGGCAACGAGCGGAGGCCTAAGTCGGGGTCATTTTGTGATAGGATTCGAAGTGGGGCCTCCCTTGTGCAAGTACAAACAATCGATCACTGATTGTCTTGCTTTCTTCATGAGGAATAAGTTTCTAAACTAGCGGGGCCTGTGGAAGCGCAGACCCAACACTTGGTAAGCTGCTAGCATATGAGTTCAGTCATGTGGCCTCATCCAAAAGCACACAATGTTCTGGTTATCTGCATTATTTTGTTCATTGTCTTGTAATTCAAACAATAAAGGGATAACTAGACAACTAGAAAGATTCTTGACTGACATGTAAACTCGTTTTCTTTCTGAATGGTCTAGTAGCAGTACAGTGCGTATTGTTGTGTAAGGATGTCATTCATCACCTTTTACAGTAACTTCCTGTTTTCTTCAAACTCCCAACATCTTGAATGCCTGAGATTTCAGATAAATGAAGCACTGTTCTTGCCTGTCCAGATTCCATTTGCATTTATCATGTGACTTTCAGTCCTAATGATACTGTTTTGGTATATTCAGAGAGAGGGTTTTAACCACAGCACAAAGTTTATTAATTTAAGAGGATTGCTTCGTAGCTATCTGTTCTCTGGAGTTATTATCAGTTTTCTACAGAACTTATGTTGTGATTTGCATAAATATATAGTTGCATTGTAGCTTTCAACAAAAAGTAATGGATTAATGTATACTTTATTGATCCCCGTGGGGGAATTTCCCCTCTCCATTCACTCAGTGAAGCAGTGGGCAGCCGATTGAGATACTATAAATTCTTTTTCCACTCTCAGTTTCCCAAAGAACAAATGTTGAGCCCCTAGCTAGTGTATTGAAGGCTAAAGCTTAATCTAATCTAGATCTAAAGCATAGTAAGTTCAAAGGCTTGCCTCTCTATCACTGCTTATGACAAAATCTTAGTATAAACTTTGCCATTGCTTTATTTTATCATAATTTTCAGAGGGCAATGTATTTGGACTCCACACCAAAAAATGTATTTTGTAATTGTCTTTTCATGCCTTCATCTACAGTTAGGGTCATAATTTGTTGGACAAAAACAGTTTCTCTTGTTTTGCCTGCAGTGCAGACTTTCAGCTTTAATTCAAAGGATTTTTAAAAAAGTATTACATTAAAAGTTCAGTAATTACGGCCATTTGTATACGTACTCCTCAATTTTCAGACTCAACATTATGTGGATAAGTGGACAGTAAAACAGGTTCATGGACAGGTGGGGCTTGTTCCCTTGTTACTCAATGATAAATGACAGTTTTATACCTTTTTACTGTAATTTTAAATATGAGGCCCAAAGAGACATCAGTGTGTGACCATGTTTGACATTGGCTCTACCATGGACATATATGGCTGCCAGTGTAATGAGATTTTACTGCTGATATAAGTACCAGGATGGCTCTGAAGCATGCAGAGCCATACTGTCAGCTGAGATTCAGCCAAATACAGCAAAACTGAAGCAAGGTTCATCTTTAAGGCTAAACTTCCAGTGGTTCATCAGACAACCAATAATATGCCTGACAATAAGATGACTGTAAAATGGCAGAAAAGATTGACAACTTCTCTTCTGTCACACATCACTGTGAACCTGCTCTTGATGATGGACACCTTGAAATGTAAATAATAGGTTGATGTGCGCTCGAGAAAAAAATGCGTCAATGCAAGTTTGTTCCCTGCCTAAAACAACTTTCGTTTTCTGTTTTGCTGTTGGTTTCTGCTTTTGAATGTATTGTAAATCTTTTCATGCTAAATAAGAAGAAAACATGGAGTATACACCTGCCCACACACATACTGTTTTTATTATTATTCAGCAGATGCATTTATTAAAACAAAGAGACTGATATATATTCAGTATTACATTATTCTTATTATTATTTGTGTATGTATTATTTTAATGGTTTAAGCTGAAATAATTTAAAGTATTAAAGTAGTATTTAGGCTAAAGTTGATCATCCATCCATCCATTTTCTTCTGCTTATCTGGAGCAGGGACAGCAGCCTAAGCAGAGAAGCCCAGACCTCTCAGTCCCTGGTCACCTCCTCCAGCTTGTCCAGGGGAACACCCAGGCATTCTGAGACCAACCGAGAGATATGATCTCTCCAGTCCTGGGTCTTCCCCGGGGCCTCCTCCCGGTGGGACATGCCCAGAAGACCTCACCCAGGAGGCGCCCAGGAGGCATCTTTGTCAGATGCCCGAACCACCTCAACTGGCTTCTTTAGATGTGGAGGAGCAGCGGCTCTACTCTGAGCCCATCCTGGATGGCCAAACTCCTCACCCTATCTCTAAGGGAAAGTCAATCTCCCACTCACCTCACTCGTGAGCAAGACCCTGAGATACCAAGGTATCTGAGGTTTGACTAACAGACAGACTCTCCTTTCCAGCATGCTGGCATAGACTTTCCCGGGGAGGCTGAAGAGTGTAATTCCCCCATAGTTATAACATCCCCCTCCTCAAATATGGGAACCATCACCCTGGTCTGCCAATCCAAAGGTACCGTTTCTGATCTCCTCACAACATTGCAGAGGCGTGTCAACCAATACAGCATTACAACATCCAGCATTACAACATCCAGAGCACTCTGATGTAATTATTCAATCAGTAAGAAACTAAAGTTTCTATTAATTCCAAATTAAAATCAAACCCAACACTCTCCAAACTCCGACCATATCAGAGTTTTTGCTTTAGCCTTTGCCCAAGCTGCGTTCCACTTGACCTGTTGGTAATTATTGGCTGCCTCCGAAGTCCCACAGGCTAACCAAGCCCGATAGGACTCTTTCTTCAGCTTGAAGGTTCCCTTAAAATCTGGTGTCCAACATCTGGTTCGGGTATTACCACCATGGCAGGCACCAACCACCTTGCAGCCGCAGCTCAATCCAGCAGCTTTAGCAATGGAGGTGCTGAACATGGTCTATTCAGACTTAATATCCCCCAGTCTCCCTTGGAATGCTGCCAAAGCTTTACCGGAGGTGGGAGTATGCTGCAATAGGCATAGGCTACTGGGGGACTCCCATGATGCATTGAGTTTTTCCTTTCCAGTCACCTATCTCACTCACTATGTGCTAATACACCTCTCTGCATTGAATCGTACCTGATATTAATCTCTGTCTCTCTTCCACAGCATGTCTTTATCCTGTTTTCCTTCTCTCACCCTAACCAGTCGCCACCTCTCCTTGAGCCTGGTTCTGCCGGAGGTCTCTTCCCGTTAAAGGCGAGTTTTTCCTTCCCACTGTCGCCACGATCTTGATCGTGGCTCAAGAGTTGGCAGTTCGTCTTACAATTGGAAGGTTGCTGGTTCAAGCCCCGGCTCCAACAGTCGTTGTGTCCTTGGGCAAGACACTTCACCCGTTGCCTACTGGTCGCGCCAGTGTCCGGCAGCCTCGTCTCTGTCAGTGCGCTCCAGGGCAGCTGTGGCTACAATGTAGCTTGCCATCACCAGTGTGTGGATGACTGAATGTAGTGTAAAGTGCTTTGGGGTCCTTAGGGATTAAGTAAAGCGCTATACAAATACAGGCCATTTACCATGCCAAAGTGCTTGCTCATAGGAGGTCATATGATTGTTGGGTTTTTCCTCTGTATCTATTATTGTAGGATCTACTGTACAATATAAAGCACCTTGAGGCGACTATTGTTGTGATTTGGTGCTATATAAATAAAATTGAATTGAATTGAATTGAATTGAATTGAATTGAATTAGAGATCTAGCCCATACCTCTCAACCTCACACACCAAGTCAGGCTCCTTCCCCACCAGATAGGTGACATTCCAATTCGCTAGTCTTGGTAGCCGGGGATTGGTATGCCAGGGTCTCCACCCCTGGCCACCGCCCAAAACACATTGCACCTGGCCCCTACAGTTTCCCCTGTGTATGGTGGGCCTAGAGGAGTATGGGCCCATGCCCCCTTTTCAGGCTGTGCCCGGCCAGACCCAATGGACTAAGGCCTGGCCACCAGATGCTTGCCCTCAGGCACCCTTTGTGGGCTCCAGGGTGGGGCCCCAGTAACCCTGGATTACCCTGGCAGGGGTAGCTGTTCCCTAGTTCTTGCACACACAGGGGTTTTTGAATCTCTCTGTCTGGTCCTACATCCAGGGCCAATTTACCATGGGAGACCATATTAGGGGATAAAAAGCCCCAAAATACATAGCCCCTGGGATCCCTGGGACACTCAAACCCCTTCACCATGATAAGGTGAATGCAATAAAATTAATTACCTCTCAATTTTGTAGCTATGATAATGTGGAAAAAAAAGAGAGAGCGAGAGAGATGCCAGAAGGTCAACAAGCGTAATGGTGGTCTAAGGAGCTTGGAAAGAAAAGCGTCTATACTTCTTTAAGTTTCTTGAAGACGTTTCACCTCTCATCCAAGAAGTTTCTTCAGTTCTAGGGTCAAATGGAGAAGAGTCCCAGATTTAAGCCCTGTGGGAGTATTCCCCCAACGAGGGACAATGGACCCCCTAATGATCCTCTACCTAATCACATGTTAACTTTGACAACACTAACATCTAATTTAAAAACAGTAACAAAGTATTTGTATGTCTACTTCAGGTTTAGTGAAATTCCGGTCTGAAAAGTTCTTCACCCATTTTTCCTGTCTGTCCTCAGGTGTGTGTTCTTCTCTGAGGAGTGAATGTTTTTGATAGCAAAGTGGCTGTGCCATGGGCTCCCCGGTGTCACCTATTGTAGCCAACCTTTACATGGAGGAAGTGGAAAGAAAGGCTCTTGGCTCTTTTAAAGGGAAAGTACCTAACGACTGGTACAGATATGTAGACAACGCCTGGGTCAAAATCAAAACAGAAGAAGTCAAATCCTTCACTGCTCACATTAACACTGTGGATAAAAACATCAAGTTCACCAGGGAAGACACAAAGGACAACTGGTTGCCTTTCCTGGACTGTTTTGTGTGCATTGAAGAGAGTGGAAACCTCAACAATGAAGTTTACCGGCAGCTCACACACATGGACCAGTACCTCCTCTTTGACTCCCACCACCTTCTGGAACACAAAATTGGAGTAATCAGGACCCTACAAAACCGGGCAGAAAATGTTTACTCTAAGCTGAAGGGAAAAGAAGGAACACACACATGTAAAGGAAGCACTTAAAACATCCTAATTGGGCTTTCAGCAAGTCAGCAAAGAGGCACAGAAATAAAGCTCAGACACCAGCTAGGGAGGATAAGAAAAACAAATGCAACAACATTGTCATCCCCTATGTAGCTGGTGTATCAGAAAAACTCAGGAGGGTTTTCTCCAAGCACGACATCCCAGTTTACTTCAGACCCAGCAACAGGCTCAGACAGAAACTGGTTCATCCCAAAGACAAAACTCCTAAACACAAACTTAATAATGTAGTGTATACTGTACAGTGTAGCGAGGAATGCCCAGACATCTACATTGGAGAGACCAAACAGCCACTTCATAAACGCATGGCACAACATAGAAGAGCCACCTCCACAGGACAAGACTCGGCTGTCCATCTGCATCTAAAGTACAAAGGTCACTCTTTCGAGAATGCCAATGTACACATTTTGGACAAAGAAGACAGATGGTTTGAAAGAGGGGTAAAAGAAGCCATTTATGTCGACTGTGAGCGACCATCTTTGAACAGAGGCGGTGGCTTACGACACCAACTGTCTGCCATCTATAATCCAGTTTTGAGATCCCTTCCCAGACGCCTTAACGCCCACTCACATCCTGGGCCATCTGACCTCAGGAAATCACATGATAGGGTGGTACCAGGTTTCACAATGAGCTCACCCGAAACCTTGGCTGATTGTGACCAACACCTGTTTTCACACCTTGGCTCAGGCGATTAGGTAGAGGATCATTAGGGGGTCCATTGTCCCTCATGGGGGGGGGGGGACACTCACACAGGGCTTAAATCTGGGACCATTTGACCCTAGAACGGAAGAAGCTTCTCAGATGAGAGGTGAAACATATTCAAGAAACTTAAAGAAGTCCAGACACTTTTCTTTCCAAGCTCCTTAGACTACGATGACCTGGATGACTGAGAACCTTCACAGACAAGAGTAATAGTGTTTAACCTGTTGGATTGTTTCATTTCCTGTAAGTCATTTGAATGCCAAGAATTTAGCTGATGTATTGCCTCGGGTGAATGTGAAATGTCATTTTCTTTTTCTTATATGAGAGAGTCTTTCCAGCTCCGTGACAATACAGTTCTTTCTTTTTTACTGTCACCATGTCTTGTGCACCTTCTGATTTTCACATAAAGATCACAAAAATATTTTTTAACAAAAATATAGTATTGGGAATCAAAACTCATATCATGTTATCATGTATTTATAATGTGTGATCAAAATGCTAATTTTCTTGTTTTTAAGTAATAAAGCATTATTTTTCAGAGCTCCAAAATCACAAATATGTTTGTGTTCATGGCATGCTGTTTCTCAGCATCCATGCTTTATGTGTTAAAAAACAAAACAAAAACTGTCGCGGGAAGGTCACATGACCTGGGACAAAGAATAAAAGTGCTGTTGCCTGAACAGTCACAGGACATCCTCAGATGATACCCTCACCATCTCCATCTCTTGACACATTCACTGCTGAGGTTTAAACAGGTAATCTGATGTTTTTTATTTAAAAAATATTTAACATATATTTTAAATCAAATCAAAGAATATCTTATATTATTTACAGTAAACTTATGAATGATCCTGCTGATTTTTTGCCACCTCAGGCTGAACAAATTAATTTAATAAATTTATCTAAATTACTGATTGTGTGTGAAGTATGCTAACATAACTAGCAGAAACACATTAAATGTTGGTACTACGCAACCAATGCCAAACATCATTTTGATTTGTTAGCACAGGTAAATAAATATAAATATAAATAAATATCACAAATGTAGCTTTTTGAGCTGTTGATCTAATGAAACAAGCCTTTCAATGGAATGATGGACCCTTTCAACATGGAATGCAGTATTCTGAGTATATATAAGATAAGATAAGATAAGATAAGATAAAACTTTATTAATCCCTCGGGTGGGTTCCTCTGTGAAATTCGGTTTCCAATTGCACAGCACCGACAGAAGTTACAGAACGTGAGCAGAATATTATATACATACACATATATCAATACAGAGACATATATAAATAAAATATATAAAAGGGATAAATAGAATAAATAGAAATAAGAATACAAGGGAATTGCACATTTCAAGTATTGAAGTCTATTGCACCGTTGACTATTAACAAAACGTATTGCACAGTGAAGTGAAGAGGCACTTGTTCCCCCCTCCTTTGTCCCCCTGTTTCCCCTCCCTCTCCCCTCCAGAGAGGAGTTAAACAGTCTGATGGCGTGTGGGACAAAGGAGATTTTAAGTCTGTTCGTTCTTGTCTTTGGGAAAAGCAACCTGTCACTGAACAGACTCCTCTGGTTGTTTATGGCCGTGTGCAGAGGATGCCCAGCATTGTCCATAATGTCCAGCAGTTTTTTTAGTGTCCTTTTCTCTGCCACTGTCACCAGAGTGTCCAGCTTCATGCCGACCACAGAGCTAGCCCTCCTGATCAGTTTCTCCAGCCTGCATGAGTCCTTCTTTGCTGTGCTGCTCCCCCAGCACACCACAGCATAGAAAAGTACTCCAGCAACCACTGACTGGTAAAACATCCTCAGGAGCTTCCTGCAGATGTTAAAAGACCTCAGCCTCCTGAGGAAGTACAGTCAGCTTTGGGCTTTTTTATACAGGTGCTCTGTGTTGCATGACCAGTGCAGTTTGTTGTCCACCCACAGCCCGAGGTACTTGTACTTGTTGACCACCTCCACCTCCTCCCCCTCTATCTGAACCGGCAGTGGACCTTCTCTGGACCTCCCTAAGTCCACAACCAGTTCCTTGGTCTTTGAGGTGTTGAGTTGCAGGTGGTTTGTGTGACTCCATGTGACGAAGTTCCTCACCAGACTTCTGTACTCCTCTTCCTGATTATCCCAGATACACCCCATGATGGCTGTGTCATCTGCAAACTTCTGAATATGGCATAATTCAGAGATGTAGCAGAAGTCAGAGGTGTACAGGGTGAAGAGAAGAGGGGACAGCACAGTTCCCGGTGGTGCTCCTGTGCTGCTGACCACAGTGTCAGACATGATGTCCTTCAGCCTGACGTACTGTGGTCTGTCAGTTGTTAGTGATTGTTAAAAAACAAACAAACAAAAAACCAGCGGCATATTAATTAATATTTAAAATAATCACTAGAAGCCATCCTATATATTATGACAATGTGAATAGCCTCTTCACCTCACTGTGCAATACCTTTGTGCAATACTTTTGTAAATAGTCAATGGTGCAAATAGACCTCAATACTTGAAATGTGCAATTCACTTGTATTTTTATTTTTATTCCTATTTATTCTATTTATCCCCTTCATATATTTTATTTATATTTGTCTCTGTATTTATATATGTGTGTGTGTGTGTGTGTGTGTGTGTGTGTGTGTGTGTATAACATTCTGTAACTGTAACTTCTGTCGGTGCTGTGCTTTTGGAAACCGAATTTCCCAGAGGAACCCACCCGAGGGATTAATAAAGTTCTATCTTATCTTATCTTATCTTAGCCGGGTCATATCTACTTAAGAGAGATGAATGATTAAAAAAACCCCAAATAAAACAAAAATAGTATTTCTTGCATTTTCTTTTTGATACATTATATTACAGCTTAAAATAAAGCAACTGTTCTCCCTTCTCCCAGCCATGCTCTCCTTTTCAACTCCCACCACTCTCTACCTGAGCCTCCTCCTCCTCTTTCTGTTGTGCCTCTCCCCTGCTCTTTCTTGTCAGACTGGGACTCAGAGCCAGTGTATGTCTGCTCCCTTTGTGCCTGGTTATGACCTGGCAGGGGAGGGCTTTGATGTTGTTACACTTAAGCGAAAAGGAGCTTATGTGATTGATGTGAAGACCTACCTCACTCCAAGAAAAACCTGTACACTCTGCACCAACCCTCATAAAGGCGGCCAACTGCAGAAAGTAACTAAATATTATAGTAATTAATAAAAAACATGTCAAAAATTACTTTGGCATACCATTAACATGCTAAACCTGTTATTAATTATATTTCCAGCTACCAGTCTCTACTTTGGACTGGCGTACATTCAACCGCTGCAGTTTTCGTCTCGAGGACAGTGAACACACCTCCATCAGGTATTCTAGGACTTAGAAACATAATCACTCATTGTGCCCTGACAGGTTTCATACATTACTTTACATATTCATAGATGTCATCCCACCCACATGGCATACATTAATTAATTTGATCAAACAATCATTTAATAATTGCAAATCATTTTTTCCTACTGGAATATTTTGGGGAATTAAGCAAAATAATTTCTCTACAGTTCACTGGTCAGCACATACACCGACCAGAGCAGCATCGACTGGAAGGTAGGAAACATTCATGTTGAGTGAAACATGTATATAATGTTACTATTACTGCAAACTGTTGATCTAGTCCTGTAATCATTCCTAGCTCCATGTTTTAAAAAGTCCTATGACTGAGCATTGTAAGGACATTATTTAAAGAAAAAAAGAGAAGAGAAATACAGTAACAAGGCATATAAACATCATACAGTGTGGAACCCCTCTGTTTATTGAGGAAAATCATCCCACTTTTGCTTTAATATGTAGCTCTAGGTAAGAAAGAATTGCCTGCAATAACATACACACACACCACGCACAGTAATACACAGTAACAGAAGGTTGTGAGAACAGTGTCTATGTATAACCTATAAAAGTAACGAGAAGGTGTTCTAACTTGTAGAAGGATCTTAAAAAAGAAACATTTCGTTTTCCCAAAAATCCCATTTCCTTGTCAGGTGTTTCTCAAGAGTCCTTAGAGTGAGACTAGTACTTCTCCTAGTTTTTTGTTTTTTTTATAACAATCAATAATTTAAATGCTATGACTATAATTCCCTCGAAGCAAGGCAGACGCAAGGGGTTTTCCGTCACTGGTTTATTTGAAGACTTCTCTCCAAAGTCACCGTGAAAACTACACACCATTAACAAAATAAAAACTCAATGTAAGACACAGCACCTAAAATAACACTGTACAACAAAACGAGATATATCAATAAATACCTCGTTGGCTGCATGCTGCAAAAAGGGAATTAGTCACCATTCTTCTGAAGTTTCCTTATAAGTGTGTATTTAAAGCCCATTCCACTTAGTGTGACTTTCACTAAAGAACGGCCTCATTCTTGCTCCGTGCTTACAGGTGGTTTTCTCCTTTTTTCTCCCAAAAAGGAAACAGCGCGACTTGTAAGCAAGCTTGACTTTCAAAATAAAAGCACAATAAGTTTAACTACATAAAATAGCATAGCATAAATAATGTAAAGCTTAAACAATTTACAACGATGACATGGACCTTGAGAAGATAAAGAAATAATTCAAATGATATAAACAATGTCATCATGCCAACAACAACATGACCATGCATTGTTTGGACATGGACAATAAGCTGGTCTAAGCTGGCACTACTTCCAAGAACTTTGCAACTTGTTCTCCAATGTGAGCCTTTCTCTTCTTTTTGTAAATATTCCTCTTGACTGTATATATTTCTCTTGTTTGTTATTTATTCCTGCTGTCTTATTACAGTGTTTCTCAAATGCTAAAACACATGTCACACAGCAAATTCAAAAGTGTTAAATGTGTTGGTGTTAATAGTCTTCTTGCAAAAGTAGAGTTAATTTTACTCTAAGCAGAGTCACATTCTTTTAATGTAACTCTGAGGTGTAAAATGATAGTAGTTAAAATCGCGTGTTAAAAATGAGTGTTTCTCTGTCAAATCTGGAGGTGTTACAATGGAAACATTAACTGTTGACCTCTTAACTCTGAACTCCTAGAGGGGCTATGACACCAATAGAGTAAATTCACAGACTCCGCCCCCAGCACGGCTCCAATCGAAGCTGAAGTGAAGCCGTTTCAGAACATTTTGCACTACATATTTGAGTTGTTTGCCATGCTTGGTAAGTCATTTTTTCAAAGATTGTTTCAATTATTATTATGAGCTTTTACTTCTGTGGCTCTTTGGAGTTGAGACAAAGCTGTGTGAAAGGCATTAGTCATGTTGCTCGGTGATAGCATAACATTCTGCTTTAGCTAGCTGAAAGGTATTGTTTGCAGGCAAATACCACAGCCTTGAAAAAAAGCTTGCATGTGAATTTTCAGTCAAACTTTTGGTCAAATACACCTAAAACAATGTGTAGAATGTGAAATGTTGGTATAATGGTGCTACTTGAAGCCTGAAAACGATCGCCCATAAAAAACAAAAAAACAAAAAAAACCCCAAACACGAGCAAACAGCAGTAGCAGGCGTCCTGACTGGGTTCTACGTTAGCATAGATCCCTCCAGAGTTTTGTGCACACGGTTTAAGTAAAAATTAAAAAGGTTGAGGTTTTACATTTAGTTCAGTATTACCTGTTGCCTGCGTCCTTGTCTTTTGGGAAAATACTTTACACAAGTAATGGCTCAAAAAGGATTCCTTTTCTTTTTACTGTGCTGCAATTGTTTACTGGATTATTTGTGCCATTAATTAGTGTCAACTAATTTTTATTCAATCTCCGCACAGGATATGCTTGTGAAGATGGAATATGGGGGAGAGCAGAAGTGCGTTGAAGTTCCACAAAGGGATGAATGAAGGACATACATATTGTATCGAAGAAATAAGTGATGAGAATGCTGTTATTTGCATTTACCATGTCAGACCTTTTGATAAACAAAATTCTAATGAAAGTGAGAACATGTATACTGTTACATCTTTCAGAAAATGTTTTGAAATTGTGGTGCACAATTCAGAATAAATGTTTTTCAAAAACCACTGCATCTTTTTAGTAAATGTTTATTTCCAAAAGAAATTTCTAGAAGTTCAGAACAGTAAAATTCCCGCTTTTTAGAATGACTTAGAAGATAACTCTTACGTAATTAAACTAAAATACTCTTTGAGAGTTAATATATAAACTCTTAACACCAAGTGTTAAATTATCAACTCGCAAATTGGGAAAAACGCCCTGGAATGGCGAATCCATCCCTGGAAGGCCTCCACTGGGATGTCAGCACAGGCCAGCTCCATTGCCCGTACGAGGTTCTCTCTTGTGTATGGCTGTCTGTCATACACCTTCCATCTCCATGATGAGAAGAACTCCTCTATAGGGTTCAGGAAAGGGGAGTAGGGTGGCAGACAGACGTTTAAAAAGTGGTCACTGTTGGTGGTGAACCACTCTCTGATTTGGTGTGTTTTGTGGAAGCGGACGTTGTCCCAAATGATCACATACATGTGATGTGCTAGCCTAGGATGGTGTTGTTGACGGTCCAGGAGGATGTCTTTTAGCTCATCTAGGAAGGTGAGGAGACGTTGTTTGTTGTAAGACCCAAGGACAGCATGCCGGTGGACAAGCCCCTCCGTACCCATAGCTGCACAAAGAGTAATATTACCCCCGTTGGCCAGGAACCTCAGTGATGGCTCTTTGGCCAATGATGTTACGGCCTCTTCGCCTTCGTTTCTGGAGGTTGAAGCCAGCCTCATCCAGGAAGAGGTACTCATGGGGTCTGGCCATCGCGTCCAACTGCATTATCCTCTGTGAACATGGAAAAGCATACAGGTGTTTAGAACGGTCAATCAGGTAGCACAGTATTGTCCAGAAGTAATGTAGGCCACTAAGCAACACAGTATGTCCACTAACTGTACTGTGGACATGGATGTATACGTACTTGCACATACTCGTAACGTTGTTCTATGTGTCGCGCAGAGTTGCGCTCAAAGGGAACCCTGTAGACCTGTTTCATCCTCATCTGTTGGCGCCGGAGAACTCGGTCTATTGTGGACAGCATCAATGTTCTCAAAGTTTACATTATCTGCAATGACTTTGTCTCTGATCTCTCGGAGTCTAATGCAGTTGTTCTCACGGACCATATCTGCAATGAGGGTTTCTTGTGCCGCTGTGAATATGGCAACCCTCCCACCTCTATGTGGCATTCTTTCAGCTCTAAAGAAAGAAACATGTGTTGTCAATTGACTGATTTATATGTAAAACTACTGTACATGTAAAGTAACAGACCACTTTCACAGGCCTGTAAAACTGTAGTGTGACAAAGAAAGCAATAGCGTACTATACCTGTTGTGTTGTCTAAATGCCTTGATAATGGTGGCCACAGTGAACCTACTCAGATTTGGATGTACTCTTCGTCCCGCTTCAGCCATTGTCATGCCATGGACAATGACATGATCAATTACTGTTGCTCGCATATCATCTGTTATGATGGTGCGAGGTTGTCTTCTTCTCCCACCTGGACCTTCTCCTCTCTCTTGTTGGCCTCCTTCTCTTCCTCCTCTACTCCGAACTCCTCTTCTTCTTAGGCCTTCACCTCTTCCTCCTCTGATCTCAACCCCTCTTCCTCTTTGGCCTGCAGCTCTTCTCCTTCCGCACGCTCGAATGCCTTCATCCATTGTGATTGTTTGGCATCTTCACCAAACTATGCTTTTATAGGTGGGGTCACATCATTAGCAACAGGTGTCTTCAATTTTGAGTCGTTGTGTGTAGTGACTGACGCCAGGTGTGTTCCCTGTGTTCAAAGATTGGTGACTGTGGCAAGCATTTTGCATCACATGGGCTTTCATTTGTGAATATGAGCAGAGTTGTTTTGCAACATGTGTTTTAGCAAGGACAAATGTGTTTAGATTTATGAGTACAGAGGGTTGTGTTTTGTGAATTGTGTCTTCATGTGACATGTGTTTATGGTACTGGAATATGGTGGCTACATTTAGTAAATGTGTTTAGACTACTGGTCATTTGGGTTACAGGATTGGCTTTTGTGTTTTAACATTTGAGAAAAACTGTATTTATATTTTATTTGTGCACAGTTGGTGTGGAGCACACACAATTTCATTGTACATTCTACAATGACAATAAAGGACTACACACCCATTGCTCAACAACTTGTTAATTACAAGTCAGTCACTGAGTGTCTGGTTTACAATCAGCACACTTCAAAATGAGACTTCATAAACCAACATATGACATCACAATAGCTACATGCATCTTTTATACTCTCTATGGTAACAAGCTTTTTAGCTGCTTTCAATTAAAGGTACTTTTAAGGCCTATTGCAAATAAAAGTTGAACAACAGGTGAGTTGTCATCTTAATTCAATGTGGTCCTATAATTCACTCACTAACAATCACACTTCAATCAAAATATAAATACGGAATTATTTCTGACATGTCTCACAAATCACATAATATTAGCTGCGCCAAATGACTGTTCTGGGGTTCAGACCATATTTTATAACAATATATCCAAAAACTGTCAAGATATTTCAGTCCTCAATAAATCTACTCACAGCAAAGTCTGTGGGTAATTTTCACACAAACTAGTGAGTTTTAAAAAATTAAATGCGGTTGATCGTTATTGTATATCAGTGAAATATTGAATTAATGATATCACCATTAATATGTTGGGGGGTTAGGGTTAGGGTTAGTTAATATTGCAAATTAGAAAAAGTATAGTATAGTATGCTAGTTCCAATTAAAAACAGTTGTTTACAAAGGCAACAGAAATCAGTTAATATTTAGCAAGTATAATATATTTACCATGACCACACCTTACATTATCATGCTAAAATGTGCTTTAGCATTCAATATAAAAGTACAGCTGACAGCCATTTTAATGTTTTGGCTGCTAGTTTCAAGGAAATATCTATTATGCTGGGAAATCACGTAGCTCATGCCTTCATTTCTCTTAGGTTGGACTGGATATTGAGAAGCTTGGCAACCTGGAGTTTGGAGGAACAAGATCTACAGCATACAACTTTGCTGTAACCAAGAAGAGAGAGGACCGCTACACCTTCAGCACACATATAATCACCTGTAAACATTATAGGTAGAGTTTAAAGACTACTACAACATCTAATTTTTTAAATTTAAGTTTGATGTCTATTAATCTGTATTTTTTTTGTGTGTTTAGTTACCGTGTGTCCAACAGCCCTCCTCTCAGTGCTGAGTTCAGTAAAGATGTGGCCAGACTCCCAGCTACCTACAGCAATGCAACCAAAGCCCAGTACAGACACTTCATAGACACATACGGCACACATTATATTCGCCAGGTGATAAAATTAATATACACATCCCTTTAATTTTTTTTATACCATTCAGAAGTCATTAAACCCATCCATCCATCCATCCATCCATCCATCCATCCATCCATCCATCCATCCATCTTCATCCGCTTTATCCGGGGCAGCAGCCTAAGCAAAGAGGCCCAGACCTCCCTCTCCCCAGCCACCTCCTCCAGCTTATCCGGGGGAATACCAAGGCGTTCCCAGGCCAGCCGAGAGATATAATCTCTCCAGCGTATCCTGGGTCTGCCCCGGGGCCTCCTCCCGGTGGGACATGCCTGGAACACCTCACCCAGGAGGCGCCCAGGGGGCATCCTTGTCAGATGCCCGAACCACCTCAGCTGGCTCCTTTCGATGTGGAGCAGCAGCTGCTCTACTCTGAGCCCCTCCCGGATGGCCGAACTTCTCACCCTATCTCTAAGGGAGAGGCTAGCCACCCTTCGGAGGAAGCTCATTTCTGCCACTTGTATCCGCGATCTCGTTCTTTCGGTCACTACCCACAGCTCGTGGCCATAGGTGAGGGTAGGGACGTAGATCGACCGGTAAATTGAGAGCTTCGCTTTTACACTCAGCTCCCTCTTCACCACGATGGACCGGTGCAGCGTCTGCATTACTGCAGCTGCAGCCCCAATCCGTCTGTCGATCTCCGGCTCCCTTCTCCCATCACTCGTGAACAAGACCCCGAGATACTTGAACTCCTCCACTTGGGGCAGGAACTCATCCCCGACCCGGAGTGGGCACTCCACCCTTTTCCGGCTGAGAACCATGGCCTCAGATTTGGAGGTGCTGATCCTCATTCCCGCTGCTTCACACTCGGCTGCGAACCGTTACAGTGCGAGCTGGAGGCCCTCACCCGATGAAGCCAACAGAACCACATCATCTGCAAAAATCAGAGATGAGATTCTGAGGCCACCAAAGCGAAAGCCCTCCGCCACTTGGCTGCGCCTAGAAATCCTGTCCATAAAAATTATGAACAGAACCGGAGACAAAGGGCAGCCCTGGCGGAGCCCATCACCCATCGTGAACGAGTCCGACTTATTGCCGGCAATGCGAACCAAGCTCTTGCAACGGTTGTATAGGGATCGAATGGCCCGTAGCAATGGGCCAGACACCCCATACTCCCGCAACACCTCCCACAGGACACCCCGAGGGACACGGTCGAATGCCTTCTCCAAGTCCACAAAACACATGTAGACTGGTTGGGCAAATTCCCATGCACCCTCAAGTATCCTGGAGAGGATAAAGAGCTGGTCCAGGACGAAAACCGCATTGTTCCTCCTGTATCCGAGGTTCGACTAGCGGACGTGATCCCCCTGTAGTTGGAACACACCCTCCGGTCCCCTTTCTTAAAGATGGGGATCACCACCCCGGTCTGCCAGTCCACAGGTACTGCCCCTGATCTCCACGCAACATTGCAGAGGCGTGTCAACCAGGACAGCCCTACAACGTCCAGAGCCTTCAGGAACTCGGGGCGGACCTCATCAACACCAGGGGCTCTGCCACCAAGGAGTTGTTTAACTGCCTCAGTGACCTCGCCCCCGGAAATTGGCGGGTCATTCCCCTCATCCCCAGACTCTGCTTCCTCCTCGGAAGACGTGTCAGTGGGATTAAGGAGGTCCTCGAAGTATCCCTTCCACCGCCTGACAATCTTCTCAGTCAACGTCAGCAGCGCTCCGCCAGCACTATACACAGTGCAGGTAGAGCACCGCTTTCCCCTCCTGAGATGCCTCACGGTTTGCCAGAATCTCTTCGAGGCAGTCCGAAAGTCTTTTTCCATGGCCTCTCCGAACTCCTCCCACACCCGAGTTTTTGCTTCAGCCACTGCCCGAGCCGCATTCCGCTTGGCCTGTCGATACCTGTCAGCTGCCTCGGGAGTCCCACAGGCTAACCAAGCCCGATAGGACTCCTTCTTCAGCCTGGTGGCTCCCTTCACCTCTGGTGTCCACCATTTGGTTCGGGGATTACCACCACGGCAGGCACCAACCACCTTGTGGCCGCAGCTCAATGCAGCAGCTTCGGCAATGGAGACGCTGAACATGGTCCATTCGGACTCAATGTCCCCAGTCTCCCTCGGAATGCTGTTGAAGCTCTGCCGGAGGTGTGCGTTGAAGATCTCGCGGACTGGGTCCTCTGCTAGACGTTCCCAGCACACCCTCACTACGCGTTTAGGTGCACCAGGTCTGTCCAGCGTCCTCCTGCGCCACCTGATCCAACTCACCACCAGGTGGTGATCAGTTGACAGCTCAGCCCCTCTCTTTACCCGAGTGTCCAGAACATATGGTCGCAGGTCTGCTGATACGATTACAAAATCGATCATCGACCTACGGCCTAGAGCGTCCTGGTGCCACGTGCACTTATGGACACTCTTATGTTCGAACAGGGTGTTCGTTATGGCCAAACTGTGATTAGCACAGAAGTCCAATAACAAAGCACCGCTCGGGTTCAGATCAGGGAGGCCGTTCCTCCCCGTTCGAGGTCTCGCTGTCGTTACCCACGTGAGCATTGAAGTCTCCCAGCAGGATAACAGAGTCTCCAGGCGGAGCACCCTCCAGCACCCCCCCAGGGACTCTAAGAAGGCTGGGTACTCTGAACTGCCACTCGGTGCATAAGCGCATATGACAGTCAGGACCCGTTCCCCGACCCTAAGGCGCAGGGAACAAACCCTCTCGTCCACCGGGAAAAACCCCAACGTACCGGCAGCAAGCCGAGGGGATATTAGAATACCCACCCCAGCCCGCCGCCTCTCACCAGGGGCAACTCCAGACTGAGACAGAGTCCAGCCCCTCTCCAGGAGACCGGTTCCAGAGCCCAAGCCATGTGTAGAGGTGAGCCCGACTATATCTAGCCGGTACCTCTCAACCTCACGCACTAACTCAGGCTCCTTCCCCACCAGAGAGGTGACATTCCATGTCCCTATTGCCAGTCTTGGCAGCCGGGGGTCAGTCCGCCAGGGCCTCCGCTCCTGGCCGCCACCCGGCACACAATGCACCCGACCCCTATGGCGCCTCCTGCGGGTGGTGGGCCTGCGGGAGGATGGGCCCATGTCTCCTCTTCGAGCTGTGCCCGGCCGGGCCCCATGGACTAAACCCTTTTTTAAAAATGTTTAATAAATGTTTTTTCAGGTTGATCTTGGAGGGCAGTTCAGGCGAGTCACGTCTACACGTACCTGCTTGTCCAGTCTGAATCATCTTACTTCATCCCAGGTATGTGTAGCACATATATCTGGTTAAAGCAGTGAACATATGTACATACACTTTGTACCAACAAAAGCAATATCCAGTGTTACCTCCTTTCACACAGGTACACGACTGCTTGTCATTGGGTGTCAAGGTAGGCCTGGGGAATGTTAATCTGGGTCCTTCTTTTAACTTATGCGCCTCAGTCCTAAACAACCAAGGTGTCTCTGTTATGTACGCCTCTGGTCTTCACGGTCATTATTCAGAAGTGGTAGGAGGCAGAGGCTGGACTGGGGAGTTTTCACTCACCAGAAATGACTCACTGGGCTACCAGAATTGGCTAAAAACCCTCATAGATCAACCTGATGTGGTTTGCTACTCTCTAAGACCACTGTATGAACTGGTGCAAACGTCAGCACGGAATAAAGGACTAAAGGCTGCAATAGAGCAGTACTTAAAAGACAACAGCATCAGTCGATCAAACACACAGTCGTACTGTAGCAGCAGTGGTCCCAACCTGGATTCCAACTGTTGTCCTAAAGAGATTCAGAAAGGAACACTAAGGATAACAATGATCCAAGCCTCTGGTCTGAAAGGAGATTTTTGGGACAAGACTGACGGGTGAGTAGTGAACAAGATAAGCTTCAAAGGAAAGCCACTGTAAACATAACAGATGAATCATAGACATTAACACAAGGAGGGATATTATACCCCTTATGTCAAACAGAGTGATTTGTGGCCCCAATAAATGATTTGTGACCCTAGGAAGTAATAAAGGAAGTAATAAAACATATGGTACCCATAAAATTATTATATTCATGAAAATTATGATATTCATAAATTTGTGATATTCATCAAAATATGCTAGTTCATAGTTCATTAATTTTTCCCCAAAAATAAATGATTTGATTATTAAAAAAAAGTTTTTTATATCAAATAGCATCCTTTATTTTTAAGCATAAAAAGTTTTTACTTTTTATGCTCTTTGAGCGAGGGTTTATGTGGGTTAAAACGGCATGTAAAACCTTATTCACACTTGCCACCTGCTCCCCCTCCTCGCTTTCTTCCTGCTGGTAGTCGCGCTCATCATGTGATCTCTCACTCTGTCCCTCTTCACGCACAGCGGGGAGCCTTAGTGTTATTTGCTTGCTTTCATCTACTTTTTGTCTCTCTAGTATGAGATACTTTTGTAAAAGCATGTTATACTTTTTTTATTTTCTCATCGGGGTTTAGACCCTGAGTCTCCAATACACGTCTCATTTGACTGTCCAGTTCATCCTCGGCTTTGTATCTGATGCTTGGTCGAGAAGCATTTGCATGCGTTTCATGTAAGCATTTGATCTGCTCAGGCGAGATCAGATACATTTTCTGCATTTTTATTTGCGAATGGCGCCTATAGCTAAATCAGCTACGATGGGTAAGACTGTTGTGAGTAGTGGTAAGAGGAAGCCGCCTTTTTGAGTCATTACCTTCTTTTTCTTCCTGACACGTCACGTCTGTTGGCCATTTGTCTGATTTTCTCTTATGTCATTTCAACTTCTTATGTTGGCATTGTGTGATTGGAATATTTCCACACAGCTGTTCTGACGGTAGTATCCCGGATCTCAGTCTGAGTTGCTCTGGAGAGGTGGGGGTTAAACCTATCAATAAATATCCGTGTGGTTCTCTCGTGGCTTCTTCAAAACTCTCCAAGATGAAATGCAGACGTCCTGGACATATTTGTCTAGCTAGTGTATTAACTTGTAATTTATCGTGAGGTTTTTAAATAACACTGTTCAGACTGATCGTCCTGCTGTGTTTACCTTGTAGAAACACATTTTGGCTCAACATCATCACACTCATATTTTTATGGTGTCTGTACTGTGTGAAAATCCGGACCACTTTTGGATGATTTGCTGCTTGAAAAATAACATCATCCAGTACAATGAGATGACTCTGGTGTGAGGGAAACAAGCTCTCATCGTCAAAAGAATCAGGGAGACCTTCAATGAATTTAATGCTTTTATTTTTCTCTTGAAGCTCAGAATACAGAGGCTGAAAGGATGTATAAACCCACACAACATTGTCAACAAACTTGTTCGAAACGTACACAATTTTCCAATACAGATTTCACGAAAAAGGTCTTTCCCCTCTTGGTTGTTCATTTCAGCACAAGTGCGACAGAGAAGCTTGCCTGACTTTGTTTTATAGGGTAAAACGGGAAAATAGAGTCCTCTGGGTGGGTATACAACCGCTTTGATAAACCCAAAGTAGTTTTTAGGGTGCTGAAAATTTCGAAAAATTACTTGAGGATGGCCTAAGGGGTAACGACAGGTGCTATTTACAAACGGATACAACGAGGTGACATCCACATAACTAATTTTCTCACCAGGCGCTACACTGCAACGCAACTGTGCTGGGCTTGTACGGCCTCCGAAGAGGGCATGGCGAGGATTCAAAGGCTCTGGTGGATCATAACGTCTGAGGAAGTTGATTACACTCTCATCAGTACGTTTTAACTTGGTCCACTCATGCTGCCAGATTATAACAGGACACACATTATGTTCAGCTCTCAATCTAGCGAGCCTGTCTTGAGCGGCAATGTTACTGTCTGAAAAAGAGGCCCCTAACAGAGGGTTAACATCGGCCTGATTTGAAAAACACGTAACACACCCATGGAAGTAGCAACCCAAAAATTCCCACAGGTATGTTTTACCGTTAATCTGACCATACCCATCCACATAATAACTAGTGAGCTGTTTTTCCCCTTGATTGAGTGCATGTCTGATAAAAACACCTTGTGTGTAAGAGAGATATTCGAGCCATTGAATTGAGGATGAGGAAAATGATTTGACCTGATTATGGTAATATAGAGGGCACGGTATTGCTAAAGAATTCATTGGCATGAAGTTTGTTAAATAGGTTTTAGGCACGCGCTAGCAAGGGTGTTGCGGCTGAAAGGATCTACTCCTGTCTCTTCAATAAATCCGTTTCTGAACAATGTGCAACCCCGAGCTAGAATTTCAACATCGTTTTCACAGTATAAAAGGGCCTCTTTCATGAAATTGAAGGTGCGGGAGCTGACTGAATCATACCATTTGTAAAATTCTTTCCTGCCCTGTGTTGTCATACGCTCGAGACTATAGGCGGAGGGGGAGGATAAGTGATGTTTGTTTCGAACTGAAACAATGGGGGGAAAGCCTTTAATGCTGTCTGAAAACCCCATTCCTTTTGGGATACCTGACAACGGCATCGGAAGGAAACAGCACGAGTCCATATAGCGCTGGTTTAAGTCTGTGTCTGTAAAGCTGATCAATTTCGAGCCTTGACTGATTAACTTTGGTTTTAAGCTTTGCTTAACCATAGCCCTGAGAATAATGTAAGCATCAAAACTCTTGGCATTATGAGCGATAAAGATAGATAGATAAAGATTTCTGCCAAGGCTGCTAAAGCCTGATTAAGCGCTATAAACGGATCGGATGAGGAAATGTTTTGTGTCAGACTCAGTTGAGAATGAGCCACGTCTGACTCTGTTTGGATCTCACCATGCTCAACACTCAAACATTGAGAGCTATTTTGCGAGACACTTTCACTAGGCGCTAATCGGGCTAGAGCTAAATTAAGCATTTCTAAAGGGTCATTATTATTATTATTGATCACATCAGGTTGCTCACCGCTTTGTGGAGGTGTATTCTGTGAATGAACAGTATTTTGATTTAACCTAGCTAACGCTAGAAGCAAGAAATGGGTCTGTAATATCATGTTCCTGGTTATCCATTTTTATTGAGTGACAAGAATATCTAAAAGCACAGTTGTTGAAAAAGTAAAGAAAAAAAAACAGCTTTTTATATGATGAGCGAATTAATTCAGCAATGAGACATACTGCTCGAAGAGCGATAGAAGCGAGCTGGTGTCGTCTGCGCTTTGTCCTTGTGCTCCTTATCCTTCTGGTCCTGCTGCTTGTTCTGTTGCTCCTGAGATGTTTAAGTAGACCTAATAATTTGAGGATAACCCCCCCCCCCAAAAAAAAAAAAACCAGTGAGTTATGTTAAATACAAAAGGATAGTTTTTATAAAATTAGAAAAAAAGTGAGAACATAGAGAGACTGACCGTGTTTAGCTCGCAAAAGCAGGCGCCGTGAATTTCGTCTGCCTGATGGGGGAGAAGAAGCGTTGGTGGGGATGGTGCTCCGGGAGCCAGGAGCGTGAGGACCGACCGCGGAGAGCAAATCTTGGCGGACAGACGAATATTTTTCCCCGAGGGTCGCGGGAGAGAAGAAGCGCCGGTGGGGATGGAGCTGTGGCCGGCAGAAGCGGGACGACCTAGCGCTAAGAACAGATCTCTCCCGATTGGACAGACGGATATTTTTCCCTCAGCGAGAGATCATAAAAATCGGACCTGTATGCGATTGGCTAACAGGGGTGCAAGGGGAGCCGCTCTTTTGTTATGTCATTGGCAGCGGGGCGAAGTTAGGCACGTCTCGGAGGCGGAGTTGGTCTCCAGCGCAAATTTCGAACGGAGAGCCCGAAATCATTAATAAGGAGAAGATATAGCGAGAGTAACAAGGGAAAAAATTGTGCGCTGGCTGCGGCTCAGTGCGAGGTAGAACTTAGGCTGTGCGCTGAATTTGAGATGGAGCTAGTAAGAGGGCTGGTTTGAAGAAAAAAGACTAAGGATTTTTTCAGGAGTTTTTACCCTGTTATCGAATATAAGTTTTGGGAATAGAGGGTTCCCCCTAACAAGTTATTCCTGGGGGGGTTTTTTGCGCGTGTTTTCGATAAAAATACGGAGGGTTTTTTCTGGAGGTTTCCTGCTTGTTTGCCTAAGGGTTGGGTGGGAGCCGCGGTGAGCTTATGCTTGGGGGGGATAGCGAGAGTTTTATCGAGTTATTCTAGGGGGGGGGGTTTGCTGTTGTTGTGCGTTTTTGGAGAAAGACGGAGGGTTTTTCAGGAGGTTTTTGCTGGGAGCCGCGGTGCGCTTATGCTTGGGGTGGTTTTTTGGGGGGGATCTCCAGCATTTGTGAATCGGACTTGGATTCTCATTTTCCTTGTTCAGATTAAACATATGCAAATAAATTGAAATAAAGTTTTCCAATGAGGGATGCAGCCTGTATCTCCCGCCATACTGAACGTTACAAAAACACAAGTTTAACTAAGCACTTTTACTCTGGTTTAACACACACACACAGACGAGCACGGGCCCAGACACAGGCACGCGCACAAGCGCGCACAGACACACTCGCACGGGGGGCGCGCGTGTGCGCACACACGCACTGACCCACCACCAGATGGCAGTTTTTAAGCATAAAGAGTAAAAAAAAAATTTAATGGCTTAAAAATGAAGAATGCTATTTGATATAAAAAAAAATCAAATCATTTATTTTTGGGGAAAAAATTAATGAGCTATGAACTAGCATATTTTGATGAATATCACAAATTTATGAATATCATAAATTTTATGAATATAATAATTTTATGGCTACCATATGTTTTATTACTTCCTTTATTACTTCCTAGGGTCACAAATCATTTATTGGGGCCACAAATCACTCTGTTTGACATAAGGGGTATAATATCCCTCCTAATACAGTAATGTTCTTTTTCCACATTTTGCCATTTCACAGATATGTTAAGATCCAGTTTCAATCGCAAAAATTCCAGACCAGTGTGATCGAATCTAACTCCCCCTCCTGGACCACCAATTACACTCTGGAAAATGTCAGTACAAAGCACTTCTATCTCACTTTTATCCACTACAACAAGTAAAACCAAGGACATTTTAAAAAGCTCTTTTTTTTCAAGATTTTGCATAATTATCTTCTCAGATAAAGAAAAGAATCACACTGTTATATCTTTATATTAAAGACAAATAATAATGAAGCACTGGTGAAATGCTATTTTTTCCTTCTGGAGTTTTTTTTTCTTTTAAATTATTATTGTAATAAAATGAAACATTACTTTAAATGGGCACAACATACATAATTTTATTTCACTTTGGTTTAACTTTGTCTGACTTTTTTTTAAAAAGGTGGAAACAAGCTTGCCTCTGATGATTGAAGTCTGGGACGAGGATGTGTTCTTTGATGACCACCTGGGATCGTGTATGAAGTACCTGACTCAAGGTACAAACACAATCAGATGCTCACTTCAAAAAGGCGGCACTGTTGAGGTCCAGTATACTCTGACATGTGACAGACACCTGACTGGATCCACCTGTAACCAATACCAACCATCTTCACAATGAAAACGCATTCTGGCTGGCACACACTATGGAAATGCTGGTAGCTTATCTTTAATCAAGTATCATGTCAGGTTGGGTGATAACATTCTTTATGTGCAATATATAAAGAATAATAATTGGGCACAAAATTAACACATACCATGCACTTAGAGTTACAGCTAATTTGATGTGTCATATAGTCTGAGGCAGACAGTCATCTTGTTTAATCCTCATTTGATTTTGGTGGTGGGTCCACATTCAAATCACTTTGTGTATTCATTAAAGACACTTGTGATTATTTTCTGAATTATGTGTAAAAATGGTCAGGCCTCTTCATAAGTATGATTACAAATGCATTCTTGTGTGTCATTCTTGCAAAAGCCTTCATAACATGCAAATATTTTATGTATATTTTTCAGTTCTTTGATTTGTAACAAGTATATAAAACATTAAGTTTAGCAATGCTTGCATGGGTCATATTTAGGGACTTAATGTATCATTTATAATAATGCTGATTATAAAGAAATAAATGTGAGTTCTGATTAATTGATATTTGGCTCATTAAACCTTTGGTGGTGTTTGAATGGCCGTAAATAACTTTTTTCTTTCTTTTTTTTGTAGACACCAAGACTAGAATAAATAAAAAGGCACCCCCAGGTGCCTTTGGCGGTGCAAAACGTTTCGTCGACATTGTGTTTGTTACAAACATACAGTACAGCACTTCAGAGTCATACTGCTAGCGATCAAAGATTTATGGAAATTTGACAAGCTGGAAGCATTCTGTACTGTACAGGAGACACGGCACGAGATTGATTGACATTGGTCTACAGCCAATCAGGACGCAGTGCACTGTGTCCTGAAATAAAATCCACAAAACAGCGAGGCCGCGAAAGGTGAACCGCGTTATAGCAAGGGACAACTGTAGTTTCAAATCGTATAAATAGCCAAAGCTCTGTTGAAAAGGGTTACTTTTTAGGGTTTAAACCATGATTGTAAAAATGAATATGCTGTACTGAAAAACACTGAATCTGGGAAGTGAGAGAAAAAAACTTATCCAAAAGGTTTACTGAGGTCATCAAGTGAGCAGAAGAATCCCTTCCTCACTGACTTTACAGTTTTTCTGAATTGCTAAAACACTAAATCCCATTGTGAAAACTAAACTGTCAACTATGAAAACTCATTCATCAAATCAATCTCACAGTTGCCAAAATCTTAAACATTATTCATCTGGTTAGGACACCATTTGTAACTCTGAATCTCCCATTTACCAAAACTCTAAACACATTCTCAAACACAAAACACATTTAGCAGTGTGGTGCACTTGTACCCAGAACGGTGCACACAGGCTACAGAAGTTAAACACAACTAACACACTGTTTTCATCATTTACACACTACCACTCAAAATTGAAAACCCATGTTGCAACCTCTTCTTCTGCTATTTGCTAGATTGAATACAGCTTCATCCACGAAGCTGTATTCATGAGGCCTAACCATTGAATCAAGCTCAAAGATTCTCTTTATACAACAAACTAATTTTAGTTCTGTAAATGAAATAGTATGATGTATATATGTGCTATCTATACAAGTATACTTACAGTTTTTTCTGAATGCTTAAACCCTAACTGTGATTCCTGTAGCACAATCTCTAAAACTATTCAGACTTATAGCAAAACCACTCACTGAGTTTGCAAAACTAAAAGCACAAAAACTGCTTTGCACTCAGTTTGCAATTTTGTAACACACACTTTGCAAAACTGTAGGCACAATTCACTGCACAACACTCAATTACCAAATTTCCAACACACTCCTAGCAAAAGTATACACATGTATGGCTATCATTAACACTAATTTGCCAACTGTCTGGCACACTTTCACATGTGAAAACTTTTTTAGATAATTAGTTCACTTTGCAATCAGCCTAAGCACTATAATACAGGTAAGCTGTGTGTGCGGAGTACAATGGAGGGAGCAGAAAGAGTGAGAGGTAGAGGAGGCCGAGGAAGAGGACGTGGAGGTGAAGAAGTAGGATGAAGAGGACGACAAGGACAAGGAGGAGCAAGAGGAAGACAAGGAGGGGGGAGAGGAAGATGAGGAGGGGGGAGAGGAAGGGTAGGAAGAGTAAGAAATAGAATTGCTGATGACATCAGAGCTACAATAGTGGACCATGTAATCAACCGTGGAATGACCCTGAGGGTAGCTGGCCAACAGGTCCAGCCTAACTCGAGCCGCTACACTGTAGCAAGTACCATAAGGACATCTTGAAATGAGAATCGTTGAGTACAGTCACTTCGCACAAAGATTTGTAGCACTGCCATATGCCAATGAGAAACACACCAATACCATTGATGTAAAAATACTGAAATTGTTACTTTACAGAATTGCTAGATGACCAGATGCTGGGGGCAGAGGAAGCATGTTCACTGCAGACCAAGTAACCCATATAGTCATTATGGCTGTTTGATACGGAAACACCATTTTTACGAAGGTGTGAAGAGTTAATCTAGCTGTGTTTGCTTTTGCAAGAGAACTACAATGTTTTGATTATTGGGTGACAGGTTTTCTTATTTGTGTGAAGAGTTTTGCAAAATTAGCCAATAGTTACAAAAAATGTGCTTAAGCAATCAGAAAAAACTGTAAGACTCAAAAGCTCACTTCACACTGAACACAGGAAGAGTGACTGTCAAAAAAAAACAGGAGTCTGTTGGTTGAGAAAAAGACATTTCACAGATTCTGATGTGTCGCGTCCAAGCTTTGTGTTTACATCTTTGTGCAGAATCCGTTTACCTGGGCCCTATTTCAGGAAGCCGGTTTAGAAAACAGAGTGAAAAACGATACTCAGGGTTGAGTAACCCCGAACTGTCCAACTCGGAATATTCGGTTTCAGAAAGGCTGATAACAATTAGTTCAATCAACGCGGAGTTGCTTTAACCCCAAGTTAAGCGCACGCACGAGGATACATAAAGCCCTGATTAGTGGAGCACAGATTAAGCGAGTCACCATGGAGACGGAGGGAAAGAAGGCGCGGTCAATGTATTTTACAGCGCTTGAGGCCGAAATTCTGATGGCAGTATAGGGCTTTGGACCGTGATGTCACGGGGGTGGGCGATAACATGCAAATTTTGCGGAAAAAAAGTAACACAGCCTCAGCTGCAAAAGAAAGGGAGCATGCATGGCAAAACATGGCCGACAGAGTCAATGCATGAGTGTTAATTTAAACATTGATCTAGGGATTTCCACCCATTTAACACGTTATTTTATTATATTTTATTTTATTTTTTATTTCATACATTTTATTTTGTGATGTGATGTGAGTGCAGGTGCAACCCAACAGGCCCCAAACGTTCCTGGCAGCAAGTAAAAATGAAATATAAAAATATAGTCCAAACAGGTAAGGTGTAATTGTATTATGAGCCATAGTGCTTGGTCTGTTTGTCCTATATAAATCAATTGCAGTTAGAGGCTACATTAATTTTCTTTCTGTAAGCACTTATTGAAATTATCTGAGCACATTACAAGTACATATTTGCTTACTCTGTATGCTCAAATGTGACCCGTTATAGCCAACAGAAAAAAAGCGGAGGCCTGAAAAACAGGTGGGGGTCCTCCACCACCACCACTCACAGAGGCTGAGCAGTTGGCTTCCACATTTGTGATAATGTTGGCAGCATCACATATGATCTTCACAGTGCAGAGAACACAAATTAGCATCCATTACTATAATGAAATAATTTGTTAGTTTGAAATGCTACAGGGAACTATGTACCTGTACATTACAGTTTTTGCCCGTTGCCTGAACACATTTTGCAAAACTTTGCTCATTGTGCCAAAACCCTAAACACAAGTAAACATGACACAACACTGGGAAATATACCATTCACATCTGCACCAAATTGAAACTCTACTCTCAAAACCTAAACTCTGCTATCAAAACCTAACATTCCTTTGTCAAAATGTAACTCTGTTGACAAAATGACACATACTTGCATCATATGCAAACACTTACAGAGCAGGGGGAACACACTAGTCTACTTTATATAAAGCACTGCAGTCTTTGATTTCCATTGTTCATTCAGAAGGCATATTTTCAGGAGACACATTTGCAAACAACCAAAAAAGCAAATAGACCTACTCAATATTGTACATTGCAGTACCATGAATTCAGATAAAGCAAAAAAAACCAAAACAAAAAAACCCCCATAATACAGTAATAGAAAAAACACTATACTGTAAACAAAAAATCATGACAATTGTGCATACGTGGGCTCATGGATCCCGCCGTCTGTTGGGGTCTGGCCACAGGACCTCATCAACATCGCAAGCAATGTCTTCTCCCGCTGGGCACCGGGGAAAATATCTTCTTCCATGTCAAAACCATCCATGGATTGCTGTCACCTGAATGTCGCCGCAGGCCTGTTCCATTGCCTGCAGAAGAGGCATGCAGGCATGTAGTTGGCGGTCATATACACGCCATCTCCAAGCCGAAAAAAATTCCTCTATAGGGTTTAAAAATGGTGAGTAAGGGGGCAAGCATACCACTTCAAGTTGACTTTGGTTGGAGAACCAGGCCTGGACCAGAGCAGCCCGATGGAAACTGACATTATCCCATATCACCACAAACCTGGGCTGATCTGGTCTGTTCTGTACAACTATATCATGGAGAGCATCTAGAAATGTGAGTATGTGTTGGCTATTGTATGGACCTAGTATTGCATGATGGTGCAGAAGCCCTCGAAGGCATATGGCGGCACATAATGTGATGTTTCCCCCGCGCTGCCCTGGGACGTGCACAATTGCCCTTTGGCCAATTACATTACGACCCCGTCGTCTTGTTTTGCTCAGGTCGAATCCAGCTTCATCAATGAAAATGTATTCATGAGGCTGTGCAGCTCCATCCATGGCCAAGATTCTCTGAAAAAAAGGGGAACATATCACTGTACTACAGTGCTACACATACAGAACCCCATCACACAGGTACCTGTGTAGCTCTCAGAATGGATCCATGTGGTACTGATATGGTACATATTCAGCTGCTACTGGACTTCACCAATACTCTATTGTAAATGTAAGGGACAGTTACACGTACCCGTACATATTCAGCTCGAAGTCCTTTGACCCTGTCACTGTTCCTCTCGAATGGGACTCTGTAGAGCTGCTTCATGGTGATGCTGTGTTTACCCAAGATGCGTCTGATGGTGGTGATGCTCACATGGTCTATGTTGCTGAACACTCGCCTGTCTGCAAGTATTTTCCGTCGTAGCTGGTGGAGACGGATGGCATTGTCTGCCCTCACTAGGTCCACAACAGCAAGTTCCTGCCGTTGTGTGAACAGGCGTTGGTGTCCTCCCCCAGAAGGTCTTCGAGTCATTCTAGAGAAATACAACCACATATTGTCATCGGTTTGCTTATTTTTCTTACAGTACTTCACTGTATATACTGTATCATCCACTGTACAACACTGTACTTCAATATAAGTAATCATGCTATGTTTCACAGAAACTACCACTTTGGCTGCAAAAGGAGCATTAGCACCCTGCAATACCCTGTACACTTGATATGGTAACTGTAGAACAGTACTATGAAAACCATCTGAGTAGAGTAGAAGGCAGTGAGATGAAGACAGACCTGTTTTCTAGTCGGAATTTTCTTATTACAGATGCCACTGTGAAGCGGCTTAGATGTGGGTGGACTCTCTGCCCAGCTTCCCTCATAGTCAGGCCGTGGTTGATGACATGGTCCACCAAAGTTGCTCTTATATCATCAGAAATATGGGTCCGTGCATGGCCTCTTTGACCTCCTCCTCCTCTTCCTCCTCTTGCTCTCCCTCCATCCATGCTTGCAAAGTTCTTGAATTGGCTAAACTGAGGGCTTTTTGTGGTTGGCTAATTGGTGTTCAGTTTTGCAAGTAAGTGCCTTCAGGTGTGTATTTGAGTGGTTGCAATTACCCGATGTGTTTTGTATTTTGGATACATGTGTTTTCCAAATGGCACCCTGAAATTTCATTTTTGAACGAAGTGTCTTATGTATGAAATAGAGTGTAGTATGCAGGACCATGTGTGTTGCATAAAGGAGTAAGTGTGTTGCATAATTGCAACCAGAGTGCAAAGCAGCACTTTTGTTTAAGGTATGGGTACATGTGTTTGGGGTATGGTAACGAAAGCTTCAAGTTGTGTTACTTTAGTCTAAGCATGGGTTTATAGTGTTCAAGCAACGAGCAAAAACTGTAATGCTGTGGAAAGACTTCCTGTTCACATAGTCTCCTTCATTTACTGAAGGAGCAATGATTGGAATGTGAGTGCCATCTATACAGCCAATCACGCCTGGGAACCGTGGGAATAAATGTAAAATTTAAGTAGTAGTTCAAGTATCACCACATCATGAATTAAGTTTTGTTCATCCTGATACCTGCAATTTTGTGGCATCCCTCTTTGATAAATCTTGTGGGTCTATGACCGGGGAACACCACAAACGAGTACAGGAGACGTTTCAGTGCAACTGTAACATTCCTGACTGCCCGACAGACGGTAGCCTTGGAAACGTGCTCAGCGTCACCAATATTATACAGAAAGCTCCCGTTTGCAAAAAACCGAAGTGCAATACAAATAATATGTACAGAACTGAGACAATGTCCGCGATGTGTCACATGAGCAATATTAGGCCTGAGGATGTTATTCAAATAAATTATAGATTGTGCTGAAAAACGGTAACGTTCACACAGGAAATCATCAGGAAATGATAAAATGTCCAAACGCGCTCTAATCACTCTCTCCCGGCGGAGAGCTCTGCGGAGAATTTGGGCTTCAACATCTACTGGCTCTTCAAGGAAGAGACACGCCATGTCTGACGCTTCCTACAGTCAGGTTTCCGACAAAGAGGCGGAGAAAGTTAGGGTTAGTTGAAGTAAACCTGCTAGGGGGCAGGTTAGCTTCACGGAGTGTGTTGTCATAGTAACTCGCTCAGAATTAATCTAAACTCGCTTTGTGAAACCGAAAACCCAGAGTTTTCGTTAACTCAGGGTATACTCACTCAGATTTTGCTCTAAACCGGCTTCCTGAAATAGGGCCCTGCTCTCACTGTTTTAGCTGTTTGGTGGTTGTTGAAATAGTTTTGTGAGTTTTAACCTGAGATTCTGGCATTTCTGGCAAAATACATTTAGATTTAAAAATTGATTCAGGATTTAATGAATATTGTGTTATTTAAGCTAAAAATTGATTTTAATTGGAAAATCCCAAACTGAGAGTGAGAAAGTGAGAGACCTGAACACACACACAGAGGAAGACGTAAAGACAGATGACATGACAGACTCTCATGAGAGACAAAGACACAAAAGGGGCCTAGTTGACAAGAACAAAATAAACCAGAATATGAATATAAACTTGGAGACACAACAAGAAGTAAACTCAAGACTAAAATGTATAAAACTTAAATCATTAAAACCCAAAGAACGAATCAAATAGAAAATAAGCTAAAATATCTGGGTCATAGACCCAGACATCTGACAATAAGATATTTTTGACAATTAAATATACAGAAAGAAATAATTATAGGATAAAAAGACACAAATATGAAAAACAGGTTTAATCTTCCTTAAAAAAGTTTACTGACCGTGCCGTGCAAATAGTCACCAGTCCAAGTAGGGTAGTTTGACTTGATCATTTCAGTCCTGCCTCTGACGGAATCAATCTTTAATACAACATAGCTGTGAAGAAGTAAAGAAACAAAGAGGACAAGTTGATTAAATATTACTGCTTGAAGGAAATGCTTTTAGCATTGTGAAGCATCCTGTGCAAGAAGTTCACAGGCATGAAGAGGGCAGTGTAGAACAGGCGATAAAGAAAAGAGAAAGCTAACAAACCATTTGGGTTAAAAAAAATTTAAATCTGCCAAAGCAATCAAGAAGCAGCTAAGCAGCAAGGTAACAAGGTACAGTTAGATCCATAAATATTTAGAAAAAGACAGCTTTTTTCCATTTTTGGTTCTGTACATTACCACAATAAACTTTAAATGAAACAACTGAGATGCAGTATCTGAATAAAAAGATTGCAGAAAATGTGAGAAACTAAAGCATGTTGTTAACACAATCCCTTCATTTCAGGGGCTCAAAAGTAAGTGGACAAATTAAATAACTCAAGATAAAATATTTGTTTCTAATACTTGGTTGACATCACCAGATACAGGATTTCCTTCTTTTTAATGCTCTTCCAGGCCTTTACAGCAGCAGATTTCAGTTGCTGTTTGTTTGTTGGTCTTTGTGTCCAAAGTTTAGTCTGTCTGAAGTGAAATGCTCACTTAGGTTGAGATTACTTGACCGACTTAGCCGTTCAAGAATATTCCACTTTTTCGCTTTAATAAACTGCTGGGTTGCTTTGGCTGTAGGGTTTGAGCCATTATTCATCTGCATTATGACACGTAGAATAGGGTGAACAAGTGGGGCTTTAACTTAGCTTTGAAAAAAGAAAAAGCATGGTCCCAACAGTTTTTCTCCTGGCTTTAGGAAACTTTAGAAGGCCAGAGTATTGAGATTGGAGAGCATGGGAAGGAACATAGAGGTGCCAAGTTCAGAGAGATATGAGGGTGCCAAACCATTTAAACCCTTGTAGGTGAGCAACAGCACCTTAAAATCTTCTTAAACCTGACAAGGCACCCAGTAAGAGATTTCAGTACCGGAGTAATGTGCTCATATTTCCCAGTTTTGGTTAAAATGTGAGCAGCTGCATTTTGTACCATCTGTAAACGTCAAAAACTTTTCTTTGGTAGCCCAGAAAGGACAGCGTTACAATAATTAATGCGTGAAGACACAAATGCACGGACAAGAACCTCTGGAGTGTCAAGTTATGAAACTCGTATGATTTTAGCGATGCTTCTTAGGTGATAAAAGGCAGTCCTTGAATACCCGTCCATCTGAAACATGTTTTGGACACCACTGTAAAAATGGTTAACTTTGTGAAAGCCAGGCTCCAATGCAACAAATAAGCAGGGAACATGAGACTTTATTACTGCACAGAGAGGTTCACTGGCTATCAAGAAAGTGCTGACCCATTTCTTTGAGCTGAGGGATGAACTTAAAGTTTTCTTCTGTAACTATCCCTCTGAGCTGCCTGAACATTTGCATAATGAAGAGTACCTTACGTGCCTGGCTTATCTGTGGCTTACACATTTTCTTGTCTGAACAAGCTCCGTCTCGGATTACAAGGTGTTTCTGCAACCATATTCAATGTTCAGAATAAAGTTGAGGCCCTGATAAAGGAGTTAAACCTTTGGAAGAACTCCATGGACACAAACAACACAGAAGTCTTTCCCGTGCTGCATGATTTTCTGTGCTTAAATTATCTCACACTCACACAGTGTGAAGCACAACTGTAACATGCACCTTGAGGAGCTGGTGGCGCAGTTATGCCAATACTTTCCAGAAACGGAAGGGTCAAATGACTGGATGTGTCACGTATTCAAGGCCATGCCTACTTTATTATCAGTGGCTGACCAGGATAGCCTGATTGAGATCGCCTGAGATAGGTTTCTAAAAGTTGAATGTGCTCAAAAGACCCTGGCAGATTTCTGGATAGTACTGTGCACTGAAAACCCTGCGTTGGCTAAGCGTGCTGTCAAGACTGATGCCTTTGGCCACCACATACTTATGCAAAAGTGGATTTTCTGCTTTAACAAACATGAAAACAAAATACAGAAGAAGACTTTCTGTGGAAAACAATTTAAGACCTTTCCCAAATTGAGCCAAACATTTAAGAGCTGTGTGCCTGTGCTCAAGAACATCCATCACATTAAATAAAGTTCTGTATAATGAAAGTTCACATCTTGTCTGTATGCTCTCGATTCTAATAAATCTTTTGATACACAGCTAGTATTAAGTAGGAAAGTCATTATCTTTAGGTGGGCGATAGAACACTGTAATTAGAATCACATCATATAAGGCTTATGTGATTTACTCATGAAAGTGGCCACTTTCATATATTGTTCTAGTAAGTATACAAGTTTCATTTATATGATTTTTTTAAGGGATCTTATGTCTGTTTTCACTCTTGTATGCTTTTCATACAAGTTTCACACAAGACAGATATAAACTTTAGAAGATTTATATACATCTTTTCCATGTGGGTTTGCATGTGGCGATAGAAGCTTTGGTGCAGACAATGATGAGTGGGTAAGATGACCAAATCAATACCTAAGACTGAATCACCTTGAATGGGGAACCTCAACATCACTGGGTAAAATGCCATTTTGATGCACCAACAGAAAACGTATAGTTCAGGTAACCTGCATGCCTTTGCACTTTAAAGACACTGGCGTACTTGAAGGACACATGAACACATACAGCGATCCACAGCTAAGACTTCTGCACAGAAATCTGCAGTGACTGTACATGTAAACATTTTTAATTGCTTCATTCAACAACCTGACTTTACATGAACGGCTGACAAAATGAAAGTTATCTCTTTCCAGACTGGAAGAGGAAAGTGGTAGCACACAGTGTGCATTGACTTTCCTTGTGCAGGTACATGACAAACAGCAACAGTCACCTACTTTCTTAAATCCACTCACTCTCACAAGCTCAGTAATAGTGGCTCTGTTGCTTACTAATCACTGTCTAACCACTGTAAATTCACTGTAACTGCCATCTCCTCATAAAATGTTTGTTAAACTGACCAAGCTTACATAGACTGGATATAACTACCAATTCAAGCTGTGTAGATCATTTATGTATTTTAGCCCCAAATGTTCCTAACAAACAGTACAGGATTGTCCCTGGTGACTATAGTTACACAAATGTAATCTATAATCTCAGTACATATATATATTACAGATGATTTTAACAATGATTCAAGTAGCTGAATTCTTGAAACTGAACCAAAATGATGCTCCTTGTACTTTCCTATATTTATTAGGGCATATTATTAGGGCAAAGCATCGTGCCAAAGCAGTGGGTAGCACATGAGATGTGAGCCCACTGAGGTGGGATACAGGCCAGTCCTTCTGCAGGGACACAAACTGTGAATTTAATTATCCTGGTTTTGGATAAGGAAACAACTCAAGATGTCCTGGTATTCTGAGAATTTAAAAACATTCTATCAACTTTCAGGTCCTGACCTCAGCTTACTCACCTGTCAGACGGACTCCAAGCGTCTCCCGACAGATCCCAGGCTTGAATTTTGTTCACAAACAGTACTCCCCTCTTATGCTTTATAGGACAGCACTTTGTATCCAGGTTATCAAGGTCCTGACAAGTTGGGTTTTTTTCTAAGGAAAGCGCGATGTTATCAAATAAGTACTCATTCAAGGCAGTCTTTACCCCTTCCTTTTTTGCCTCAGTTGGCATCAGCTCATACAGTGCCAGAAGGGAGTACGAAAGAGTATCTGGGAGATTCTTCAAGCTGTTCAGCCAGTTTCTGAAGCCCACGGAGTCATCAACATTGAGGGCAAAATCCCCTGACCAATCATTGCCTCCTATCACCTCAGTGTGGTGTTGATGGAGACCAGCACCATACCTAGTAGTGTAATCCTGGTTTTGTAGGACCTTCATACAAGACTGTTCAACACTATATAATTTTTCCTTCCCCAAGCCAACCGAAAATCCCTTCGATAAACAGGCGTGAACCTGAAAGAGAGAAACACAAATGCCATGTATATTTAATAGCTATATTTCGGTATTTTATTGCTGCTTTTCCTAAAATAATGGTTTTCTCCACCACTTATCATTGGCAGCTAGAAGAAGATTTTTGGTAAAATAGTAGATATTTAACTATAGACATAATAAAATTTTACAATTCTTCAGTCAGGAAGCAATGCAGAAAATTAAAGACATTTATGTTTTGATCTGATCCAGTTTATCTTGTTTTATAGCAGAAGATGTTTTTTCCTTCATCATACTCAGCATGTTATATGACAGAATACATTAGATTTTGTCTGGAAAAGATCATCTAACTGAAGGTCTAACTGATCTGCGTATACTTTATTTAGAATAAGATTTTTTAATAAGGTTACTGAGGGCAAAGAACAATTACATACAGAACTAAAATCATTATTGAGCTTGCATTGTTTTCAATGTGCACCACTATTCATAGTTGGATTTGTTGGATGTGAAATTCCACAATGATTGAATGTAATTTAAACAATTTAGTTTAATCATCGACTAGACACAGACTAGACACAGACGACTGCCATCACTGTAAATCTGTGCGCACCGGGTCTTTCATGGCAGTGGTAACGTAATGTGTGTAAGTGGAGTGTGTGCAGTCTGTGGACAGGCACATCTGCTTCATGTACATGTACCTCATGTGAGTTGAACTTGTTCAGGGTGGACAAACAGGTTCGTGCAGCTGTGATTCTTCTTAGTTGGCCCCCAAGGAAAACCTGCAATTTGGTATATTGTTATCTTTTAAAAAAAGTGTGTGTGTGTGTGTGTGTGCGTGCGTGCGTGCGCACGTGCGTGTGTGTCTTAACCTTGTGGATGTAGTGCGTGCCATAGGTTTTTATCAGTCTGTCATACTGATCACTGGTGGAGGAATTGTAGTGACTTGGCAGATTGTCCACATCCCTCTTGAACTCTGGGCTTAAAGGTGGTCTGCTTGCTACACGGAAACTAGACACAAAGAGACTAATTAGGTAATTATCTTAACTGAAACAAACTAACTGACAGGAACTTATTTTCAGAGCCTACCTATAATATTTGCAGGTGATGCCATGTACACTGAAGGTGTACCGATCCTCTTCAGCCCTGGCTACAGCAAATTTAAATGCTTCGGAACGTGTTCCTCCCACAAACACGCGATCACCCAGAACTATATTCAAATTTAGGCCATCGTGATCAAGCACAGCCTGCATTACATACATTATAAGTTACATCAATTAGGGGAACGTAACATAATCACTTCTTTTTTTTCTAGGTTCCTTTGTTCAGATGCTGTATCTCATTTGTCATGGATTCCTGATCACATTATTAAAAGAAAATTATATTTTTCATTTAACAACAGATACGTTTTAGCATTGGGTGAAATTAAATATGTTGAGATATGAATTATTTAAGATTTCATGTTTTCTTTAGTGCCATGCTGGAGATTAAAAAAAATCAGCAAGCAGTGTTTTATTGTTTAATTGACTAAAGTATTAATTGTATGTCAATAATAGGTGTAATATGTTTCATACCGTCATCAGTGAGCTGTGGATACAATGCAAAGGAAGGGATCTCTGTTAAATTTCACTACTGATTTCTTCAAACAGTTTATCAAATTTTCTGTTCATAAATCAACAGAGGATCTTAATGGGACATTTAGCTTTTACACTTTATTAAAGATATTAAAGACAAATTAGGATCCAGAAGAATATTGTTACATTATTTTATTTGTCCATGGCAAATTTGATGCTAGCTTTTATGGTGAGGCACAAGTCTGTGTTACATCAAAGACATGAAGGCTGTTAGTCTTTTAGTAATTATAACATGTTATAATACTATACCCAACATTGTCGTGTACACTGCTGTCAACCGGAGTGCTGCACTGGCTGAATGCACGCCAGTCCACTGCAGAGACTGGCACCTGAAAATAGAAGACAGAATACCATGATTAATAAGTACAAGCTATGTGTAAGCCATGTTTAACTCACTGCACAGAATTATTTATTTTACTTTCTGCAGCCTGTTGCCTTGAAGGGGGTTGGTACAGAGAGTACAGTGGCCGTTTGGAGTCATGTAGGTCCTCACATCAACCACATAGGCTGATGTTCGCCTCAGGGTGACCAAGTCGAATCCCTCCCCCACCAGGTTGTGACCTGGTACAAAGGGAGCAGACTCGCACTCGCTGTTGTTCCCAGTTTGACAGGAGAGAACAGGGGAGATGTATGACAGAAGGAGGATCAGGCAGAGAGGAGGTGGGGTTGAAAAGAAGAGCATGGCTTCAGTCACAGACTGAAAGGTGGGAGAGAGAAGGATTTTCATTTAGCTCCATATTTTCTTTTAGACAGCAACACATATTTCGTAACTTTAGTTTTGTACCCAAAAATGCATATCTATGAAATATACTAAAGTTGAAATTTGTGGGATTATTTTTCTGATAAAACATCTTTGGGTTGAATTAGAGCAGATACTGCAAGTCAGTGTCTGACAAATGCATTTCCGGAAGATTGGATATAAATTACCATAAAAGCATTCCGAACCTGGTGGAAAGTCTTCCTAGAAGAGTTGAAGCTGTTATAGATGAAAAAGGGTGTGCTGAAACCAAACTAAGCTTAAGCTCAATTTAAACATATTATCCTGTATATGAAAAAATCTTTTAATCTTTTCACTGTATTTGTAACAATAGTTCAAATTCATTTCCAAAACAGCTGGGAAGCTGTGTACAATTTAATGAAAGCAGAGTGAATACCATTTAAACTCTATGCTTAACTGAAAATAGTAAATGTACCATATTTAAAAGACTGAGACATGTTTTATGTAAAAAAATATAAAATTTACTTTCATGCCAGAAACACGTGTTAAAAAATTATGGACAGCACATGCAGCATGTGTTGCATCACCTCATCTTTCAATAGCACTCTTTGTTTTTGGGTTTTGAAATCCAAATATTTTTTGTTCACTAGTTGGTTTTGTCATATTTTCTGAAAGGGTTTCTGCTGCCAGATAGTTTGGCATCTCCTCAGCCATTTTTTGCATTGCTTTGGGTGATAAGTCTGGACTCCTGGCAGGTCCATTTGAAACCCTGAGTCTTTCACTAAGAGTCACGCTGTTGTAATCGGTTCAGACTGTTCTCAGCTAAAGCTACAGATAACAAAATTTTATCTGTTGTGAGCCTAACATTGCGTGCCAGAACAAAAACACTTGGCCCAAAGACATGGAGCCAGGTCAGGCCAAGTTGGCATATGATTGGCTGAGAGGTAAATTTGCAATTTGCAGTGCTGGCCGACAGATCAAGTGTAGTAGACTCGGCTGAGTGTGGAGCGAAGGATTTGCCTGAGGAGTGATCCACTGGACTACTGGCAGTGGCTCCAACAACCCACCACCAAACCTGAAACGCACCCAAATTCCAGATCCAGCTCGTTAGCAGTTCTACTGGAAGGCAAAATCCCTTTATTTTGTTAATATCCTTCCACTTGCCAGAGAACCACTCAGAATGAGGTTATGTGTGCTAATAGATAACTTAAATAAATGTAATTAGTACTCACGTTCTCATGAACTGGCAAGCTGTTATGAAGAACGTATCCAAATGCAAAGTGAAATTCTGTTCGTGAACTGCAGCAGCGGCAGAATTTAAAGTCTGCCACAGGTGTTAAAGTCCAACAGCAGCATTCAAATTAACGCTTGCGTCACTCAGGATATTTACATTCATTGAATTTTTTTAAAGTGATTTTTGCTGTCTCAAAGTTGTTTCCTCTCAGATACTTCAATTTAAAGAAAAAGTGAATTGCAGGTCAATGAACAGTGAACATCTTAAGACTAAAAAAGTCCTTGCACTGTGTGTGTGTGTGTGTGTGTGTGTGTGTGTGTGTGTGTGTGTGTGTGTGTGTGTGTGTGTGTGTGTGCGCGCGTGTCACACTGGCTCTTTCATTTGCACTAGTTAATTGGTCTTTCATTTAAGTTTTCTTTTCAAAATGGCCACCAGTAATCATAATAATGATTTTTTTTAATGTGAATAAACTTGTAATGTGAAAAAACATATTAATTAACTAAAATAAAAATAAGAACTAGACTAGACTTTTGACATTTCTGAAAATGTAATTAACTGAAACAATTTTGTAAGATTGGAGAACTAAAAAAGCAAAATAAAATAAAAAATAAATATAGGGAATATTCTTAGTTTTACCATCTGTTAGTTTGGTAAGGATTTAATCACAACTTGCCTAATGAGGCTTTAAATGTGTTCATTGAGACTTTAGCTAAAAGACTGCAGTCAACTGTTTTCAAGACGTAATGGCTGTACTGAACTCTTCATCCAATAATAAAACTAATAATAAATAATAAATGATAAAGAACAAAATAAACACAGAAACTAATAAACTAATAAAGTAAAACAAAAACATTTCAAACAATAAAAACTAAACTGAAACAAGAAAATCCACTTTGGAAACAACCTAAAACTAAACTGACTTAAAGCAGAGTTAAGTCAGAATGACGTTTTACACAATCTAATTAGTAAATACAAAACTTTTTAACTCTGTATTTAACATTTCCAAGGAATTCCGTTACAATAGTTGATACAATATTTTGCATTATTGATACAATTTATAATCCTATTTACCTTTTAATACCCACCCAGTCTCTGACAACATATTTAGGGTAGAGTGACCGTATTGTATCAATTTATTATCACGCATGAACCATTGTGTGATCCAGTTTATATTACAGTGCTATGAATCAAAAGTAAGGAGAAATGACTCAACTTTCATCAGCTGTGATGTAACAGTTGATAGTTGCTAAACTGAGATGCTTGTGACTTTTTCAGTGTAAAAACCAGGATGAGTTTCACAGCACTGGTTTATTTATTGACCTGTTTCCCTAACATCACTGTGATGATGGTACTGGAGAAAATAGTCTCAGCCTGCTGAAGACCACAGGTGAAACATCTGTGCAATTCACAGACATGCCAAATCTGAAAGTGGATGACTGGACCATTTACATGCATTTACATCCCCCTCTATTTATATTTATATTCTAACTCTGTAACATGGAACTTCTCTCGATATTCTGCAACTGGAAACTGAATTTCCTGGAGGAACCCATCCGAGGGATTAATAAAGTTCTATAGAATCTAATCTAATCTAATCTAATCTAATCTAATCTAATCTAATCTAATCTAATCTAATCTAATCTAATCTAGAGGCCTTAATTCCCCCTTGATAGCAATACCTACACATTAAGGATCACTTTCTTTGATTTCTCAAGTGTATTTAACACAATTCAATTCAATTCAATTTTATTTATATAGCGCCAAATCACAACAGCAGTCACCTCAAGGCGGTTTATATTGTGCAGTAGATCGTACAATATTAGATACAGAGAAAAACCCAACGATCATATGACCCCCTATGAGCAAGAAATTCAGCTTCTGCTTGTCAGAGAGAAGCTACAGGAAACGTGTAGGAAAAATGTAAACCCTCCACCTACATGCAGAGGACAAAAACAAAAAAAATGCAGATTTAGGACATTTTCAGTGGTTTCATGTTTCAGACCTGAAATCCATGTCCATCTTTTATATACAGTCTGATAAAACAAACCAAATCAGCCTCTAAACTGTTTCGCCTGTATAGAATAGTTTTTGATGGCCAAATTAGTTAGAAAAATACTATCTTTGGACCTTACCTTGGATTTTATGCTATGCTAATTAAAAGTAGTAAAGAAGATAACACTTTGTAATGCATACTTAACCCTGGAGAACCCATGGGGTCAAATTTGACCCCATGGTTTCCCTAGTAAACCAGTGGGGTCGGCTCTGACCCCATGGGTTCTCCAGGGTTAAGTATGTAAAAGAAACAGTTATATTTTGTTATTTTCACTGCAGGAAACAGCTCGTGAAAGAGGTCAAGCCTGTTCACAAACAGCTGATTCTGAGAATGGGAAACATATAAAGGCAACTGGGAGGAATCCAAGTACACTGCGTACGAGAAGTGACAGGAGATGGGGTGAAACAAGGGGAAACAAACAGGGCAAAGATAGCAATGGTAAAAACATCTGCCTTTGGAGAACACAGACTTTAGATTAAATATTTACAAACTGCCGAACCAACAGTAAATATTTGTGGGTAAATAAACACACACACACACATTTGAAGAGTCAACCCACAGGTAACATTTAAATCTTTCTGGAGTTTGAGTAGAGAATACTATGAGACCTAACATGACAGACAAAATATAAAAAACAAACATTATATTGTACTGAAGGAGACTTTAAACTAGTAATTGAGACACATCAACAATAAGGTTCCTTACCGTGGTCACTATTCTAAGTCACTATACTAGGTCACTAGGTCACTATACTAAGTGCAATAATCCTTTCTGTCATCGTTTTATTTTTACTCAGTTGTATATAGTATTTGTATTTGTATTCTATTTTTATCTTATTGTATATTTATTTTATTTTATTCTACTGTATATAGTATTTTATTTTATTCTATTCTGTACAGTTGTGTACTGTATTTATTCTTATTGTATTCTAATTTTTGCCTCATAACTTTTGCACTGTCCACTTCCTGCTGTGACAAAACAAATTTCCCACGTGTGGGACTAACAAAGGTTATCTTATCTTATCTTATTCAAGTGGTCATTTTCTCATAGATTTCCATAAAGTCAGGATTCATATTTAATCTAGAGCATCCTCTTTATAGCACGAGGCTGTGACCACTGAAAGCCTTTCATCTGTCCTTTACCATCCATTTCATTTTGTACAATCCACTCTTCCAAGTTTGTGTGGTTTATCCATCTGACCAGGTGAATCTTCGTGCACAATCTTTTTAATTTATCACCACACTGTGTTTATGTGCTGAAAGAGAAATTATTTCCTTATTAAAACCGATTCTGAAATACGATTTCACTAATAACTGTGGCAGTTTGTCTTGAAAGAACAAGTGTAATCTCCACATTTTGACTTTTATGTCAAAATTTTGAGTCTATTTTCAAAATGGTCAATAATATTTTTTTTCTTAAATTGTACCCTGAGCTGAATTTGTGGTTATATTAACAAAATTTCTGGGTGGTGTAGAGGTTTGTGCTTTATTTTGGGGAAATACTTATATTGTTATACATCTTAGTGTCATATTAGTCTAATCTTTAGCACTAAATAGCTTTTATGTGTGCCTGTTGCACTGACACCGTTTATGAAGACAGCTTGTGAATCAAGGTAACTAGAATGAGCTGCTAAATTAGCACTCCATCATGTTGTCCAAGTATGTAAACTTCTGGCTCCAAAACACTAACATGACCAAAACGACACAAGCTTATGCTTCAAACTGCATAGCATGAATCAAATTAGTGTTTTGTTGGAACTGATTTCTTTTACTCTATTTGTGCATTGTGCAGGGTGTGCAGCAGAATACACACTCGTGTGCAGACTGGAGTCAGGATGCCCTGGAAAAGTACTGGAGGCTGTAAATTCTGGTGTGTGTGTGTAGGGAGGAGTTTTCTCTCCATCTCTCCACAGGGAGATGCCCACTGCTGGAGATGTATGATGAGCGAGAGCCAGACCAAATCCCAAATAAGGGAAAAGCCAAGTATAAACCACAGCTACTCCCCAACTTTTTAACCAATCATATTAATATTCTGTTTGTGTGACTCATGATAAAAGTGTTTACTGCTTGGATGCAGTGACCTTTGTCCGTTTGGCTCACTAAACAGAGGAAGAGGCACAGCAGCCATCTTAATTTGAACCTTTACCCGCCTAATAAATTTCGAAAACTTATACTTTGACTTTACTCATCTTCTCTCAAAATAAAAGGACCCCACAGTTTTCTCTGTGGTTACTTACATATATTCTTTTATAATGTGATCTACAGGAGTTTTTCTCTGCTGGCCTTTAGAAAGAACACGGCAGTCGATAGTATCAATACCAATGCAGGTATTGGTATCAGATCAATAATAGCAACGTACGATCAATACTTTATTTCTATCCTCCAAGTTCAGTCTGTAGCCCACTGAATGAAAACACACTATGAAAACTGTCTGAACCTTTTTGTGTTGACTGTCACATGTTAATAGTCTTTTGCACATTTAAACAACAGAAATGGGTCAATTTCTGACTTTCAGGCATATTTACACGCCAGATCTCCAAAAAGGTGTTTTTTGTCGTGTTAACTAATTTAAGTGCAATGTAAAAATCCCAGTGAGTTAGGGATCATTAAAATATGTTCAGAATAATGATGATTAATAAGTCATGACACACTCCATAATCTCCCCAACAAAGCTGCCCTTCTTATGTTAAAAGTATGTGTATATGTGCACATGTGTATTGGCATCAGCAGTCCTGGGACTGTATTTGATATCAGATCAATACCAAAACTTGCTGTATCTCACAGCACTATAATGCATATGGTTTGAGGAACTTCCACACAGCCTTTATAACATTTTCTATAAGAGAAACGTTTTTTGTCCAGATGTGATGGTGTCAAATGGCCCAATCATGATTAGCATGATTATTTATAAAAATTCAGATTAAAGATTTAGACGTTAATTTTATGTACATGCCTCGTAGTGAAGTTGACACGCATGCTTAAGCAATAATTGACCAATAAAAACTTGTGATTTGTTATTTTCACTGCAGAAAACAGCTTGTGAAAGAGGTCAGGTGTGTTTACAAACAGCTGATTCTGAGAATGGGAAACACATAAAAGCATTGGGAGGAATCCAAGACAACTTACGTATGAAAAGTGAAAGGAGATAGTGGTGAAATGTTGAAAACATTTGCCAAGGGAGAACCAGGGCTTTACAGTCAAGACGTCTAGAGACTACAGAACCACCAGTACATGTCTGTGGGTACATTAAAAAGATACATTTAAAGATATGACTAAATTGCAACACTAAGGTTTATGTAGAACAGACTTGGGCACTGAATGAGGTCAAACATATGTGTGGTGTTAACCACTACACCAATCAATGGTTGACACCAGTTTTTCATTTCTATAAATCAACTTGAAAACAAACCTAACATCCCAGAAATTAATGTCTATTATTGTGCTTTATGACAGCCTAAATATGAGTATTTGACAGCAGCTTTTACAGATTTTAATTACATCAGTTTTATGCGGTTTGTTTCCATTTGTCCTTTAATATTTTTCACTTGGAACCTTTTTTCCCCTATAGGTGTCCTTTGTTGGGATGAGAAGCAAGAAGTAGTTTTCCTTTAATGCGCTGCATTGCTCACATGTTTGAAAGGTCTTTATTTTTATAGGCTATGAAAAAGAAAAGCCTCGCATACAAAAACTAAGGATCTATACACACCTGTTTTGAAGACCCAACACATAACACCAGATCAGAGGTTTAAAACCGATATACAATCTACACTTTAGTCACTTCCTGTCTCTTCCTAAAGAGTTTCTAAACTGGAAACGCTTGAAGGTGGTTAAATCATGGAAATAACAAAAACCAGACTTACAAAAGGAGATTTTATTTTTGCCTCAATGACACAACAGTGTTAACAGTTCATCTGAACATTGATGGTTTTAAAAGCTGTGGAGATTATTGTTAAAACCTGCAAGCTTTCAGCGGTGCCATCAAGGCATATCCAAAGGCCAGAAATCATGCGTTTTCAGAGTGGATTGTGTAAAGAAATAATTCCATTTTTTGAATAATGGAAAACACAAAGATTAACTCTAGTAAACTCAGAGCAACAGTGCTTTCTCCATCTGCAGGGATGCTGCTAATATTAGAAAGTATTTGAACCTATTTTCCAAAACAGTTAAGGAACTGCTTTGGCACACATACAGTGGAAATGGGAAATCTTATAGGGAAACATACAGTAAGTGGTCCTTTAGAAGTCATGCACATACTAAGTAGACTTTAAATAATCCTCACTCATATGAAAGTTTCCATAGGGCGGTCACTTCAACAGGCACCGTCATCGTTAATAAAAGATCTTAAAGAATAATAGTTTAATGGTGCTTGGAACAAACGGATCCTGCCTCAAATGATGCAATGCAGGCTTTAAGCTTTGTTTACTGGGGTGCTATGTGCCATTAAAATAATCTGCAGGATTGACTGGGTTAGACTTTGTATGTGTGCTTGATGATGGAAGAGGAAAGTACAACGTGTGGAGTCTTCTTGTCAACTAGTGCGTAAGATGATGTGGACTCCAGAGTCAGTAAAAACAGGGCCGCTCATGTCTCCCACTTTGAGAGCAAAGGAGGCGTCTTCAAAAGGCTTCTGCATCTGACCTAAAGCAGAAACACACACTGAGCCATTATCCAAATAAAAACTCATACAACATGATGCACATCAGCACGTGCATCTATAGGTAATCATTCATTTGTATGACTATTTCATATTAATGACATATTAGCTAATTTACATGATTAATTACATTAATTTCTTTTATTCAGTTCTACAGAGTTTGTGCAGCTAGATAACAGGCTTGTACAGGCTAAGCCTACACTTGAAGCCACTTAGGTGTTCGATGGCGGGGGTGACGCGGTGCCACTCTTATGAATGAAACTTGAGAAAATCCAATAAATCCAGCTGTGCTTATCTTGCCCATTTAACACCTTTAATGCTTTCAATTGGTTGCATTTGTTGTTCAACAGTTCTCTTAGTTTCCAGCGTGTCACAAACCGTTTGCTCCTTCCGAACAACAACACCCTCTGATAATTACCTGTGCATACCTTAAGTAAGACACCATAAACATTCAAAAAGTGACCCCTAGTGGCACACAAAGGTAACAACACAAAAACAGCTCCTACAAGCCTAACGTACAGTTTCAGGTCAAACAAATGCTAGTAATAACTGCCAATAATCTTTTTCACTTCGCTGTGGACAAATTTGGGCCAACTCTTCTTTGCAAAATGTTTTAATTCAGCCACATTGGAGGGTTTTCAAGAACCAATGGCCAGATCAGCTCAACACAAAGCTACATTCAGAGGTGGACTTGCTGGTGTTTCAGATGATCATAATAAATGAGGTCATCACTTAAAATAACTGGCAGTCACCAGTGCTACCCCTAAAGCCTTAAAGCCTCGTGGCTGATGCTCCTATGGTATAAATTTGAAAATTGAGACTTCCTTCTTTATCGCATTCACAAGATTTTTCAGAAAACTTCACCTCTAATATTGACATTTAGGTAGGGCTGCTCAATTAATCGAATTTTAATCACGATTACGATCTGGGCTTTCAACGATCATTAAAAATGACTGAGCCGATTATTAGCCCCTCCCTCGTGCTTTACTCTCGCGCTGCTCCGTGTGGCAAATCGAGCGCACCTCTCTGCATTTCGAACACGCGTCACAACAATTAAGAGGACCCGAGGGAAGCTCGGAAAGCTAAGCAGAAGTTATTTGGAGAGGAGAGTGACTGCCGCTGGTTGAAAAGAGAGGTTAAAAACAAAACAAAACAAAAAACCATTATGGGTTCGCAGAGTCAGATGTGGATCAAGTAGACATAGTGTGTAAACTCTGCTACAGTGTGGTAGCTGCACCACAGGCCAACACAGCAAAGTTCACTAAACATAGATGTTTACATTTTTCATTTATTTTTTATATTGCAAACATTTGCACTGTTATCAGTATTTGCACACTATTTTATATTATTTTTTAAAGTCATTATTCAATACATTGTTATTGTTAAATAAATATCGTCAAATAATCGAGATCTCGATTTCAGTGAAAATAATCGTGATTATCATTTTTGCCATAATCGAGCAGCCCTACATTTAGGTTGAGGTTAATGAAATTTGAACTTGCCCAAGATTCTTAGGAGATACACCTATAGTGTGAACTTTGCTTTGAGTTATCGCATTCACAAACTTGTGCATTCATGCCACCCATGCATCAGGCGGAGTGACGACAATACCACATCGGCTTTTTACGGCCGAGGGGTAAAAACTGCAACTTCTGTATTTACTCTGGTTATCCTTGTCTCATATTGAAAATCAGAATCAGAATACTTTATTAATCCCGAGGGAAATTAGGGATTGATGTTTGAAACGTGTGACAAATATGGAATTAAACTGTGCTCACAAACTGCTGGTTTAACTTGTCACTACTATCAGTTATTCATGCACTGAATGTTTGATCACCTGATGGAGAGCTATGTGCAGGATTTCGTTTTATTCAGAAAGACAGATGAAGGAGATGCTGAATGAGAGACTGCACTGAACAGAGAATGACATCACGCCGTGCATACCTCTACCAAACAGTCCCAGATCTCCACCATTCTTAGCGGAGCTGCAGTCGCTAAACTGAGATGCCAGGGACTCAAACTTCTCCTGTCCAGACTTGATCTGTTCTATGTACTCTGCACAGAAGACAGAAGATATTAAATGCATTCATCAGACTTCGTAAAATCTCCTCTCCATGCTGCTTTACTTACTCTGAATCAAATCCAAGGCCTCATCTTTAGATCGTGTAATGTTTTGTTCCCTCCAGGAAGATGGACGACGCGACTGATTATGCTTCACCAAGAGAGCAGCGTACCTGAATTTTTAAAAATATATACATATACAAATATATCAGTATTTGTGTGTTAACACTCCAGATGTTGGAGTATCAGAACCACTTTACAATTTGGATGGCAGAATTTCAACTTTACAGCAAGTCATGCAGCCCTACAACTACATTTGACTGGTTCTTCCTTTGACCTTCCACCAGATGTCATGAACATACAAGAACACCAATCAACATTACATAAGTCGCAAGTGTAAAAGAAAAAAAAAAACAACAACTAAATTGCTTAGTCCTAGAATAATAAAATTAATTACTGTTTCAGTCCACCAGGTGGTGCTGTTGATGGTTTTTTCCCCCCTGTCTGCTTCATAACTAAGTATTGTGATAAGATAAGATACATACTGATCAGCAATGACGATAACCATTAGCTAAGTAAAAGCACACAGTTGTCCATCAGTCTTTATTAATAATCATGTGAAATATTAAATACTGTTAATGACTGGATTCCATTTCTCTGCACCGTTCCTCCTATCACTATTTAAATGCATACGTGTCATATTGCAGGCAGCTCCCTGATGTCTTACAGGAACATTTCAAATGTTATCCTGGAGAACGCTATCCCCCGGCCAAAATGATTTTTCACAATAGTTGTCGAATCATAAATAATTTGCAGGCATTACCAGTACCCTAGCTGGAATCTGAACATGCCGTGTAAAATGTGTTTCAGTACCTCTTTAGGGAAAGTAGCACTGACTCATCACGTGCATAAAAAAAACAAACAAAAAAAACTAAACTAAACATTACACACAACCTTATCTGGCTCGCCACGTCCGTCTCCCACTGGACGTTCCCACTGGCTGGCATTAGTGATGTGGTTGAAGTAGTACACTTTGCCTGTTGAAGTAATGACAGAGAACCAGTAAATTCATTAAGCTTTATTAAGATCTTTTTAAACACATGTAAACACAACACGGACTCTGCAGCTACCCATTCACCCAGTACAGGATACTGTGCTACAGCAACTGGCCTCACTTCACACGAAAATGTCTAAGACTTGAGTTTTACACAGGGATGGCCGACGCTGAACCTAACAAGTTATCCTGGAGTACACCTGAGAGTTAGGCTACGTTCACACTGCAGGTCTTAATGCTCAATTCCGATTTTTTGATCAAATCCAATTTTTTTGTCTGCGTGTTCACACTACAAATAAAATGCGACAGCAAACGCGCTCTAGTGTGAACGCTCAAAGCGGCCCGCATGCGCAAAAGAAGACGTCACACACAACGCGCTCTGTTTAGACCCAGAGCAAACAGTATTGTTTGACTGATGGCCCTTAATATAAAGACTTCGGACTTTATTTTGTTATTTACATAATAATGTAGATAACTTAATAATGATCCTTATTGCTGTTTTAGAGAGGAGCGGTGCTTCAAAGGATAGCTGCAGATTTCTGTCAGAATCTGCAGATTATACAGTACAAATAAAATAATCACGTTTCTCCAACGTTGTCTTCCCAACAGTTTCACTGACATCTACACGGGATGGCCAGGAAGCGTTCGCGATGTCTTATTGGGCGCTTCTCCGGCGCTGATAATTGGCGTCTGTCTTGTGTCGGTGACGTAAAAGACGGATTTAATGCGACATGACCATTCAAACAGCAGTCGCTTTCTAAAACATCAGATATGTATCAGATTCAGTACCACATACGAAAGTGACCCAGATCGGATTTGCGCCGTTCACACTGTCATAGCATGATCGGATATGGGTCGCACAGGGTCAGAAAAATCGGATTTGATGCACTTTCGCCTGCAGTGTGAACGTAGCCTTAGAGCCATCATTTAAGCTGCTAAATGTCCACCTTTCTTTGACAGCTGATCACTGATGATGTGTGTAAGCCACTGTTGTGAGCTGCTAAAAAGACCAGTAACCCATGGCAACGGACAGTTAACCCATAACAACGCATGTTAACGCATGGCAACGGACAGATAACCCATAACAACGCATGTAAACGCATGGCAACGGACAGTTAACCAATAACAACACATGTAAACGCATGGCAATGGACAGTTAACGCATGGCAACGGACAGTTAACCCATGGCAACGGTCAGGTAACCCATGGCAACGGACCGGTTACCATGGCAACGGACCGGTTACCATGGCAACGGACCGGTAACCCATGGCAACGGACCGGTTACCATGGCAACGGACCAGTAACCCATGGCAACGGACAGTTAACCCATAACAACGCATGTAAACGCATGGCAACGGACAGTTAACCCATAACAACGCATGTAAACGCATGGCAACGGACAGTTAACCCATAACAACGCATGTTAACCCATGGCAACGGACAGTTAACCCATAACAACGCATGTAAACGCATGGCAATGGACAGTTAACGCATGGCAACGGACAGTTAACCCATGGCAACGGTCATATAACCCATGGCAACGGACAGTTAACCCATAACAACGCATGTAAACGCATGGCAACGGACAGTTAACCCATAACAACACATGTAAACGCATGGCAACGGACAGTTAACGCATGGCAACGGACAGTTAACCCATGGCAACGGACCGGTTACCATGGCAACGGACCGGTTACCATGGCAACGGACCGGTAACCCATGGCAACGGACCGGTTACCATGGCAACGGACCAGTAACCCATGGCAACGGACAGTTAACCCATAACAACGCATGTAAACGCATGGCAACGGACAGTTAACCCATAACAACGCATGTAAACGCATGGCAACGGACAGTTAACCCATAACAACGCATGTAAACGCATGGCAACGGACAGATAACCCATGGCAATGGACAGTTAACCCATAACAACGCATGTAAACGCATGGCAACGGACAGTTAACGCATGGCAACGGACAGTTAACCCATGGCAACGGTCATATAACCCATGGCAACGAACAGTTAACCCATAACAACGCATGTAAACGCATGGCAACGGACAGTTAACCCATAACAACACATGTAAACGCATGGCAACGGACAGTTAACGCATGGCAACGGACAGTTAACCCATGGCAACGGACCGGTTACCATGGCAACGGACCGGTAACCCATGGCAACGGACCGGTTACCATGGCAACGGACCAGTAACCCATGACAACGGACAGTTAACCCATAACAACGCATGTAAACGCATGGCAACGGACAGTTAACCCATAACAACGCATGTAAACGCATGGCAACGGACAGTTAACCCATAACAACGCATGTAAACGCATGGCAACAGACAGATAACCCATGGCAACGGACAGTTAACCCAAAACAACGCATGTAAACGCATGGCAACGGACAGTTAACGCATGGCAACGGACAGTTAACCCATGGCAATGGACAGTTAACCCATAACAACGCATGTAAACGCATGGCAACGGACAGTTAACCCATAACAACGCATGTAAACGCATGGCAACGGACAGTTAACCCATAACAACGCATGTAAACGCATGGCAACGGACAGATAACCCATGGCAACGGACAGTTAACCCATAACAACGCATGTAAACGCATGGCAACGGACAGTTAACCCATATCAACGCATGTAAACGCATGGCAACGGACAGTTAACCCATAACAACGCATGTAAACGCATGGCAACGGACAGTTAACCCATAACAACGCATGTAAACGCATGGCAACGGACAGTTAACCCATAACAACGCATGTAAACGCATGGCAACGGACAGTTAACCCATAACAACGCATGTAAACGCATGGCAACGGACAGTTAACCCATAACAACGCATGTTAACCCATGGCAACGGACAGTTAACCCATAACAACGCATGTAAACGCATGGCAACGGACAGTTAACGCATGGCAACGAACAGTTAACCCATAACAACGCATGTAAACGCATGGCAACGGACAGTTAACCCATAACAACGCATGTAAACGCATGGCAACGGACAGTTAACCCATAACAACACATGTAAACGCATGGCAACGGACAGTTAACGCATGGCAACGGACAGTTAACCCATGGCAACAGACCGGTTACCATGGCAACGGACCGGTAACCCATGGCAACGGACCGGTTACCATGGCAACGGACCAGTAACCCATGGCAACGGACAGTTAACCCATAACAACGCATGTAAACGCATGGCAACGGACAGTTAACCCATAACAACACATGTAAACGCATGGCAACGGACAGTTAACCCATAACAACACATGTAAACGCATGGCAACGGACAGTTAACGCATGGCAACGGACAGTTAACCCATGGCAACGGACCGGTTACCATGGCAACGGACCGGTAACCCATGGCAACGGACCGGTTACCATGGCAACGGACCAGTAACCCATGGCAACGGACAGTTAACCCATAACAATGCATGTAAACGCATGGCAACGGACAGTTAACCCATAACAACGCATGTAAACGCATGGCAACGGACAGATAACCCATGGCAACGGACAGTTAACCCATAACAACGCATGTAAACGCATGGCAACGGACAGTTAACGCATGGCAACGGACAGTTAACCCATGGCAATGGACAGTTAACCCATAACAACGCATGTAAACGCATGGCAACGGACAGTTAACCCATAACAACGCATGTAAACGCATGGCAACGGACAGATAACCCATGGCAACGGACAGTTAACCCATAACAACGCATGTAAACGCATGACAACGGACAGTTAACGCATGGCAACGGACAGTTAACCCATGGCAATGGACAGTTAACCCATAACAACGCATGTAAACGCATGGCAACGGACAGTTAACGCATGGCAACGGACAGTTAACCCATGGCAACGGTCATATAACCCATGGCAACGAACAGTTAACCCATAACAACGCATGTAAACGCATGGCAACGGACAGTTAACCCATAACAACGCATGTAAACGCATGGCAACAGACAGTTAACCCATAACAACGCATGTAAACGCATGGCAACGGACAGTTAACCCATGGCAACGGACAGTTAACCCATAACAACGCATGTAAACGCATGGCAACGGACAGTTAACGCATGGCAACGGACAGTTAACCCATGGCAATGGACAGTTAACCCATAACAACACATGTAAACTCATGGCAACGGACAGTTAACCCATAACAACACATGTAAACGCATGGCAACGGACAGTTAACGCATGGCAACGGACAGTTAACCCATGGCAACGGTCAGGTAACCCATGGCAACGGACCGGTTACCATGGCAACGGACCGGTTACCATGGCAACGGACCGGTAACCCATGGCAACGGACCGGTTACCATGGCAACGGACCGGTAACCCATGGCAACGGACAGTTAACCCTTAACAACGCATGTAAACGCATGGCAACGGACAGTTAACCCATAACAACGCATGTAAACTGTCATGGCTCGGCTGTGTGGCAGGCAGGAGGAGGACCCAAAATGCAAAACTCATACACACGGGGATGAACTCAAAAGCAGCTTTATTGCTGACAAAAGATAATGGGAGATACAAAATTAAACTGGGAAAAACTAACGTAAAGCTCACCAGGAAACACGGGGGAATCACACACAGCATGAGGGAGAACACGACGCCGAACAGAGGGAGACTCAGACAGAAATACACAGAGGGTAAACGAGGAAAGTGGGCACACACGGGGAACACAGGTGACACTGATAATCATAACGAGAGAGGGCGGGGTGAACTGAACATGACATGTAGAGGCACAGAGGTTCCGACAGGAGGAGAGAGAGCACGGGGAAAACACAGACATAACGGGCTGGGGAAACATGAAACAACCACAAAGGGAGACGAGGGCTCATCAATACATAGAGGGCACACAGGGGGGAGAGAGCCATGAAGGGAAAACACTTAGGGAACGACACAGCAGGGCAACTCAGAAGACATGGCCTAAATAAGGAACGAAATACAGAAATACAAAGAACAAAGAATACTGGGCCCACATGGCCCGGGACCATGACATCACCCCCCCCCCCCAAAGGGCTGGCTCCCGACAGCCCAAACCCGAGAAACAAAAACAAAAACAGAAAACAACCCACCCAGGGCGGGAGGCGGGGGACCAGGACGGAGGGACCAGAACGGGAAACAAAATAAACAACAGAAAACACGGGAGCACACGACCATAGTCAAAATAAAGTTCAGGGGGCCGACCCAGAGCCCACAGGAACAAGAGTTCACGGGTCACACGGTCGGGGGGCCGACCAGGCGGGTGGCACAGGTGGCAGAGCTGGTCCGGAGGCCGGCCGCGCGGAAGGCAGCAGCGGCGGCGAAGGAGACGACGGAGCAGTTCAGGGGGCCGGCCGCGCGGAAGGCAGCGGCGGCGGCGAAGGAGACGACGGAGCAGTTCAGGGGGCCGGCCGCGCGGAAGGCAGCGGCGGCCCTCCAGTGTCAGGCGTGCTGGCCATGGCCCGGTGGGCACAGGACCAGACGAAGCACAGGCCGGAGCCGCGGCAGACGAGGCACAAGACTCGGAGGCTGGACCAGGCGAAGGCTCGGAGGCTGGACCAGGCGAAGGCTCGGAGGCTGCAGCTGACGAAGGCTCGGAGGCTGCAGCTGACGAAGGCTCTGAGGCTGCAGCTGACGAAGGCTCTGAGGCTGCAGCTGACGAAGGCTCTGAGGCTGCAGCTGACGAAGGCTCTGAGGCTGCAGCTGACGAAGCACAGGCTGGACCAGGCGTAGCAGAAGGTGGCTGGATGGGCTCCTCGGGCCCTCCAGCTGATGTGACATGGTGCTGAACGGGCTCCTCGGGCCCTCCAGCTGATGTGACATGGTGCTGAACGGGCCCCTCGGACCCTCCAGCGGAGACAGGAGGCTGAACGGGCCCCTCGGACCCTCCAGCGGAGACAGGAGGCTGAGCGGGCCCCTCGGACCCTCCAGCGGAGACAGGAGGCTGAACGGGCCCCTCGGACCCTCCAGCTGACGTGGCATGAGGCTGGTGCGGTTCTCCTGAACCCCCAGCTGACGAGGAAGGTTGCTGAACGGGCCCCTCGGACCCTCCAGCGGAGACAGGAGGCTGAACGGGCCCCTCGGACCCTCCAGCTGACGAGGCAGATGGCGGCGTGGGAGCCGCGGAGTCCTGAATGAGCTCATCCGAGCTCCCAGCAGGAGCTGATGCAGAGCCAGAGAGATTTGAGACCCCTGGCTGGATGTTAAGCTGACCAGCGGACCGTACTGCTATCGGGGACTGGGCTACAGGAGCTACTGGGGCCTGCGCTACAGGCGGCACTGGAGCTACTGGGGCCTGCGCTACAGGCGGCACTGGAGCTACTGGGGCCTGCGCTACAGGCGGCACTGGAGCTACTGGGGCCTGCGCTACAGGCGGCACTGGAGCTACTGGAGACTGAACTGAGGGTGGCTGCAAGGGAGCTAACTGAACTGAGGGTGGCTGCGAGGGAGCTAACTGAACTGAGGGTGGCTGCGAGGGAGCTAACTGAACTGAGGGTGGCTGCGAGGGAGCTAACTGAACTGAGGGTGGCTGCGAGGGAGCTAACTGAACTGACCTGGGAGGAGAAACACGAGCAGGAAAAGGAGCAGGCTCAGAAAAAACTGTCCGAGAAATGGCAGGCTCAGGGTGCCGGCGGCGAGAGTGCCGCTTCTTTCTATCCGTGGAAGCGGGCGGGGTGAGCGGTGGAAGTCCCTGGCAACTCCTGGGACCCCCAAGAGCCAGTCGAGTCCCCCGGAAAGAGCGCTCGTCATGATCAGGAGCGAGCCACGGCTCCCTCCCGAACTCTTCCACTAGCTGTGCGCCTGCGGCGTGCTGCTGCCCCTCGTGATCGACATCCAGGACCCCCACAGCGTCCGCGGGACGCTTCGTGGAGGGCGAGACAGGACGTAGCAGTGCGCGACGGCGGCGCTGACGCCGGTTCTTTCTGGAAGTGTGTACGATGGATGCTGGAGCCACCGAAGCAGAGGGTGGTGTGGCGGCGATCTCCTCGTCGTCCGCCCACATCCTTGCCAGAAAAGAGGCAGGCGAAGTAAAGTCTGAGCAGTGTGGGGAGGGCGAGCGGCTGGTCCGAGGCGGTGCAACAGGTGTGAGTTCCTCCTCTGAAATGAGCCAGGGCTTCCAACGAAGCTCGTCCTCCCGTAAAGCTAGCAATACCTGCTGTCGCTCATCGTCGTCGAAATCTGTGGCCTCCACCATCTCGGTGCGCTGGGCTATGTAGCTTGACAGTGGCGGAGACGAACTGTGAGTTGATGGCGGTGCAGCGGTGAGCCTCAGAGTCCCTACTCTGACTACCTCCGGCTCGCGAGGCAGCGGCAACGACAACCGTTTGCGGGTCGGAGTCGTAGGTGCGGAGGCGGCGTTTAACACCCTCTGGGCCAGCGTGCGGGCGCGAAGCTCCTCCTTCAGGGGGGCCAGAGAGTCGAACGCCTCAAAAAGCTGGGGAAACCGCCGGAGCTGTGGCGCTTGCTGAAGGATTGCGTCAATGGCCGCCAACCCGGTGGACACCACTCTGGGGTCCGTGCACCCACAGATGCGCGTCATGAGCCGGCAGAGCCGTTGCAGCTCCTCCCCAATCTCGTCCGAACTGTCCGCTGGGTCTGACATGGTCAGATCGTACTGGAGGTCCGCGGAGGGGTTGTGAACTGCTGGGTCCATATCGTGGTCGTGTTCTTCTGTCATGGCTCGGCTGTGTGGCAGGCAGGAGGAGGACCCAAAATGCAAAACTCACACACACGGGGATGAACTCAAAAGCAGCTTTATTGCTGACAAAAGATAATGGGAGATACAAAACTAAACTGGGAAAAACTAACGTAAAGCTCACCAGGAAACACGGGGGAATCACACACAGCATGAGGGAGAACACGACGCCGAACAGAGGGAGACTCAGACAGAAATACACAGAGGGTAAACGAGGAAAGTGGGCACACACGGGGAACACAGGTGACACTGATAATCATAACGAGAGAGGGCGGGGTGAACTGAACATGACATGTAGAGGCACAGAGGTTCCGACAGGAGGAGAGAGAGCACGGGGAAAACACAGACATAACGGGCTGGGGAAACATGAAACAACCACAAAGGGAGACGAGGGCTCATCAATACATAGAGGGCACACAGGGGGGAGAGAGCCATGAAGGGAAAACACTTAGGGAACGACACAGCAGGGCAACTCAGAAGACATGGCCTAAATAAGGAACGAAATACAGAAATACAAAGAACAAAGAATACTGGGCCCACATGGCCCGGGACCATGACATAAACGCATGGCAACGGACAGGTAACCCATGGCAACGGACCGGTTACCATGGCAACGGACCGGTAACCCATGGCATCCTCACCCCTTCCTGTTACGTGTTGCATGTTGTCCATTGTTTATTTACCTCTCACCAGTCGGCAGCGTCCGCCATGTTTGTCTGTGCTAAATGTCATCTGCGGTGTGCTCAACAGCTATTTGGTCAACAGGCTCTAGAAGAAAACAGAATCAAACTTATGTGAACACAGTCTGTATCCACACTTTTGTTTCCTCTGTGACAGCCATCCTGTTTGGTAATCTGCAAACTCAAGAGCTTGTTGACCACTGTATCGTAACCAGAGTGGTTACTTTGTAACGTCCTCATTGTTTAGTGTTACTGATTTGCCAAAATCACCGTCTCAAAGCCTTGAATTTCTCCGTTTTGAAGCACAACTTCTAGCAGTTGAAATACAAGGCTATGGGAATGTGGCATTCCTGCCACATTTGCTAATTTTGTAGCTCTTATGGACAATTTCAGCTTTAACCCAAAGTTTTAACTGCACAAGTGTTTCCAGATTTTCTGGATTTGAAAATTATAACAATAAACACTCAGTTGTCAGTTTATTAGGGAGCTCAAACTAATGCAGACTAACAACAGTCCTGCAATAAAGGCAACTTTTCATAGTTTCATCTTCATTGTAAAAAAGAGGAAGTGTTTGTGGTGCTGTTTTCATGTACTGCATTATACAGTAAGGTGTTCCTATTTGCTTTTCTTTTTTTAGCTTAACCTCATTTACAGAAATGAGGGAACAACTGATATAAATTAGGTGTACCTAATAAAGTGAGAACTGAGTGTACATCCTCTGCTCTTCTTGCTTAAAAACACTCTTAAGAAATTGAGATGTAAACAGAAGCAAATGTCCAGATTGACCTCTTGGTCGTCTAACATGTGTGTCCCCCTGTCTCTCACCCCCCCTCTCCATGCCTACTCACAGATCTCCGAAACCAGCCTTTCCTGCGAGCGGACGCGTTGATCCGGAGCGGTTGGAAGAGACCCTAAACCACTTATTCGTCACTTATCCCTCCCTATTGTAACCCTTCCCTTTGTCCCAGTGGCGCATCTCAACCCTGAGGCTGCAGATCACAAAGACTGAAAAGCGAGGACAGGACAAAGCCCTTGTTTTAGCCCGGTAATTTATTTATTTATGGATGCCCTTTTACAACCACTTTAAATGAGCAGGCATGATTACAGAAGCACAACGCGCTACTACTCCTTCGTCACCGCGAGCAGAAGGCTTTCCCTGCTCTGTCGGCACTGACCTTTGGGAGGATGACCAGAGCACAGGTGAGGCCATCTGAGGACTGGAGGAGGAATTGTGCTTTCACTAACAAGTGCCTGCTAGCATGTGGATCTTAATGTGGACATTCCTAAAACCCATTAATATCCGAAGGTTACGCAGTCATAGCAGGATTTAAACTGGGAGGCAGCCAAGATAAATTGCCAACTCTTCTGCTGCTGCTGGGACGCCTGCCTTTAAGACACCTGCAAAAGCCTCCTGCAAATAACAGAGGAGGTGCGATGTTATAACAGACATTCGTGGACTGTTTCGCAGCGTTACGCCAAGTCTTCGAGACGCCTTCAATCAGACTTAATATTGTTTATTTTGATTGTATCTGGGAGCAAAGACCATCACTGTACTGGTTGTTCTTGTCAAGCTAGACAAACCAAATTACTCCAAAGTTTGATGTTCCGCTTAAGAAGTGCCTTTTTGTGTTATTTCTCGTCAGTCAGCCATAATTTGTTTATTTTACATCTTTCATTTGGTAAAGATTGTATTTTTTACCGCCTTGTAATATAACATTAGCCTTATAATCCTGACAACAATATGCAAGTTGAAGGCACAAAAAAAGCTTAAAGGTATGTTAGTTCCTTTTTACCTCTAGTACATCAGAACAGCTGACACGAGAGTCCCCAGAGTTTTGTGCCTTGACCAAGTGGTGGTTAAAAACAGAATATTACGTGCCTTGATAACACTTCCTGTCACACCGTGCGTGACAGTTAGGAGGTGACAGACGCATGAAGGAGACTCCAGGTGGACTACTGTTTCAAAGGCACACTTGCTGTTTGGTTAGCCTGCTCTAAATGTATTAACAGATGAAGGATGAAGTGCATTTAAAGCTTCTTTTTCTTATCCGTTTTAATACAGATTATTCCTCCTAACAGCTTTAGAGACTTGCATGACATTGGCACAAAGGGAGCAATACATCTTAACACTACTTAAATTTGGCTCAAGATTGTATAAAACACTATTCTTGTGTGTACTGAAATCAAAAGAAACATACTTTTTTTTTTTAAGAAAAAGCTATTCTTGGGATTGTCTGTTGACTGAAAGACAACACTTCCTGTTTAATAAATATGATGATTTATGTAACAAGACCAAAGACTTTCATTACAATTCAGAAGCCTTTCCAGATTAAGCAACATCCAAACAAGTGCTTTCTACATGTTTGTGTTTTATTTCTTCATTCTTTAATGATAAGTGAGGCTATTTCCTAATGTACTGAAGTATGAAGTAGACTGCTTCTCCTCTCCATCTTTCCAAATGACAGACACGGCCATCGTACATTTCTACTATAAAAATCCATTTAATTCCTTATATCAAAAAGAAATCGAATTATAACAAAACAATCAGAACCACAAACGTGGGTTTTTGCCAGTTAAAGAAATTCTCCAAATGAAATATGATTGTTCCAACTTACATGGCGATTTAACAGAGCAGGATGTTAAAAGCAAATAAGCAAGAAAAAAAAACAGAATTTAAAGAAAAAATGTGATGAATACTGTTAACATTTGAGGACTAAAGCCAGAGTTTCCTCTTGGTTAAGTGTGTCTGTGTGTGTGTGAGCACCATGCAGTGATATGGTAGGTATGGCTGACAAGCTGAGGTGATTAAAAGCAATACGGTGAGCAGTGAGACATAGAGCCACACTTCCCAGACTAAAAATCCGGATGGTTAGCAGCAAAGCAAAGGAATGGAGAAAGGAATGCTTATCAGGAAGCCGATCAGTCTCCTTCCTGAGAATGCACTTAACAATGAGCATTAACCTAAATTACATGTCCATGTAATTACATACAGTGAAGGAAAGAAAAAAAAATCCAACCTCCCACAGAAGTACGTACCATCAGACGGTCTCCCTGGCCTTTCCTGAAAGTATGTTTACAATCAAAAGACGAGGAACAAAAGTTGAAAGCAACCGTTCTCGGCTAATTACTGGTCGCAGGTTCTTTTTTTTTTTTAGAGGATGACCGGAAATTCACAGAAGCTTGTCTCTACTCCAGAAGAGTTTCAGAACAAAGCCCCAGCTCCTGTCCAGGGTGTCCTGCAGTAGGCTAATCCAAGGCCACGGATATCATCCCAGGCTTTTTCATCCTGGAATGTGGACTTAATTACAATCATCTTCATCCAGCGCACACTAACACACTGCCATGATTCATTCATCGGTGACACAAAGTATGTCAATTATACAATGACTTAAAAAAACAAAAGAAAAACATTAAAAAGTACAGACTGCTATTTGTTACTGATGTTTGTATTCCTGGGTATATTTTCAAGACACTTTGTTAATAGGTTCATATATATGGAAATATATATATTTATAATATATATATATATATGTAACTTTAGTCTGTGCAAGGAGGTAAAAGACAATCACTTGAATGTAGCTCTTTGCAACAACAGATCAGATGCCGAGTCTCTTGTGCATACACGTGCAGTTAAACATCACGTCGCCTTTCCCTCTAAGACCTCCAGTAGCAAACATACATATACACAAAATGTGAACCAGCATCCAGGAAGCATTCGTGGTGAGCACTGACGCATCTCCTCTCTTTCATGAACAACGAAGACTTGGCAACATTTTCTAGGATGGAACAAAAATGTTTTTTTTCTCTTTTCCCCTACACAATTTATACAAAAATAAAAAAATTAAAATTGTTCCACTGCCATTTGTATCTTTTACATTTGCACAGAGGTAGTGGCTGAATGCGTGAGAAAGGTGTGTGTGTGTGTGTGTGTGTGTGTGTGTGTGTGTGTGTGTGTGTGTGTGTGTGTGTGTGTGTGTGTGTGTGTGTGCGCGCGTGTCACACTGGCTCTTTCATTTGCACTAGTTAATTGGTCTTTCATTTAAGTTTTCTTTTCAAAATTGCCACCAGTAATCATAATAATGATTTTTTTTAATGTGAATAAACTTGTAATGTGAAAAAACATATTAATTAACTAAAATAAAAATAAGAACTAGACTAGACTTTTGACATTTCTGAAAATGTAATTAACTGAAACAATTTTGTAAGATTGGAGAACTAAAAAAGCAAAATAAAATAAAAAATAAATATAGGGAATATTCTTAGTTTTACCATCTGTTAGTTTGGTAAGGATTTAATCACAACTTGCCTAATGAGGCTTTAAATGTGTTCATTGAGACTTTAGCTAAAAGACTGCAGTCAACTGTTTTCAAGACGTAATGGCTGTACTGAACTCTTCATCCAATAATAAAACTAATAATAAATAATAAATGATAAAGAACAAAATAAACACAGAAACTAATAAACTAATAAAGTAAAACAAAAACATTTCAAACAATAAAAACTAAACTGAAACAAGAAAATCCACTTTGGAAACAACCTAAAACTAAACTGACTTAAAGCAGAGTTAAGTCAGAATGACGTTTTACACAATCTAATTAGTAAATACAAAACTTTTTAACTCTGTATTTAACATTTCCAAGGAATTCCGTTACAATAGTTGATACAATATTTTGCATTATTGATACAATTTATAATCCTATTTACCTTTTAATACCCACCCAGTCTCTGACAACATATTTAGGGTAGAGTGACCGTATTGTATCAATTTATTATCACGCATGAACCATTGTGTGATCCAGTTTATATTACAGTGCTATGAATCAAAAGTAAGGAGAAATGACTCAACTTTCATCAGCTGTGATGTAACAGTTGATAGTTGCTAAACTGAGATGCTTGTGACTTTTTCAGTGTAAAAACCAGGATGAGTTTCACAGCACTGGTTTATTTATTGACCTGTTTCCCTAACATCACTGTGATGATGGTACTGGAGAAAATAGTCTCAGCCTGCTGAAGACCACAGGTGAAACATCTGTGCAATTCACAGACATGCCAAATCTGAAAGTGGATGACTGGACCATTTACATGCATTTACATCCCCCTCTATTTATATTTATATTCTAACTCTGTAACATGGAACTTCTCTCGATATTCTGCAACTGGAAACTGAATTTCCTGGAGGAACCCATCCGAGGGATTAATAAAGTTCTATAGAATCTAATCTAATCTAATCTAATCTAATCTAATCTAATCTAATCTAATCTAATCTAGAGGCCTTAATTCCCCCTTGATAGCAATACCTACACATTAAGGATCACTTTCTTTGATTTCTCAAGTGTATTTAACACAATTCAATTCAATTCAATTTTATTTATATAGCGCCAAATCACAACAGCAGTCACCTCAAGGCGGTTTATATTGTGCAGTAGATCGTACAATAATAGATACAGAGAAAAACCCAACGATCATATGACCCCCTATGAGCAAGAAATTCAGCTTCTGCTTGTCAGAGAGAAGCTACAGGAAACGTGTAGGAAAAATGTAAACCCTCCACCTACATGCAGAGGACAAAAACAAAAAAATGCAGATTTAGGACATTTTCAGTGGTTTCATGTTTCAGACCTGAAATCCATGTCCATCTTTTATATACAGTCTGATAAAACAAACCAAATCAGCCTCTAAACTGTTTCGCCTGTATAGAATAGTTTTTGATGGCCAAATTAGTTAGAAAAATACTATCTTTGGACCTTACCTTGGATTTTATGCTATGCTAATTAAAAGTAGTAAAGAAGATAACACTTTGTAATGCATACTTAACCCTGGAGAACCCATGGGGTCAAATTTGACCCCATGGTTTCCCTAGTAAACCAGTGGGGTCGGCTCTGACCCCATGGGTTCTCCAGGGTTAAACATGTAAAAGAAACAGTTATATTTTGTTATTTTCACTGCAGGAAACAGCTCGTGAAAGAGGTCAGGCCTGTTCACAAACAGCTGATTCTGAGAATGGGAAACATATAAAGGCAACTGGGAGGAATCCAAGTACACTGCGTACGAGAAGTGACAGGAGATGGGGTGAAACAAGGGGAAACAAACAGGGCAAAGATAGCAATGGTAAAAACATCTGCCTTTGGAGAACACAGACTTTAGATTAAATATTTACAAACTGCAGAACCAACAGTAAATATTTGTGGGTAAATAAACACACACACACACATTTGAAGAGTCAACCCACAGGTAACATTTAAATCTTTCTGGAGTTTGAGTAGAGAATACTATGAGACCTAACATGACAGACAAAATATAAAAAACAAACATTATATTGTACTGAAGGAGACTTTAAACTAGTAATTGAGACACATCAACAATAAGGTTCCTTACCGTGGTCACTATTCTAAGTCACTATACTAGGTCACTAGGTCACTATACTAAGTGCAATAATCCTTTCTGTCATCGTTGTATTTTTACTCAGTTGTATATAGTATTTGTATTTTATTTTTATCTTATTGTATATTTATTTTATTTTATTCTACTGTATATAGTATTTTATTTTATTCTATTCTGTACAGTTGTGTACTGTATTTATTCTTATTGTATTCTAATTTTTGCCTCATAACTTTTGCACTGTCCACTTCCTGCTGTGACAAAACAAATTTCCCACGTGTGGGACTAACAAAGGTTATCTTATCTTATCTTATCTTATCTTATCTTATCTTATTCAAGTGGTCATTTTCTCATAGATTTCCATAAAGTCAGGATTCATATTTAATCTAGAGCATCCTCTTTATAGCACGAGGCTGTGACCACTGAAAGCCTTTCATCTGTCCTTTACCATCCATTTCATTTTGTACAATCCACTCTTCCAAGTTTGTGTGGTTTATCCATCTGACCAGGTGAATCTTCGTGCACAATCTTTTTAATTTATCACCACACCGTGTTTATGTGCTGAAAGAGAAATTATTTCCTTATTAAAACCGATTCTGAAATACGATTTCACTAATAACTGTGGCAGTTTGTCTTGAAAGAACAAGTGTAATCTCCACATTTTGACTTTTATGTCAAAATTTTGAGTCTATTTTCAAAATGGTCAATAATATTTTTTTTCTTAAATTGTACCCTGAGCTGAATTTGTGGTTATATTAACAAAATTTCTGGGTGGTGTAGAGGTTTGTGCTTTATTTTGGGGAAATACTTATATTGTTATACATCTTAGTGTCATATTAGTCTAATCTTTAGCACTAAATAGCTTTTATGTGTGCCTGTTGCACCGACACCGTTTATGAAGACAGCTTGTGAATCAAGGTAACTAGAATGAGCTGCTAAATTAGCACTCCATCATGTTGTCCAAGTATGCAAACTTCTGGCTCCAAAACACTAACATGACCAAAACGACACAAGCTTATGCTTCAAACTGCATAGCATGAATCAAATCAGTGTTTTGTTGGAATTGATTTCTTTTACTCTATTTGTGCATTGTGCAGGGTGTGCAGCAGAATACACACTCGTGTGCAGACTGGAGTCAGGGTGCCCTGGAAAAGTACTGGAGGCTGTAAATTCTGGTGTGTGTGTGTAGGGAGGAGTTTTCTCTCCATCTCTCCACAGGGAGATGCCCACTGCAGGAGATGTATGATGAGCGAGAGCCAGACCAAATCCCAAATAAGGGAAAAGCCAAGTATAAACCACAGCTACACCCCAACTTTTTAACCAATCATATTAATATTCTGTTTGTGTGACTCATGATAAAAGTGTTTACTGCTTGGATGCAGTGACCTTTGTCCGTTTGGCTCACTAAACAGAGGAAGAGGCACAGCAGCCATCTTAATTTGAACCTTTACCCGCCTAATAAATTTCGAAAACTTATACTTTGACTTTACTCATCTTCTCTCAAAATAAAAGGACCCCACAGTTTTCTCTGTGGTTACTTACATATATTCTTTTATAATGTGATCTACAGGAGTTTTTCTCTGCTGGCCTTTAGAAAGAACACAGCAGTCTATAGTATCAATACCAATGCAGGTATTGGTATCAGATCAATAATAGCAACGTACGATCAATACTTTATTTCTATCCTCCAAGTTCAGTCTGTAGCCCACTGAATGAAAACACACTATGAAAACTGTCTGAACCTTTTTGTGTTGACTGTCACATGTTAATAGTCTTTTGCACATTTAAACAACAGAAATGGGTCAATTTCTGACTTTCAGGCATATTTACACGCCAGATCTCCAAAAAGGTGTTTTTTGTCGTGTTAACTAATTTAAGTGCAATGTAAAAATCCCAGTGAGTTAGGGATCATTAAAATATGTTCAGAATAATGATGATTAATAAGTCATGACACACTCCATAATCTCCCCAACAAAGCTGCCCTTCTTATGTTAAAAGTATGTGTATATGTGCACATGTGTATTGGCATCAGCAGTCCTGGGACTGTATTTGATATCAGATCAATACCAAAACTTGCTGTATCTCACAGCACTATAATGCATATGGTTTGAGGAACTTCCACACAGCCTTTATAACATTTTCTATAAGAGAAACGTTTTTTGTCCAGATGTGATGGTGTCAAATGGCCCAATCATGATTAGCATGATTATTTATAAAAATTCAGATTAAAGATTTAGACGTTAATTTTATGTACATGCCTCGTAGTGAAGTTGACACGCATGCTTAAGCAATAATTGACCAATAAAAACTTGTGATTTGTTATTTTCACTGCAGAAAACAGCTTGTGAAAGAGGTCAGGTGTGTTTACAAACAGAGCTGATTCTGAGAATGGGAAACACATAAAAGCATTGGGAGGAATCCAAGACAACTTACGTATGAAAAGTGAAAGGAGATAGTGGTGAAATGTTGAAAACATTTGCCAAGGGAGAACCAGGGCTTTACAGTCAAGACGTCTAGAGACTACAGAACCACCAGTACATGGCTGTGGGTACATTAAAAAGATACATTTAAAGATATGACTAAATTGCAACACTAAGGTTTATGTAGAACAGACTTGGGCACTGAACGAGGTCAAACATATGTGTGGTGTTAACCACTACACCAATCAATGGTTGACACCAAACAGTTTTTCATTTCTATAAATCAACTTGAAAACAAACCTAACATCCCAGAAATTAATGTCTATTATTGTGCTTTATGACAGCCTAAATATGAGTATTTGACAGCAGCTTTTACAGATTTTAATTACATCAGTTTTATGCGGTTTGTTTTTTCCATTTGTCCTTTAATATTTTTCATTTGGAACCTTTTTTCCCCTATAGATGTCCTTTGTTGGGATGAGAAGCAAGAAGTAGTTTTCCTTTAATGCGCTGCATTGCTCACACGTTTGAAAGGTCTTTATTTTTATAGGCTATGAAAAAGAAAAGCCTCGCATACAAAAACTAAGGATCTATACACACCTGTTTTGAAGACCCAACACATAACACCAGATCAGAGGTTTAAAACCGATATACAATCTACACTTTAGTCACTTCCTGTCTCTTCCTAAAGAGTTTCTAAACTGGAAACGCTTGAAGGTGGTTAAATCATGGAAATAACAAAAACCAGACTTACAAAAGGAGATTTTATTTTTGCCTCAATGACACAACAGTGTTAACAGTTCATCTGAACATTGATGGTTTTAAAAGCTGTGGAGATTATTGTTAAAACCTGCAAGCTTTCAGCGGTGCCATCAAGGCATATCCAAAGGCCAGAAATCATGCGTTTTCAGAGTGGATTGTGTAAAGAAATAATTCCATTTTTTGAATAATGGAAAACACAAAGATTAACTCTAGTAAACTCAGAACAACAGTGCTTTCTCCATCTGCAGGGATGCTGCTAATATTAGAAAGTATTTGAACCTATTTTCCAAAACAGTTAAGGAACTGCTTTGGCACACATACAGTGGAAATGGGAAATCTTATAGGGAAACATACAGTAAGTGGTCCTTTAGAAGTCATGCACATACTAAGTAGACTTTAAATAATCCTCACTCATATGAAAGTTTCCATAGGGCAGTCACTTCAACAGGCACTGTCATCGTTAATAAAAGATCTTAAAGAATAATCGTTTAATGGTGCTTGGAACAAACGGATCCTGCCTCAAATGATGCGATGCAGGCTTTAAGCTTTGTTTACTGGGGTGCTATGTGCCATTAAAATAATCTGCAGGATTGACTGGGTTAGACTTTGTATGTGTGCTTGATGATGGAAGAGGAAAGTACAACGTGTGGAGTCTTCTTGTCAACCAGTGCGTAAGATGATGTGGACTCCAGAGTCAGTAAAAACAGGGCCGCTCATGTCTCCCACTTTGAGAGCAAAGGAGGCGTCTTCAAAAGGCTTCTGCATCTGACCTAAAGCAGAAACACACACTGAGCCATTATCCAAATAAAAACTCATACAACATGATGCACATCAGCACGTGCATCTATAGGTAATCATTCATTTGTATGACTATTTCATATTAATGACATATTAGCTAATTTACATGATTAATTACATTAATTTCTTTTATTCAGTTCTACAGAGTTTGTGCAGCTAGATAACAGGCTTGTACAGGCTAAGCCTACACTTGAAGCCACTTAGGTGTTCGATGGCGGGGGTGACGCGGTGCCACTCTTATGAATGAAACTTGAGAAAATCCAATAAATCCAGCTGTGCTTATCTTGCCCATTTAACACCTTTAATGCTTTCAATTGGTTGCATTTGTTGTTCAACAGTTCTCTTAGTTTCCAGCGTGTCACAAACCGTTTGCTCCTTCCGAACAACAACACCCTCTGATAATTACCTGTGCATACCTTAAGTAAGACACCATAAACATTCAAAAAGTGACCCCTAGTGGCACACATAGGTAACAACACAAAAACAGCTCCTACAAGCCTAACGTACAGTTTCAGGTCAAACAAATACTAATAAATGCCAATAATCTTTTTCACTTCGCTGTGGACAAATTTGGGCCAACTCTTCTTTGCAAAATGTTTTAATTCAGCCACATTGGAGGGTTTTCAAGAACCAATGGCCAGATCAGCTCAACACAAAGCTACATTCAGAGGTGGACTTGCTGGTGTTTCAGATGATCATAATAAATGAGGTCATCACTTAAAATAACTGGCAGTCACCAGTGCTACCCCTAAAGCCTTAAAGCCTCGTGGCTGATGCTCCTATGGTATAAATTTGAAAATTGAGACTTCCTTCTTTATCGCATTCACAAGATTTTTCAGAAAACTTCACCTCTAATATTGACATTTAGGTAGGGCTGCTCAATTAATCGAATTTTAATCACGATTACGATCTGGGCTTTCAACGATCATTAAAAATGACTGAGCCGATTATTAGCCCCTCCCTCGTGCTTTACTCTCGCGCTGCTCCGTGTGGCAAATCGAGCGCACCTCTCTGCATTTCGAACACGCGTCACAACAATTAAGAGGACCCGAGGGAAGCTCGGAAAGCTAAGCAGAAGTTATTTGGAGAGGAGAGTGACTGCCGCTGGTTGAAAAGAGAGGTTAAAAACAAAACAAAACAAAAAACCATTATGGGTTCGCAGAGTCAGACGTGGCTCAAGTAGACATAGTGTGTAAACTCTGCTACAGTGTGGTAGCTGCACCACAGAGCAACACTGCAAAGTTCACTAAACATAGATGTTTACATTTTTCATTTATTTTTTATATTGCAAACATTTGCACTGTTATCAGTATTTGCACACTATTTTATATTATTTTTTAAAGTCATTATTCAATACATTGTTATTGTTAAATAAATATCGTCAAATAATCGAGATCTCGATTTCAGTGAAAATAATCGTGATTATCATTTTTGCCATAATCGAGCAGCCCTACATTTAGGTTGAGGTTAATGAAATTTGAACTTGCCCAAGATTCTTAGGAGATACACCTATAGTGTGAACTTTGCTTTGAGTTATCGCATTCACAAACTTGTGCATTCATGCCACCCATGCATCAGGCGGAGTGACGACAATACCACATCGGCTTTTTACGGCCGAGGGGTAAAAACTGCAACTTCTGTATTTACTCTGGTTATCCTTGTCTCATATTGAAAATCAGAATCAGAATACTTTATTAATCCCGAGGGAAATTAGGGATTGATGTTTGAAACGTGTGACAAATATGGAATTAAACTGTGCTCACAAACTGCTGGTTTAGCTTGTCACTACTATCAGTTATTCATGCACTGAATGTTTGATCACTTGATGGAGAGCTATGTGCAGGATTTTGTTTTATTCAGAAAGACAGATGAAGGAGATGCTGAATGAGAGACTGCACTGAACAGAGAATGACATCACGCCGTGCATACCTCTACCAAACAGTCCCAGATCTCCACCATTCTTAGCGGAGCTGCAGTCGCTAAACTGAGATGCCAGGGACTCAAACTTCTCCTGTCCAGACTTGATCTGTTCTATGTACTCTGCACAGAAGACAGAAGATATTAAATGCATTCATCAGACTTCGTAAAATCTCCTCTCCATGCTGCCTTACTTACTCTGAATCAAATCCAAGGCCTCATCTTTAGATCGTGTAATGTTTTGTTCCCTCCAGGAAGATGGACGACGCGACTGATTATGCTTCACCAAGAGATGAGAGCAGCGTACCTGAATTTTAAAAAATATATACATATACAAATATATCAGTATTTGTGTGTTAACACTCCAGATGTTGGAGTATCAGAACCACTTTACAATTTGGATGGCAGAATTTCAACTTTACAGCAAGTCATGCAGCCCTACAACTACATTTGACTGGTTCTTCCTTTGACCTTCCACCAGATGTCATGAACATACAAGAACACCAATCAACATTACATAAGTCACAAGTGTAAAAGAAAAAAAAAAAACAACTAAATTGCTTAGTCCTAGAATAATAAAATTAATTACTGTTTCAGTCCACCAGGTGGTGCTGTTGATGGTTTTTTTCCCCCCTGTCTGCTTCATAACTAAGTATTGTGATAAGATAAGATACATACTGATCAGCAATGACGATAACCATTAGCTAAGTAAAAGCACACAGTTGTCCATGAGTCTTTATTAATAATCATGTGAAATATTAAATACTGTTAATGACTGGATTCCATTTCTCTGCACCGTTCCTCCTATCACTATTTAAATGCATACGTGTCATATTGCAGGCAGCTCCCTGATGTCTTACAGGAACATTTCAAATGTTATCCTGGAGAACGCTATCCCCGGGCCAAAATGATTTTTCACAATAGTTGTCGAATCATAAATAATTTGCAGGCATTACCAGTACCCTAGCTGGAATCTGAACATGCCGTGTAAAACGTGTTTCAGTACCTCTTTAGGGAAAGTAGCACTGACTCATCACGTGCATAAAAAAAACAAACAAAAAAAACTAAACTAAACATTACACACAACCTTATCTGGCTCGCCACGTCCGTCTCCCACTGGACGTTCCCACTGGCTGGCATTAGTGATGTGGTTGAAGTAGTACACTTTGCCTGTTGAAGTAATGACAGAGAACCAGTAAATTCATTAAGCTTTATTAAGATCTTTTTAAACACATGTAAACACAACACGGACTCTGCAGCTACCCATTCACCCAGTACAGGATACTGTGCTACAGCAACTGGCCTCACTTCACACGAAAATGTCTAAGACTTGAGTTTTACACAGGGATGGCCGACGCTGAACCTAACAAGTTATCCTGGAGTACACCTGAGAGTTAGGCTACGTTCACACTGCAGGTCTTAATGCTCAATTCCGATTTTTTGATCAAATCCAATTTTTTTGTCTGCGTGTTCACACTACAAATAAAATGCGACAGCAAACGCGCTCTAGTGTGAACGCTCAAAGCGGCCCGCATGCGCAAAAGAAGACGTCACACACAACGCGCTCTGTTTAGACCCAGAGCAAACAGTATTGTTTGACTGATGGCCCTTAATATAAAGACTTCGGACTTTATTTTGTTATTTACATAATAATGTAGATAACTTAATAATGATCCTTATTGCTGTTTTAGAGAGGAGCGGTGCTTCAAAGGATAGCTGCAGATTTCTGTCAGAATCTGCAGATTATACAGTACAAATAAAATAATCACGTTTCTCCAACGTTGTCTTCCCAACAGTTTCACTGACATCTACACGGGATGGCCAGGAAGCGTTCGCGATGTCTTATTGGGCGCTTCTCCGGCGCTGATAATTGGCGTCTGTCTTGTGTCGGTGACGTAAAAGACGGATTTAATGCGACATGACCATTCAAACAGCAGTCGCTTTCTAAAACATCAGATATGTATCAGATTCAGTACCACATACGAAAGTGACCCAGATCGGATTTGCGCCGTTCACACTGTCATAGCATGATCGGATATGGGTCGCACAGGGTCAGAAAAATCGGATTTGATGCGCTTTCGCCTGCAGTGTGAACGTAGCCTTAGAGCCATCATTTAAGCTGCTAAATGTCCACCTTTCTTTGACAGCTGATCACTGATGATGTGTGTAAGCCACTGTTGTGAGCTGCTAAAAAGAAAAAAAAAACAAAAAAAAAACAACCAAACTGCTTCCTGCCATGACTGTAAATAAAGGTAATGAGAGAAAAGCATCAGAGATGCTATCAAAAAGCCACAATAACCAAACTGACTAAAAAAAGCTTATTGTGTGAGTTTACAACTATGAGCAAAGCCTTTTATATTAGACATTAAAGGCCATCTGCACAGGAGAAAATAAATATCGCAGGATGTCTTCATAGAAGAACCACCTTTGAATCCTTCACGGCCTTTCAGCAAAAAGGTGTAAAAGGAAAAAAAATGCTGCTGAGGCCGTACACTTTTAAAAGAAGCACCTTTCTCTAGTTTAGGATTCGATTGTACTTAACAAACACTGAGTCAACTATACAGTTTCTTCTGTTTTAAAAGTAATTCTTATTTTAAGACTGTTTTCACGGACCACTGATTCATTTATTAGGCCAAATGTGACCTTAAAGCTGCAGTCCAACATCATGAAACCCGACTGTTTTTATCTTTGCAAATAAAGACTTCCAGGTAAACTGCTAAATGGTATACGCTCTGACACACAACCCTGCTACCGCTAATGTTCACTGATCGGCTCTTTTGCAATGCTAACATTTTCATGTGTGGTTTCATAAGACCAAGATGGTGAAAGCCCAACTGCCACACTGCAAGTTTCAAAGCTGGTGCCCACAAACCACGGGGTGACATTAAAGTGGCTCTGCCCAGCTTTTATATGCTTTGGGTGCTTTCCATGACTCAAGCATGCCTCCTTTCTTCCTCTGGTCAGGCTCAATCTTCATATAAAGCAATTAGCTTGTTGTCCAGTACTAGTTGGCAACTAGTTGCTAGCACTGTCACTAGGAGACGGCTCTTCCTAGCCATCTCAGAGAGATGTGAAGGAGGTACGTGTCGATGGAGGAGCTGCTGTTGCTAAATGAGAACTTTGTGGTTTTATCGTCAGTGTAGAGTGAGTCACGGTGCACAGCTGGGCCACCTGTCCAACTCACAGACTCCCACACAAGCCCTCACTTAAGAACGATTTCAAAGCTTAAAGCAGCTTCTCCTTCACAGTCTGAAAGTCATTCAAATCTCTAACAGGCCAATTTAAAAAAAAAAAAAAAAAAAAAAAAAATCTCTCGAGCCATCTTTAGATATGCTAAAAAAAACAAAAACAAAATATTAGTATTTTTTATTTTATATCTTCCAAATATTTACCTTTGATTTATTTACTTGCGTTATTGCTACTTCCTTACTTATCTTTATTAGTCGTTGATATAACAGGCTACAAGGTAACAAGACAGGCAGCACTGTAACATATCACTGTACTAATTTCAGCAACTGCATTACATCATTTCACTATTTGCATTGAAAAGGTTCTTCAATTATCTCAGCAATGGGCAGATTGAACGAAAAGAGAGGAAAAAAAATCAAACCAGCAGTTTTCTTCCTGTGCTGCTGTCAGCTGAGTTCAGATTTTTGCAGGGAGGAGGAAAATGGTGGAGCAGTTTACAACATTTGAGAAGTGGTGATGTTGCCATTTCATTGAATGAAAGGATGAGATCACGAAGCGCAAACTGCATCCAGAGCAGAAACTGCTGCAGTATACTGTTAATGCAACATCTTTTTACAAACATCTTCACGGTGAAGAACCCAGAGTCGGTGTATCCTGACCCTTAGTCAGCAGCCAGAGCCCAACAGGTAATAAAGGAAGTGATGAGCCATCAGGCTCAGCCTCCATTTCTACCTGTACATGTTTCAACAGTAGAATCAGTGTGTGTCTGAAGGCTCCTTGAGTTGGTTTTCAACTTTGCCACGTGTTATCACTACAAAAAAAAAAAAAAAAAAAAAAAAAATCTTACAGCCTCCGTTATGATAGGGGTTTTTGTCACTGTGTGGGATGTAGCCTAAGGCTTATAATGCATCACAACATGCTGTCAGTCATGTTGCGGTGGAGCAGCGCAAAGTATAACGAGAAATTACTTTCTCCAAGGAGTAACTAGGTAATGCAAAATTAAACAAAAACAAATTAAATAAAAGTGTTTTAAGACTTTGAGCAACGACCCCAGCAATTTTCACCTCACAGTAACTGTTTTGTTTTTTCTTTTTTAAGTAATTAGCTTCCTTGAGGGATGCTAAAATATTTAGGTTAACTGTATATTAAATATTACAGTGTTTCTCCGTGTAACTGTGCTGTATTAGAATTTACTGGTCCTTACAAAACACCACAGCACGAGAGCTATGACGATAAACTGTGTCACGTGAGGAGGGAGGATGCATAAGTTTAGCATTCTGAAAAGCGTCCTACTGCTGGGACTCGTTCAGTCTGCAGGTGAGGTGCTGGGGCGGGCTGACGTCATGCAGGGCCCTGCCGCAGCCAGGTTGAATGAATCAGCTTTGGCGCGATAATGAAGCTAAAGTGCCTAAAACAAGCTGAGAAAACGCCACAATTAAATAAAGACAATGACAGCAGCGACTAACCCCTCGCTGCTTTTAGACTGCAATGATTAAACACGTCACTCCAACCTCGTTTCAGCACTAATGCACGATGCTGAGGTTGCTAGCTACTGAGCTAAGTTCACTATACACTGCAGTTTAGCTCACTATTTAGGACACTTAGCTTCTTTTGGCTCGTGTTTTATCACCTGAACTGCGGCTCATTCTTTTCTCCCATCCGGGCGGTAGGTTCTCCTCGTCTGCCATGTTGCTTTCTGCAGCAGCGTTTTCAAATTTGATTTCAATCTAGAAGCCGTGTGACGAACCAAGCTGCAGCTAGGCAGATTACGACAGTTGGCCTGACGTTTATGGTAAAAGTTGTTTCCAGTATTAGGTCCGCCATTGGTGGGGGTTTTTGTTCTCTGATAGGTCTAGTGAGAGCGCCAATCATCGTAGTCCTCATTTGATTGGTAGGAAGGCGAATTCGCAACTAAACCAGCTTTACGGTAAGCAGGACTGAGAGGTTTCCAGAAAATATCAGCGAAGGAAATAATTGTTTTTTCTGCTGCACGTTTCAAGGTAAGGATGACAGCTTCAACGTGCGGTTTTTATACGGTATCATAATGTTTCGAATTTTGAACACATAAAGCTGCCCATGAGTGTATTTAAATATAAGTCCCGTTTGTTACATTAACGTGGTGTTGTGAGCAACAGCTAACGTTAGCTAAACAAAACAACCTGGCTGATTTCAGTAGATTTCTGTGCCTGTGACTTCCAGCGCGTCTTCTATAAAACAAACTCACTATGGTTATCACCTACTTTATCATCTAATACCTTCATTTGTCTAACGTTGTCTCATCTCTTCCTTTTTTCTGCAGACGTAAAGATGATCGAAGTGGTTTGCAACGACCGTCTAGGCAAGAAAGTCCGGGTCAAGTGCAAGTATCCTTTGCTGAAACTCTGAAAATGATGCTGAATATTGTCTCTCAACATACACGTCAAAATAATGTTTTAGGTGCAGACATCTGGGATGTCTTGAGATGAGTTAACATAAGTCAGGATTTTTAACAGTACAGCATTCATCTGCATCTGCTTTCAACGCACCCCTGCTCTGAAAGTATGGACTTACTTTTAAGACGCAAGCAAAGCTCATTTATATTATAGAATGGTGTGGAGAACAGTTTTACAATGAATCTATTAACATATGAGTTTCTAGAGTATGTTATAAGACTAAAATTCAGTGTCACTGTTTATCTTGGCATTTCTTATGACTTATTTCATTCCGTTAATACAGAATCCCACAATTGCAAGTCTGTGGGTGATTATAATAGTCATATTTGAGATTTCAGCTTGTAAGTGAACTTTATTTAAAACGTCAGTGTCTTACATTTTGGTCTTTCATGTTCTTTTACCTTTTAATATATGACGCTATTTATGTTTATTATCATCAAATGATGCTTAAAAATGGTGCTTGCCCCCACTTGCCAACTCTTGACAGCAGATATAATACCACTTGAATGAACGCCACTTGACAATCAGCTAAAAGTCTGATGATTTTCAGTAACTTCTAGGTGTCGCAGCTTGAAGGGATCTTGTTTGATCAAGTGTTAGATGTGTTTTGCCTATAATGGGTTCAGGAGCAGTCTGGTCTGTCACGGGGCTACAGAGAGAGTTGGACCAGTTTAGCTAGAACACTTTAGCCATCCTGCATGTGTTTTGATTGAGGAAAGCAGAGCGTCCAAAGCTGCTGCGCCGTCCATCTGCAGATCAAAAGAAACAAAATGATATTAGCAGACAACGCTCAGATTTTTTTAACCACGCATTTGTTAACACTCTGGATGTTTTCCAAGCTGTTACACTGCCCTTCCTTAACTTTGGTGTTTCAGCTCTGAGGATACCATCGGAGATCTGAAGAAGCTCATAGCTGCCCAGACAGGAACACGGCATGATAAGATCGTGTTAAAGAAATGGTGAGCTGCTCAAATGGGATTTGATGTGCTTGATGACAAAAGCTCATCTATTTGGACCTAAATGTTGTCCTTTGTTTTCCACAGGTACACCATATTCAAGGACCACGTGTCTCTGGGTGACTGTATCCTTTAAAGGTTTTTTTTCCTGTAGTTATACTTATGTGGTTTTAGTTAGATTACCTTTAATTTAATAATGATAATGACCATGACATTATTACACCCTCACAGAACAACTGCAGTTCTTTTTATTGCACTCACAATGATCCATAACATAAATGTATCCATAAATTGTTTAAATCGGTTAAAAAAAATATTTTTTTTTCTTGATTTAAAGATCAAGATTATTTTTGTTGTACTTAACCAAAAACTCTCCAGATGAAATCCACGATGGGATGAACCTTGAGCTGTACTACCAGTAAGCAAGAGGGGAACTACGAGTCAGATGTACAGATGTAAAGATGTTTCTTGCTACAAACACAAACACACATGCGCCGCTGGAATTGAAGGTCTCACACAACATGATGGAGCGAGAGCGACTCTCACACAGCAACAAGTTTTAATTTTTCCTCTCAAATTACTTTGTGAAAGAGACGTTGAGGTTTTTTTTGTTTTGTTTTTTGATATTTTGGAAATAAAACTGATATTTACCTGACTGTGAGAGTGAGTGCTGGTCTTTGTTGTCCATTAATTATTTTCTCATACTGGGTGAGACTGGGAAACCTTATGTATCGCTAACTCTTCTCCAAATTACTCTTTGCTTTCCAGCTTGCTGGATGAAGGTAAAGTGTTGGGCAAAAGCATGTAAAAAAACATGGAGTTAGTTGCTTTTGATGTTGGTGGTAGAAAGTAGAAGGGATTAATTGGTGCCAATGGGACTTACAAACTTCTCAGTGGATCTTGGCAATGATATTTGCCTATGGCTGTGCATCCAACACCATTCACGTGGGGATGTATATGAATAATTTCAGTGGAGGCAAATAGAGACCATCAGGTTTTCTAGGGGCCTTCTGCTCCAACTCCTCCACAAACTTTTAATTAGTCGTAGCTTTACCTCTGTACATAAGACCAGTATAGCTAATGAGTTTATCGCATATATGCGTTGCAGAAGCTCGATTTACACAAATGCTGTTTTCAACAAAAAAAAAAGTCCTTTGACTTAAAAAAGTGATACTAACTGATTAATCAGCTTTGGCAGCAGTTCTCAGATTGTGAGCTGGGGTTGGCAACCAGGGGGAATTGGTATGAGCGCTAAAACTCCCTGTACACTATATGTTTAACCTCGATATGTTAAACCATTCTTTACCACATTACTCTGGTACTGGACCACATTTCAGAGGAAATTATAAGACCTTTGTGCATCTAACATGTACTTTTATTTTAGAAACCTTTCTGTAGTGTACTGATCAGATAAGACAGCTATAGTACAAAAACCACCTGCTTGTATTCACTGCATCAGCGTGAATTCATAAAAGGTCTATTGTGTAAACTATTTTTGCAGTTCTACATGTCAGGAAGCCCGTGGCATTGATACTTTGACCTTTGTTGCAGTTAAATAAATGCTGCTACTACAAAGAAGTGCCATGGCCTGCAACTCTGTTTTAGATTTTAGATTTAGCATTACAACACAGATGTGGGCACAAAACCAGGCCCATAATCAAACATTTTCCTAGTTTGGTGTGTAAGAACATGTCTGCACTGAACAAAGCCATCCAACATGTTTGAAGTGGAAGCAGCACTTTTGGCAAAGTGAGAGCGAAGTCCTGCTGCCATGGAGACCTAAATCACTTACTTATAGACTCAGTCTTATTGGACATGGATAATATTGTCTGTCCCAACACTTCAGAGCTTTAGCCAACAGTCATTCTAGGTTAACTGACATTTCTGGCAATTGATGTAAACCTTTTACTAAAACTGCATCAAAGAAGGAAAAGAATGAGAGGACAGTCGTGCACAGCTGTGGAAAGACAAACAACAACTGCTGAATAAGGGAAGACGTCAAATGTGATAATTAGAATCCCTATATACTAGTATCATTTCCAAATTGTTGCCAATACAAGAATTTGAATCATTTTTAAAAATAAAAGGCAAGTTTTACCTTATTTGACGTTGAAGAAGAGATCAAAGTAACGTCCAAAGTAATGTGATAATTAGAATCCCCATTTATCATTCTCCATATGCTGTCAATACAAACAATAGCAGTAAGAAGGTTTACAATAGCTCTTCATAGTATTATTATCACTTTGACCTTCACATGTATCTATTGAAGTTGAGGGAGAGGTCAGACGTGACACAATATTCTAAATCTTTATGCATTACTTTCTAACAATACACACTATATACAGCAAACCAAGCCTAAAATACTCTGTTGTAATACTATTACTACTAATACTACTACTAATAATTAATAATAACACAGCAGTTAGTTACATGCATGCACTGTAAAGAAAGAGTAAGGGCACTTGTTCACACATACTGTTCTTCACCTTTTCCCTACAATGGCAGAAACAAATCATCATGTACTCGTTTCTCTTGTAGTGGTTTTAGTGTCAGTCCTCCACACTGGCTAAACCTTTTAACCACTAAACACCTACTTTGCAACCCCCAACCTCCCACTATGTTTCTCTGTGTTTGGTGGTCTACTGATGTTCTTGGTCTCCTGGTTTCTTACGGGTTGCAGACTGCAGTCCAAATAAAGAAAACTGTCTTGTTCACGGCCTCTTTTTAAAACCTTTTTATTTGTTGTTGTTGCTCCCTGAGCCTGGTTCTGCTGGAGGTTTCTTCCTGTTAAAAATGAGTTTTGCCTTCTCACTGTCTCACTGTTATTTTTGGGTCTTTGCTTTGCATTATACAGCGCCTCGAGGCAAATGTTGGAACTTTATAAATAAAATCGAGCTGAACTGAATTGTCAGTTAGCTTTAGGTTTAGCTTTAACTTTAAGACTGCACCACATGAAGTCACATTTGCTGCTTTGGTAATCGGAAATCCGCTGCATACACGATGTACATTAAACACCCTTTTTTCAGTTTTTAATTTAATTTCACATGAGATCACACAAACACTTAAACGTGAGCTTAAAAACAACACAGAGGTGGTGTTGTAAACTGTAAATTTCGAGTAGATATAATGATATGGTTAAAATCCATACATGAACCAGACATCATCAAGCTGGCTGAACAGAGATTTTATTCACATCACTAGACACTCATCACATAATCACAAGTAGCTACTGGCATTCTCGTTCATACACACAGCCACACTCCTGCATGTTGGTTAATGCAGTCCCTCACACAGACCCCTACACATCGAGAACGAGTGTACATATCACATCCATAGGAACATCAGCAGTAGTCAGAGTAATCCTCCTCCACATAGTTGGCTGGAAAGAACCCCACCTGGAAACACAGGAGCAGTGCAGGTCAGACAAGAAAACAGCAAATAAAAAAAAAAATTTTTTTTTACATTTTTTCCGTGCTCTCACCCGGCCGTACACCTCTCCTTTCCACCAGCCACTGTGACCCTTCTTGGAAAGGATCTTGATGGTGTCTCCTTCCCGCAGCGAGAGCTCGGAGCGGTCCCTGGCCGAGAAGTCATACCTGGCCCTTGCGACGCCAAAGCTCCTCATGCTGCCCCCTGTGAGACAGAGCCCACATTGCAGCATGGAACAGCTTAAAGGAATAGTTTTGGGGAAACAGTCTTACCCCATTCCTCGCAGAGGAGTTTTCATGAGCGTTATCATCACCACTCATGTTAAACAGAGTTAAAGCAGATTTTAACTTACAATAAAGACTGGAGATGGCAAAAAGAACTCATGCGGCTATCATAAAGTCATTTCTAGACTCTTGCTTTTGTTCAAAATAAAGAAACGTGATAAAAATGAATATGAGAGCTCCATGATCTGTAGTGATCTGCACTTCCAAAACTAGGAGGTGGGTTGCTCTGTCATTTTGCACAGACATTTGCAAGTCACAGAGGACGACTTTGGTGATCACAGTGAGGACTGTAGGAGGTGATGGAGATCTTCTGTACCTGGTGTGAAATTGGGCATGTTGTCAGACAGGTTGCTTTGCTCCGGTTGTTTGAAAGGTATACAAAGTGTGGTGTCCAGGTCCTTAAAGTACTCCTTCAATGAGGTCTGCTGGTAATACTGAATCATCTCCTAATATGGGAGGGGGGCGGGAGGAGAAAAGAAGCGTGAGAAACGTAAGAGAGATGTTAGTTGTGGTTAGAGAGGAGGAGCTGAGGTCAGCAGCAATCCAGCACTAAAGATAATGTTCAGCGGTAGGTTTGGTTTCTCTTGCTCTGAGGCAGTGCTTCAGCTTTATGACTGTGTATGACTTACTACTAGCTCCTTGAAGGCCTTCTTGTCGTTGATGCGGTAGAGGCCTTCACTAGAGGTGATCTTAATGTGTCTGATGTCCATGTTGAACCTGAGGGAGGAGAGAGGTGAATATTAAAAGCCACAGTCTGGGAACTCAGTCCACGTGGAGGCTGAACGGCAAACATAGCGATGGCTCTCCAACGACAGAATCGAGAATTTTTCACTTCTGCAAAGATGAATGGATTTTGTTGGCTCATGAATTATAAACAGATCATGCATTAAATGCTTTGTCAGTCTGGATTGTTTCCCTTGGTTTTGAGAGGAAGTGATACTTCGTTTACTGCACATTTACGCATTACACGTGTTTGGTGAAACATCTCCAAATTTCCAAACCGTTTTTTGGATGGGGAACTTTTTAAAGAGGAGGTTTATTTTACAAGAGGATGACAATGCAGTATATTTCCTGATGACGTTTTGTATGATTTTATTAAGTTAAATGCTCCTTTGATGCAAAAAGATGTTCATCCTTCCATCCATTTTCTTCCGCTTATCCGGGGGCCAGGTCGCGGGGGCAGCAGCCAAAGCAGAGCAGCCCAGACCTCCCTCTCCCCAGCCACCTCCTCTAGCTTGGCCAGTCGAGATATATAATCTCTCCAGCGTGTGCAAAAAAAAAGTGCTCTTTCTTATTGTTTTAGGGCAGATATGCAGCTTATCCTTTAACAATTAAGGTTTGAAATGCAATCGGACCAATAATAGAATATTTAAAAAAATTGCTTGTAATTTGGCCATCTTCAAATCAACAGATAGATAATCAAACAGTACTTTAACTGATATATGTCTTACTTAATGCTGATAGCATACTCTCCTCCATCTTTCTGCCGCACGAGGAAGGTACCATCAGAGCGGGACATTAATAGGTTTTTGGCGGCCGTGCGGTCCATGTTTCCCGCAAACCTTCAATCACACAGAGAGAACGAGAGCGTCAGTTTTTATTTTGAGTGAATACTGTAGCCTCTGCAACATTAATTCACACAGTTATTTTTTGACAACAGTCACAAGACCAATCAAGTTACACTGCTATCAAACACACACTTTGTCACTACAGCATTACTTGGCCTTCTTTGACAGTTATAGACGTGAGAGCAGACAATGATTCAAATATGAGTGTCATTACAAAGAAACAATCATTTCACAAACAGCACCAAAGTGTTAAAAATTTAGGATCCAGACAAATGTGAAAAATGGTCAGTATGGCAAGCTTTGAGCCAAATTTGAAGAAATCCCCTGAAGACATTTGTGAGATATTTCATTAAAGTGGGTAGCCCTAAAACAAAACACCTCTGGCTTCGCTCTTCGCTGACAGCTAGTGAAAGAAGCTTTGCCTTTAGGGGTTTTTACCAGAAAGACTGTATAAAGAAAAATAGTAGGCTACACTTAGTCCAATGCTTTAGTTGAAAGCCCATCAGTTCACACCTTAACCACATCTTAAAAAGCTATCAAATTAAATGTATCGGTTGCATTTCCCTGCACAAGCGTACATAATTCTGAAAAATACTTTCAAACGAGCTTTAAGCCGATGTTGTTCTCTACAAACTCTGATCCATTATTTTGATAATGGAAAGCTCTGTTTATAAGAAAAATTATGTTGTCTGACTGTACATGATCAGTCGTGTTCACTTTCCTGTCCTTAATGTCATACTTTTCATTACCACCAGGTGTCGCCAAACTGACACATTTTCTAACACGCTGTCCTTCAGGAGGGCAATGGTGTGATTAAAAAGCTGTTTATAATCACTACTTTAAGGGCTCAGAATGCCGTCGTCGTCGTCATCAACACGAGCCTGGGGGTGAATCACATATCACCACAGTGTACGGTACATCCCATCAGTTTGAGCGTTACAGAGTGTTCCAAACGCTGCCATTAAAACGCCTGTAATTTTCAGTATCGGGTTCTGCTTTTGCGTCTGTTAACTAGTACTACTCTATGTGTCGGCTCAGTGGTGTTTCCCACTGAGTTTTGCAAACACTGCAGCACTGTAAAAAAAAAAAAAATCAGACCATGGTTAACCAAGGTAAGCAGAAGCTCGGCGAGCGAGCAATTGTGCCCCGTTCCTGTCAATACTCACCAGTTGAAGCCAGATAGGTCTTGGGGTGGCCTCTGGAAAGTAGTGAGATCACAGAAAAGTCACATATAAAAAGGCTGATAACAAGTTTTCATTTCCTTCTGCTTAATGTTTGTTTTCTTTACAGGAATATGCAAGCTGACAAAAACCACTTGGCTGTGCTAAATTTAGTCAGTTATTTGTTTGCTGTTCTGAGCTTATGCCTTTCTGGGAAATTAAATCTATTTGAAAATGTTGTTTTGTTTTCAAAATGGAAAAAGGTAGGGTGCTTACTGGCTGCTGGATTGTACTCACAGTGAGGTAGGGCTGAACCTTTTGGCAAGGGAACCATCCCATTAGACCACTGGTTAGATTTCTTCCCTATGTCACATAATAGAAAATAACATGATCAGACTGAGTCAACCGATCAGTCACTGAAGGGTAAATCAAGCAATCGACCCCAATTGTAAAAATATTTACTCATATACAAAAGATAGCAATCTGAGGTAAGTCACACATCAAAAATCTGTAAGCAGAGGTTTAATGAGGAAGTACTGTGAAGCATGAAAGAGCTGGCTGACACCTGATTTGTGAATCAATTTTTTTTGGTTAACTATTAACAAAATGTTAAAAACTATTTCACTACGACATGTTTTAAAGTCCTGATGGATAAAATCACAGACACTGTGTTGAGCCCATTTATGCAGCGCTGACAGTGAGATGGTTCAAACGCATGAAGGTTTTTCACTCTTCTCAGCGCATGCTTTCTTTCTCATGAATGAAACTTTCAGTAAACTGTGCCACAGTGAGCCAGCGGGAACAAAAAGCACGGCCGCGAAACCTGAGCGGCTCTGTGGATTTCTGCCGTCAGATTACGCTTATTTTCCAAATCAAAACTGTCACACAGCATCGCGACTGCATGCAGATACAAGTGCAGGTTTGGCACGAGGGAGGAAGTGGAAGACTGAGACGCAGAGAGGAAAATGTCAAAAGAGACTGAAAAAAGACAAAAGCCTCTCACACCTACACGGTAACCACAGGAAACGAGCCTTGAAAAGTCTAAAAAATAATGCATGACCCCCCCTCACCCCTCCCCTTCTTCAGTTTACTGAATGCAGAATGGAGTGCATGTATATGGCTATGTTTTTTAGGCCTACCTCCCACCAGGGCAGCTCTGCGTCAGCGCGGGTCAGCTCAATGACGTCCCCTCTGGAGAGATGAAGCGCTTGGCCGAAGCCCACAGGAGGCGGCGGCATGCCATAATACTCCTGATTTACCTCCATCTTAGGATATCCTGACAGCAGAAAGAGGAAAAAGGAGAGGTTGTGATATTTGGAAGAGCTGCAATAAGGCAAGTACTCCTGGAAAAACGAATCAAACTGGATCAAACTATTCTCTGCATATTTTTTAAAAACTTTTAATTTCAGATAGACAAAGTTTACCAAAAACATCCCCTATCCCCGCCTACCATGATGCTCCGTTTAGATAAATTAAACTGGGCTACCATTAACCACACACGAGTGGGGTTCCCATCAACATGCATAAATTGGTTGAAAATAGTCCACAAACTAGTTAATGGTTGTCGCTCTGATATTTTCTACCTTAAAAGAGGGCTCAGAAAAGAAGACTGTGAGAACATCTCATTCGCTGCAAGTACTGAACTCACGGCTCAATCGGTAAGAATAAAAAAACGAAGGGAATGAGGGGAAAGCACTTTCATTCAGACGTAAGCGAACCATCCTCATTTATTTACCAGCCCTGTTATGCAACTTGAATAAATCGGGTTGGGGGTATAGTACACTGATATGTTTGACAGGTGAAGCTAAATCACTTGCTGTGATGTTTCTGGGCAGAACTGGAGGGAGATAAACCAAGATATTGACCTCAGGACTCTGATTGACAAAACAAAAAGAGTAAGAATGAAAATATTTACAAGAGTGTTGCTTTTATTCCAGTCATTACAACCAGTGAGTCACAGTTCAGTCATGACTTTTGAAATATTACATAAAATGAAACCTAAAAATCCGTTGGTCACTCCGTGGGCTTTCGTAAATTCCTAAAGTTGAGACATCGCATTACAAACAAATCTCTTTGAGGTTGCATCAGAAAGAAAAAATCTTCAGAATCAAAAAGGTGGAGCTATCTGCCATGCTTATGCCTTCTTAGTAAGGGAAATAATCTTCTTCTGGTCAAGAGGCAAAAAGATAAGGTATTAAAACGTGCATCTAGCGATAAGATTATCAGCGTCAAAGAAAATGAATCAGACAGGCTACAAAGTTTAGTTCCGTCGCATTTCCAGAAGACCAGCTGATTTCTATGCCAGCTCACAACAACAGATGACTCAGCAGGCAAACCTCATAAAGTGGGGTTATTTAATCCTGCAGCTGCAGCAAGCCACTCTGCAACCCACCTCCACCCCACTCTTTTTCATTCGTTGTCTGACGATCTCTACTCTGTTCTGTGCTGAGCTTTTGTTGCTGTTCTTCCTGCTTTATGCTTTACTCTTATGCACATGTAAGAACAGAGACAGCCATACCCTCTAATATAAATCAGTGCTGATGTAAACAATAAGACCCCGTGCACACAGACACACTACAGTAAAAAAATACCTTCTTTTGACGAGGAAAAAAATCAGGTTGCTCGGTCAACAGCCGCAAGCAGTTGGGGAGACCAGAGATTAAGTGTGCAACACTCTCAATCTTAACTGAGTTAACCAGCCACCTGATTGCTCTCAAAAAAGTCACAGTCAAACTTATACTGACTGCAATCAGTCAGACAGATTAGTTACAGATTGTTAACACGCTGCGATCTATTTTAGTCAGCATGGTTGCCAAGCGCCTATGTCACTTTGCACTTAGTGTCTTATAGAAAATAGATCACCGTTAAACACATCACAATAAAATACAACCATACAGGCAGGAAAAGCAGACTGGGAATACTTGCTGATAATGTGATATATAACTATCTGAATTATTTATGGTGAACTCTGCTGCTAATAGAGGAGAAAATGATAATTGCCCTGCTGAAGTTCTAGCTGTCCGACATAATAGGGTATGGGTCTTTATCAGAGAAGATCACAGAGAGATTAAAGCTGATGGCAGAGAGGCTTTTAAAAATGGTCACTATATATAGATTTGGTTATAACTTTACAAACAAAGAAAGCACTTTTATGATAACACAACTCACAAGATATATGAATTGTATGTAGGTTATAACTAGGGAAGACACATCGCTACAGCTTTATATTTGAGTGTTGAACAAAAACATAACCTCAGAACCTGAAAGTCTTGTGCTGTATGCTTTCAACATGCTGGTAGAAGTAGGCTTTATAAGCTGATATATCATGAATTGCTTACCAATGCTGGAATGACCAGAGGACCTTTGAGCTTTATTCTGCAGGAGCAAAAGAAAGAAACGGTGAAGCAAAGTTTTGCGCAAGTCCCAAAGAACATCCATCCATTAAAACTGGCACGTACAATAGTGGGAATAAAGCCCAAAGAGGCTTTATCCACCAGCTGAGCTGGAAGTTTACAGTATGAAATATATGTAGACATACCTTTTTTGCAGAAACAGAATGATCTGTAATTTTAAAAGCAGAATTGATCATTAGACTAATTAGTAGCGGTGTTTAAACACATACATATGCATGTGTGCACGTATACAGACCTGAGTTTCGTCCACAGGCGGGTACTCTGCCTAAACATTCTTTATGTGCTGCCATCTTACAGCGAGTGCAGCGATAGCCCTGAAAAAATATCCCCCTGCAGACACATTGAGAAATTTTACCTTTAGAGGAGATTCCTTTTCTTTTTTTTTGTTAACTTGTTAATACAGTTCCACAGGAGCTAACTTGTTAACTAGTTGGAGGAATAATAGAATAACAGAAGTACCTTAACAACATTGAGCAAGCTTTACAGGAGGTGGTTTCCTCAAAGCAGTGCATCTGGAAGTCATGGTTATTTGCTGTGGAGTTCTCAGGACTCATATTTGACCTGTAAGCACAAAGCGAAACTGTTTTGACCTCAGCTGGGGGGAAGTAGGCATTCAAACAGCTGCTTTTCAGTGCCAGATACTTTGGTACTTTCACTCTGGTAAAAGTACAAATCATAAGGTATCCGTTTAGAGAGACTGGCGATGAAAAAGCAGTCAAAGCCAGTGCAGTGAGACTGCAAATAATGTAACAAATAGCAGGTTGATGCGTTAAATCAACAACAGAAATCCATAAAACTAAACGTTTCCATGTCCAACCTTTTTCAGATCCGCTTCTTATTTTGTATGTTCAACAACACAAAAGTCCGTCATTACATAAATGTAATATTTTGGAGGAAAAAACAATTAACAACCTAAAACCTGCAGTAACTTATCCCAGCTCTGGTTTGCTGACATATTGAGGTGTTTTGAAAGAGCTCACTGTTTTTTTTTAGTCTATAAGTCTGAGTATAGTTTCTGGAACTTTAGCTGCTAAATATTCTTCATAGTTCTCTGATTGCTGTTTTTAGTGCTCAGCTGTACGTCCACATTTAATACTCACAGAGCCATCTCAAACTGTTCCAGCCATTTTTTCTTCAGTTCTCTGGTTTTGAAGAATAAATCATAGCCAGACCTTCCGTAGCAATCCAGCAAGAGGAACAAATAGGACCACTGTTCACATACAAAAACACACACACACAGTCAGTCCTATTGAGATGCCTTATGCCGATCTTGTTTTGTGTGTAACAGGTGTCTCAGTGCAGATTTGGAGACCTTTTTATTGTCCTTCTCTCCTGTGGTTTCATCTCGTATCTGGTAGCTGTGTAGTTCAATGATCTCTTTCAGCTCAAAAGTTTCTCCACTCTTTTTCTTACAAATAAACACGGCTTTATCAAAGAGGAACGCGTACCTGACAAACAGCAGAGCGCACACAAACGCAACGTCAAACAACAGCTTGTAACATATCAGATGAGACGTGTGTCAGCCACACACGCACCTGTCCTGTTTCGATCTTTTCTCTGAGCTGCAAATCTTTAGTTCTCCATCGATTTTGGGACGACCGTAGAGAGCTAGAGACTGAGTCTGAGGAAGGAGGACGAGAGGGAGGATGAGCAGAAAGGAAATACAAACAACAACCAAAGAGAGACTCATTAAAAATGAAATAGTGTAACCGCACCATGTTTTCTATGGAAAGCTGAAATGTGGTGATTTGCTTGATGATCTCATTGTCTCGTTTCACCTCATTAACACTCTGCGCCAGATCCTGGAAACACACACACATGCATGCACGAGGATTAAGTATCATACTTTCAGGTTACATACAAGTAGAAATACACAAATACACACACTTACTCTCATGGCATCTAGAGCTGTTCGCAGGTTCTCCTTCTCTGTTGAGTCAGTGGTGTGTTTTACCAGCTCCTGCAGACACAAGCAAGCCACGGCAAATTAAAGCTGCTGGATAAAACCAACTGGAAACTGAAGATACAGTAAGTACCATGTATGAAGTATAAACACATGCCTGTAATAGCAGGTGGTATTTGAGGACTCTCTGCATGGGGACCATGAGTAAATCTCGTAGAGAAAAACGTCCACTGTTTGCTCTCTTTGAACACTCCTGAGAGAGAGACAGACAGAGCGAACTAGTATTAAACAACAAGAAATGATGATCAAATAAATTTGCATGAAGTTATTTAAATATGTCTAAAATGGAGCGTGTGTTTCCTCCTCACCTCCAGTTTCATCCTGATATCCTCCCTCGCATTTGAAAGCTTGTCAAGGTGTTTTGTTGCCGCCTCCACCTGACTGCAGTAACGACCGTACAGTAACAGCCTGGCGAGAGATGGGATACATAAACATATTTTTCATACATTTGTTTGTAAGATAAACAAGTGGATCTGTGTGTGTGTCTCTGCACGAGCGATATACCTCTCCTTGTAGTTCACAAACACCTGGAACAGATTCCTGGCTCCATTATTTAGGATAGAGTTCTGAACTTCTTCTAGCAATTCAGAATGGGTCTTATTCAAATCCTACACACACACACACACACACACACACACACACACACACACACACACACCCACACACACACCCACACACACTATGTAAACAAAGGTTTTCCATGAAGTGGGTATATCATGCAGGTGTAGAGGTAAACACCTTCTTTACCTGTACGTTGATGAAGATACTTTCAATGTCTTGTGGCTGGAGAAACCTTTGAAGAGGCTTCATAAAGTGCTGCACAGAAGAGCGAGTATGAGTGTTATTTTTAATTTTTTTTGTGCACGAGTTCTCTATACTTGTGTGCTTGTGATGTATGATGAAGGATTGAAAGAGGTGTGGAACAGGTGTATAAAAAGTGATGTTGTTACTTACGTAAAAATGTTTTTTGCAAATTTGTGATTTTAATTTCACAGAAATTCAGATTTCTTTTTTTTTTTTAAATGTGTGAGCTTTGAATTTCAGAAATATTAAAACATTTTTGTGTTAAGTTTAAAAGATCTCAGAAATTCACATTTTTTCTCCCCCAGCTCCTTTATGTTTTTTAAGATGGGCTCTGTCATCGTCATTATGAGCCGTTTTTTATATTGCCATATGAATGCACCGATCTTCTTTGATCAGACTGTGGGTGTGTGCACACCTGTAGTATAGATTGCAGTGTTTCTGAGTATTTCTCTTCCGTCTGTCTGATCTCCTGCAGGCAGCACTCTCTCTTGTCCACACCAGTTTTCTGCTGCTAAAGGGCACAAAAAAAAGTCAAATGAGGGGTTTTTTGCTTTTGTTTGTACTTGCCTTATACAAAAGAAATGGGTTATGGTGTTTAAGTAGCAGTAGTTATTTAAACATTAACAGAGAAGTTTAAACAACCCCTATCAAAGTCAAACAGAAAACTTTGGCACATAGGCTCTGAGGCACTGCGGTTCCTTGACCCACAAAGACTTTCAAAAACCAAAGGAGGTTTTAAGAACATTAATAAGATTGGAAAGACAAAGAAAAATTATTATTCCTGCTACACAAAATTGTATTTAATATTTCAAACTGTCCTTCTTGCTCTTTTCTTACTGAATAATTCTGACTAAAAGGTTTCTAAAAAATCTAAAATAACATGCTTCGGGTGAAGGTGTATATATTAGACATCTGCAAGTAAAACTCTAATCTGATTAAGAGTCTTTGATATGCGGACTACTCTGCCTACCGAGTCATAGCCTCACATGAGGTGATAAGAAACACAGTGAAACCCAGATTTTAGTGCAGAAGTACTTTGTTGGAAGACCTGCAAAGTTTGCAGGTTGCAAGTGAAGGCTACACCCTCCTTTTTGTTGCAGGTTACAGGTCACATGGGAACCACTCACAGTTTCAGGCGGTTCATCTGTCCTCATCAAGTCTTCATAGATCTCATCTCCTTCGTTCTCCTCATCCTCCACAAAGTCGTACAAGTCATCATCTTCATCCACTGTATCACTAATACACAAAACACATGCAAAGTACTTACTGTTATCACCTTTGGCTTTTTTTCTTAAATATATCTGTGCTGTATACGGAGCGTCACTAACCTGTACACCACCTGTATAGCTGGTGGAATATAACATTTCTCCACTTGCAATAAACCATCACATCTCCCAGTTTGATTCAATTAAAATTCAAAATGTCCTGACAAGACTCTTAAATTGAATTCTTAAAAGTAAAATAATGCAGAATTTTTGCTGGTAGTTTTCTGTTTGAGTATTTTGAACTTTTCTACAGGTCAAAATGTGGCATTATGAAAGCATTTCCTTGTGAAGATGTTAAAGTTTTATAGGAAAATCCTCAAATCATACAGCCACACAACAAAACGAGAGAGCGAAAAATTGGCAGCTATTTAAAACAATCTCTCTCCCTCCATTTAGACATTATAGAGAAAAAGGCTTACTCTATCTGGTCAGACAGGCCGCTGTAGATCTCCTCATCAAGAGTGCATCCCTCTAAAGGAAAAGGCCTGTTGAAGGGAAGGTGAGTGTGTTAAAGCAACAAAAAAGAGAGTGAAAATTACAACTGAATAAAGGTTAATATAATATTAGTAATTAAGCATGAATTTAGGTTCCAGGCTGAAGGACAAAACCCCATTACTGTGGTGCTGACTTCCTGATGAGCCGGCGTATTTAATGGTAATGGAAAGGATTTAAATTTTTAAGTGCCCAGAAATCTAACAAAAACCTGTTGTGCTCAAAATATAAAGATTAAATGCCACTTAAATTAATGAGTTACAAAACTTGAAACTTTCGGGAACATTCTGTCAAGTTAAGAAACAACAGTCTTATCTGGCACTGAGGAAGTGCTGTTATCTGCTACACCAACTTTCAGCCTAAGAAAAAAAAACAGCCACAAGTCTCTGGTCCATATAACCAATTTCAGTTGTATAAATATTATATTCTCGCTTTTAGGATGGCATGGCCACAGACCAACAAAAAAGTAATCCCAAGTAAGCACTTTCACATCCACGTGGTAGGATAAGGGTATAATTTCATGTTGTGCAATAAACCATTTGAGACTAGTTATTTAAAACTCCATAATTTCCACATTTCTACAGAAAACAGTTATGATTAGGACATTTATTATAAAAAAAAAAAGTTGACCATCTTAAACAAGTTACTTCTCCCTTCTCTGCCAACGCATCTGTTTTCTTTCTGCCAGCAACGAAATCGTCTGTGTGATTTCTGTAAACCCCAAATATTTCAAGGAAGCAAACAGACAAATAATAAATGCTTCACACTAACAGATAACACACACATCAGATAATTAATAAAATACTACAAATTTAAAAATGCAGATAAAGCTTTTTACAATTGCATTTAAAGGCATTTGTTGCTACGTTTGGCTCTGGATGATGTCAGTGAGATCGCATTAAAGGTAGGTCGATCCAGATATCGGCACCAACAATAGTATTGGTATCAAATCGATAGTAGCATGATAGAGCATAGAAACAATGTATCGATTCTAAGTCCAGTATGTAATCGACTGCTTTAAATTAATTCTTTTTTTGGGAAATGAGAGAATATACCTCAGACGTGCACCATGAAAAATGTCTGAAACTTTTTGTGTTGACTGTCACATCTATTTTATTTATAGCTTATAGCCCATTTACACAACAGAAGATGACTCAAAGTGCTTTGGAGACTGGCACATTTAAATACCCCAAAAGCTGAAAGTTGTGTTTTGTTGTGTTAACCCATTATTGTGGAAAGTAAAACTCACGGTGATTTGGTGGTCATTAAAATGTGTTCAGAATTTGCGAACTGATGATGATTCATCTAAAAATTCATGACACACTGCTCTCCCATACATGAGCTGCCTTTATAAGTTACGGGTATTGCTACTGGTATTGGCAGTACTGGCCCTGTATTTATTTGGCATGAGATCAAGACCAAAATTTCCAGTATTGCACAACACTGGATCAGATATCCTGAATATGATTAGGATATGAGGGCTTATCATAAGAAAGTCGCCTTAAAAGGAGAGCTGGATGGAAGGTGATAGTCTAAGAATACAAGCATGGACTTAGCAGTTAGCACAAGTGGTCCCTTTAAACTTCAATTTTAGTTACAGGCAGGAATGTACTTACTGAAATCCTCTTTGGACAGCAATGGACGAATGAGACAGGGTGGACAACGTATCTATGACCTTACACAGACAGAAACACACAAAGAAGTATAGTACACAATTAACAATCTTGTACAGAGTGTGGGAACACACACTGGCAGAGAAACTGTAAAACTGTTTAACACTTTAAATGTGAACACTAAATAATGGCCTAGTTTCACTCTCGCTCTGTTTGACAGTTCAATTAAAAAGAGCATAATCACGGTGGGTGTTGAAATTTCATGTGAAATGTGATCAGAAACATACAAAAACAGTGGTTAAAATGAAAGTGAACGCTCTTTGTTTAAAGGAAAGCATGTATTAGCGAGTTTAAATGTTGGTTTATAACTTACTAACCAAGTAAGTAAGGGGCAGTTTGTTTTTGTCACACATTTTGAGCTTCTTTGACACGCTTTTTCACTTTTCAGCATGTTTTCTTTCTGTGTGATGCCACTTGACTTGTTTCAGCTGAAACTTGTCTTCCAACACTTCTGGTTAAGTAAAAAAAAAAAGGACTAAGGAATACATTTCTCAGTCAGCATTTTTCGGTCTAATTTCTGCTTTCATTCAAGACAGAAAAAAAGAGTAAAGATGTAACAAGAAGTGAAAATCTGTGGTTCTGAGAAGTCCTGTGGAAAAGAAATCAGTGAACTAATTCAAACTGCTATCTTAGTAGCAGAGAATTCAATAGAAAACACTAATTAGCTTTCTGATGAAGTGGTGGTTAAAAAAGATCCAAACAGCTGTGTGAGAGAACAGATGTTTCCCATACTAAAATGTTTTATGCTTAGCTAAGCCCATCGTCTGCTGTCTGCTTGCTTTCTGTTTAAATGCATCAACCCCTTCTTTCATCCTTATATCCACCATAGGTTATCAGAAGTTCCACTTAAGAGAAATGTCTATGTTAAATCTTGAGATGATGGCTAGAAACCACTGAACTAAGCTGTATCAAAAGCAATTTGTGATGCAAGCTCTGCTATAACAGCAAAGTAGAGCTCACACACCGACGGGTAAGCGTTAGCAGTTTAATAAAGCAATAGATTATAATAAGATATCTCTCGGAGCAGGTTTTGTGCCGATGGACTTTATTTACTTGTGTACAGGATCTACCACACCCATGTTTTCTACATTAAATTGTTATGGGTGACTGAGTGGAAGCTGCAAAGTGAAACGAGAAGCTTAGTGACAGTAACACACTGTAAAGTTGATGAAATGACCCCCCCCCCCCCCCCCCCCCTCCAAAAATAAAATGTCCTGATGACTCATTTTGAGGACATGGCTTCATCTTAGCTTGCACAGACAAAAAAAAAGTGCTCATTTCAAATCCACTCTTGGTTGCTTTAAATCGCTGCACTGCATAGAAAGTGAAAGAGAACTGTTGAGTACTGCATTCATGCCTTTGCTCTGACACTTCACATTAGAAAATCACCAAGCTACTTCCTGTTAGGGCTTTGTGGGTGTCTGCAAGCTGCAGTAAGGCGTTAGGACTTCATGCTTCACTTTAGACGTCTGCCGTAATGACTGAGCTACGAGTGCATCATGAGTTCCCCTTTCAGGTACAATTTTGGGTTCTTCAGATCTTTAAATTTTTATTCATCGTGTAACCATCAGGAAGAGATTTCATCCGTGCAAGATACAGCAAATAAACGACCGTAAAAAGACGATGACACAAAGTAATAAACACTTATCCTCTGGGACAAGAGAAGCAAGGAGTGCCACAAATGATGGCCTGGACCTGATCTCAAACTCAGTCAAACAGAGTCAGCCTGAGGCAGCATGATGGGACACTGAGGCAAGCTAAATCTACAGGAGAACTGTAGTGCGATTCTCCAAAGTGCAAGAGTGCCTGGAGAATTTGTTTCAAAAGCAAACGTAAAATGTGGTCACAACATGAATGTAGTTTTTCCTGTTTACTACATTTAGTGTAAAGCTAAAAGCTTTGGAGCTTTTAGCGTTCATCGTGATAGCGCAGTGGAGAGAAGAAAGGAAGGGTGAGGAGAGAGAAGACACGTGCTGGATGGTTCGGGGCAGATTCAAACCCAACTTTGTTTAAAGTTAATCAGTAATTAAAATTAACTCAGGGAATATGTCCGAAAGATAGATTTTTGCATGGTCATACCTTTCCAAAGTCCCGAACATCAAACAGATCAAAGGCTTCAAATAGTTCATTCTTCTTCAGATGAAACTTGTCTTGACAAACTCCCAGGAATGTCCGGATATTCTTTAAACACAGGAACTACAAAAAAACCAGAAACACAATCATCACTTTTTTTATAAGTTATATTATTCAATTCAGTTCAGCTGATCTATAAACCAAATAACCATAAATATACATGTGCAATTTTTACATGATAACAAATATGGGCATTGGGCCATACCTCTTGTATCTAGGCTTTAATATGTAGTAGTGCAATATTTAAACTCATACTTAGTTGTTTTTGTTTTAGATGCATTCTGCTTGTGCAGTGTGGATCAGAGTGAAGCTGCATTTCGATCGCGTGGATGTCCCGCACATATTGCACAACTGACAATAAAGTTGACTTTGACTTGAACATTTATGAAAGCATGGGTTGTTCTAAAGAGCTCGCTGAATGTGTTGGTATCGTAATAATTTGTGAGTTTTCTTCCCTCCTACATGCTGCAACTCGGCTACAAAGATTCGGTGCACATAAGGTTACAGAGCGAGGTCACAGAGTGCTGAGAGACACACGGATACATGGTGCACTAAAATTTCCAACACTCTGCTGACTCAATAACTGCAGCGCTCCAAACCACCTCTGGCATTAACATCAACACAAAAACTGTACGCTGGGAGCTTCATGTAATGGGTTTAAATGGCCGAGCAGCTCCTGTGGTCCAGTACATTTGTCCATACAGTGTATTCTAGCCTTACTCTGGATCCTGAGTAATCTGTTTTTCAATCAGTCAAGTTAAATAAATGTGTATAATTCAACAGACTTATTTCTCACTGATTTAAATATGTAGGTAAACACAGGTGTTGGTAATCACATTAATTAAGGCTCTGTACTTAATCTGAGAAGAACTCTTGATTAATATTATTAGTAAGATCTGAAAAGCTCCATACTTTGTGTCCGAATGGCAGCCATGAAACAGGTCTACTGGGTTTTTCCTGGTCTTCAGCGGTGTTGACTGTATTTCTTATCTTACTTATCAGAAATCTATATTTTCCTGTTTTATGTTTGACCAAACTTCCCCCAAAAACACTGTTATAGTGATTTTTCACTGGAAGGCCATCAAAACCTCCAATCTTTGTTAAACACAGACGGTTTAAGTTACGAAATGTCTCGTGTTTTTTAGAAGTGACAATCAAATGAAACGAGCAACTGATGATGCCACAATGGGCTCTGGGAACGTGTGATCAGCCTTTATGACTGTGCTCAAATACTTAGTATATATTTAGTGTAATATTTAGTAGTTCAAAATATTAACAGAAATGTTAATGAACAGATCCATGAAAACAGGAACTATATTAACAAGTTAAAAAAAAAAAAAGATTTCTCTCAATAGTTAAAAATAATTTAGAAGCAAATCAAAAGCAGTCGAAAAGAAAACACGTCTTTTTTAGCTACAATTGTAACAAATCAATAAAAACTTGACAAGTTTAGAAAATTGAAAGATTACAAATTAATAATAAATATCTTCAAAGCCAACGAGCCTGTTTGAGAAGGAACAAGCTGCTGTCTTTCTTTCAACACTTAGATTCCACATACGCTTTGTTACAGCCCTGACCAGACTGTAAATACTCATCAGCAGCACGGACCACGTAACCATCAAGCACAATGAGCTAAAATGTGTGCCACTAAAAAGAAGCAGTTCGAAGGACATCTAAAATATGACTGCAGAAGAAACCACACGGAGCAGAGTGTGCAGTGCAACTGACATGGTGGTCAGACATATGCCGCTTTACATAACTTCCTGCTCTCTCTCTGTGTGTGTGTGTGTGTGTGTGTGTGTCTCTCTCTGTGTCTCTTCAGCAGTGGGAAATGCGGAACTCTAATTTGAGAAAAGGGGAAACGTTTAGTTCTGACTGATACTGCTGCACACATCATGTCGCCCTGCCAGGAGATCACATTAACATGCAATCAAGTATTTGTTTTTACACTACTAAAATAATCCTTATTGCAAGAGCACAGACAAGATTGTCTAATTGTGTAATTGTGTCAACAGGTGTGTGTGTGTGTGTGTGTGTGTGTGTGTGTGTGTGTGTGTGTGTGTGTGTGTGTATGCACATTTGTATACGCCTGTGAGTCTACGTCACAGTGTACACGTCCGGCCTTCTGTTAATCAGCGGATGTTTCTTAACCACTTTTGACCTCATAGGATTTCCCAGAGTTTCCCATGCATATGTCAAAGGCCATTAACTCCTGCACTGTTTGCAGATCTCCAGTAAGGAGGGCCTTCTTAAGATTTCAGCTTAAAAAGGCCCAACATGCTCTACTTTAGGTTATGATATTCTACCATCCTGTCTTTCAAATGTTTTTAACTCATATTTGCCACCCTTTTAATTATCTCATGCCGTTCAACCCTTTTGTTTTTTGTTTTGTTTTTTTAGCTAATGTGTTTTTTAGCTTGCATGCACTGTCAAAAACAATTTTTTGGACAAAGTTGAAAAGACGAGGAAATGTAGGCAGGAATCAACAGGACTTTTTGAGAGTTATATTTAAAAAATGCATAGCTTAAGTATGTATTAAAAATGAATATATTAGCAATATATAAGAAATCACGCCCTTATGTCTGTGTTGTAAATGTACTGGAGCTAACACCTGGCTAATGTAGTGTAGCAGAAAATGTAAGAAGATAGGAAAGTATTCTGCCTGCTACAATCCAGAAAAAAAAGGTTCACCTAACCACATGCCATACCTCAAAAACGTTGCTTGTAGTTTGTGAAATCTCTGCAAAAACTGAAGTCAGCTGTTTCTGCTCCCATTTCACACAAACAGCCTGTTTCTTATCTTTATGCTAAGCTAAGCTAACCATAGAATGGTATCAGTTTTCTCATTTGACTGTCTATAACAAAGGTATACACAAAATATTAGGCATATTCAAAGTGAGGAGAAACGATAAGAGGTGAAAGTATTTTTATCATATCCCTTGTGGAGTATACTCTGTAGAAATATGATCAAATTAAAGCACTTTCCAGCTGCCAGTGCGATTACGGTGCTTCGAAGTCGTTCATATGAGTCCAAAAGTTTCTAATTGTCAAATAAGAAAATAGTTGACATATCACAAAGAGTCTTGCTTCGAGCACAAATCCTGAATTTTCCTGAGCTGTGACTATTCTGGATTACAATGCAGCAATTTGGTATCATCAAATCCTATAAAAGTGAAGAATAAATTTTTAAATTGGAAAATGTTGACAAAACCCCTGTGTATAAAGAGATAATTAAATAACAAAAATTTTAGAGTTTTTTTTAAACATTTATTTATTATTTCTCTTTGTCTTCTAGTTGTCTCCTTTTGTTCTCCTTCATTATCATTATCCTGATCACTACATGCTCCCGGATGTACCGATAATGACTGAAGCATTTTCCTATCATGCAGCATCAGGGCCTCAGTAAGCCATGGTGGTAACAATAGCAATGTCCTATGGAAATGCATCAGGAAAAAGTCTGGGTGTGTGCGTATGTGTGTGTCTCTGGCATTGTGTCTTACCTGCGACATCTGTGGGCGTAGGTTGATCTCTCTCAGGTTGACAGCCTGAGGCAGCAGGTTGTTGAGCAACTGGCAGAGCAGCACGCCATCTCTCAGAGCCTGAGCCAGGTCGCACACCTGTCATAGCGCACACACAGAATTAATTTGAGGAACTGAAACGAGTTTGTGTATTCACACACAGGTGAATATGAATGTGTCGCTGCTTATTTACCTGTGCACCCTCCAGAGTGACCCTGTGGTTCTCTGGAAGAACTCGGCAGTCGATCAACCACATCGCGCACTGCCGCCACAGCTCCATCTTGGTTTTCTGAATGAAAAATAGAAAAAAGGGCAAACACACAGACAGAACTTAGACATGCGGCGTTCAATCAAATGGAGAGCAAAATGAATGTTCAATCAGAAAGGCGCACAGCAGACACTCAGCAATCCCTATCACGCCGTCATTCAGTGAAACACCTTTGTTGAAACTCAATGCAACAAAAAAAAAAGTTGCCGCTGTCTCAGTAAACCTGATCGTACGAGTCCAAATCAACACAGGACCATTTAACCATCGGTCCTTACCTTCACTGGTTCCTCCCGGCACTTCTATGTGTTCTTTCTGATGTTAACCTCCCTGTCTTCCTTTCATTATCTCATTTTCAGACTTCGGCGCTCTTGTTCTGTCGTTCTTCCGTGGTGGGTGTTCTGCAGAGCTGCACTGTGTTGAAGGCTTTTAACTTTTTTCCCGCAACTTCCTTTTTCCTCTGACGCACCCTCTCTCTCTCTCTCTCACTCACACACACACACACACACACACACACACACACACATACACACTCAAAAAGCTGCTGCTGCTGCTGTTGTGACAACTGGCACAAGCTGATAAAAAAAGAGTGAGACTTGATGAAAATGTATGTGAGACATGAGACAGAAAAGCAGCAAGTAAGCCGCTGGACTGTCAACAAAGAAACATTACTTGTCTAGTCATCTACGCACTGATATTTCGCCTCAATAAGGATTTTTTATCCACTTTTGTGGCAGTAAAACGCTGCAGGAACCAAACACACATCAATAAATCTGTGAAATTCAAAATTACACTGCAGAGTTCATATTTAATCTGTCCTAAAGCTCAACAGCAGAGAGACACACTGTCTATCAAAGGAAAATCCTCGAGCTGCCTAATGAATAATGAAACATCTCCTCAAACACTCTGACAGCACCCAGGGGTGATTTTACCCTCATGTTGGCACTTAAAAAAAAAAAAAATTCACAGCTGAGACGCCCCAAAATCAAAACTCATTCAGATGTAACATCTCAAACTAAATCTTTACGAATTTCTTTTTGTGCGACTAAAAACAGTGGAAGTACCGTCTAGTGATATCAGTAATTTAAGCCTTCACTCATTAACAATAAAGCAGGAGAGCAGTATTTAGTCAAGTACAATTTTGGGATATTGTTATCCATATAAGTACTTCCACTGGTACTTTGCATTTTTACTCCATCCAATATATGAGAAGGAAATGGAATGGCTTTTGCACATTTTACTTTCAAAACATACAACTGTTGATTTCAAATTTCAATGCCATCTATGTTTTTTTGACGGTTTGTCCAGTTCAGAGTGACAGGAAGCTGGTAAACCATGAAGAGCTTGCCAGTCTACAGGACGATTGACACAGAGAGTCAGACAACTGCTCACACTCTGCTTCACACTTACAGTGAATTTAGAATCACCACTTAACCTAACGTGCAAGCCCTTAAACTGTGGGAGGAAGTCAAAGTACCCAGACAGAGAGCCTATGCAGTCACAAGGATAATATGCAAAATCCACACATTGAATTTTCATGCAGTGTTGTGCACATGACTACAAATTTGTCACATAGTAAATAATAGATAGAGCCACATAAAAATGTAAACACTGTTGATTTTGGCAATTTGGGGGGCATTGTAGTTACTGTTACTTATCATAATAAAGATAAAATTAGATTACAATCCTTTCCTCAGAACTATAAAGTTGCAATATTAACAGGTCTATTCAAGTCCGGAACGCTTTCCACTGTGAGTTATCTGTATTTTTAAATATCAGATTTATCTTTCTAAATTTATGCTGGTGGTATGGCTTCTTGGAGACTGCTGAGCTTTTTTTCAAATATGCATTTATTTTTAAAATGGCCGATAACTTTTCACTCAAATCTCTGTTCTGAGGTGGCAGGAAATGTGTCAAAATGATCTGAGTGTCTAGGTTAGAGTTGGAAGGGGAAAAAAGAAAGAAGTATGGAAGAGCTGTTTTGCAAGAAAAGTCGGTTTAACTTATGGTGAACAGCAACCACTGTGGCCACAAGATGAAATTGCAGGATTACAGTAATAGCATTACTGATGATTGAGCAACATTAGGCGTTACACACATTTGACCCAAGCGTTCACAGAGGGAGGGTTTTATGGGTATTTCTTCTTATGGTGGCATAGTCTTGGTTTAAAATATATGGACGGGACAGTGAGCTGATTCATGTAGACCAGGAAACAGAAGAGAAGACGTGACTGATGAAGGGTATTGTGATGTAGCATAACTTAAGCAGCAAGGAAGGTGATAAGTAAATAGCATTAGCAGACAATTGAAGTTCTTTTTAAGCATACTTTATTGCTAGCATCTCCCTTTTACCATAAAACAATCAATCAGGCATGCAAAAATCCCACTGGCTTTATACAAGACTTTGCCCACACCTGACCTCGTTAGTCCCTACCATTGAAACAAAATAGGTCAAACCAAATAATACAATTCTAAACAAAGAACAGGAATAAAGTCATGCATGAAACTGACAAACTCATTTACTCAACTAAATGGTTTGTAAAGTAAAACACTGCATACAATATAACTCAAAAGGCTACTTTAAAGAAAACAAACAATACTATACAAAATGAAAACCCTCCATTTGGTTACACCCAGTGATCCAATCATTGACCTCATGACCCTATATAAACAGGAAGTAGTGGGCGGCCCTTCCCATACACCCGTCTCACATACAGGACCTGAATGCACAACATGGACACCATGGTAAGTATAACCAAAGCAACATAAAGAAACATAATTTACTAGACATGTGCCTGTAAACAGAAGAAAATTCAGATGATCTGATGGTTAGTAGTGTTTGCTTTAAAACACATGCATGGATGTAAAGAATGTAACTACTGCTACCACAAACAAAACCCGGGATATTGTGTGTTAAGAGAAGTTACACCAGCACTGTCTAAATTAAAGCATTATGGCTGACTGTAAAATAACAGAACACAGAATAACAATATACGCAAGTGACAAATGGCAAATGAATTCTGTCCTAGCCACTTTGTCACATTCCCCCCCCCTTAAGTCCGTTACTCTTCATAGGAACGGGAAAGAAAGTCTGCCACAACATTCTTTTTCCCTGCCCTATATCGAATCTTAAAACAATATGGCTGCAATGAAAGATACCACCTCGTGATCCTTGCGTTGGTGTCTCTCATTCTGCTCATCCACTGTAAAGCTCGATGATCGGTTTCAAGCACAAATTCACCTCCCAGTAGATAGTATCTCAGAGTGTCCAAAGCCCATTTTATTGCCAAAGCTTCTTTTTCAATTGTGGAATACTTCATTTCTCTGGGGAAGAGCTTACGGCTTATGTACTGCACAGGTCTTTGGTCCTCTCCATCACCTTGCAGCAACACAGCTCCCAGCCCAACTCCTGAAGCATCAGTCTGTACAATAAACGGGCACGTAAAGTCTGGACACTGCAACACAGGCTCATTACACAAACAGTTTTTCAAATCCATGAATGCAGCCTCACACTCTGGAGTCCATTTAATTTTGTTGGGGCATGATTTACGAGTTAAATCACTAAGAATAGCTGATCTGGTAGAGAAATTAGGGATGAAACGACGATACCAGCCAGCTAAACCCAGGAAGGATCTCAACTTTTTCTTTGTAGTCGGAGGAGGACAAGAGGCAAGGTTCTCGACCTTACTCACCTGAGGGCGGATGACCCCACCCCCAATGACGTATCCCAGGTACTCCACCTCGGTCTGTGCAATGTGGCATTTCCCAGGGTTGATGACTAGTCCAGCTGTTCTGATGCGTTGCAGGACATCAGCCAGATGTTTCACATGGTCCTCCCATGTCTCGCTGAACACCACAATGTCGTCAATATACGCTGCTGCATAGCCATCAGCTCCTTTCAGAACCAAGTCCACCAGCCTCTGGAACGTGGCTGGAGCTCCATGTAGTCCGAAAGGCATAGTTCTGAAACGATAAAGTCCGCTGGGAACCCTGAATGTAGTTAAATCCCTTGAGGACTCTGTTAGGGGGACTTGCCAATAACCTTTACAAAGGTCGAGTGTTGTGAGGTACTTGGCATTACCCAAGCGCTCAATCAATTCATCCACTCTTGGCATAGGATATGCATCAAAAGCAGAGACAGCATTAAGTTTTGAGAAGTCAACACAAAATCTCTGTCTTGCATCATTTTTCTTGGGGACGAGTACCACAGGGCTACACCACTCACCTCTAGATGGCTCTATAATCCCTGTTGCAAGCATTTCTTCCACCTCCTGTTTCAATGCTGGCATTAGCTTTGCTGGAACTCTGGAGGTGGTATCCCTGATGGGTGGTTGATTCGAACAACGCAGGTGTATGTCATGCTGAATAAGATGGGTGTAGCCTGGCTTTGTGCTGAAAAGCTCCTGTGGCATTATGGCCGCGAGCTCCTCCTGCTGTTCTGGTGATAGATGGCTCAAATCCGGAAATAGCTTTTCTTCAGTACTGGTGGGAAAGAATTGCTCTTGAGGCTCTTCTTCCTGCAGTACAACACGAGCCCACAACTGAAGTGATTGCTCTGGCTTCTCAATCCACTCCCTCAACATGTTGACATGAAACACCTGTTGCTTTTTCCGACGATTCGGCATGTTGAGCTCATAAGTGACAGGACCTGCTTTCCTGTTTATCACAAATGGCCCCTGCCATTTGGCTAAGAGACTGCTTTCAGTGGTTGGCAAAAGGAGCAACACTTTTTGTCCTTCTTTAAAGGTCCTCCTGCGAGCTGTCTTATCATAGTTCTGTTTTTGACGTCGCTGGGCACTTACTAGGTGACAATGAGCCAGTTCCTGAAACTGTTCAAGCTTGTCCCTCATTTTCAACACATAAGAGAGGGAAGAGCACTGTTTTTCAGGGCTAGCTTCCTCCCAAGCTTCCCGAAGTACATCCAGTGGACCTCTGACATTATGGCCGTACAAGAGCTGAAACGGAGAAAATCCAGTTGATGCTTGTGGTACCTCTCTATAGGCGAAAAGCAAAAATGGAAGCCATTGGTCCCAGTCTTTTCCCGATTCTCTTACGAACCTCCTCAGCATTGATTTCAGGGTTTTATTAAACCTCTCAACAAGTCCATCAGTTTGTGGATGATAAGGGCTCGTTTTGATTCCGGTAATTCCCAGAAGTTTGTAGACTTCTTTCAACAGGTTGGAAGTGAAGTTTGAGCCTTGGTCTGTCAAGATTTCTTTGGGAATACCCACCCTTGAAAACATCTGTATCAGACAATTAGCTATTTGGCGGGCTTTGACCCTTCTCAATGGGAAAGCTTCAGGATACCTTGTTGCATAGTCACAAATCACTAGAATGTACCTATGCCCTGAACCACTTCTCTCCAATGGGCCGACAATATCCATGGCAACACGAGAAAAGGGGACGTCTATTACAGGCATAGGAATGAGTGGGGCTCTGTCTCCTTTCCTACTTGGGGCTGTCAACTGACACTGTGGACATGATTTGCAAAACTGGGCAGTGTCTGAAAATTGCTGTGGCCAAAAAAAACGAGTTACCATTCTGGAAAAGGTTTTAAGATGTCCTAAGTGGCCTGCCCAAGGAACTGAATGAGCCAACTGCAAGACTACAGGCCTTAAGCTTTTGGGAACAACCAACTGGTCACCAACTTTGCTACGACGATATAGTCGTTCATTCTTAACAATGAATACTTCCCGTACTCTGTCTGTAATCTGTGCTGATTCTTGGGTGCTCTTAGCAAACAGAGGTGCTAAAGAGGGGTCCTCCCTTTGGAGTTGGACAATATTGCTCGGGACAACCAGGAGCTCATCGATCTCTGGTTCAGGAAGTGACTCAGCAATTTCTGTCCCCCTCACTTTTTCCTGTCTTCTCTGCATTTTACTTTTCTTTATATGCGGCCTACTTGGTCTGTCAATATCTGGAATTTCACTGTCTGCATAGGGCAACTCACTCAAACCTGGCTTTGACTGAGAAGCTTTATTACCAGACCTAGTGACTACTAGCAGACCTTCACATGCAACATGCAGATTCTTCTCTTCTCTGTCCTTCTCTGTCTTTGCTAATAACTCCCCAAGAATTGGCATGTCCCGGCCCAACACAATCTGGTAGGGAAGTTTATCCATTACTCCAACTGTAAGTACGTACTCCTTTTCATTAACTTGAAGGCAAACATTGGCAATAGGATAATCAACATTATCACCATGAACACACCAGACTTTAACTTTACCACAAAATGTGGTGTCGCTAGGGAGGCAATCTTGCCTGACAAGTGTGCGGCTACTGCCTGAATCCAAGAGGGCAACACACGGTTTTCCCTCAATGAAAACACAGATGGTGTGCTCCTGATCACTGGAGGGTACTAGAGACTCTGTTTCTTCCTCTAGCAAGTCAAAACACTGTGGTGAAAGACACATGTAAGTCTTACTGACTTGCTGACCTGGGCAATCTGCCTTAAAGTGACCTGCTTGACCACAGGCATGACACACCAACAGGCCTCTCTGCTTTACTTCTCTAGCGCGGCTACTGCTAGTGATTGGGGAACTTTGTTTAGGGCTTTTAGCTTTGTACCCATTCCCACCCCCGGACCTACCCACAAAAACATTGGCTGAACTGGGTTTTCCTACCATGTACCCTTTTTGTGGGCGTCGGGCTGCAAGAAAAGCCTCTGCCATCTCTGCAGCTTCTTTTGAAGTGGTGGGGTTGCGCTCTTTCACCCAGGTCCTCAGCTCTGGGTTAAGAACTCTGAGAAACTGTTCCATCACTATGACATCTCCTATTTGGTCCTTTGTCTTCTCCTTTGGAAGCATCCACTTTTCATATAGGTCTTTAAGGCGGGTTCGCAGCTCTTTGGGTGTCTCATCGTCCTTCACCGTCATGTTGCGAAATCTGGTTCGGTAAGTCTCAGCACTTATTTCAAATTTTTCAAGAACGGCGGTTTTTACCTTATCATAGTCCATTGTTTCTTCAGTGTCCATAGCAACATATGCCGCACGTGCTTTACCACTAAGAAGTGGAGCCAGATGCAGTGCCCATTCTTCTTGTGGCCACTGACATCCTGTTGCAATCCTCTCAAAAGTGGTTAAATAATGTTCAATATCTTCATCCTCACCATAGGGCTGCATCTTCGGGCCTTTCCAACCGCTTACTCTGCCCAGATTGGATGAATGTGGTGCTGCGGAAGATTCAGGGGGGTTTCCTCGCTGTTGAACAGGTTGCTGCACCTTTTGCCGCACTGAGGAACTCAGAGGCACTCCGGAATCAGCTACTGCACCTTCCCACAGCATCTGATGCTCCCGGTGCTCCGACTGGACCTCCTGCTGCAGTTGGCTGAACTGGTGTTGCATTCTATGCCACCGTTCATCCTGGCGTTGTCTGTCCTGCTCCCATTTTGCCTCACGGTCAGCCTGCTGTTGCATCAGGCCTTTTAATAAAGTTGAGAGCTCTGAGAGACTTTGTGCTTCCGTGCTGTGCTCACCCGTAGCTTCTGGCAGGTTGCCATCATCTTGGGCCTCCTCTGGGGGAAAATCTGTTGGCCCTTGAGGTTTCCTTGACTTGGCTGATTTCTGCATTGCTATAACCTATTGGCCTGGAGCCACTGCTGCCACCATTTGTGATGTAGCATAACTTAAGCAGCAAGGAAGGTGATAAGTAAATAGCATTAGCAGACAATTGAAGTTCTTTTTAAGCATACTTTATTGCTAGCATCTCCCTTTTACCATAAAACAATCAATCAGGCATGCAAAAATCCCACTGGCGTTATACAAGACTTTGCCCACACCTGACCTCGTTAGTCCCTACCATTGAACAAAATAGGTCAAACCAAATAATACAATTCTAAACAAAGAACAGGAATAAAGTCATGCATGAAACTGACAAACTCATTTACTCAACTAAATGGTTTGTAAAGTAAAACACTGCATACAATATAACTCAAAAGGCTACTTTAAAGAAAACAAACAATACTATACAAAATGAAAACCCTCCATTTGGTTACACCCAGTGATCCAATCATTGACCTCATGACCCTATATAAACAGGAAGTAGTGGGCGGCCCTTCCCATACACCCGTCTCACATACAGGACCTGAATGCACAACATGCACAACATGGTAAGTATAACCAAAGCAACATAAAGAAACATAATTTACTAGACATGTGCCTGTAAACAGAAGAAAATTCAGATGATCTGATGGTTAGTAGTAGTGATGGGCAGATGAAGCCCCATGAAGCACTGAAGCTTTTCATCCAATTGGTTCACCCCAACGCGAAGCTTCATGAAGCTTCATTTGCTCTAGCAGGACACCTACTGGACGTAAAAATAATAGCTGGCATGAATTTGAAGAGTGTGGCATTTTGCACACAGCCTGTAAATGTCAACAACAAAAGGAGTGTGTAAAACATGTATATTGTAGTGATGGCAGTATACTGTGTATATTTATAGTGGCAGTATGGGAAATGATTATTTGGAAATGCTTGAAATGGAAATGATCATTTACTGTGAGGTGAGGTGTGGTTGGGGTGTGGACAGTAGTTGTGCTTTTGTAACGTTGAGGTATGGACAGCTACACACTGAGGCTTTGAGCCTCAGTCCTGCCTGTTCACATTTTATTCTGTAAAAACTAAATTTTCACTGCTTTTACGTCCTTTTTAGTGGGGAGAACATAGCTGGGATTTAATGATTTAACAAATCTTTTGAATCCTTTGTCCTCCACAATGCTAAATGGCTGGGAGTCCTCAATCACCATGCTGACCAGGTCTTCATCTATTTGAGATTGTTCTCCTGAGGAAAGACAATAAAGACAAAGCACAAATATAAATATCACACACGTAACTTATAACAGTTGTATAATATTGTTATATCATTTAGTAACATTACTGCATGCTATATTATCATTGCATTTGATGGCTCACCTGGTCTTGCTCCACAATCGGTGTTCCTCTTATTCTCATGCAAAGCTCTGTAGTGCCTAAGCATGGATGAGGTGTTGTTGTTATATCCCAGCTCCCTGGCACATAGCAAACACTTCACCTTGTACAAAAGTCAAGACAGCTCAACATAAATTGTATTGCACCATCAGTATCATGACAATACATCTTCTGTAGAAATTTACATACCTTGTTGGGAGGAATAAAATCAAAATGTTCCCACACAGGGGAGGACATCCTCCTCTTCTTAGCTGGCTCCATTCTCTCCTGACTTTCTCTCCTCACTCTCATAAACCTCCAAACGGTCTCCAAACTCTCTCTAACCGCAACTCTCCATCAAACACCCACATTTTGAATGAAGTCTGAGGGGTTTATATCGCTGTCATATCTCGCGGCAAAGTTCGAACCACTTCATGAACCAGTCACGTGGTACAGCCGGGCAGCGAGGCTTCGGACGTCATCATTTTCAGCTCCTCCCATAAATGAAGCAAGCCTCGATACGCGCTTCGCGGAAACGCCCCCTCCATTACTCGACACACGCTCCGAAGCCTCGATACAGAACGTCCCATCACTAGTTAGTAGTGTTTGCTTTAAAACACATGCATGGATGTAAAGAATGTAACTACTGCTACCACAAACAAAACCCGGGATATTGTGTGTTAAGAGAAGTTACACCAGCACTGTCTAAATTAAAGCATTATGGCTGACTGTAAAATAACAGAACACAGAATAACAATATACGCAAGTGACAAATGGCAAATGAATTCTGTCCTAGCCACTTTGTCACAGGTATGACGCACCTCCCTCATGTTTTAGTCAAGGCTATTACATATCTTAAATTTCAAACGGGTGCTAATGATGTGATTATGATGGAACCCTAAAGCCCTGGGTTGAGAGCTAGATAAAAAAAAAGGCAGCAGATCTTCTGGAGGTTTGTAAGGCTGTTTCACAGCTCGTCCAAGAGGCTTCTTCAGCTCTAAAAAGCAATATGGAGAGTCCCAGGTATTTAACCCCTAGTGGACGTTGTCCCCTTTGGAGGTGAACCAGGTCGTTGAGCCACTATTGATCATGTTAGTCATAACATGAGCTAAGGTGTGGAAAAAAAAGACATGGGCCATTACCATCACTAGTGGTTAAGGGCGAACCTACTGTGAGACCTTGTCCCCAAGCCATCATGAGACTTATTGAGGTCACCTGACACAAGGTGTGAGTGGGGGTGAAGCATCTGGGAAGACTGCATCATCGGGGGCTGATAGCTGGTGTCATAAATTACCACCTGTATTCAACGCTGGTTGTTCACAGTGGACATAGATCAGGGGTGTCAAACATAAGGCCCGATCCAGCCCACTGGATAGCTCTGGAAAATGTGAAGGACAGCATAAATTTTGGATTTTTAACTCTACTTTTTTTTAATGTTTTACAGTTTTTCCTACAGGTAAAGACTCTCCCATGGCCATTCATACTGCACCAAAGTAATCAAGTAACAGATAAACAGTTAAATTCAGAAATTTAAATGACAGAAAAGGTCTCGTTGTACAATAATTTTTGCTTGTTTTTTGTCAGTTAACAAAGACTTTCTCTTTTATAACTAAATGAATTGAGTGCATTGAGCTACCAGAGCTTTTTCTCTAGTTTTACACATTTATTTTATACAGCTGACAGATTTATTTCATTCACTGCAGCAGCATTTCTTTGTTGTGTAGAAAGACTGATGTGCATTCTTGAAATTGCTCTTCTTTATTTTTAATCTCACTGATTTAATGTATATTTAAAATTCTTTACACTGACAGAAAATAGACTACCACTGGTCCGGCTAACTTAAGTGGGCTGTATGTGGCATCCTCAAAAGTATCCTTTGTCCTTTAGGTGCGTTTGTACTGCGGAGTCCTCTCCTGTTGACGAGGCTATTCTATGTTGAACCTTGTGTTTATAGAGCAGGTGTTTCATCTACATAGAGGTCCGAGCACTCCTCACTGCCCTGCACAGCAAACACTATGTTGTTTAGCTTGTGTTTTACCCTCGGGACAAACCAGTTTGTATCTGGTTGTGATGTCATTTTTGGAGAAAATACTTCATTCATTCAGGGCTTCTTCAGTCCTCAAAACAAAAAGAGGATTTCTCATCACCCACTGGAACTCAAAGTAGCTGTGATCAGGACCTCTACACCATGGGAGAAGAACATTATCTCTAAGGGAGGACAAAAAGAAGAGGAGTACACACATGTTGGCCTAAATCAAATCAGCAAAGATGCACAGGAAAAAATGTCAGAAACCAAAATGAATACCAAATGGAACAACTGTCGTCCTTTATGTAGCAAGTTTGTCAGAGAAACTACAGTTGCCTTTTTTTAAGCTCTCAAGACTACTATGACCTGGATGACTGAAACTATGGTAAATGATAACCTTTACTCCACTGAAGATTAGGAAGTTTACCACCTAAACAGAATTTAATGCTGTCGAGTCACAAGACTACAACTTTTTCCTGATCCCTGGGGTGTAACCGTATCAGTAATACAATATCGTTAAAACTGAGTTTTTCCTTCCTACTGTCACCATGTGCTTGCTCAAAGGGGCTCATCTGATTGTGGAGGTTTTCTCTGTATTATTGTAGGGTGTTTACCTTAAAATCTCAAAAAGCACTTTGAGATAAATAATTGAACTAAATTCTCACAGGATGTTAAAAGTAAAAAACAACTCACAATCCACATTCAATCAAAACGGACATCAAACTCATAACTTGCTGGAGAGACTGGTCCAAATGTGGAGTGAAGCCTTGAAACCAGACTATGCAAATAAATGATGGCACCCAAAATGTAAGCAGCAGCGTCTGACTATTCACACTCTGTCCACAGACCTGCTGCTGCTTCTCATAATGTTAAATTCATTATGCTTTTATTATATAGCACTAGGTTGTAAAACAAGACGCAAGATAATGTTGGAATAAATAATTCATCCAGAAGAAAAAAGCTTTTATTCATGGTGAAACGCGCAGGATGATTTCAGCCTGAGGAAATGAACTACTGTGAAGTCTGGTGGTACAGTGGCAGATTGTGGCTCTTGGTATTCTTTGGGCTCACCTCACTAAAAGTCATCCATACTTAAAAGACAGATGTGTTCAATGTAACCCTTTCAGTCTTGGTTCGTACACACGCAACAATAGAGGGGGATGTTTCCTGTCAAGAACCTGGCACTGTACCACCATCATGGAAGATGTTGAAATCCCTTAAGTTCCCCTTTATGAATCAAAAAGCGAGGAGGGTTCTCGATCAAACACTGATACAGCCTCCCTTACATATGCGCCTTTAAACATCCTCGCTGGGAGGAGCTACGGTGAGAGAAAGAGATGAGAGGGAGGGAAACAGGAAGACATGCTGGTTTAATGAAAAGCACCCGGCTCAGCAGGGATTTCAAACCTTTATGTTGAGAGGCCAAACAGCTTCAAAAGTCTTGTTCTAATAAGACATTAATCCTGCACTGTTTACTTTCCCCCTTTGCAGGTAGCCTTTCACTTTCCAACAACTATTCTGGCTCTGTATTGGCCAGCATTGGCCTTGCTGAATGCAATCAGCCTTATCAGCAAACAAGAACACACTCACTGGTGCCAGTTGCCAAGATAATTATCTGTGCCAAATCAATATTGCACCATATGATGATATAACACGATCACATCAAAGTCATATCAAAAACAAAACAGCATTTTGTATGAAACTTCAAAAATACTTAATGCTCCATAGTGTCTGTAGAAAAAGTAAACACCCAAACTGTCCCCATTTAATTTCCTTAGTTACTGACACTCTTTACTTTCAGATTAACATACTGCGGCTTTACATTATGCTGAGCACTTGCCATCAAGTTGAGTAAATTGCCTTTTGTTGTATAAAACTGGCAGGTCTGTGTCACTTTTCACTTCAACACTGGGTGTCAGCCTCATGCAAAGCACCAGTATTCCTGCAGGGACTGTATCTCACAACATGCTACCTTAACAGACAGTCAGACAGGTTGGAAGACATACCGCTGGGCCTGCATGCCTATCTCTGACTTGACATGCTGACAGCTGCCTAACATTTAATATCCCCCTTCTTGTTTTTTGGAACTCTGTATCTATCTCACGGCATGTCTCTACCTGCGCTCTCCACCTACCGAGAACTCAAGAGGATTCCTGTGATGTGATTTGCCGTTTTGGGCAGGGTGCTGTGTTCCCAGTGTAAAATCTGATTGGCTTTCTGTTGACCCCGCAGGTTTGAGGGGGAGCGGGCTTCCACTGTTACCACAAACAGAAAGTGAGAGGCAGACTTAATGATATAAGAAACTTTGACAAGGACTACTCAAAGAAGGGAGGAAAAGTAAGGAAAGAAAAAAGCAGAATGAAAGAGAGATATTAAAAAGAGAAGAGAGAGAAGACTCCCAGAGTGAGACGGGGGACCCAGTAAACAGGTAGGCGTTGCATACTGTAGCTGCTGCAAGGCAAACTGGACTGTCTGCTTGTGTTTCTAGCTGGCTGCTTTCTGGAAGTAAGCTGATAATCAGGCTGATCCTTCATTTGTGTTTCTTCTAAAACTCTTATGCACAGAAACATGTGCAAGCATGTGCGTGTTTGCATATGTGCTGGTATGTAATCCGTATCTTCCCCCCAACTTGCTGTTCAGACATGAATAATCGCTCCATCGCCTGGTGGCTGAGACAGATTGGCCTGCCCCAGTACACCAAGATACTTGAAAATGAATATTATGGTCTGGAGGTATGAACAGTAAATATTCAAAATGCATATTTTTTCTTTTTTTTTCTTGTACCCTAATCATTGCCTTTTTTTAAATGATGTTCCCCGGCCTGACTTTGTTTGTTTGTTTACTTGTTTACAGGGTTTGCTGAATGTGACGGACGGAGAGTTGAAGGATGCAGGGATAGAAGATGCAACACACAGAGAAACCATCCTCAACCAGCTTTCAAAACAGAGAGAGCGAATGGACCCACACTACGGTGACATGCATTCGCTAGATGCATTTGCACGTACACACAAGGGCTGGGAAGTTTGGAGATTATGTATAAATATGCTGATTAAATATTGAAACGTACTGGACGACAGCATATAAAGTGGAGCATTATCACATCACAGATTACAGTTTTGTCAGGCTTTCTTTTGGTAAATCATGTATTTCAATAGTTTATCCCACTCCACTTATATCCTGGAAGATTTTGGTTCATACTGACATGACAAAAGTAAATGTGGTCATGGATGTGCAGCCAATAAACATGCAGCACATCCATGACCACATTTCCCGTTTCATCACATCCTACAACATGCTCTATTGGATGCATCCATGCTTGCATCCATGTCTTTTTATGCCAAATTCTGACCTTGCATCCAAGCAAAAATCAAGACTCATCAGACCAGGCAATGTTTTTTCTAATCTCCTACTATCCAATTTTGGTGAATTCAAGCGCACTGTAGGCCTCAGTTTCCTGTTCCTAGCTAAATAGAGTAGCACCCTGTGTGGTCTTGTGCTCTGAAGGGATTTAAGGTTTGACATGTGTGGTCAGAGATGCTCTTCTGAGTACCTCGCCTCTAATGTCTGGTTATTTGAGTTACTGCTGCCTTCCTATCAGCTCAAAGCTGTTTGGCCATTCGCTCGTGACCTCTGACATCAACAAGTCGTTTTCACCCAGAGAACTGCCACTTGTAAATTCTTGAGATAATTGTGTGGAAAAATCCCAGGAAATCAGCAGTTTCTGAAATAATCAGACCACCCTGTCTAGGAGGCAGCGACCACGCCGTGCTATATATGCATCAACATGTGTACCTAACAAAGTGGCCAGTGAGTGTATGTCTCTGTTACGAAAGAACACAGACAGAAAGATAACATCTTATCTTGGGTTGATTCATCCTTAACTTTCACAGAGCAGAATCTGTTAGAATAATTAACGCAGTGCGTGACGAGTCGGTTTATGAAGTCAAATGTTATCTTTTTAGGGTTTTTTCTGGCTCTTGGTGCTTAGTATAAATGAAAGTAGGTGAAGATCTCTGAACGAATGATGAACTCACAACTTATTTAATATCTGGCACAGTGCATGCTTGGAAATAAACAAATATGCTGAACAGTTCTGTGGATGAAAACACAAAAACTAACAGACTTTAATCACCAATTAATTTAAATTAACATTGACTATGTTTTTTTTAAATTCCAGCTTCAATTCTAACGGACAGTCAAGGCAGCGGTACGGATCTTGTCTTCTTCAACTCTTCTTTAACTCTGTTTTCCAGCATGTCAACCTGTGCCATTAAAAATGTCCTTCTGTCCTCTGAGGTGGGCAAGTCATAAAGCGCAGAGTGAGCCGAAAATATTCGCTGGGATCGTCCATGGATCTGGTGAGCTCGCAAAGTTTGCACTGCAAGCTGTGAACATCACAAAACAGCTGAAGTCCTAACGCAATGCAGACAGCTGCTCCAGAGGCAACACTAACTGGGGATTTGCCTTTGCGTGCAGGAGAGGCCGAAGGATCTGTTTCGTCAGAGTGTTCTGCCCCGCCTCCAGCGCGCTGACAAGAAACATCGCCTGTCGGCCTCCTGCTCGCAGCTCCGCCCCCTGGACGAGGACAACATCAGTAACAACACCTGTCAGGACAGCAAACACAGGTAAAGTGACCCCCGCCTCCACCTTCTGGCTAATGATTACATTTGACCTCACAAAGTCTAACTCAGAGTTTGTAAGGCGGGGCAAACAATCAGTTATCCATAAATGGGCCTGAAAAGACATTACGAATGAAAAGCCTTTATGAATATTAAATGACAGGATGTTACGCTGCACTGAGTCCCACCTCCCACTGACGAAGGTCAAGAACTCAGTGACAAAGTGAAAGTACGCGTCTGCAAGTGTTCAATCCTTACAGTCCAAACAATTACAAAGAAGAAGATTTAGCTCCAGACTATCTCCAGCAACAAAATCCAGTTCATTCAAATTACAAAAAGCATGTATTTTCACTCTATTCCTGGTAAGTGGCAACCTTGACCAAGTCATGTCCTTCCTAAACCCATTGTTCCAGTTTGTTTGAATCATCCAGAGACCTTATGAAGAAGATCTCCATAAAAGAATCAGTTAACTGTTATTTTCTCTCAAAACAGGCAGCGATGGAGTTTTTCAGCAGATCTGAGATGGATAAACAATAGTTTAGCATCCTATGTCTGAGGGCAGCTGTAGATGTGGATATTTGAACATTTGAGCATGTAAAACCAAACCCACCTGCACGGCTAAATACAGCTTCAAGTGTGTGTGAAAAGATAGTTTTATAATGTGTGAAGTGACCGTTTACATATTAGCATATCACCTCCTTTCTATAGGTCTGCTCATCACCTCACCTGTAATCAGTTTTACTGATCCAAAGGCTATTTATATCCAATATATAACATCCAGTCATGCACTTACTTTTTAAATTTTGAGATGCCTGTGTGTAAGGTTTCTGTTGCTCCTCCTCAGTGGATGTGACAGGTCAGGAGCAATTTATCTTTCTATTATCAACATCTGTTAAAGTATAAAGAGGCATAAAACAAACAGCATTTGTTGTGCTGAAGAAAGACTTAGTAAAATCTGTTGATGAGGAAAGCATGTGCAGGAGTGCTACAATAGCAGGGTGATCGGTTTCCAATAAACTGAATGTGGGGCAAACACTGTGTCTGTGTGGGACAAAGTGGGACATGTCAACAATGCTGAGAGACAGACAGGTACATAGACAAGGTATGCTACTCTATCTATCCATAGACTAGCATACCTTGTTTTGAGCAATATCTGACTGTTTTAACCATTTTCATCCAAGAATGAACACATATACTACGTTTACGTTATTTTTTTCCCATCATATTCAACAAAAAAACTTTTTGGTGACTTGTAGCGTTCCCTGATGGTACTAGACAGGATAAGCTTCTTCTGACTAGAAAAGTGCATGACCTGCAAAAACAAGTCAAAATGTGGGACAATGCTTCATGATGTTCCTAGGACTAGGGACAAACATGTTGTCCACTCCCACATAAAGAGGCAAATCTAGTTACTCCACGTAACACTGATTACTAAATACTGCTTAGATTATTCATATAAAATATAAACTCAGTAATCATGCCAGATTGTAAAAGGTACCAGCTACTCAGCAGTATATAAAGTAAATAAAACAAACAGCAGCTGCAACATTGTGAACTGCTCTGTTCTTTATACTAACTATGTTTAGGCCATATTTGGATGCTATTGCTTTTCTATGCAGGGACTTTTACTTGTGCAAATATTATAGACTGTAGTGCAGTAATGTGTATGTTTTGGTAAATCGTCTTAACACTTCTTTCACCCCAATTCCAAATTATTGCTTAGGTCATTTTTCATGCAATACTATTAGCAAATTTCCATTTGTTTCTTCTTCTTCTTCTTCTAACAATAATAATAATAATAATAATGATAATAACAATAATATCTATTTTCTACTTTAATTTTTTTTAAATTTCTATTCATGGTAACCCCCCAGCCTTCAACTGCTTCTTTTGTTTTTAAATCCTATGCTCGCCCTTGACCGTGTTTTGCCCAATACCGACCTTCAGTTTGTGTGATAAAATAAAATGTTGGCCAAGTTGACATCTAAACCAGCTCCACATGTAGGATATACCCCCATACAGCTCCCCACCTTCCTGTCGTCCCAGGTGCTGCTGTGTCAGCTCACCTTGCGTCGGTATCCGAGGAATGCCAGACAGATAGCGGCGTTTCAGCACCGGGGCCAGGGGCGGGGAGGAGGAGAGCTGAGGGCAACTTGTGGGAACTCGTACTGAGCACGACTCAGGCAGGAGGGAGAAGAGAGGAGGGGGGAGCTGGGAGGGACCGCAGCACAGACGGACACAACGTTAAACTTCCCAGCTGTTGTTTGTTGGTGTGAACTCGGACCGCAAACAGTAAAACATGTCCGCGGAGAGTGAGCTGTGAGTCGGGCTGACAGGTAGGACGGACCGCTGACCGCCGTCAGTGCCGTTTTTTTTAAACAACGAACAACTTTAACTAACGCGAGATGTTGGAGGTTAAGACGGGTGTTTTCTCAACAGTTAATTTACCTTTTATTGCGGATTGTGCAAGGCTTTCTGGACATTTTCTGAACATGCAGTACTCAGAACTCAGCACACGAAGTGGTAAAGCTAGAACCAAAAAGTCGAGAGTGGTTACTTTTGGGTTGTTGTTACCTGTACCTCTGCCAGCGAACTAACGACCTGTTGCACAATTTTAAGGCACTGGCAAGTTTAGACGCTGTCGAAGAATGTTCAGGTTGACAACAAGAGCTGTTAGAGGATATAATGGCAGCTGTCTCCTCTGGTGTGCCAAATTTCCAGAGAACTTTAATAAAATTGTATCAAACATAGAAATATGTGGTGTCAGGTTACATTTCTCAATAGCTGGCTGTCCAGCGCGTTGTACAGGTGTTTCTGCCCAGACCAACGCCCCTCAGACCGGATGTTGAACTAAGAACCACACAGAAAATCTTACAACTGTGATTTATTCGGATGTCCTTCAATTTTAGTTTTTTACCCCCCGGTTTTATTTATATAGCGCCAAATCGCAATAGCAGTCATCTCAAAGCACTTTATATTGTGAGGTAAGGACCTTGCAATAACAAAGAGAAAACCCCAGCAAGTAAACGACCCCCTATGAACAAGCACTTGGCGACAGTGGAAAGGAAAAACTCCCTTATAACAGGAAGAAACCTCCTTCACTCTGTTCAAAATGTCCATTATTATTATTATTGTTGCTGTTGTTGTTTTTATTATCAACATGGGACACCCCTCAACATAACTCGTATATTACACTAAACCTGCTACCTGTACGAAGGCTGTGATGGTGTTACGGTTCTGATGCTTCCCTGACCTGAATCCATTTGAAAGCCTCTGGGATGTCATGTATCGGTGACTCCACCGAATAGACCCACACACCGAGGTTGTTGTGGGTTTGCACAGCCAATACACACTACCGTGACACATTACGACAATACAGGGAGTGCAGAATTATTAGGCAAGTTGTATTTTTGAGGAATAATTTTATTATTGAACAACAAGCATGTTCTCAATGAACCCAAAAAACTCATTAATATCAAAGCTGAATGTTTTTGGAAGTAGTTTTTAGTTTGTTTTTAGTTTTAGCTATTTTAGGGGGATATCTGTGTGTGCAGGTGACTATTACTGTGCATAATTATTAGGCAACTTAACAAAAAACAAATATATACCCATTTCAATTATTTATTTTTACCAGTGAAACCAATATAACATCTCCACATTCACAAATATACATTTCTGACATTCAAAAACAAAACAAAAACAAATCAGCGACCAATATAGCCACCTTTCTTTGCAAGGACACTCGAAAGCCTGCCATCCATGGATTCTGTCAGTGTTTTGATCTGTTCACCATCAACATTGCGTGCAGCAGCAACCACAGCCTCCCACACACTGTTCAGAGAGGTGTACTGTTTTCCCTCCTTGTAAATCTCACATTTGATGATGGACCACAGGTTCTCAATGGGGTTCAGATCAGGTGAACAAGGTGGCCATGTCATTAGTTTTTCTTCTTTTATACCCTTTCTTGCCAGCCACGCTGTGGAGTACTTGGACGCGTGTGATGGAGCATTGTCCTGCATGAAAATCATGTTTTTCTTGAAGGATGCGGACTTCTTCCTGTACCACTGCTTGAAGAAGGTGTCTTCCAGAAACTGGCAGTAGGACTGGGAGTTGAACTTGACTCCATCCTCAACCCGAAAAGGCCCCACAAGCTCATCTTTGATGATACCAGCCCAAACCAGTACTCCACCTCCACCTTGCTGGCGTCTGAGTCGGACTGGAGCTCTCTGCCCTTTACCAATCCAGCCACAGGCCCATCCATCTGGCCCATCAAGACTCACTCTCATTTCATCAGTCCATAAAACCTTAGAAAAACCAGTCTTGAGATATTTCTTGGCCCAGTCTTGACGTTTCAGCTTGTGTGTCTTGTTCAGTGGTGGTCGTCTTTCAGCCTTTCTTACCTTGGCCATGTCTCTGAGTATTGCACACCTTGTGCTTTTGGGCACTCCAGTGATGTTGCAGCTCTGAAATATGGCCAAACTGGTGGCAAGTGGCATCTTGGCAGCTGCACGCTTGACTTTTCTCAGTTCATGGGCAGTTATTTTGCGCCTTGGTTTTTCCACACGCTTCTTGCGACCCTGTTGACTATTTTGAATGAAACGCTTGATTGTTCGATGATCACGCTTCAGAAGCTTTGCAATTTTGAGACTGCTGCATCCCTCTGCAAGATATCTCACTATTTTTGACTTTTCTGAACCTGTCAAGTCCTTCTTTTGACCCATTTTGCCAAAAGAAAGGACGTTGCCTAATAATTATGCACACCTGATATAGGGTGTTGATGTCATTAGACCACACCCCTTCTCATTACAGAGATGCACATCACCTAATATGCTTAATTGGTAGTAGGCTTTCGAGCCTATACAGCTTGGAGTAAGACAACATGCATGAAGAGGATGATGTGGACAAAATACTCATTTGCCTAATAATTCTGCACTCCCTGTAGTGTGTCAGCCTGTGGTTTCAGTTTTTATCTCAGATTTTTGGTTTGATTGTGGTTCCAACCTTCAAGGGGTTAATGATTAATCGTCCCAACTGACCACTGTGACATCATTTTGTTCTCTTTGAATTACTCAGTGTATGTCAGTAAAGATTTTCAGTTTGAGTATTTCCTTCATCAAACGCTGATGTGTGATTTACAGTAGAGAACAGAATGCTTTTATTGTCACCATCCAGATGTGCAATGAGATACAGAGCGTCTCCTCCTCAGTGCAAACATGTGGGAGATTTAAGTGTTTCCTTTCATTTTTTTTTAAAGTGTACTTATCCACTGCCACAGGGTTTAGACACAGACTGAAACTACCTCTTAGCACAATTAAAGGCTATTTCTCTGGCCTGTGTTTTGGATTGAGCTTCATACCCAGTTAATTAATTGTTTTTAGATCTTTGCAGCTTCTCAGTTTGGGGGATTTGCTGTTTTGCTTTGTGTTATGTGGAAGTTGGATTTTTGGCTTTAGGAAAGTGTGATTACTATTATTATTATTTTGCCATTTTGTAAAATTTATAGATCAAATGACAGGTGGATTAGTTAATAAGAAGAAAACTCCTGAGTGGAATATTTAAAAGGCATACAGGATGAAGATTTCTGATGTTACAAAATTGTTCAGGGAGCAAGTTTTCAAGGGCTGCTGTCAGTCTGGTGGACGCCTGCTCTTGAATTCAGTGAGGACAAACATGGAAGAGAAAGCTGCTGTCAGGCTTCATTGCTAGTGAAAGCAGGTAGGATGAGCGGCACTGAGGACTCTGAGGTCATGGAGGTCATATGAGTTTTTTTTCTGGAAGGTTGGTGGACTTTTTTTTAACAACCGTTGAATAACTCTCGTGTTAAAGACTTAGTTGTCATTTAAAAATATGCATATTCTAGTTTTTTAGATTATATGTCTGAAAAGAACATTTTTGGTGATTTGGGGATATAAAATTATGACTTGTTTGCAAAGGTTTTTGCAAAGGTATAGATCTGAAAATAAAGACTCAGTTTGATGAGGTTAATTTAACAGTAAACTGAACAAACAATTAAAAGACACAAAACAGGACTCATCAGAACAATTGCACTCGTATGATTTGAGGATCCTAAATTTGTTTTTGTAATCAGAATATACTTCTCTGCATAAACCAAAGAAAACCATAAAAAATGTGGCGGGTTTTGTTTAGATGTTGATAGTGGTGATGTCCAGGCTCAAATCACCTTCCATCACTGTTTGTGCACAAGCAATCCCTAAACAGATCATTTGTTCCAGTGACACAGATGGACCTTTTATGGAATAGTTAATATAATCTGTGGGAGGTATCTTTTTCCAGCCCTGTTATAAGTTGTCTGACCTCTTCATCTGCAAGCCTTGTGTATACAGAGGCAGGAAGGTGGAAGCTTGGGGAGGAAGGAAGGAAGAAAATGAAGGCAGGCTGTTAAAAGTTGTTCAGATTTTCTGGTGTTAATCGCACACCCAGACCTTGGACCTTCCATCCTCGTGCTGCTTTTGTTCAGAGGAAAAACATGGCACCATCATCTGTGGCTCTCTGGGGTTCAGACGAGTAACTCCGAATCACTTCTTGTTTTTCAGCAAGAGGAGAAGTGTCGCTGCATACTTCAGCCAGCTGAAGGTAAGAGCTTAAGCAAATGGCCTTTCTGGCTGTTTTCTTTTTCATTCTATAAATTTCCCTTTAAATCCTCGTTCATGCAGAATATGAGCACGAAATCAGCAGTGTATCTCTGGCCTCTGCGGGGGCTGCTGTGTTTTGTGCTGTAGGTGTTTGGAGGTCGAAAAGAGATGGACTCACTGAAGAAGGAGCTGGAAGAAGAGCTGAAGCTTAGCACTGACGACCCAAGGAGCCACGCGTGGTACCACGGACCGCTGAACCGAGAGGTGCACATCAGATCTACACGTTTAAGCAACAGATTTACTTCCCCTCTGGAAATATGGTTATTTGCTGTACTGTGAAAAGTTAGACTTTCATGTTTGTACAAAATAAATATCAAGTTACACCTAGTAGCTCGTTATTGTGTGTCAGCCTAGCATGAAGACTGTAAACAGACAGTGCAGAAATAGACGCAAAAAACCAACTTCCTGCAGTTGTGACTTCATCTGGGGTTGTCAGGCATTCAGTGAAACCTCAAGGAAGTTGTTTCTTGTTCTCGCAGTTTTTGGATTTTGCAGATCAAACAAGCAAACAGGATATAATGAGTGTAGCTGCTACTGTTATTACATTTGGATAAAGGTAGCATTGACGTTTTCTTCAGTATACAGACTTATTGCCAGTTTTCATTCAAGTGCCACTTCCTGTTTAAAAACAGGTGAATAAGTAAATGAAGGCTAAGTTTAACAGCATAGCTCACCATAAATATCCTTTACAGTAATCATACATCATTCTTGAACATCTAAAACACTTATCTTTAGCTGACTGGCAACTCATTGTATCTATCACACAGACATGAGAGTGTGTGTGGTAATTGTCTGGCTGTCAAAGCTAACCTGCTGACTCTTCTCCAGGCTGCCGAGTCTCTGCTGGAGAGGGATGGGGACTTTCTGGTCCGAGAATCGAGCTCCTCCGCGGGCGACTATGTTTTGACCTGCTTTTGGAAGAACAGCCCCATGCACTTTAAAGTCATACGAGTGGTCCTCCGACCAAAAAAGGTGTGTCTGTGCTACGTGTGCTCATGCTAACCTGACAACAATCCATGTCTCAAACAACACACACAGCACATACCATATGTCTGGCCGTAGATCAATAGAAAAAACAAATATAAATAAAAATAATTCATAAAAATATTAATGCTGCTAAAGAAGTTTGAGATCTTGTGTGATGTTTGTATATATATACACATATAAATTGTAATTATTATTATTATTTTTTAATCAATACCAACTTAAAAGTAACAGTAATGATTCTGGGTCACCACAGCTGCAAGCTACACTAGCCATTTTTTGTTGTTGTTAACAATACGTCTTTACTGCCTTTGCTTGACACGTTGTGTGTAAGTTTGTGTGTGTGACTGCGCCTCCATCTGTGTGACAGGGCTACTCTCGGGAGCTGTTCCAGTTTGAGGAGGATCGCTTTGACAGCGTTCCCGCTCTCGTTCGTTTCCACGTGGGCGGGCGCCGGCCCATCTCCCAGGGTTCGGGCGCTGTCATCTTTCACCCAATCACACGGACCCTTCCTCTGCGTGTCATCACCGAGCGACAGGCCACGTCCAAAAGCAGCTGTAATAAAGTTGCAGGTGGAAAAAAACAGACCGAGCACGGCAAAAGACGCAGCCTCAGCTCCACACATGCCGACACACTGGAAGTTGCCAATCCGCTGCTGAGGTGCGAGAATGTAATTGGTGTGGTGCACATTCATACACAGAACTGAGATTTAAAGCAAAGTTACTGAGCGTTGTTTGATGTGTGGCAGAAGTGGAAGTCATCCTGCTAACTTGGAGAACGTGGGACGGAGGCCTTCACTTCAGACTGCACAGTCTGACAGCAACCTACGAACTGGTACAGTATTGCAAACATGCAGCGTATTTGCAGAACAGCAACATTAATGTCAGCTGCTTGATGTACCACTCGTGCTGCCAAACCAGTTCTGACCCCCTCAGAAAAAAGGAATATGTTTAAATTCTTTTTTGGAATTTAAACATTTGATATGTTTTTGTTTTTCTGTGTTGGATTGTGATAAGGGTTTCAAAGATCATTATACACATACAGTGGAGGGGAAATGATTATTTAATCCCCTGCTGAAGCTGTAAGTGTGCTCGCTTCCAAAGAAATGAACAGTCTCTCGTATTTATGGTAGTTTTATGGAGAGAGGGGGATTTTATCCACAAATCCAGAAAGAACACATTATATAAAAGTTATGAATTGATTTGATGAATTTACGTTAAGTGAAATAAGTATTTGATCCCCGACATGACTTAGTATTTGGTGGCAAGCTCAAAGGTAAGAGGTTCCATGTAGTTGGTCACCATACATTTGGACACACCTCAGGAGGGATCTTGACCCCCTCCTCTGTACAGAAACACTCTAAATCCTTTAGGCCAACTCGAAGCTTCAGCCCCTCCATCACTCCATGGCCTTAATGTGCTTCTTCTTTAGCCACTTCTTTGTTGCCTTGGATATGTTTTGGGTCACTGTCATGCTTGGAGACTCATCCACGCTCCATCTTCAGTGCTCTGTCACCTTCTTCATACAGGTGTTCCACAGAACCTTCAGTCTGAGGACACTAGCCCTGCCCAAATCTCCCCAGTGTTTCGGACAGGCAGCGAGCCCCTTCTGAGCCCACAGCCACGACACGCACGACCTTCCCATCCAGGTAACGTGGAGAGCCACGCGCATGGAGAACTTCTTTATCTAACAAACAAAGCTCATGCTTCCCTCTCTCTGATGCAGGTGGTGGTGCAACTTTAAGAGGTTCAGATGGGCAGCTACACCCCAGAGCTCCTCCTAAGCCTCTCAGGGTTTCTACTGTTTTCTCCAATACTGTACCTCCCCCACCCAGAGACCAGGATGAAGACCCTTCTTCTTTCTACAATGAGCTGGTCATCCGGGTAAAAGAAAAAAATTTCACAGCTGATGTCATCTTTCTGTTGTAACTGTTTATGTTTGCAGAAATGAGGAAGGCCTTTCAAGCTACAACTAAATCCTCCGTGGAGACTTAAGCCCTCCTCTTGTTCTGTTTAGGTGCCACAGAGCCGGCGGAAAGGTCATGTGGATCAGCTGCGTGCGGAAGAAAAGTGGCAGAGCCGTGCCCGCCTCACAGAGACTTCCTTTGGCTTTTTGGAGGCTGAGAAAAGAAAAGCCTCCTCACAGCTGCTGTTTGACAAACAGTTCCAGAAAAAGGCAGAGAAGGAAGTGGAGGACTGGTGCTTTGAACGACCACATGTTTGTATACATAATAATTACCTTCCAGTTTGTAGTTTTCACATTTCCCATTGGTTCTGAGGCTTCTGGAACTATTAAGTTCTTATCTGTACATAAATCTATTTTATGCTCCCCTGGGAGGCTGTTGATTTCCAATTATTTGATTATGATTTATGAAAAGAGTACTCTTTAAATTGTTGGAGTTGTGTAATCCATCACAGTGCTATCAAATCTGCTTTACCTTAGATATAGTTGCATACGTCTACAGGCACAGCAGCTCCAACTTCCACATCAGTGTTTGGTCAGCTACACAGAGCTGACAGTGTCAGAAACTGTATCTATACCAGTCTTGCCAGTTAAAAGTAATAGGGAACTCCAGGCCTCGAGGGCCGGTGTCCTGCAGGTTTTAGATCGCACCCTGGGTCAACACGCCTGAATCAAATGATTAGTTCATTACCAGGCCTCTGGAGAACTTGAAGACATGTTGAGGGGGAAATTTAGCCATTTGAATCAGCTGTGTTGGATCAAGGACACATCTAAAACCTGCAGGACACCGGCCCTTGAGGCCTGGAGATCCCCACCCCAGACGTAAGAGGAAGTTTTCCATTGTTCCTAAGATCATGTCAACATTGACCTTGACTGTTATTAAAGGTGACACTTTTTTTGCACTATTGCATGCATATTTCCTGTTGTTTCTCTACTGCAGTTTTAATTACTGACTTACTACCTTTTTGCCACCAGGTGTCAGAATCATATTGTATTTGCCAGTTTGTAAAGCCTGACTCTGCCGTCTTAACTTCATATTCACAATAAATTCAATCCATGCACATTAGTGTGCAGTTATATAGAACTGCACACTAATGTGCATGATGTGTATCATGTGTGTATATGATATTCTTCTGCCTTCATTACAGATGGAGTCACAGTCGTGTTTTCAGTTGGATCAGTTTAAGTCGCTGCTCCTACCTGAGAATAACCGACCTCTGGAGAACAGCGTCCTGGTGACGCTGAAAGAGCTCTTTACCCGATCAGACCCTAAAACCATGGCTTTGCACATGCTCAGCATTGACTGCCAGGTGTCCCTGGTTTTTACTCTTTTCTCATTTAAAACTTTAGCTGTGTTGAATTTAACAGTAGTTTCTAATCTTGAGTAGTTTGATAAACACTTTATGTACACATGAGCTGTTGAAATTCTTGGATCAGGAATCTGACTGGCCATTTATCGCTCATTGTGCAGGTTGCACGCATCATCGGGGTGACCGATGAGCAGAAGAGGCTAATGGGAGTTGGCTCAGGGCTGGAGCTTGTCACTCTGCCACATGGACACCAGTTAAGACAGGATTTATTAGAGAGGTACACGCAGCCTGCACACTATTTTAAAAATCAATCCAATGTTACACTTTGTCAGTCATCCTTGGAGGTGTTGGTTTATCTCGTGGCTGTACACAGAAACTGTAAAAGGATCAGTTTTTATTTGTTTGTTTCTTTGTTTGGGGTTTTTTGCACATCTTTTTTTTTTTTAATTCTCTGGGTACCACAAAATTCGTTTCACCTCAACTGTATTTGCTTTGACTCTGGTTGGGTGAAAGCCAGCGTTCAGAAATGAAAAATGTCCCTTACCAGTTACTGCATTCAATCTTCTGTCCACTCAGACGCCTCTAATCCACTCAATGTGAATTTTTTAGGCATCATCTAATAGCACTGGGAGTCGCAGTGGATATCCTGGGCTGCACAGGGAGGGTGGAACAGAGAGCATCTGTTTTACACAAAGTAATCTTATTGGCTCAGGCCCTGAAAGAGCACACCCACAACTTGTACTCTTTCTCAGCTGTGATGAAGGCTCTGGAGATGCCTCAGGTGGAGTATTTATGACAGAGGACTGTGATTGCTGGATGTAAAATTATTCAAAGTAAAATGCGGTTCAAGTTTTCTTGCATATATTGAATATTTGTTTACATACAAATGTGCAGATAACGCGACTGGAGGCGACATGGAAAGAGCTGAGGAGGGAGTACACAGAGAGCGCAGTTTTATTTGAGAAGAATCTCAAACCGTTCATGAAGTCGCTGAATGAGGGAGATGGTGAGTGGCTGTGTTTACATCGTCTATGCAAGTTACTTTTGTTCAGCGCGGTTAGAAATATTTGTTTCTTGTGGTTTGATCAGGCGTTACAAAGATACAGTACTGTGCAAAAGTCTCGAGCACCCTTCATTTCTTTAGATTTGGCTTGTAAAATGGGGAAATAGGTGCAGCAATTTATTGAAACCTGTGCAAACATGCACGGAAATACAGTATGTAAGGCAAAAACAGAATTTGTACATTTCTAATGAGCGTATTCTTCAACCTGGCCTAGACTCTCTTAGGCAGGTTTTCTTGTAACTTCTTTAAGTAGTCTTCAGGAACAGTTCTCCAGGCTTCTTGAAGAACAATCAAAGCTCTTCTTTGGAAGCTTTTTGGTCCCTCTTTTCTTCTCTCTGTCATGATTTTGCTGCAGTATCCCTTCTCCTTATACTAGCAGTTGGCAGTGATTTTCAGTCTACCTCTAGTGTAATTTGGCACACCTCAGCCCTTTCTCCTCATTTCCCTTGCGTAAGAATGGCTTCTTGACAGCTAACTTATTTCTGATGAGGCTTCAGCAAACAGTAAATGGATCAATTCATCACTCAGGTCCTGTCTCAGTCCTCTGCTGTATTTTTTCTGTTTCTTAAGGACATGAATATCAGACTGTTTATCTGCTGTAGACAGTTTTTTTATGCCTCCCACTTCTTCTTTTGTCCTCCACTTGCATAGTTTTCCTTCTTTCCTTCCTCCTTTCTTTTTTAAGGAGAGACTGCAGAAAATGCTGAGATATGGCAAGTTTACAGCTAACAGCTCTTTGGGAAAAAACTTGCTGGTGCAAAAATACTACTCTGTGCCTGTCAAACTGTTATCTTTGGCATTTTTCATAGATTCGGCTAAAGAAATATGAACAATTATCTACTTTTCCCCCACAAGCTGTACAAAGTGCCTAAAGATACAATTTTAAAGTGCATCTTTGCTAAGTTGTCTGTTACATGCAGATACAACACTGATTCATCACATGAGTTAGGTGATGAATCTTAACATTGACAAACAAACAAAAACTCCCATTCATCTGAAAGTGGTCAGGTACAAGGCCTGGACCGAAAATGAGTGAAAAAGCTACCAACGCCCGAAACTTTGAAAGAGCATCAGAAAAACCTGGAGAACGATTAATGATGTCTGGCTCCTTAGAGGCAAAATATAAAGAAATGAGTGGTGGCTCAAGACTTTTGCACAGCACTGTAAATTCACAACAAGGATTTCTGTGTAATATTCAAATTCATTTAAGGTCCAGTTATGCTTGTTATGCTCCTCATATATAACTCTAAGGAGGTTCTGCTTGGTGAGGTCCAGCTAATCTCTCAGAGAGAGAAAGAGACTGGAGCTGAGGGCTTTTCTCTGCCTGAACCAGCATGGGATTTTCCCCCCATTTAAAGCTTTTCTAATTTAGTAATAATATTTTTTTTTAATTATTCAAAGAAAGTATAATATGTCCTCTTGAATGTATAGGTTTATTAATAACAAGACTTTCTCATTATTGTTGCTAAGCATGTATAGGTTAGAAAAAGAAATGAAATAACTTCATGCAGCTGGATAATGAAGACCTGTCTAGAAGCCCTGCAGCATCATTCATTCTCTTCTCTGGACAGTCTTAAGTTTGAAAGCCTACCAAGAAAATGAACTTTATGTAACTCTGCTCAGTACTGTGCACATTTGGTTAAACTTTAATATAATTGGAAATAGTTTATCTGGATTTCAGGAGCAGGACCACGCCTCCATACACTTCCTGTTCTCTGTCTATGACCCTGTGTGAAAGCTGTGCATTCTCATTTTCAGGCCCCACTCACTCTCCCTCCCTTTCTCAATGCAGCCACTCCTCATTACTACATGAGGATCTGCCCGGCCTTCCCTAAACCGCAGCCTCAATTCATGGTCAAGCCGTCTGCCATCATCTACTGGACAAGCTGTCAAACCTAAATGACAATGTGGTCCCAACTAGTGAAATTACATATAGAGCACAATCAAATCAACAATCACAATCAAGACCAATACTAATATTTGGCGATTTGATGTATTTTGGCAAACACACAAAACATAACTTTCACTAAAATTTGACATATGTAATCATTTATCAGTCCTTTCTTAGATAATGTGACAATGCAGTTTTTCCTTTATTGTCGCAACAATTTGTGAATTAGTCATTTACAATCTGCACAGTTCTCCTTGCATCAGCTGGCTGTTTGTGGTGTCCCAAAAACATCAAGTTGCAGAATGCCGTCTCACAGACAAACTATGCAACATCAACATGAATAGCATGGTCAATCGCTTTCCTTTTTTTTTCCCCTTTACTAAATTTTCAGTTGCCAGCTAATACAAATATTGGCAAATATCTAATATTGGCTGATACATCAGTCAGGCTTTAATTATATATGTTAAGCTCTTATGAATATGCAGTTGATGTAGTATTCCCTGAAATGTGTAAGCAAACACTGATGTGTAAAATCTTTGCATTACCCCTGTGAGATTAATGGGTGCAGTGCTTTTGTTTGCAGGCTCTGTGGTCCAGGGCCCCATAGCCTTGCCACATCTGGTTCCACTGCTGATGCTAATGGAGGGTGAGGACCCAGTAGAGGACAGTGAAAGAGGCTGTCAGCTACTCTATGATGTCCTCCAATCTGCTCGCAGCGCTGCGTTGCATGCCCATGATTATCAGGAGCACGCACACGCTCTGCTCTCAGGTATGCACGTTCATCCACACAATACAGTACAACATTATCATTAGTGTTATTAAGGAAACAAAAATGTCAGTGCACGTGAGTCCAAATGAGGGGGGAAATAATATTCAGTAAAACGTTTAAGGCAAATACAGCTTGTGTAAAGATGCTGGGAGGCAGCTGTGTTACTGAGCTGAAATTCAAGTCGAGAAAATGTTGAAGCCAAAACTGGCAACCTGGTGATATGGTGAGCAGAATATTCACTGTGCATCAATTTCCTTCAGCTTTATTAAGTAAGTCGAGAGAGTGTTTTGTGAAATATGGAAATGAAGTGGATTGCTCCCACAGGCTACAGATAATTGGTTCATCTGAGTAGCTTTTGCACCGAGCCCATTGTAATATAAAATAAACACTGGCTGAGACAGGAAGTGGAAAAGTAAAAAGCGTTATGCTCAAAAACTGTGTACATTGTGAAACTTGTATCTTGGTGGTATCTGATCTGACTAAGTGTCCAACGCACTGTTCCAACAGGAGGCTGGGAGCCGATCCCCGAACTGCTCGAGGCTTTCCGCACAGAGTTCGCCCTGCGGCTGTTCTGGGGTCAGCTGGGCGCAAGAGCAGAGAGGAAGGAGCGATATGAGAAGTTTGATAAGGTTCTTTGTGTCCTCTCAAAAAAACTGGAATCTAAAGACAACCCGAACCTTTAACCTGAGCCTCAGCCCTCCGTTTCTCTGAGCAGAGAGCGAAATCGGCACTTTCTTCACTTGAGGAAAACGAGAAAAGGTTTCAGCCGAGCCTCTGCGTGCTGTGGAGGTAAAGGAAGAGACATTTCTACTGGGAGATAAAATAGAGAAAAAAATGTTTTGTTTTTTTCTTCCTGTACTTGCTGAGAAAAGACTGTATGTCGAGCTCGTCAAACAACAGCTTAACAACTTTCTTTTTCTTTTATTTTTTTTTTTAAACAGGAATGTGTGCACACACCTTTATTGTGAAATAGGCCTGCGCCAGATTTCAAAATTGCTTTTCCAAAAACTGGAATGTGTTTACAAAATGTACATTTCTGATCCTTTTTTTAAAAAAATCATTGTTTAAAGAAGCCTGACTGGATACTCTATTTTTCACTTCAGTGTTTCGAAGCATAAATAAAAGTTTTCCTTTGTCATTTGTTTCTTATGAGTAACACTGCAATAAAACGAGACAAATGTTTTTCCTTTTTTATGATACAAGTAAATACAAACATTTTCTTTTAAAAAATGACAATGATTCCTTTTGAATGTTGAGAAAACATTTACTGGTGCGGGTCAGAGTGCTGGAGAAGACGTGCGTAAACCTTATGTGGCTCATCTTTAAACGTTTCAGATTTGATCTTAGAAATATTTGATAGCTGTTGGGAGGGATTCCAGTGAGGAGGTGAATCATAAAACTCATTTCCTTTCCACTGATGCCGTGATTCTTCATAATATCGGCATTTCAAGTTTAAAGAAAAAAAGAAAAGGAAAGAGTTTTGCTTTTTAAAGGACCTCATTTTAGACAATCTGACCAGGCAAACATTCAGGAAACATGCAGTTTAAACAATTTGAGAATATGAGAAACAGAAAGCAAACAGCTGACCATGAGAGCTGTAACCCTTCCAGCGTGAGTCCGACCACCGCCAAAAACTGCCTGTAGACCACATTTGTATTAACAGATATGATAAAGCCAGTGAAGCTGCACCCTCAAACACAAGCAATTCACAGGGATCAAAAATTAATAAACTCTGCATTTTTTTTTTTTCACAACTTTGATCTTTCATTGCCAGCACTTTTCCTTTCGCTTCGGACAAACCTTTAATTCACAAAAAGCACCGCAAAGCAAGTTCCCTTCCAACCCTCTGTCACAGAGAAACTACAATGTCTGGTGTGAAGACAAAGGATAGGTTCACATGGTTTAAAAAGTCTGTCTTCACAGTACTCAGATCCTGCATAAGCCCCCTTTCAGCCACCTTCCTTTATTCTGACAGCTTCATGGACACTTCTGTAAACGTCACTATGTTAGAATGTGTAACATCACTTTTTACGCGACACGAGCCTGAACGCATGCCACGGGTTAACCGAGGAGCGTGCGCCGAATTAGACCGCGCACAGGCTCTTTGTGAGTTGCTTGACTCACCAGAAAATGCCCCAGACAGCAACAACCATTGTGCTTTCGTTATCTGGCCAAGTCAGTTATTAATTTCCAATAAGATTAAGACAGACCTCTGCAGTTTCCCCATTCCCAATCTAGAAGAGAAATCTCGCTCGCTGTCAGGGCCTGCGTGTGACGGGCAAGCTACAGGTCTCTGAGAGGCACCGTGCAGACAGAGACGCTGTGCTCTGCATGACAATTGCTGCGAGATCTAAATGTTCAAAAGTATAGTTACACTTCCATAGCGTGACTGTCTCCATCATTGTCGCGGCATGTCTGAATCAGGTCAGGAGGAGTCAGCAACAAAGTGAAAGTGTTTGAATAACCGGTTGGTGAAGCCATGGAGAAAAATGACTAATCTTCACATGGAGCCCGAGTTCTGTTCCAAACAGACCATAAACACACGTAAACCTATCCTTTCCTCTCACCGTCTACTGGGAGGGTCATTGTGCACTCCCTACTGAGTAGTGGTTTTCAGTTAAAATAATTAAACATCACATTTCTAAATAATAATAATAACAATAATAATAAAAAACCCTCACATTATCCTCTCACATGAAGGAATTGGGTAAATAGTTGGTGTTAAAACAAGAAAAGGTTCAGCAGGTTAATTCAAATCATTAGTGGGAAAGTCAAGTGGATGGATACAAACATTGCCATAAACATATCAAAGTATGTTACAGGAGTGGTCACTTCACACGTGACAAAATGTTCAGGCATACATTCAAAAGTTTTGGGGTTTTTTGTTTTAAAAGAGCTGAGATCTATAAAAGTCAAAGTTTCGTCCGTCTGCGTTTAGAGGCAACGTCTGCCACGGCGAGCAGAGATGGAGTGTATGATATTGCGATCAGCCTCGATAACAAGCTTTATAATCACTCACTTTCATCTCTCCATACACATCACTAGCTGAGATAAAAGATGTAGAGAGCAGCTCCAATTATCTGGAATGACTTTGTGTTCACCTTTGGCTGTTAACTTCCATCACAAGCTCTGTGATGGAAGTTAGGATGCGAGTTTGACATAGGATGAAGGTATATAGCCCTCGTCTCCACTGGCTCTAAGGACTCTCATCCATCCGTCGCCTTTATCCTCTTCCATTATGCTCAATAGCTCTCCCTCTTTAATGGAAACGGTGCCCTCGCTGTTGCCTGCACATAAACACCCAAGTAAGAGATGTATAATAGGCTAAATGGAGACCTATTTATTAACAAGTTTCATGTCAGTCATAAAATTCACCTTCAAAGCTGTACAGAGCCGTGCACTGGCCAATAGGACTTTCTATTTCATCAAACTCTTCATCGAACTCTGCGTAGATGTTCGCATCAGGATCATGTGTTACCCTGCTGGACATGCTCGTCCTCAGATGGAAAAAAAAAAGATTACTCATTCTGTTTCACTTTAAATGTTCACACGCTAAGGTAACTGGTATCAGTGTCTAAAAGGCAGACATCAAGCTACAGCCAGCAGTCAGTTGACTCAGGACACAAGGCACCCCTGATTCAGACAACTGTCATGTGATGGCCATGTGACTTTTTAAAATTACATCAAGCAATAGCTCCTAAGGAGGTGCCTTGCTTTTTTGAGAGGGGAAAAAAGTCACATAAACGTCAGACCACCACAGCCAAGTTTAAAATGTGAACATCTTCAGTGGCCCAGCCAAACTTTTTTGTCACAAATCTGATCACCGAACTAGAAAATTATGATTTTCTATAAGCATAAATATGTGATTTCAGTTTTAAACGTGTTTTGGACAGTTTCTTCTCTTTTTATGACAGGTGGTCTACATTTCTTTAGTACTGTGCTATTTACATCAAGCTAAGCTAAGCTAAGCAAACTGAAAGTCTCCTCGTACGTTTCCTTTAAACTTACCCATACTCTGTGTTGTTGTTGACAGGAAATGGAGATTCCTCTCCTCCCAGAGCTTCTGAGAGCCACGTCTGTCAAGAACATGAAGATTTGAAATGTTTATGAAAATTGCCCCAAAATACAGTACGGTATTAGCTTGCGTGTGCATATGTATATGCGCGATAACCTCGTATTTGGCGAGCTCTCCCCTCAGGCGGCCCATGTCCTTGGTCATTTCCAGGATCCGAGGTTCCAGACTGGAGGGGTCTCCCATCTGTGGATTCTGCTCATACACACCCTTCATCTTCTCCAGGGCTTCACTGACAAAAGTGATGAAACAAGAAGAGAGAGGTGTTAATGTTTGGGGAATGTGATGTTTAAGGAAGTCTTTTTGAGAACACTTGTTGAGCTGCTGTTTTAAATCACTGCAAAGCTGTTGAATGGGGTCGGGGTCAGAGCTTGGTGAAGTTATTTTGTTATCTATTAATGGAGCTGACATGAGCTCTAGGTACTATTACGTTCAAACAGAAAATAACCTTTTTAAGCTTCCACAAAGTTAGAAGTACACATTTATTTAAGATATGAAATGATGACTTTGCATTTCTATCTCTCTTATATATTTGCTGCTGTTTTGGTTTAAACAAGAAGCATGTGTGGGAGATATAGCCTCGGGCAGCCGCGTTTCATTTCAAAGTTAGTTCATGCACAAAGGAGCTCGCACTCGGCTGTCTGTCACAGTCAAAAGCATTTTTCAGAGACGTCTGTCATAGTGTTGCCGACGCTTTCACCTTTGGTCCTGTGCCTTCTGCAGATCTTTGTGGATATCGTCAATCTTCGTCTGCAGCCTCTTCTTCCTCTGCTCCGGAGGAAGGTGAGAGTAATCTTCTGCAGGAGTTTGCTACACAAACACACACACGACACCAACAACAACGGAAACGCACACGCAAACAGTTAAATCTCCTGAGCATCACGTATACAACAATCATATGAATTCTGACCACCGGCTGTCTTCATCTTTCCCACCTCTAGACAGACATCTTCACACACACACACACACACACACACACACACACACACACACACACACACACACAGGTTAATGCAGCAAATGCAGGTTGTTAGTTAAGGAAACAGAAACGAGGGAGAGACATTTATAGTAAAAACCCAGTAAGTAATAATGCATTTACAGTTTATACTGGATGAACAGTTTACAGACAGAACAAGGCCGACTCTCTCTCCTGTGATGGTATACAAGTACGCATTTAAGTAGCAGAAAAGATTCAATTCATCACACATAGTAAATTTTAAAAGACAATATAACAAAGAGGCACAGCAAACAAGTAAAATATGACACACAATGCAAATGCAAACTACAGAATACTGTTTTATATTATACGTTTTTAGGAATGTGCCTAATTGGGAAAAATATGACCCTGTATGATTTATGATACTGGGACTTTCTTGCTGGTTTTGGTTCTTAGTTTACGAACCAAAAAGTGTTTTACACGAAGAGCGAGGACTTCTGTGAAGGTAGCAGGTGTTGTGTTAAGCTACACTGGAAGGTAAAGTGCCAGCACTACTGATTCTACAGTAAGACAATAATAATAATAATAATATTGGCACACCAGTTTAAAAGAAATATGTTTTAAACTACTAAAAAGTAGGAGAAGGAGCGTAGTTAGAAAAGGTAAGGAGCTCCTTATGCCTACATGCACAAGCATTTAACATTAAACAAATGTTAATCTGGACTTTGGACTCAATAAGCTAGTCCAATCTATTTTTGGAAACAGCTGGAGCAGCAACAATCAATGTTGGGTCTTTACTGCTTTATGCGCACTCGTTATACATGATAGTTAATAAAAACCACTTTGGCTGTCTTCACTGTTGTTTTTAATATATTTGTGAAGTGAACCTCCAGGTTAAAATGTCATATTTTGTAACTTTTTTTAAGCTTTTTCCTGGATTGGATAGTCAAGCTATAATATACATATACTGTAAATAGTATGTAAAATAAATCTTTAAATTAAATTGATCTGAATTTACTTCAATGTTTCACCTTAAATGTTACATACCTGTATGTCATCACAGAGAGAGAAAATTCAGAGGACGTCCTCAATAGAACAAAAACAGTCGATTTTCCCATGAGATAACAGCATTTGATCGGGGGAATTAAAGAGTAACTGCAACCACACTGAGAACCCTGCGTGCACTGCCCACTAGGCCTTTTTCCACACACCACACCCGACTGTGATTACAGGTGTAATGCCATATCACTTATTTCCTTTCAGATCTCTTATCTAGCATAACCCACGCTGGTGCCACCAGTACTAATGCTGATAACAGCGACTGTGTTTCAAAACTTTCCATGTCCAGAAACAGTAAATGGACAGTAAACGCAGCGAGCTGCTGCTCTTGGAGAATCGCCTACAAAAGCTAAATCTCATTTAGGGTGGAGCATCTAGAAATGCACCAGCAGGTGTAGAAGACGACTGGGATCTGCAGGTTACACAGCATTTTCTGGTTTATATAAAATTATGACATGATGTGCTGTTCAAATGTGCATCCGTCAGCGCTGGGTGGAAGCAAATGACACATGAATACATTTACAATATTGGCAATAAAACAGCCATTCCACCATCAGAGGCGTTCTAATAAAACTGAGAAATATTTTATTGAACTGATGAGACGGGAGCCCAGAAACAAGCTTCACTACCAGCCCAACTCCCACAATGCAGCCCGACCTTTACAGAGCTCTTTATTGTGGCAATTAGTTATTTCATCACTTCCTTACTTGCGCTTTCATTTTAAAACAAGTGTGCTTATTAATTATATAATAAGAACGTCTTTATAATAGCGTAAATTAAATGGCATGTGGCTTTAGGAGCGCGGGGAACTGGTGTTGTTTGAAAATTACCCCACAAAGCGAAGCTTCCTTTCCCACGGTCAGTGATAAATGAAAGCTGCACTCGCGCTGTCTCGCCCTCTCTGTACCTGGATACTGCCTGGAGCTACCAAAGGATTCAAAAGACACGTTTCTATTATGCTAACAGCACCTTTCTTCTCTTCTTCAAACAGGCTACATGCTCACACAATTATAAAGGTACGGCCGTTCCAAGCATCTGGACAATGACAACATTTGTAATTTCTCCTCTGCACGCCACCACAGTGGATTTTACAATCAAACAATCAAGATGTGATTGAAGTGCAGGCTTTCAGTTTTAATTCAAAGGGGTTTAACAAATGTATTCTATTAGATGTTTAGAAATTTTAGTCATATAGTGTTTTTCCATGTAGTTATTTTTGCAGTCAATGATTGCCTGGAGTCTGAAACCCTGTTTCCTCCCTTGAGATGCTCTTTAGTGCAGCCACACTCAGTTGCTGTTTGTTTGTGGGTCTCTGTGCATTCAGTTTTGTCTTCCGTAACTCAAATGCGTTCTCTGTTGCTTTGAGATCACGTACCTGACTTGTGTATTTAGAAATATCCAATTTTTTTGTCTTGAGAAATTCTTGGTTTGCTTTTGCAGTGTGTTGTTGGTTATTAGCTATCTGCTCAGTGAACCTGCTGAATCTGAGCAAAGTATGGCTCTGTATACTTCAGAATTCATGCTGCCACTTCTGTCGGCAGGCACAACATCAATAAACACTAGTTTCCCAGTTCCGCTGGCAGCCTTGCATGCCCATACCATAACACTGCCCCCAACATGTTTGAGAGATAATGTGTATGCTTCAGATCATGAGCGATTTCTCTCCGTTAATCTTGGTTTTATCTGTCTAATGATTTTTAAGTTAAATCTTGCCTTTCTGTTGTTGAATGTAACTAGTAGTTTGCGCTATGTTGTAAATGCCCCGTATTTTATTCACGAAGGCGTCTCTTGTTCTTGACTTAGATAAGGCTACTCTGAAGCATATCTAACACATTTGAGAACACCTGGGATTCTGAATGTTCGTGACTTGGTTAGATATTGAGAAGTTATTCTTACCCATTAAAAAAATTATTTAATCATCCATTTCAGTGGTCTTCTGTGGTCTTTCAGGGCTTTATGTGCTGATAGGTTTGTCAGTGATTTTTTTCTGGTCTCTCTGATAGGCTGAAAAAACAAAATAAACCTAATGATGTTCCATCACATCTCTTTTGGTTTTGAACCGAGAGCTCCAGTAAACAACTGAACACAAGTTCAATGTTTGTGATCAACTCAATTTATTTTTAAATCGTAAGATAAAGAGGAAACTGCCCTCCTGTGGCTATGCTTGTCACTCAACAATTGCTTTTGAGCTTTGGGAAAAAAGAAATGTCTGTAATTCGAAAACACTTAATGCCATACTTTTGTTAAAGTAGGGGATTAATTAAGTCTGCATTTCAATCACATCTTGATTTTTTTTTTTTTATTTAAATCCTCAGCTGCGATGTATCAAGAAAAATGACAACAATTTAGTCACTGTGCAAATAGTTATGGACCTAACTGTAGTTTATATACACATATGACTGGAGGAAATAGTTCCCATCTGTGGAAGGAGCTCTAGTTTACATCTATACTGGTCAAAATATTTAAGGAACACTTTTTAAATGAGAGAAAAGCATCAAGTCATTTAAACTTCTTGGCTAATGACGTGCTCAGTTAACTAGCGGGGGGTGGTGGTGGTGGTGGTGGTGGGGGGGGGGTTTAATCAGTTTCAGCTGTTCTGTTTTTAAAGAAGGTAACAACAGGTGCACTAGAGGGGCAACGATGAGATACTACAAAAACAGGAATTGTTTCACAGGTGGAGGACACTGATATTTTCCCCTCATCTTTTCTGACTGCTTTTTTAACTAGTTTTGCATTTGGCTAAGGTCAGTGTCACTACTGGTACCACGAGGTGATACCTGGACGCTACAGAGGTTGCTCAAGTAGTCTCACGATAGCTCATCGGTATGTGCCATTGCGTGAAGGTTTGCTGTGTTTCCAACCACTGTCTCACAAGCATGAAGGAGATTTCGGCAGACAGGCAGTTACTCTAGGAGAGCTGGACAGGGCTGTAGAAGGTCCTTAACCCATCAGCAGGACCAGTGTCTGCTCCTTTTTGCAAGGAGGAACAAGAGGAGGAGGCCATTGGACTGGAAAGGCCATGACAGTGTTATGCTGCCCATAATATTGTTAAGGATGACCGATTTGGTGGTCTGGACAGGCATATCCATGGAGGGACACAAAGACCCATACAGGCTAAGCAACAACACCCTGACTGCTATTAGATATCCTTGGATCACCTGGCAGACCCTACATCAGTGCAGTGGGTGCTGGGGTCCTCCTGGTGCGAGACCATGCCCGGCTTCATGTGTGAGAGCATGCAGGCAGTTCCTAGAAGTTGAAAGACTTCATACCATTAACTGACTTCCAAGCTCACCTGACCTAAATCCAACAGAACTGGGACATTATGTTTCAGTCCATCCAGTGGTGCTGGGTTGCATCTCAGACTGTCCAGGAGCTCAGCGATGCCTTGGACCAGATCGTGGAGGAGATCCCCCAGGTAATAACCCATCATTAGGATGTTGTCAGGCATACAAACGAACTACTGAGTGCCATTCTGAGCTCTTGCAATTAAATGAAATTGCAATTAAAATGGACTCGCCTGCCACCTCATTTTTTCAGCCCACTGTAGATTGATAATTTTTTATTTCCATCACACAATGTGGCCACCTTTCAGTCCTAACACATTACCTAGTCCATTACAGTATAGATATCCAGTATGACTTTTTCCCCCATTGAGATATGATGTATTTTCAAAGTGTTCCTTAATTATGAGCAGTGTAATGTGTTGCAGCATCCCCCTGCAAGCAGTGACTGGAAGAGTTGGAGGAAGTACAACATCAACCAGCTATCCGGTGACATTTATTTCCTGAATGACATGACTTGGAGCAGATGCCTCCCTGTGTCAGGAATCTAAAGTCAAGCAGGAAGTAAATTCCTTGCTTTGTAGGGGTCAAAGGTACTGAAAGCCAACTGAACTGTAGCTAAGCGCAAGAAAGTGGGGTCAGTCACGAACAGAAGCTGTCAAACGGAAACAGATATGCCCCTCAGCTGCGATGAGCGATCAAAATAGTAAAAACTAAACTTCTTTGCAATTGATTATGTCCTCTTAACAGTTCTCTGTCTCTTTTATTATTGTGGTGGTCTATAGGGGACATTTTTTACTGAGTGGCTACTGGGATAACTTGACAGCAAGGGTGTCTGTGCTTTCTACCCACAAAGGTCAGTGCAGCATTAATTAGTGTGGAGTTACTCCTTATATATCACTTCCCCTTGAAAAGAATCCAGCACCAGATCAAGTTCTACCGGTATACCCTCTATGTAGTGATCATAATTGTTACCATTTGCTTTTGAGCTTGCATTATCTAGACAGAAAGAAACAAAGACTATGAGGCAGGTACACATCAAACACATGGCATGGAACGCACAGATACAATATCAACAAAAGCTTGTGTACATGAAACAGATTAGGACAGCAAAACAAGGGTGTGAACACGACAGCAAGCGAGGGGATGGAGGTCAGACGTGAACCAAGACGGGGGCGTCACTCACCAAGCAACATTTGTTTAATGTCTTTAAGGTGGAAATCCTGAGTTTGACAGAGGCTGAGGGTTGGGGTGGAATAAAGAAGGAGGGGAAGATGGAGAACAGAACAAGACAAGGTGGAGGAGCAAGGGAGCGGAGAATAGGAGGGATAAAATAACAATGGTAATGAGAAAAGAAGAAAGGGGAGAGAGCGGGTGAAAGAGGTGCACAGCTTGAAATAATGTGTGTAAAGAGGGACAGTGAGAAATATGTTTGGGGCATGTCTGTGCAGCAGCCTGGAATCAGAATCGGCCCCCTAGGCAATGGGGTAGTGGGGTACGACATGAGTGGAATGTGAGCTGAGTCTGATGTATGCGTGTGTGCGTTTGTTCGAAACTGCTGTTATAAGACTATGACAGGACCGTATTTGCAATTCTCGATAAGGTTGACAGGAGCCAGAGTCCCACACTGCATCGAGCACCTGCAGGTTTTCTGTTTCTAGAGTTTGGAGATTAACTCTGTAAAAGTGTTGAGAGACTGACTAACACTGTATTGTAAATGGACTTTGAATGGGACCTGCTGATGAAAAGAAAATACAGAATGAAGCTCTTCCTGCAGTCTGCTGGATAATAGACCTTTTTCATAACTTGACACGTCACAGCAGGGAAAACACAGATGCCTTAATGATGGCTGCATTCCACTTAAGGGAGGTCCTGCTTTTGTTCCATGCAGTGGCTTAATGGGACACTGAAAGGAAATGGGCTGTGCTTTCTGTATTACAGTATAAAAGGTCATAAAGGTCTGTAGAGAAAAAAAGGTCTTTCATCACAATTTCAGAGACTTGCAACACAAAAACAAACTGCCTGTCAGGTTAAAATTCTCTCTATAATACTAACAACAAGGTTTATGTTACATCCTGATGAGATTTGTAATTTCAAGCTCCATATTTAAATAACTCAAGGCAAAAGAAAAAGAGTGTCTTTGTAAGTTGATTAGCATGCCCAATCGTGAAATCAACTCTGTGTCTTCATTTCAAAATAATGTAAAAACATGTACTATTTTAGGAAAGACTAACAAAACTAACTAAGTTAGCTACACATCTTTTTAAAAATGTTGGGATCATCTTAGCCCAGATTAGAAATGATATTCAGGTTTTTACATGCAGAAGAGGAGAGTGCGGTACAAGTTCACCTTGTGTTTCTTGCTGAACGGCCAGATCAGGCCGCGCACTTTTGGCGGGTTGAGGCTGGACTCTGAGGTTGCCGATTTAATGCCCTGGGAGTAGTCTTCAAAGTCCACATCTGCAGGTGGCTCGAAACCAGATTTGTGCTGCTCGATGACCAGAATAGAGTCCTCCAGAGAACAAAACAAAGAAATAGACTCAGTCACATCAAAGCAACAAACGGAGACCTTAAAAGGGTTGGCAGTGACACTGGATTTTTAAGTGCAGCAATTAGAGGCGTTTAATCTTTTTATTTAATTATTTATTTTATTTTACAAATTTTACAGCTAAAAAGCAACATCAAAGTCAAAAACCACCATTCCTTCCACTAGATGCTGTCTACATACGCTGGTCAGAAGTAAATGCATTTAGGTACATTTTTACCCCTCTGTAAAAACAGTGAAGAGGTGAATTTCTGTATAAGTGACTCATTTCCAATTTGTAGCCTGAGAGTTTTTTTTTTTTTTTTTTTCCACTTAACGTTTTACATGACAGATCTGGATTTTCCAGACGTTAAGAGAAATTCTGTAGCTTAATAATTAGCCGTTATCTGTGTGACAGTCAGACAGTATAAAAGATGGCTGCAGCCTTGATGTCATGACCCCAAACACACTCAGTGGCTAATGGCTTGCGATTGGCCAATCCACTAACCAATATCGATGCAGTTTCATACCACAGATAATCCTGTATTTTGGAATACAGTATGAGAAAAACTAATAAAACTGTTTAATTTTTTAATCAAAATCACCCAAAAACAAGTGACTGAGCCCATAAACTCTGCAGGAAAATGTTAACAGTGACATCTCCAAGTTTTGCTTAAAGTTGTGTTTTCGTGGAGATGACTCTAAACCTGACAGAAAAAAAAATATGACAAACATTTCACACTTGCCTGTTTCTCATTAACTTTTGTCCCAGCAGCAGAAATTCCTTCTAGACACTTCGAGATGATGGGCAGCACCTTCTTCTCAATATCTGAAAACTTGCAGTAGCCATCCGCAAGGCTCTGGATCCTCCGCTCATCCATGCCTTGCAATTTCTGTTCACAGCACAAATTAAAGGGCCTCCTTTCACAATCAGACTTGCTGATTTCTACAATGGCCACTCATCAATGTATGAACTCACTGAATTGTTTTGTTTATATTGACATATGTCATATTAGCTTTGTCCACTTGTGCTACATCATCACAGTGTTTTTATGAATACGTTTGCCTTACATTGAGGAGCTGCGGTATGTCGGTGTAATAGTGGTTGTTCTGTTCCTTGTTGTATTTCTGGAGTTCTGCTGCATAGTCGTTCCTGCACTCCTCTGCCGTGTGAGTGCGAGCATGGGCATGCTGCTTGGCCTTTCAGAGTGAAGGGCAGATGGAACAACAGAAACAAGAGATGGGAGGATAAAAGGGTTCAGCAAGAAAAAGAAATGAAGAGAGACAAAACAAAATGCAAAGTGGAATGCAGGAATAGATGCACGGAGGTGATGGGAGGATACACAAGGAGGTGAGCGGGAGACAGAAAGTAAAAGTTCATGGAGGGAAAATATCACAAAATCCAAAAGTGGTAAAAACAAACTAAAAACGAAACACTGCTCAAGTAAAGCTAGCGCGTGCATGTGTGTGTTTACTTTTTCGACATCGACTTTGGTGGCATAGACCTCGCACTCCGCTTTCTCTGCTTGTTGTGAGGCTTTTTCCGCCTCCGCCCACTCCTTGGCATAGCGCTTCTTCGTCTGTAGGCATAAACACACACATATTAAACTTAAACACAAACTTTATTTTTAATAATTTCAGCCCTAGTAGTATTAACAATTTAAAAATGAAAGAACTGAGTTCCACTTGAGATACTAAGAGTAAAGTCATGGCCATATTTTACTGCCCCTCGGGTAATCTGTCACCTGAAGAGTTACCAATAAATTATTAACAGTATGACAGCAAAAATCATAATAACGTAAACTCCAATGATGTCATTGAGATATTGCTGTAACATCTGTAGAATAAGAATTACTACCAAGAATATCTTCATCTTGAGGTACCACTTGAGTGATCTGCTCAGTAACAAACTAAAACCGCGAACAACACAAGACTCACATTTTCTAGGTGCTTAAAGCTGCTCTCTAAATTCTGCTGGGCCTTCTTGACATCAGCCAGGTGCTGAGGAAGGAAGAGGATGCAATAAATGTCAGGCGGTTCAAGATGATGACGGCAAAGTGTGCAAATCAGTCTTTAACCTGCCAAACTTTCCCGTCAGTTCTTCCTTTCTTTTTCTCCCCCTCCCTATCTCCCTCTCACACTCGCTTCCTCCTTCTCTCACCGTTTTCCGTTCTTGTTTAAAATCCTGAAGCTTCTTCAAGAGATCAACACAGATGCCAGTTATCAAGTTTTCAGCAATGAGCTCACGTTGCCCGGCGTAATCGTTGAGCTCGTTGAGGATCTCCTGGAATGAAGCATGGTTGCTGAACCTGCGAGAAGATGGCAAAGGGATAAAGTGTTGGCTCCAAAGGTCAAGATTTAACGTACTATTTGGTAAAAAAACAAAACAAACCCTACTCTGAACAGCAGTTGTAAAAAAAAAAGTAATAAACAAACTATTAAAAAATGGACATAATGATCATAGCATCACATGTCACATACTGGTTACTGAAGTCCTGTTGGAGTGTTTTTGCATTGCCGTCTGTGTGTTTTTAAACCAGACGTGGCGAGCAGCACGTCTGACTGAGAAACTGAGTTGCGCTACATGCTAATGAGTGAGGTTATAATGGACATCATAGTTTCAGGTATAAGGCACTTCTTCATTTGCTTTGTTTTTCAGACTCAGAATGATATAGTTTCGTATATGGTTTGCATATTCTCTATGTTTGACATGCAGCCTTTATTACTTCAAGCTAACTACCATGCTACCAAGCTATAGCTATCTACTGATTAGCATAGTTTTGGACCATCTGTTCAAAATCTTTTAAGCCTCCAAACCACAGTTAGCACAATTTTTAGTATCATATATAATTATGTGCCATGCTACTCCACTAGCTCAAGCTTTTTATCCGAATGTGTGAATGCAAAGAAGAAAAAAAGATGCTAAACGTGAAACTTGAAAATGTTAGCCCACATGATCACAGCATTCTCTTACATACAATCTTCAGTCATTTCTGCAAAAACTTTGCACCATTTGCAACTTATCTGCAGTCATTAAAGTATATAGTTAAAGGTTATATCAGAAAAACCTCAAAAACCAAGAAAATGTTATATACAAATAAAAATATAAGAGCTGAAATGGAGAAATGTAACAATGCAACTCAAACTGGAGCTGGAAACGAGTTTTTGTTTTCTTACTTGCAGTCTTGATCTTCCCTGTTTCCTCGTTTGGCATATTTCTTTGTGAGATTTCTGTTGGAAAAGTGTAAAAACATCCACTTGACTAGCATGCATAGGGTAAGAGCACACACAAAAAATAAATTCAAGATCCCATTTCATATAAAAATGAATAAACATTCAGAAGGACCACACCTGAGCTGCTTGGCGTAATTTTGTTCTATCTCCGACCGCTCCTTCACAAATTTGATGTAGCGGTCCAGCAGGTCAAGGCCCGACTGTGTATGCTTGTCGATGACATCATACTGATCCTGAAAGAAGAACAGCACAGAGAAACATGTTTTATATCAAAATATCACCTTTGGTTTCTGGACAATTTCAATGGAAACTTCTCCTTCCATTGAAATTGTCCTTCCTTCCTCATCCTGTTACTTCCCTAACTATACAAATGCCATAGCATGTCAGTAGGTCAGATTGCCTTTTAAAACTCTGTAAGCTGACCATGCACAAGCAAAAACACGGCTTCAGCAAACTATGACACAGGACTTAAAAGAGTTTTTCACCAACAGCCACTCTGATAAAGCAAACATCCACAGCGCCGTGTGCTGCAGGGCTGCAAAAAATTATTGTTTTTATCATTGCTGCTGAGTATTTTCTCAGTGAGACGACTTGGTCTTGAAAATGTCAGGAAATACTTTTAAATGCCCACGAGAATTTTCCGAAGCCATAACAGATGTTATGAAATTGTTTCTTTTGTCTGACACAAGGTCACGAAAGCCCAGAATACACAGTTTGCAATCACAAAAGGAAGCAAAAGTTCTCACAGCGCAGACATTGGAGAATATTTGGCCTTTTTGCTTGACTTACACAATTAGTTCACAAAATGAGACTCATTGCTCAACCCGGGATGTATTTCACAAGGCGCATATTCTGCATTTAATTTAGGGTTGCAGTTAACTTAATATTCTCATTATTGATTGTTCTTCTTAATTTTTCTTCTTCTATCAAGCTAATATTAGGTCTTTTTCTCAATGTAAGTTGGGCTGTAAGTTCCCACAGTCCAACATGCCTTCATGTAACTCATTTTTTGCCCATTAAAATTTTTAAAAACAACAAAATTATTTCCTTCATAAAACAATAAGCAGAAAACATTCACTTGTGCCATTTTGCATTAAAAAAATAATTAAAACAACAAAAATTGATCCCTTATTAAGACGAACACTGATTAATTTCCTGTGGCTCAGCTAATCGTTTGAGCTTTAATTAAATTGCCTTTCGCAACTCATTTAATCAGGCTGTCGATCTGCCACAAATAGAAAATGGAGGCCTAAGAATAACTCACTGCACACGGATACACACAAGTATGAAGGTGTAGTAGAGAATAAAAGCGCTCCAACAGTACTCTCCTGTCAGCATTCCTCCCTCGCTTTAGACACATCTGTGCAAATCAATCCACACACACACAAAAACCTGTTGGACCGGTAAGGGAGCCCTGCTGGCTTTTATTTACACTGTTTAATGACATACAGTGAGAAGCACCTCGGAGGAGAAAACAATCTGATTACATGGAAACATGAGAGTCTGGGACACGTAATAAAGCCCCACGGGTGGGTCCCTTGTTGTGTCTCTTGTGAAGCACAAAGGAGGGCTCCACCTTTTTCTTTGTTGTGGTGTGTGTGTGTGGTTAAGTGCATGCGTTGGTGCTGGAGGGCCTTCTGGGACCAGAGACACAGATACAGAGTCCTCAGAGAAGGGGGAATCTAAATGGAGATCACACAGTAACACAGTTTGATATGAGAGGCCATGAAGGAGGCGAACGGGATAAGAAAATAGGAAAGTATGATAAAGCAACATAGTTTATGCCAGGAAGTAAAATGACCGTGGAAATCAGATTGAATTATTTAATGCAGGTTTCGATGCAAGAGATTAAAGAGTGTATGACGAGTTCTTGACACAGATTAATGCGTGCATTTCCCACTTCTGTTGCACTACCTCACTTTTACTGGAATACATGTGCATGCTTGTGTGACAAAAGGAAACTGATTGTAAGACAAAGAGCGTTCAAGAATGAGATAATGATTAGCTCAGCGTGAACCTCCGCCCTGTGACTGACGCTCCCAGGGGCCTATCTAAACCCTGGAACCAGTCTGACTGGTCCTGCCCTCACAGTACTGCCAGCAGCAGCCGTGCTTCCTGACTGCAGCTGATCTGGTGTCAGGTTTTTACCTCATCTACTCATAAAAGCCACCCAACAACATTTACTGTAATAACTACTTGTAAGTCAGCTTCTAAGTTATTAATAGCTTTTGTCAGAGTGGTAATTTACTCAAATGGGTTGTACGACTCGTGTTTAAAGACCACGTCCAGGCAGGTTTACTACGCATTACTATGAATTCTATTACTTACTTTGCAATTTTTTTTTTTTAAATCATACAACTTTTGAATGTGAATTTCATGTTAAATTGTCCGTGCAAATAAAGCTAATTATCTAAATGTTATACCCATTTTCAGAAAACTGAATACACTGTCACTGAAATATTAGATACATGTTGAATTTAATTGACATATTGGAGTCAAAGATTTTCAAAGAGGCTCTTTTAGAATTGTTTTTGTTGTTATTTTTACAAAATACGATAAATGTAAATTTAGAATATGGACAGCAAAGAATTAAAGAAAAAGCTGAAAGCTTAGTGGATGTCAATTTTGCCAAAGTGGAAATCTGTCACTTAAAGCATGACTTATAGAAATCACCCTTTAAAGATATGCAGTGTGGGATTCTGTGTATTTACTGGAAAACGTAATGCACAGTTAAATAAGTTAAGTTAAATATTTTAGCAAATTGCAGTCAATGTAACTGAGCATTTGCAGAGGAATCTTTTTCGTTTGTTAAGCCACTTAAATACTGTTCTCTAAATCATTCAAAGATTAAAAAAAAAGGCCCCTAACTCAAAAGATGAACCAGTGCTGTGTTTACATATAACAGGCAACTCAACCAAAGAAACCATTTAAAACTTAGACTTTGCTTTGCAACGAATTTGTTCCCATTTCGTTAGTTGAAAGATAACCTACTTTGACAGGTGTAAAATTGGTCAAGCATGTCATGGTTCGGGGCTGCATTTCAGCCAGTGGTGTTGGGCATCTTCCAAAACTCCAAAAGTGATGGAATTATGAACACAAAAAAGTATAGTGAGATTTTGATTGACCATGCAATACCATCTGGAAAGCATCTTATTGCCAAATGCTTAATTTGTCAAATCTCAAACACACGGCCAAGGCACTAAAATCATATCAGGATAGAGAAAACACACAATGAAACACTATCAGTGATGGATTGGCCTCGCCAGAGACCTCAACCAGCAGTGTGGGCTCATCCTGACAGAGAGCAGAATAAAAGAGAGCCAGAATACCAAAGAACAGCTTTGAAAGTCCTTTAAGAAGCCTGGAGAACTATTCCTGAAAACTGCTGAAAGAAATGACAAGAAAGCTGCCTGCAATACCTTCTCTCTACTACGCCTTCATACTTGTGTGTATCCGTTCAGGCGGTGTTAAAAAAAATGTAGTCAAACCACATATTGACTTTCAAGCTTGTTAGAATTGTACAAACTCTGCTTTTGCTTTATATACTGTATTTCCATTCATGTTTGCACATTAATAAATCGCTGCACCCATTTGCAACTTTCATAGTAGAATATAAAGAAATGAGTGGTGTCCTAAAACACTGTACTACACTGCTCTGTGTGCAAAATAGGCGTTACATCAATAAACATGCCGTAATTTCCAGAAATGCATAACATACAATTAATATTTCTTATACAACCACCATTGCTTTACATGCCAATACAACTTGGGATCAAGATAAAGGAGAAATTGGGCACAATGGAGGAAGCAGTGATGTAGCTGATTTATATCTAGGTCCCTGAATTACATATCAGCAGGATGCAGGCAGGTCAACAAAGAGAGACCATTCCACAGCAACATCATTCTTTAAGTTTGATTACCTGCTCTGTGCAAACATGTACAATATTTGTTATCAAAATGACCTAAATGAACGAGTCAGTTTCCACTATTTTCCACAGCTAGCTTGTTTTAGTGTCATCATGTGATCAGGGAGATTTCTTCCAACTGAACTGGCAAAAAGCAAAACGCACGTACACGGACACACAATCATCCTGATTGCGAAGTAGATGGTTTTCAATGTGACAGAGCTGCATGTCCTCAAGCAAGAGTTTAAATCCACATGACCTGAGATGTTTCACTTCTATTAATGGGATAACTCATGCTTTAAATAATCAAAATCTTTGATAGGACAATAGAAATGCTGAACCTTCTGCACAAAGTACGCTGCTTACATCATGCGTTCTTGTTACAAATTGCAAGATTTTTTTCTCTTTTGAACAACATGCGATTGACTTGGCTCCGCGGTGATTCGACACCTTCTGGATTGCGTCATATTTAATAAGAACTGGTGGTGGTTTTAACTAAGCAGCCAGTAAGTCGGTCATTACAAAGCTATGCCGTGCAACAAAATATTGTCTAAACCCACAGGACTTTATTTTGACATCAAGCACAGAGTCGAACGCTCACCAAAGACAATTAATATGTCTGAGCGTATTTTAGAGGGCATGTGTCTGAAATCAGGCCCAATAAATCTTTTATGATTTAATTTGATGAGATGGTGACGATGCACAACCAAGAAGCCGGAACAGCTGAAAGTTCTTCCAGAATTAAAACAGCACTATTAAATCAGCTGAAAAGGAAATGCATGACATGTTTCCAGGGTTTGTCTCTCCTCATCCCCAAGATATTCAGTTTACACAAACAGAGAGAGAGCATGTTAACCTAAAACTGGATCAATCCATCTATCTTCTCTTGTTTATCCAAATCAGGGGGAGGGCTTCAACCTCTCCAAGCTATCATAGGGCAAGAGGTGAGGTACACCATGGAAAAGTCCCCAGTCTATTGCAGAGATAACACACAGAGACAGATATCTACTGATGCTCACATTCACACCAAGAGCCAATTTAGAATCACCAGCATGTCTTTGGACTGTGGGAGGAAGCTGGGACACCTGGACAGAAAGCATACTGCTACAGGGAGAGCATGCAAACTCCACCCAGAAAGGCTCAGGACACTTCTTGCTATGAGTCAGCAGTGCTAACCACTGCACTGTGCAGGCTCAATTTCATATTTCAGTACCGCTTATCTCAATTTTAATGCAAAAAAGCTATGGTTTCAAATCCTCGAACGTGAGAATCATACCTGTTTCTATGTTCCATGACAAACCAAATATCTTCTGATTTTGGAAAGAATTCTCAAATGTCACATCATGCTTTTGTCTACAAGACATTTACTCACTAAACTAATAAATAAATAACGCTTTTCTCATCGTTTCAGGTCTAGGCCTCTAACTCTTGCTCCAGTATCAATGAAGCGTCATACACCCAAGTTTATGGTATGCAGCCAAACCCACTGCAAGCAATTGAATGCAGTTGAATGACTTTCAACTCTTTTGGAACAGACACACATTAGATTCAGGCCATCAGCCTCACTAAGTCTAACTCTATCTGTGCAATCATTTCAGATCGCTGTGCCCAAATGTTTTCATTTTCTTTGACCTAAAATACAACAATGTGTAGTCAAAGGCACATGCAGCCACCTTCACTCATCTGATTAACTAGGAACTACTCTGATAATCAATGAACTGTTCAAGAAGCAGAGATGGTGAACGATCTCTATCTGGAGCTTTCCAGATGGGAGGATTTCCTGTCGTTCTGTGACACCGGGCAGGACAGAACTTTGCTTTAGGATTTTGGGGAAGAGGATTTCTGATCTTTAGAGCCAAACGCTGAGAGATCTTTATCAGTCAGTGCCTTAGATCTTGTGGCTTGTAGCCACAGTCCCTTAAATGCCCTGTCACCCAACTGAAGGCGCTGGTGTTGGTGTGCCGTGACTGATGAGGGAGCTGACTGTACTGATGATTCAACAACTGAGACACGGGCAAGAGCAAGGAGGTTATACTTTCCTAAACATTGCACTGTTTGTATCTGCAGCCAGGACACTTCCTGTCACAAAGGAAAATTTCAGGTTTGAGCTCATATGAAAGAAGAGGATAAAACAAACAGTGTGTGTGGTGGAGCACACCCTAAGCTCACTGTGTGTACACAAAAGTGCACCAGAAAAGAGTAATAAACCTCTCCTTTCCCCTCTGCTTATGATAAGGTATGCAGCAGGAGTTGCGAAATCCTGTCGCTGCAGGCTTTACAGATAGACTCCTGCTGTTGTCTTGCTTAGCCAAGGCCAGCTACTGAAAAACCACCGTGTGCTACGGTGAATGTCGACGAAAACAATTAAGAGGGCACCGCACTTAAAGAAACAGTGAAAAGGCGGAACGCTGTCCTCTAAGGACTTATCCCAGAAGGCTCCTCCGCTTCTTCTGAGCCAGCTGTCAACTTACCCAGAGCTGTGTTCCCCAGTCCATGTCGCCAAAAAAGTTCAGATGCGAGAAGATTCGCAGAGCAGGACTCTTCGGTGTGTTAAAGCAAAGGCAAAAGGCGATCAGGCAGAGATTGTTTTTTAATTATTAGTATGTTCTTTAAAGTAAAACTCTTCTCGGAACAAAACTTTGAGGCACGAAAGCGGAGATGGTAGAGGAAATGTTTGAAGGAAGTCTACGCCTTCTCCTTGGCACGGACGCGACTGTCCTGTTTCTTCCAGCAGGCAGCGAGCGCAAAAAAAAAGTGTTCCTGAAACAACTCTGGGTCCGAGAGAGGGAGGAGGAGGAGGAAGCGGCCTTTCTGTTTGTTTTATCTTAAAGAAGCAGCTTGAGGTTGTTGTTTTTTTCATAATAAAAGCTGGTGTTGGGCTCCAAACTTTAACCCAATGATGTATCCAGTGCTCGTCAGATAACTCACAACATTACAAATAAGATTAAACCAAATAAACTAATTAACTTTTTCCCCCACAGCACTGATAGAGGAAGTAAGAACATTCTTTAAGCTACTTAAAACTTTTTTTTTTTTTACCCTCGTTGTAACATAAAACAGCACCTTCCTTGTGGGGCCCTTTTTTGTGTTTAAAAAGTATAAAAGTTTTTTAATGGCCAGCAGGGGGCGACCTCAAGGAGCGCCCTTGTATAGCCCATTTTGGGGAAAAAAATTCTCCAGCTGTGTTGTTCTATGACATCAGTGCACACGTTCCAGATGTGTTTATGATCTCACTAGTTTCTGATAATGTAACGTGGTGTTAATTTTGTAAATTATAGTCAAATTTAAAGAAAAACAGATGATATAGCAGTCTAAACCTGTGACTTCTGGGTTTTTTTGAAAAATAAGAGTCACTTCACTAACTAGTGGGCAGTGTCACTCGGGCTCTTCTTTTTATACCACTGCAAAAGTCTTTAGACATTCCTCTATGTTTTGCTATGAAAACGCAAAATAGGTGCAGTGATTTACCGAAATATGTAAATGAACATGGAAATGCACCATATAAGGCACAAACAGAGTTTGTGCAATTCTAATGAGCTTCAGAGTCAAATCTAGTATGACCACCTTTATTCTTCAACACAGCCTGAACTCTTCCTGACATACATGACTGATAGTGTTACATCCAGGTATGCTTTCACTGCATTGGCAGTCAGTTTGGGATCATTGTCATGATGAAAGTGAAGCATTTGCCATTCAGATGCTTTCTAAATAATATTGCTTAATGGACCAAAACCTGACGGTACTTTTCTGAGTTCATAATTCCATCAATTTTGGAGATCTCTCTAATACCACAGGCTGAAATTTCGCCCTAAACCATGACAGAGCGTCCACCATGTTTAACAGATGTCTACCTCTCTCCCAAACTTCCCCGTTTGTCCCCAAAATTTTTAACTTTGATTTTAACGGAATTAAGGCCCTTTGTACAAATCCTGTAACAATCAACACCCTAAAAGCGTGGCGAATTGTCCGCCGTCTTGAGGGAAGATCGAGAATAACATCAACCTTTACCCCTATAATGAATAACCCTGCTTTCCCTCCGGGTTCTTTGGACCCCGGCTTTCAACGATGGTCTGATAAGAATATTAAGTCTCTTGGTGACCTTTTCTCGGGTGGTGAACTCATGTCGTTTGAACAGCTTACCAACAGTTACGGCTTGCCTAGACAGGATTTCTTTCGTTTTTTGCAAATACGACACTATATCACTCACAATACAACCCTTGCTGAGCACCCTGAAGTATCTGATGTTGAGAGGGTTTTGTTTGGGCAACAGCTGACGGTGTCTCTGAGTTCATTTTACCATGTGCTTAATGCTTTGACTACCACTGATGCGCAGGGGATTAGAGGTGTGTGGGAGAGGGAACTGTCGGTAACCATAGATGAAGATAAGTGGGATACCGTTTGGTATCTCGCAAAAAGGATTTCAATTTGTACTCGGACAAGAGCAATCCAATTTAAGATTTTACACAGATTACACGTATCCCCTCACCGCAGACACCTCTTCAGCCGCTCTCTTTCCCCTGTGTGTCTTAAGTGCAAAACTGATGTAGGGACTTTAACTCACTGTTTTTGGTCCTGTTATAAGCTTCAAGAATACTGGGCTGACATTACAGGTGAACTGGGGAAAATCTTCCACGTTGATATAGAGATGGACCCTTTGTCCCTGATTCTAGGTCTTCCAAGTGACCGCCTAAAAGCGGCGGCCAACAAAAGATTGTATAACACTCTAACATTTGCAGCCAGGAAAAATATCCTCTTACAATGGATCAACGATAGGACTCCCACTGTCTGTGGCTGGCGCAAAATAGTTTTTGAACTGATTCCTCTGGAATACCTCACACACGTTATACACCACAGTGTGGGTCAGTTCTATGGGATGTGGCACCCCTTTTTGGACTATATTGGACCGGACCTTTCCGCTATCTTATTCAAAGGACTACTACACACGTGATCACCACCCGGGCGCTGTAAGACTGACTCACCACCTCTTGTATGTTATATTTTGTATTTTGTATCTTGTATTATGCCTTATTTAAGAGCTGTTGTGTACGTTTTGTGTTTGTACTGTTTTGTCGTTCTGTGTCTACTGTCGAGACACTGTCGTGTTAAAGGAAAATCTGCAATAAAAACAATGATGAGAAAAAAAAACAAAAACTTTGATTTGTAACTCCATAGGGCAATTTACACTTGGGAATATTAATAAATATTGCTAATATAATATTTAATACCTGTCTAACTGGGTTATCTTTGGCAGATTCAACTAAAAATTGGGAACATATAATGTGCTTTGTGAGAGGCCGCTACTAATAGTAAGTAAATGAAAATGGTGAAGTACAAGGTATGGACTTTAAATGAGTGTGAAAACAGCGAATATCAAAATAAGAATTAAAAAACCATCAGAAAGCCATTGACGAACATGCTAGCATTATCCCTGTTAGCTAGTTAGCCAGATGAAATTAGCTTTAAGCTCAAAGCTCTGCTGCCCCTGATGTTAGTCTCCTGGCAAGCATGTAGACTCTTTGAAAAATGACAGAAGTCAAGAACAGAGATAGTTAAAAAAAAAACACCATTTATTATATTTATGAAAGAGCTAGCACAATGAAAATGCCTTTCACCTTTTCCAGTAGCATATCATTGGGTTTCTAATAGGAGCTGAATGGCACCTCCTTCTCCTCCTCCTACTAACTGCAACTTTTAAACTTAGTCTACTCTATCTTAGAGGATAGAGAGAAAGCACCAGTCCTGTAGCGCTAGTATCGATCAGATGCCATTACCAGCGTTAGTATCAATACTACTGATATTTGGGTCGATATGTTATTAAATAACATAATATTGTAATAAGAAATTTCAAAAGTAGATGTATGCAGATTTAAACTATTATTACAGTTTGTATTTTTGAAACAAGGCACTAAACTAAAAAAAAAAGGAAATAAATGGGTGTTTTAACTGTTTCTTTATTGCTTGTAAATTAATTTCAGCAAGAACAACTTGGGTGTTAGAGATGGTGTCCCCACACATCCCAGCTCTTCTCGTGCAATGGAGGGTGGGTACTATCATAATCTTGTTTATCTTTAGAAAATCAGGTTAATTTCTGCATGAACACTTAGGTCTTAATCGAATTTTCATGGCAATGGTCTTGAGGGAGTAGTTCCAGCCCTTCCATGTATGCCAAATCACGTGGACGTTATCATACCCAATGGCACCATGAGGCACATACATGCCGTTTGGGTTAGTGATGTGACACTGATTGTACCAGAACCCACCCAAATAATGCTGAGCGCAGTTTTTATCCCACAGATCCTGATCTTTGTCGTACGTGGTGAACTTCATGGAGTTGTGTTCAGATAAACTGTCCCCTAGAAGAAGAAAACAGGGAAAATGTGAGTGCAGTCAAGACTAAGAAGGTTCTATGGTCTTTTTTACTTTTCTCACACGGGTTTGTATTTGTTATTTGGCTTTTTGTGTTTGACAGAAGTAGTTAATTTACTTGGAGATAATATGTAGAGGAAAATAGTTTGGAACTTTTCCTCAGCCTTTATTTTCAGCAGTTAATTCCTAATTATTATCTTAACAATTGTCTCTTTAGCTGTTTTTCCTTTCAAAGGAAGAGAATGACTCTGTACAGACCAAATACTGCACTTTGCAAACCATTAAGATAAAAAAAAAACATTATTCAAATTAATAAGCTACACTGGCATATCTCTTTAATAGGATTTTTCCACTTAAACAAAATTTTAAAAATCAGTATGTTCTTTCATTATTATAATTTTATTTTTGGCCAGGTTTAAAAATGATCCAGTCTCTTGTGCTCGACACACTCCTCACCTGCTGCACCGCCAGTGAAGCTGCCCAGGTGAAGCTGATACCCAACAGTCTCAGACTCAATTGAGAAAGAGGAGTACTGTGCGGACCTCCTTTCTCCGTTCCAGTCCTCCATGTCGACCCGCAGCTCGTTCTCCTTCCTCATAGTCAGCAGGAAGATGTTTTCCAGACCTGGAAAGACACACACACACAGCTCTGTTTCACTTTGCATCGTGCACCAGCATCCTATTTCTGACACTGTTTCTTTCCCAGGCTCCATCATTTCATCTCGCCACACCAAGTTTAGATTAAAAGCAGCACAAGCGCCTTGTATTTAATGCACTTCTCCTTCCTGCACTCACCCAGCCAATATTCTCCAGCCACATTCCCAAACCCTGTCTTATAGTGCCTCCAGGGCCTGAAGAAGCTTTCTGTCCCATCGATCCTCCTCTGAAATACCTGAGAGGGAGAATACGAAACAAACTGAGACCTTTAATGTTTACTAACATTAAATGCTATATATTTATCTAACATTATTAGTTGGTCACATCTGCATTCTCCACTGATGCCAAAAACATATATCATAATTAAAGATGTAATTTTTCATTTTTGCCCAGGTGCCACCACTCCAGAGGGTTTCGTGAAATTCAGCTTGGTATTTTTGTGCTGACAAACAGACATGTTTGTCAGCACAAAAATACATGTTTTATTCTGCAGCACGGTGACACCCCCCCACCCCCCAAAAAACTTTGACATTTATTTGAAAATATGATGATAGGATTTGATACTGACAGTCCATCTCCCTCCATCAGTGTCCATGTCGCAGTAGACATGCAGGGGAGTAGTGGGACCTCCTGGGTAGATTTTGTAGACTCCACTGGAGCTTGTGTTGTCATATATGTCATCACAGTCAATGGGAAGGTAAAACTGGGAGCTGGAGTGGACTGAGGCCACAAGAACGAGCAGAGCTACGAGGAATGTCTCCTAGAGGAGAGGAAAGAGATTATAGCACCTCCAGTATCTACACTGGTTTCCTGTACCCTAGAAAAATGTTTGTCTTATTTATCACGGAAAATCATGCAGATATTTTGTTCTTTTGATCGCCTCTTAAAAATACTTATATTTCAGAGTCTGTACTTTTTCACTTGTACCTGAGAAAAGAAGATCCTTCAGTACTTACCAGCTTTTACTGGTATATTTTTTAACACGTTCCTGTACTTCTACTTCAGTAAGCAATGTGTGTAATTTTGCCACCTCTGCTATGATACCACCAGTATCCAGCAGTGATGACATTTGGGGTTTCCCTGCAGGATGACTCTGATGTTTGCCATAAAGTTTTGCAATTATTTGTGTAACTTCTCTGGAGAACAGGGTGTTACACGGGCTCAGTGAAGCAAAATCTGTTTTATTCCCCCACATTTGTTCTGTGCATGCGTCACAGAGAGTGAGGTCACAGGTCAGGCGTCTGTAAACTGATGACACGTTGTCAGCGGAACTGGGAGTGCCTGCTAATGGTTAACTAAAAATATCAGGTAACAGGATAAAGTCAACAGTAGAAAGAGATTACAGGCAGCACACGTAGGTTGTCTGTTAGGACGAGGTAGTCTGGCATTTTTGTTGATGTCTGCAGCCTTCAACCCCAATATTGAAGTATATATGGTATATTCTGTCAGATGCAGAATATACCATACCCTATCATCATATCATTTTAAATTTAACATTTTTTTTTTTTGGGGGGGGGGGGGGGGGGTGTCGTTAATGTGTAGCTTGCATTATTCTTACCTGCATCATCGTAATGTGGAGGTGGGTCTCCTGTTCAGGTCAGTCTATGGTAAAGGATCTCAGAGGAGGGACAGTTTTAAATAGTCCAAGCAGGGTCTGTCTGTGGAGTCATGTGACATGGGCGTTTGTCTGTAGACACCCACAGTCTGATAAAATATACTGGTCAATTTTTGTTACATACATATCTAACTCTGATTTATTTTTTTAATGAGACAAACTGGGTAGCACTTTTTTTTCAGCACAGCACAATTGTTAAAAAGTGGTAATAGCACAGTAACAAGTTAGAATCAAGAAGGAAATAATGTGGAAATTTCTAAATTATTAATTAATTATCAGTAATAACATGGTAGGAACAGTGATTACAGTTGACTCCACTGAAATGTGACCAGAAACTGGGGGTGATAATGTCAAAATAAAGATTTGGTAACAAGGCAAAACCAGTTAGTAATAGTAGCAACAATGCTGATGTTTTAGCATACTTGGATAGTATTACTATACTATAGTGCTTAAATTATACCTTTGGCTCCCAGCATTCTGCTTTAGTTTAAAGAAAATATGTAAATATTATGTTTAATACTCTGAATTATTAAACAGATATTTGACATTATCAAATCAATATTCTGAAATGTGTCCCTTATACTATGAAGACGTTACTAACCTTTGGTAGAACCTCAAAATCCCATCCTTTTAGAACCCCAAAAGTGCTCTAAAAATGTTATATATCAATATTTTTTTCTACTTTAAATTAGTCAATCTTTTAAAACTACTTCTGCTTAAAATATCCATGTCAAGTTTTAATTATATTTTCATTGTTTTAACCCTTTAAATCCCAGTTTTATTACATGAGCGCCCTGTTTTTTTAGCCCCAAAAAACAAAAAAACTAAATATTTTCCAAAAAAAACATTTGAAGTAATATTTGTTTGTTATTATAATTAGGCCTTTAGATGGACTAAAGATTGGCACCAAGAGTCATTTCGATCGCCTTTTATTTTTTTCCAGGAGCGCATTTCATAAAATGCACACTATCGACCACGCCCGCCCAAAAAGTGCTATAAAAAATTTATATATTAATATTTTATTCCACTTTAAATTAGCCAGTCTTTTAGACCTACTTCTCCTTGAAATATTCATGTCAAGTTTTAATTACATTTCGCGGATTTTAACCCTTTATATCCCGGTTTCGTCACATGAGCGCACTGCTTTTTTTGCCCCAAAAACATAAAACATAAAATATTTTCCAAAAAAAACATTTGAAGTAATATTTTATTGTTATTATAATTAGGCCTTTAGGTGGACAAAAGATTGGCACGAACATTAATTTCGATCCGGTTTTAATTTTTTTTGCAGAAGCCAAAAATGTCCCCAGGCGGCGCTGCTGCTCCTGCTCCCCCGGGGAGGAGTGCCTCTGCCGCGGGTGTGTTTCGCGCAGCGCCGGAGCATATGGTTCGGTTCCCGTGTCTGCAGCACACACTTCCGCTACCACGTGAAAACAAATACGTCATTTCCTGTTGATTAAAAAAAATTAATGCACCCTCAAACGAACCTAAGGGCAGAAAATGGTCCGGAACGAGCAGCGGGCCAAGCTGCTGCTGTACGCGGGAAATTAGTCTGCCTTTTCCGGGTATCTGTCTCGAGCCAGAGCGTTCTCACTCCCGAGGCGTAACATGTCGACGTTTTGTCATGTCCCGCGGCGTTCCTGAGGAACGCGAAAGGAGACCTTCGGCGTTCTTATGGTACGCGGCGGGTTATGGCTGGAATCCAGTGCAATGACGCTCCCGCGGGAGTAGACGTTCCAGCCCTGTATTCCAGCCCTAAACCTAACCTTATCCCTAGCCCTGACCATAACCTTATTCCTGACCTTAACCAGGACTTTAATGATGTTAAATAGCGTGTTTCTAAGCGATTTGAAGAATAAGAGCGAACATGTGTAGGTTCAGTCCAGACGGTTCTCATATTTCCTCTTTTTCCGAGGTCGTCATTTAGGAACGTGGTGGGTAGCCGAAAACGTAATATGGTGACGATTTGTCACCTAGCGTAAAATGTTACGCTTTGGGAGTGAGAACGGGTTGCTCGAGCAGGCCGCTGGAGAACATGTGTATGTTCCAGCAGGCGTCACATGTGGAGCAAGGGCGCCACCCGGTGGACAAATAAAAAAATTACAACTCTAAGGCCTGTAGTCCAAAACGAAACCTAAGCTGGAAACCTGACGATCCCTTTGACCGTAATTTTTCTGGCGTGAAAAATAGCGTTTATAATGGGTTTCAATGGGGCACAAATCGGCCACGAGGTTCGATAGTGGATGTATGCCTTTTATTCAGCCATTTAAGCTCATTTAAAAAACTCAGACTGAAATTTTAAAATAAAATGGGAAAAAAATACATGTTTGAAAATTTGGCTATACTCCATTAAACACAGTGGAAATGGCGTGGAATTAAAAAACGGAAAGGCCACGAAATGGTCCCAGGTCCTACCAAGGGGACCATTTGAAAATGTAGGAAGAAAAAGATCCAAGGATTTTTACTGAATTTTGACTCTTTGCCCTGAAGATGCCCAGAGAGCTTTCTCTTTTACTCGCTGAAGGAAAAAACTCTTTTTATAGTGTAATTTGAAAAACTCGACTCAAACAGGCATCCAATCAGCCTTGTGTGAAGTCTTTTAGCCATCAAAGCTAGAAAGGAAGAAGGTTATTTGTAAGTGAAAAATGACAAACCTTCACTGTGCAGGCAAACAAAGGCAGAGGAATACGTTACAATCCTAGTTTTTCTACAGGCTATACTGCTGACTATAGAAGCTTGCTTCTGCCACTGGAAAAAAATGCTGCCCTTGAAAAATTAGATTTTGCAATTTTCAGTTGCTTTTTCAGAACTGAGAGCTTGTAAGTAAAAGTTTGGGGAAACCTAACTCAAACTTTTAAGACACTAACATGAGCTTTCTTAATTGACTTCTGAATGCAAAGCAAATTTTCACCTCTGTGAAATTAAAAGTTAAGTTTTTACCAAGTGTTAATGTGAAAGTAACTAACAAAAAACAAAGTCACATTAGCTTTGTAGGAAACAGTTCCATCACTTTGGGAAAGTGCCCTGAACCGCTTTTCATTAAATTTTGAAATGGTCTGGCTCCTGCCTACCTGGCACATCTTCTGCACATATCTCTCGGATCCTCTGTCCGGTCATTTCTTGTTGTGAAGACTGAAGCACCCACGGGACGAGCGTTTCCTGTTGTGGTTACAAATAATGGAATGAACTGCCTCTCTATATTAAGCTGGCTCCTACACTTGACATTTTAAAATCCCTTTTGAAAACAAACATGTTCTCCACGGGATTAGAGTTAGCTTCTACTCAGTTATTTGACACTTAATAATCTTTTTTTCAGACTTTTTTAGTTTTATTTATTCTAAATTGCTCTAAAAATGAACTTGAATTGGACTGGATGGTCTGGCTCTTCTGTTGGACTCGTATTTTCTCGGCTGTGATCTGTGCACAGCTTGACATTTGAGTCCATCATTCTCATGTTGATGTTTAGTGATGTTGTTGGATCTTGGGTATTTCATAAACAGTAGAGTGTGTCACATGTGGCTCAGCAGAGCATTGCTCATTAGTTTTATGTTTTAATTGACTAAAGGAAAAGGATCACAGACACAGGGACCTAATTTATTTTCCTTTGCAGAATTTCACGAGTAATTAAACCAATCTCAAACTGTTGAAACTTTTTCCTTCAGTTGTAAATCTGCTCCCTCGGCTTCTGTTCTCTTCGCTGGCAAGGCGTTTCACTTCTGCCAAGCTCATCAGCAGGCTTCCAGGAGGATTGGGATCTACCTGAAGGACCTGGCAGCCGTTGATTTCCTCTGCGTCTGTCTCCTTATGTATAATACCAATTTTGCCAACAGCTCTGTTGCTATCCCCATATTCGACCGTAGCTTTGGTGCCTCGGCCTTCCTCCTCATCACGCTAGCATGGTGTTCCCGGTCTGCATCCTTGCTTACAGGTAGGCAGCAGTGTCACACTGTGTAAGTGTAAATGGTTTGTACTGGTCTGGGATTTTCCCCTAATATAAATAAAAATTTATTAATAAATAAAATCCACATGATGAAAATGATAAAAATAAACACACTTGATCAAATTCCATGTTATTATTAAGGTTTCTCAAGATTGTCAGCCTTTTTGGAATTCACATCCTGCAGACAGTGCAGGGCGCGCACATCATCTGTACAGTAAACTTGTTTTTTCTTTCCTGCTCCAAAGAGGCAAACCTGGCAACCTTTGATCCCCAACGTCATGATCTGAAGTCAGCTCACCCAGTTCTGCAAAATCTTAACATATTACCTTCCAGCATATCCCAGTCTCCCTGATCTGCTCCCTGAAGCAGTGACTGGTCACACAGAAACACCTGGTGCTTTATATACAAAATATCTACAGAACATCTGTCTCATCTACTTCACTGTCTGCAAGGTTTTCAGGACCCAGTTCAACCTGAGAATAATTTGTACAAATATATCTTCCAATCATACAATTCAAAATATATAAATCATCCATTCGTTTTCTTCTGCTCGTCTAATTCAAGTTTGCAATGGGGCTGGAGCCTATTCCAGCTGTCATAGGGAGAAAGGCTAGTTACACCATGGTTTTAACAGCTGTTCAGTCTAATGCAAGGCTAACACACAGAGAGAAAGACAATCATTCACTCTCACATTCATACCAGTTAGCTACAAATGCATGTCTGTGGGAATATGGTAAAGAAATGTAATTTTTAAATGTATTATCAAACTTATCAACGTCATACCATACATAAACATTTATACATTATTCTTTCATTTACAATATTGTGGTTTCAAATACAGATAATGTAGTAATGCTAATAAATATCTATTTATTTATAATAGTAAAGTAAAACAAATTAACTGCTTATAAAACAAAACAGCTTAACATTACATTAACAAACATTTCTAAAATATTTGCAGGAAACAGGATGTTAAAATTTCATGTAATATATTTCATGGAATGTACAGTAGTAAATGTGAATATTATTATTCCTCACATAGTCTTGTTATAGTGACAAAAATGTAACTGTAACTGATTATATGTAAAAAATGTTGGGCATGTAATGTACCAGTGTGTCATGTTGTCACGTTTACTGACTGATTTTACAGTCCTGTTTCCCTGGCAACATTCCTAATTTTCTGACCAAAATCAACTGCAGTGGAACTGAAACTGTTACATCACTCGTAGGACGTACAGCAGCAGGTGTGGTGAATAAAGGGATCGATATTGTCTTATACTGTACAAATGCCAGTGCTTTCTGGATGTGGCTCCTTTTTATTTGATTTCCTGCACAGTTCAAACACTGGAGTTGTGATCCAGCTTTTGTGGTGCTTGGGTTACTAGACAGCTAGCTGCTCTCTCTTTTTTCCTTCCTATCTGCCTACCAGAGGAAGTCAGGTCAGCGGTGGCTTGACATTAACGACACAGTTATTGATGGCTAATCTCAAACACAGAGATGCAATCAAACCCAGGGCCTTGTGAATGATGTTCCAAGAAAAGGTCAATGAAAAAGTGGATTATTTCTGCTGTTCTCACATGTCTCTCTGTCTTTCTTTCATTTTATCTCAGTCTTGCTGCGGGGCTTCTGGTGGTGTATTGGCTCAGAGAAAAGGGGTGGGGATGAGGGGTCGGTAGAGAGGCTGCTATTTTCCTGCCAGGTTTTGTTCGTTTCGACAAATAATCCATGTTAATAAATGGCCCTTGAGGATGTCAAATGCGGCTGGAGGAAAAGGGGAGATAGAAAGGAAGGAAGAAAAGGAGTGTTTGTGTTAAATTAAGAGTGTTCACATATTGTCCAAAATGTTGTATCCAGCTAGAGATATTGGTTGAAAGTGCACCTAAAAGAGCCTTTAAGTTTGAGCTCCACAAGATTTTGAGGGATTCCCATTACCTGGTTGCTCTTTGAGTAACTGTTGTAGTTTATACAGAGGCATGTTTCAGATGGAGCACATACAGTATTTCCTTGTTGCTGTTTAGTAAGCAACTTAAGTAAGCTACTGTGTCAGGGCTCTGTGTGCGGGCAGACGGAAAGGAGGATCCAAACGCAGGACTCAGACACTAACTTGAAACTCAAAAACCTCGGCTTTATTGCTGGTACGAAAACAAAACATGAAGTGAACACGGACTATGGAGAACAGAAACACACAGGCATAATCTGATGGTACGACACGACACCGAGCATGGGAAAACACAGGGCTTAAATACACAGGGTAGTAATGAGGGAATGGGCAACAGAAGGGAGACACAGTTGGGGGAGATCAGGGCTAACGAGACGGGGGAGCTAAGCTGCACACACTAACATAAGACAAAGACTTTCACAATAAGACAGGAAACAAGAATTACTAAACCAGATGCAGACATGACACTGAGAGACAGACTAGACACTGAACAGAAACTGCAACACACATGAGAACCCAAAACCCAAGAACTGATCCCTCACCAAGAATAACAGAAACAGATCCATAATGATAATAATAAACAAAGCACCAGAACATCAGAAAACAATCCATAATGCAAAAATAAACCAAAACATAATAAACTCAAAATACTGGGTCCAACGGACCCAGAACCGTGACATACTGTGAGCAAACAAGTTCTTTATTTCCATTCTTAGTTGATAACGCAACACTTTTCCAGGTTTAACCCAGTGAGATCCGAGTCATCACCTCTGATGACCCCAACCTGTACTTTCAGAATACATAGAGTGCTTAAAAGAAATTTATCACACCACCACCTAAAGTAAGGTTTAAGCCAGCATTGGTAATTCAGTTTAATTTATGTTTATATAATGGTTAATCATCTAGTTTGTTCAAGCTATTAAATCTAATTGCTAAAACTGTTGTTGTCCAAAAGCAGAAAAAATAGTAAAGTCAATTATTATTATTTTGATTGAGATGAAAAATTATAGTTATTTACTTACTGGAGAGGAAAAATCATTTCAGTGATTGGATGTTATGCTTGATTAGTTTCTGTTAGTCCAGTGTGGCGGCTCAGATTTGAGCATAAAAATGTGAGTTCTGTGAATATTCCATAATTTTTAGTTTTAAACAAGTTTTTGACAGATTTCTAAAATATTTGTGTTTTTCGGTTTTTCAAAGTCTTGAGAGTTACCGGAACATGACCATAGTTCTCAGTTAAACACTTCAGAAAGTTATATCCATAGACAGTATTAGCCAACGCTCAGAAGTTTTGTGATGTATCTGTCCAAAATTACAGATCGTAAATCATTGTGATGGCACAAAAGACCAGTGAAAATATCAGCTTTCATCTTTAATAGTTGTTGACATATTCATGTTCAAACGTTGCCACAGATTTCAAAGTGTAAAAAATAATTTGCAAGTGGGTCAAAGGATCATTTTTCAGAAATATATATTTTGAAAACTATTTGATATATGAAGCTAAAATCTCACAGGACTCTTTGTATATGTTCAGACCTTATACCATATTGCAAATTGAAGATATTTGAGCTGAAAATGTCCTAAAAATTGGCTGCATAACATGGAATTACCCACATATCGAAAACCCTTTAAAAAACTCATCTCAAAATAGTCCAGCTTGTCCAAAAAAACCCAACAAAACAAACAAAAAACACACATGTAAGGGTTGTTATCACTCAGGATGACTTAGCTCTGTGATAAAAAGGTAAAAGGTAGTGCAAATATGGTAAGCAACCTGCCTTTTGTCACTGTTAATGTTTTAAATGTTCTATATCAATGTTAGTTATGTTTTATGTCCTATGATGATTTATGTTGATTTTGCAGACAGTATAATAAAAAAATCCTTATGTTGATCCCTTTTTCTATAACTGGGCCTCTTTTTTAGCATCAGAAAACACACTTGAGGCAGCTGCAATAGTAAAGTGTGGTTGGGGTTAATCAACAGCACACTTCCAGGTATTTCCAGGAGTTCCAGGTACCTCCAGGTAGTACCTGGACCCTGCATGTAGTCTCACCTCCTAAGCAATGCTGATATTCAGGTCTAGGAATTCATTCTCAGAGCGAATGATCTGATGATGGCTGCACTTTACATTTTAACTTTAGTGGCCAAAACCCATTACCTTATAAAACTGTCATGGTGGAATGTCGAGCAAGCAGCTGCTTAATTATGCATTCAGTAGATGTGGAGCAGCATTACAATTCATCTGGAGTTTCAAGCCTGCAGATCAATACAAATTCTCTTTTTACTTCTGTTTTTAAACTCTGTCAACTTTTAATGGTAATATCTGAATATAGACCGACTTAATGCTCCAATAGGTTCACCAGCTAGTCTTTGACTGTGTTAGCTGGGCAGGTAACATACATGTAGCTTACAACTGAAGATGCAAATGAGTGAAACTGGAGGCAGCAATGTGACTGAAATATACCATTCACACAGATAGCTCCACTCTAAGTAAACATATGCAGCACTAAGTGTTGTGTTAACAAATGTGACAAAAATGAGCAAAATTCAAAGTGAAGACACATTTCCTGTATGCTTTTTGAGTTATTTTGACACACAGTGTTGTTTCAGATATATTTTTGTGCAAGTTTTTGTGCCAGCAAACTAAATAGTTTTTTCCACAGTTAATTTCAGAAGTTATTTTAGTGTTATTTAACTGCAGTGACCTTGGTGCTTTTCCAAGTGTACACCACTGTATTGTATTATACAGTACTTTTTTATTCTTTCTAAGTCACACTCGAGTCCTCTTTTGCTTGAGTCCACCCATAACTCATCTGTGTGAAATCACGTTATATCAAGTTCCTTGACCTTGATATAACGTGTGTGATCTTTAAAAAGCTGTAAAATGACAAAGTGAACTGCAGAGGCTGTCCCTCAGGTCTGCAGTGGCAAAAGTAGTGACTGATGCCAGTGTAAATGCTCGGGCTCTAAAGTACTGTATTTGTTATGGGTGCGTAATGTGGTCTCTAATGTTTGTGTGGCAGAGAGTGTGTGGGGACGTGTGTGGATGTGGGGACATCAACACTCTGGCTGAATAACTACATGTAGTCAGCCAGTCAGCGTTCTTTTGCAGAGCGGTCACTTGAACACTAACTAAGCTGCACCCCTGTGGGAAATGTAAACGCACAGGATTTGCCACGGAAGCTGTGATTTTGTCTTCGCTCAAGAAAAAAAATAAGTTAAATAATGTGCAGAAAACCAAGGAAACAAACAAGTGAGAAAGTGCATGAAAACAGTTTAAACACATTAAAACACCTGCGATATCTGACAGTATTTTACTGTGTTTAATGGGACAAATTGTGTATCTCAACGTGTATTTGTGTCTACATAATGCCACACATGTCGCCCTACATTTAAAGCATGTTGAACTCTTGTAGCTCCTTCTGTGCTGAGGGGAAAGGAGGTGATATGTTCGAGTGTTCGATCACGGCATTACGAATAGGCACCTCTCAATGTTGACGAAACATTACCACGAGCACTATCACGTGTATGATAATGACATAATAAGAAACCCTGAGTGCAGGGTTTCTCTGAACCACTGGATGGCACTGCTCCTCCTCCCACAGTTTCATTTCACCCACCACTCCCTCCCACCATGTAGTCTGTCTCTCTCTCTCTCCCTCTCTCTCTTGCCCTTTCCTTACGTCTCCTTATCTTGTGTAGGAGGAAGATTAGAATCGCCAGAGAGCACAACGAGGATTACCAGATCAATATCGGGGACAATCTTTCTCTCCCATCTCTTTTACATGGTCTATCCCTCTGTTTCCTTCTCCTCTCAGGCTCTGTCACTCACTCGCTCTCTGTGGTTAATTCCTATTTTCACCATGCCCTTCAAGTCACTCATTGCTTCTGGGTGAGAGAGAGAGGCAGAGAGAAATAGAAGGAGAGAGGGATAGCAGGGGGTTGGGGGTGAGGATGGGGGGAGCACCGATAATAAAGGAGACAGATACAGCTGAGTGAGATGGGGACAGAGATGAGAGATTTAGTTTCCTTTCACTCCACGGATGCTATTGATCCACTCTAACCTGCTTGCACACACACTCATAATGGGCAGCACTCTTAATTCATTACACAATGCTAAACAGGCTGAGCTGAGGCTCGGTGAGGCAGCATATAACCCATTTTATACACAGATAGGTGAGTGGCGCTGATGAAAAACACCTAAAGGTATTTTTCTGTCCTCTCAGACCGACTTGGGGCCTGAAGGAGGGGAGAGGAAAACGGAGAGGAGAGACGGAAAAGTCGGAAATAAACGCACAGGTGCACAGATCCATACAGGTTTAAAATAACAAGTGGAACGGAGGAACCTTGTTTGTCCACTTCCAGGGTACACGGAGAGGTGGTAAATGAAATCCCACGAAAAGGAGATTAGTCAATAGACTCAGGTAAACACTTATAGATATAGTGCAGCGCGTGTATGTGTGTATGTCGTGGGGAGGGCGGTGGGGTTGGGGGACTCATCTTTTATGTATGAGTGTTTGTTTAGCTGCACTTGCAGCTGTGCCTGGGTTGCTTCCCATTCTCGGTCAGACACGACTTTCTCTTGCCATAATTAAACACAGTGCTCCATTTAAAACTGTCTGACTGTCAACACGCAATGTTTACATTATAAAATGTTCCAACAACACATTCACAAACAGAGGAACATGACATTTGGTGAAATGACAGTAAAAAAAACCAACAAACAGGAAATTATCTCATTACTTTTGCTGGGGCTCTGAGTTAATCGCATGAATGGACTTGCACACTTGTCTGTTTGCTTGCGTGTTTGCACATGGGTTTGCATGTGTGAACACCGTGTGTGTGTGTGTGTGTGTGTGTGTGTGTGTGTGTGTGTGTGTGTGTGTGTGTGTGTGTGTGTGTGTGTGTGTGTGAGACCAGCTTGCATCTCAGTTGGGCACAGGAAATGGGTGTTTGTTTGGGAACAGTTGATGGTGAACCACTCTGTCCCAGGCAGAACTATATACCAGGAGGTGACCAGCGAGCACACACACACACACACACACACACACACACACACACACACACACACACACACACACGCACACACACACACACACTTCCTTTCCTACTTGCATAATGAACCAAAGAAAGGTCTGTCTAAACTAATGGCCATATCAGCAAGTTCAAATAGTCATGTGTCTCTACGTGTGTGAGAAACTCATTGATATGTGTGAGCAAAGGCGTGTTATTGGTTCCTACGGGCTCGTTTGGGGCTAATTAGAGAGAGTAATGAGATAAGAGGAGTGGGAGAGGGAGGCGATGCTCTGATGGATGTGGGGAAGGGGACGGCATCTCAATGAAGAGAGACTCTGTGGGAGGGAGAGAGATCAAATTAGAGGATGAAAGGGGAACAAGAGGCAAGGTAGCGAGGATGGAATAATGCAGGGAATCAATAATGTGGGCTGAGCGGGAACCTCGCCTGTAGTGGTTCAGTGAAGGGGAGGTCCCGGACAAAGGACACAGTATATTCCAGGAGCTCAGGGTTAAAGTCCAGTACCAGGTAATAAGTCAGAAAAGCAAACATTTCCTGCATCTGGTGATATACACACTGAAGTACCTCTCTGAAGACCGAGAACTGTGAAAAAATAAAAAATAAAATAAAACAAAACAAATACAGCCAAGCGTTGAGTAGCTTATAGAACAGCTTTTAGCGGCAATAATTTAAGTAATTGCTTTCTGTTATCTCTTTATCAGTTTCTGTGGAGGAATTCTGGCCCATCTTCTTTACATAAAGAAAATAAAAGAGACTGCGGTCATTTGTTTATGCACAGCTCTCTTCACATCACAGGGTTTCAGGTTGACGTCTGGACTTTGCCTGGGTCATTGCAACACCTTGATTCTTTTCTTTTTCAGCCATGCTGTTGTAGATTTGCTGCTGTATCTGGGATCGTAAACCTGCTGCATGACCCAGTTATACCCACATCTTACCTATCAGACGGATTTCATGGTCGACTCATTGACTGAAGCTTGTGCCCACGCTACAAAACAAATCACACCTCCACCACCGTGCTCTGCAGTTAGTATGAGGTGTTTGTGTTTATGAGCTGTGTTCGGTTTTCTTCTGTTACTTTCCATCCAAGTATGAACAAAGTGGATAAAATCATCTCTGCTGCAGAAATACTTTGCTTCTTCATTTTAAGTGGCTTAATATGAGGTGAGTCACTAATATGAGTACTGTGAAAAAATAAAAATAAAGAGCTTGAAGACAGCAGAGTTTGTTTATAACAGACCTTCCCAAAGTTTGGGGCCCATGGCAGGGGGGGCGTGGCATGAAAAGGGGGGAAAAAAAACAAAACACTTGGACACTGCTAGCACGGGCGCCTACAGAAACGCAAAGCAGGAGATGAGGCATCACTGAATATGTTTCCAAACCAACTTCATTCTAAGCCAAAGACTATAAAATATGGTGAAGCATATCTGCCCTTTGGTTTCACCTGCACAAGTGCCGAGGTAGGTCTCCCTGCAGAATTGGTTTTCCCTTCATCAGGAGCAGCGCTGGGCTGTTTAAATCACGGACAAACAGTATCCCACATTCGTGATTTTTAGTTCACAAACACTTCTTGTAATGACTACTCCTGACATTTTGGAGATATACATACTATACTATACTTTGTACAGTAAAGTTACAGCGGGATACAGGATCAGGCTGATCCTGCCACGATTTGTTCCCCTGGTTCAAATCCCGGACAAACAGTATCCCACAGCTGTTTATGTTTTTAAACCCATTTTGCACAGAGAGGCATTTTTTGAAAAATGTATTGCTAGCAATGTTGAATTTTATTACACAGGGAAAAAAAACTACACGTAAAATAATCACACCGTGACGCCTCTGCCTTTGTAAATAGAGGGACAGTAACTGCGTGTAAAAACTGCATAGTCAGATTAACAGTATTTTGTCTCTATCTGCCATTCTGCAATTCATCTCATGTAAACAATAACGTGGCGCACAGCGTGACATGAAAAAAGGCACATACCTTTGATGTTGTGTGACGAACTCTGTATTCCTCGTCCACATGTAAACGCAAAACATGAGTTTTTAAAAAATCTCAGTTTTGCTGATTCCAAACGCTGTTTACGTGTGGACGAAACAGCTGCGTTTTCAAAGATACCCGTGTAGGTGCTGACGTAGCGTAAAAGAGTTAGTAGTTTATTTTATTATTACCTGTAATTTATTGCAGATTACTTGTATTTGCTTAATTGTTTACTAAATGTTTGAGGTGTGAAATAAACTGCAATGAAGCAAAATATGGGGGTGTGTGGTTGGAGGATGTGTGAACCACTGAAGTTTATGATAAGAAAAACTATATTCCTCTCCTTAGACGAGGCTGAAGAGTCAGGAGAATAGAAGAGTGCAGAGGTCCTTCCTTGTTACACTGTGAGGCAGAGCCATAGGTGTGAGGTCAGTGAGACTCTGTAGCTGAGAGACAGAAGTGACAGAGTGACTCATGCATCCAAGCACTGTTTTCCAACTACCCTGATGCATGTAGTAGGCCTGTGTATTATTCCAATAGTACACTTGTTTGGCACAGATAACCTACACCTTCCATGTAGTTCCTTTTTTCCCTTCTGGTATTGTAATACATGTGACCAGTGCTAGCTAGCTAGCTAGCTATCTATCTATCTATCTATCTATCTATCTATCTATCTATCTATCTATCTATCGAGATGAGAAAAATTCCATCCATGTTAAACATGGAGCTGGTAGATATTTTTAACCTATACTGCAACCAGCCACCAGGGGACGACTGAACAGGACGTGGTCATGTTATCCATCTTTATATACAGTCTATGGTTTCAGCTTTCAAATTCACTTGAATGAAGCGAGGCGATATTTCGAGCTTAAGAGCTGGGTTCTTGCCAAGACAACAACAGCGATGAACTGTCCTGCTTTATGTGAGCTGATATTTTTAGACTTTTAATGTTACACAGCAAGTGGAACTGTATTACATGCAAATTGGTGGACTCTCTTCGCAGTTCGTGCAGAATACGCATATTGTTACGCAGGACACAATCAAGCTTGAAAACTCTGTCATCATAACTCATACGAAAGGCGACTGCTGCTGTCAGCACGAGGTTTATGTTTCCCCAGTGATTCTACAGTGTTGTCTGTGTGGACTTTATTTCTTGCATGCCTGTCATTTATATTGTCATTCAAGTACAAATAAATTTAAATATAGAGGCTTTGGTGTTCAGTGTAATTTAATTTAACCCTGAACTATTCAAAACCATTAGATTAAATTACACCTAGACCTATTTAATTGTATTTTAAAAAGTTTTCTTTTCTCAGATGTCTGACTTGAATTAAACAAAAAGTTCTCGGGAGCAGGTCCAGATATGTCTGACAACTACAGAGGCGTGACAAACATGAATAACTTGAATAAATGATTTGTGAAGCATAACAAATGCTTCCCTAAAGGGCAAAGAAGCTCACTGAATGGTTTGATGAGTATGAAAGTGATGTGAGTCATGCCTTCGCTGTATATACATTGGTTAGTTCAGACCGAATTATAGGCAGCAAGTGTTCACTTTTCATCTCAGCCTCGAGTCTGTGGAACAAATGAGATGTGCTGGATTCCTGACTACGGTATGAGAGATGATGTCTCCAACTTGGCATGTCAACAAGCTGCATGAAGCACAGCTGCAAAGATCAGAAACGCATAAACCCTACAGTCATTGACCCTTCATCTCAGTAAAGATACAGTATGTGATACCAAAACAAACCAACGCAGTTAAATCATCCAAAGTCAGTTTAACAGAATTAAACAGATCTGCAGCTCTAAAAGGGGACTTTTGCATCCAAATTAGGCTTTTGGATAACTGAGTCAGAAAATTTATAATTAAACTTTTCCAACTTGTCACAAACTAAATGTTTTGCTACTTTCAACTGAAAAGAAAAGCAACATAAAATCATTTGCATTATACAGTGTTCACTTGTATCTAATGCTGTACGGTGTCAAACATAAGGCCTGGTGGCCGTAATCGGCCTGGCAAAGACTCCAAACTGGCCCACTGGACGTCTTTGGAAAATGGTTGGGCCCATGGTAAAGAAACAAAAAAAAGAAAGAAAGAAAAAGAAAACTAATGTTCGTTACTGTTGATTAACAGAAACTATCTGTTACAGCACAGTCTGACAGCACTTTTTCTGCACTTCTACTCATTTATTTCTTACAGCATAAGCCAAAAGAGTCATGCTGACACATTTCTTTCATTTAGTGCGGCAGAATTTCTTTATCATGTAGAGAAACTAAGAAATACAGCTGAAATAACATCTCCGCTAAATGTGCCGTTAAACTTCTTTTCACTGACAGAAAGGACAGTTTCGCTGGTGTGGCCTACTTAAGATCAAAATGAACTGCATGTGGCCCACGATGTAAAATGAGTTTATAGAGAATATGATCAAAGATCACTGGCATATTCTTGAAGTGGACCATTATCTGTAGATAAAACACGGGCATACCTCTGGAGCACAAAACTGAAGCCAACAGCTGAATATATTTAGTAATGGCAGCAGGGGGCGACCTCTGTGGGTGAAAAATAGTCACAAGTTGATCTATAACAATGGAATATGCCCTTTAAATTTCCTGATCAATAATTGTGCTTAATCACTGGCTTCACATCTTGTTGAAGACAACATGATGCTAATTTTGTAAATTGTATCGCTCATAACTGTTTTGAAGAAGGATAAAGAAACATTTGTTTTACCCCATATGGTGAAACTATATTCCTGGTTTCTTTGCTGAATTTTCTTAATACTTCCAAAAGCAAATGAAACATTTACATGAACAAAGATTTATGTAATGTAAAATTATTATAAAGTCAGTTTTTCTTCAGGCTTTGTTGATATATTTCAGCAGAGCATCATTGCTGTTGCCTTATTTATGCAGTTTGGTGTAAACGATCATCCTGTAACCTCAACATCATATAATATTCAGTCATTCCTACAACTCTAATATTAACTATGAATTCAAACCTGGGATTGTGGGATTCTTCTGATTTCTCAAAAACAAAGTAGGTAAATTCTCATGTTGTTGCGGCCTATAACAAGGTGGTGGCTTACATCCTGATCCCGAGGAGCTGAACCTTGGCTGCACCTTGCTTCTTATACTTTTGATATATAATATGCAAAGCTGGAGCGTCTCTGCCTGGATCAATGAAGATATATTTCATGCCCATCTTAGTTGCAGTAGTAGTAGCATTTATTATTTAGCAGCATTTCTTATAGTGACACAAGTGACTGCAGACAACACGCCTCCATGTGTCACAATTTGGCAGCTTCTTCTTAGGTTGCAGTTTTGTGAATGAAACTTCCCCCCACTTTTCCTGGAGAGCAAACACACACCTCCTTATGAACGAATTGTTGTAAACAGACCGAAACAATTCGGAAAGCAACGTCCTTGTGTGCGAACCAAGGACATGATTGTGTGATTGGCAGACAGCCTTGTCTGCCTATCAAAAATAATTGCCTTTTTTCATTAGGCTCTCCTCATTGAAAACCTATACGGTTTGAAGTGTAATCTCCAAACACCATTCAGCATCTAGTGTTTACTGGCTAACGGATATAAATAAAGACATTTTTAGACTAATTGAAAATGAGATGTTGCATTTCAAGGGGATGATCTAGATAAAATAAATTTCCTAGTCTATTGCCTCTGTATAGTAATTATGCTTACACAAAACAAATTCATAGCTTGTGTATCAATTGCTGCAACTCCTAATTTAGATCACCATTACTTTCAAAATTCCCCAAAACCAGCACAGCATCACATAATCAGACCTGTGAATTTCAACCATTTCTTGTGATGTTCCTTCTCACAACACAACCAACCAAACATCGGTGAGGGGACATCATTAGTGTTCTTGGTGGAAAGCTTCCCACGGAGGTCCCTGAAGAGAAGATCCAGTTGACAATAAGTGACAAAGACAACGCAGCTGACATCTCTATGAATGTTCGAGAGAGAGACTGAGTAAGGGGTTTACCGCTGGTACTGGAGCTTGATTCTAATTGGCTGGATTTCCCTCCCCAATGTGCAAGGGCTTCTATTAATAGAACAGCAGACGAGCCCGGGTGGAACCTTATGCCTCTCTTTTCTCTCTCAGACCCCAGCATCCTCTTCATTGCTCATTTACACCCAAGCAGGAAAACTTCCCTGACCTCTTCCTCCCACCAGCCCATGCTTTCCTCTCAGGCTAGTCTTTCAGCCTGTGTCCTTGTTAAATAGGCTGATCTCTCCATTATTAATTAAACATGATCATGTCTCTCTGTGTGCTTTGCTTTGCATCGGTGTGCCCCACTATCTCCCAAATCGGGATTGCGTTTCTCTTCCAAAGGTCTCTCTTTTTGTCTTTCCTTCCTCACTTTAACTCTCCTTATTCTGTTTCCTTCTCTCCCCCTTCTGTTCCCCTCAGGTGGTCTCTTTTTAACAGCACTAAATTATTCAACAGGCTGATTTCCGCCCAGGAGACAAAAAGCCAGGGGATACTTGGACAGATAGAGATGAATAAATAAAAAGATAAAAATGATATATCCACCTGTCTATTCCTTGCGGAGCAGCATTTTGTCCAAGTCGTGATTGTGTGTCTAAATGAACAGTGTGTGTGTGTGTGTGTGTGTGTGTGTGTGTGTGTGTGTGTGTGTGTGTGTGTGTGTGTGTGTGTGTGGGCGTGTGAGACTGCATCGCTGTGTGGAATTCGGGCAGGTCTTCCGGAGAGGTGCTTCCACTATGCAGAAAATCTGAGCCAATGATGGTGATAGATGGGGAGAAGGGAACCTTGCAGCAGGGACCATGCCAGACTGACTGGGGCCCTGCCAAAGACAGCAGGGAGGTGGCCAAACAAAGGAGCAAGAGATAGATGGTAAAAGTGAGACATAAAGGTGGAGGTGCACAAAGCAACTGGAGTAAATTTTCCAGGAGTCTGTCTGCCTGCAGTCTATCACTGAGATGTGCATTCAACAATATGTTCACTTGTCTCAGAAAGCGGAATAAAAATGTGTGCCAAGCTGTTATGTAACATGTCTGCAAGGATAACATCACAACCTGCAATACCAGACAACGACCGTGGTTTACTGCATGCAATAGGCAGCAGTGACACAATACTGACACAAGAATCCACACATATATATGTGTGTGTGTGTGTGTGTGTGTGTGTGTGTGTGTGTGTGTGTGTGTGTGTGTGTGTGTGTGTGTTTGAAAAACCTCCTGCTACCTGTGTTTTTAAAAAGTGCAACCATTATTGGATGTGAAGATGACACTAAATTATGGGTTGGTAATTTCCTGTGTGGCTGCCAGGAAAGAGCTGCGCAATTTGGTACTAATTATAGGGGAAATAAAAGCAGTGTCCATTAGGTACAGTTACTTGCTAATCTAATTTTACTGGATAGATAAAAGCCTGATATTTCCCTGTTATTAGTGCCAAATTAGTTTTACATGGAAATTCTTGAAAATTAGAACCTTAACCAGCTTTTCTTTGGAGGGTAACATAGGAGCACACAAACATTTTCTGTTAAACTATTTGAGATAATAGCGTCTGCAAAGAAGATGACTCACACCTCACTTATGCTGTTCCCTCTTATTTTCTTAGAAACTTGAATGTAAATGATAAATATAAGAAGGATTCTGACCTTCAGGTCTGAGAAAGGTCTGAAGCCTGGTTGTACATAAATCTGTGGAAAAATAACTATAGGACTCACTTTTTGTAAATAGAAACCTTTTTTCGTGAGTTTAGTGTAATATTCACTAAATGCAACTTAATGCTTGCTTTGTTGGTTAAATTTAAGATCAAATAAATGTTTTAGAGTATACTTAATTTGTGCTTGACAAACATCTGAGAGTCCAGTGTTCTTGGTTCCTCACTCAGATTCATCTCTCACTTGCTATGTCCAGTTTCAAAAAACAAGATAGTAATGGGCAAAAAGGTCAACTCAAGATTTCAGAACTGGTTTGAGGCTATTTTTGCACAAATCATGGTGGTGGCATTCATCTTTAGAAAAAAAAGGCTAATTTTAATTCAAATATTCTAATTCTCAGTTTAAAATGCGGCGTTCCTCAAGACTCTATCCTTGGCCCACTCTTGTTTTTTAATATATATGTTTCCTGATCAGATCAGTCATAATCATGACATTGCCGTTACAGCTATGCAGATGACACATGTCCCTCTCCAATCCCAGTAGCCTTGACAATTTATTTACCTGCACTTTTCCCTGACAGTAAATCCAATGTATTAGTTACCTTTCTAAAAGTTCTACTGCCTGAGCCTACAGGAAAATTAACTCACTGACCAAAATGTCAAGCCTTGCACTCATGACAGGGGAGTGATTTTTGATACTGCGCTCACTTTCGATGCACATGTAAAAAAAAAGAAAAAGTTGTCCAGTCATGCAGCTGTTGGCTTAACCAAATTTCCAAAATTAGATCATTCTTGTCTGTCACAATTTCCAAACCTTATGCATGCTGTTATATATTTTTTCCTTTTATTGACTTGGATATTGCAATGCTCGACAAACAGTGTCAGTCAGACGCCATGTGTAGAAATGTGCTATATACATTTATTACAACTATTATTGTTATTGTTGTTGTTCTATGTGAAAACATAAGATTTAATGCTGCATCAACAGACTGAATGATTGTTCTTCTGATTGCTTATATGATAAATCCACACATCAACCTACAGCTTTATACTGGCTTCCAGGATTGTTTGTGTGTGTGCGTGTGTGTGTGTGTGTGCGTGTGTGTGATTTTGTTTTTTGTTCTTTTTTAGCCACAAATGACCCTTTGGTTCGCTTATTTCAGAGCCAGCTTTTAAAAAGCAAAAACACTCTAAACTACATGCCCATATCCAAGCACCAGACAAAGCTAATTGGCATTCACATCATGACTCAGTAAAAGCAAACAGGACTTAGTTTGGATATGATGGGAATTTGAAAATCCCCCCCCCCCCAAACAAAAAAAAGAAAAAAAGAAAAAACAGGACTGGGAAGGCTACCACATTGAATATACATCATTCAAAACAATTAAAAGAACCCTGCCTCTTTTGCTTATCCACATCGTTTGATGGAAATGGAAATGATCGGTGTACAGAGGATTGAATTTAAAGACAACCTGGAAAGTCAAATTAAAAAAATGATGATCCAGGCTAGTTTATTTCATTTCAGTCAGCTAAGTCAAAACAGTACTCTATATTCCTTAAGTGACCAGATCAGTATTACAAAGTGTAATTGACTTGATACTGTACTCTGTTTGAAAAGTAGGGAGTAAAACTGCTGAATGGCTCAGTATGGAGTGGGAAGCAGGTGAGCAGGCAGGTGTGGAAGGTCAGGTGACTGAGCTAGAAAGCATAAAGCCTACCGCTGCATAGCAGGTTATCTGTACAGACCTTTTTTATTTATTTATTTTTTCAAAACTGGCCAACAGTAAAATAACAGCATGGTGTGAAGACTGCATACAAAGTATGCAGGTTTATTAAGCACAATCTTCACCAGCACACCACCTGCCTTGTTTTCCAGATGGATGGCGTGCCACACACCTACAAATAGAAGTTCCCTATAGTTATTTCAGAGGCAGTTCCTTACTAATAAATAACATGAAATGACTTTGTTGGAAATATAAAAAAAAGGATATTGGCAGTGCTTCGTGTTTGAAGGCAGAATCTGTGGAATAATACATCCATCTGATAGCAGTATAAATCACCACAGATGCTCGAAGCTTCTGTTTCCATCTGAAAAAGGTGAAGGTTTCTTACAGCCTGCCAGTGGCTCATTTCCAATCTCCACCCTAAGGGCCCAATCAGTAAACCCTCACAGACTTAACTGAAGTCACCTGGTAAATGATTGAGTGCCACAGGCTGCACGAGCTTGAGAAAGTGTAAACAGAGATCAGGCAGTATTTGTTGACATGTACAGTTTTAAGAAAAATCCCGTTGGCTCATATCTGATTAAACAATATATGACTTTCATCATCTTGCCATCACAAGAAAAGCAACTGCACACAATTAAAGCTATAACATTGCTTCATAGTTCCATCTTCCTTTTCCTTGTAATGCAGTGGAGTGGCTGATTATGCCCTTGTTTGTTTACTGTTTAATTCTCCCAGGCTTTCCCTGGTAAACGTTTAAAGTCACAGCGCTATGAACTGTGGGTAATTCCCTCAGGCAAAGTCTGTAGAAACGCAGACTTGTTGAACAGGAAAGTGTGCATAAAGGGCTTAAAACGTCTGCAATAGAGAGTGCTCATGCATTGCCGATTTAACAGTGGGATAGCCCTGAGCTCTCAAGGTCTGAAGGGGAACGTGTCTCAAAGTCTGTGAGTGTGGGCATTGAGATTGAGCCAGCATGCTTGCTCCAAAAGACTTAATTAAGAGACACTTTGCATTTGCAAGTGGAAAGTGAATTGGAATTGAGTCACTATATTAAGTCATAAGAGAAAAAGTGCAGCAGTAAAATCATATTCTCAGACAACAGGACTTGTCTGCACGTGGCCGGAATTATCGTGATGCTGAATATTTCTGATAGTGTCAATAAAAATGAATTTAACTAAGAAATCACAACTGTTAAATGTGATCAAATATATCATGGTCACATTCCCATGTGTAATGTAAGTAAATCTGTTAATGCAGTTAAACCTCTGTGCGCCATCCTGTCCCTAGAGTAGTTCTAGGAGAACTCCTGTTAGAGTTAAATTGTTAAATGTTTGTCATTTTTATGTTTACCATTTGTACAGTGTTTTAACTCTGATGAAAGGAATTCCACTGTCCTTCCCCCCAGATTCTCGAGGTTCTGGTGGGGGGCTGTAATGTCTTATTGCAGATACATCCTATCTGGAAGATCTGCTTCTTTTGATGTAAGCTTCCTGCGTTTACGACCCTTTGGACAGCAGGAGGTCTGACACACACACGCGCGCACGCACGCACGCGCACACACACACACACACACACACACATTCTCACAGAAGTTCACAAATGTACATAAAATGCTTTGTCTTAGACGTGTTTTGTGTGAACTGTGTCTCAATAAAAAGGGCAGCAAGGGAGGTCGTCGTCGAGGTCATTTTCGTGGTGGACACAGGCCTCCCTTGCGCAAGTGTTTGATCGATCGACTGTCTTGTTTTCTTCATGATGAATAAGTCTCTAGAATTAGCGGGGCTTGTGGAAACACAGACCCAACAACTCCCACTTAGAGAAAGTCAAACCCCAAACTGCCATGATCCACCAGTGGATGTCCTGGGGTGTGGTGCCTGTTTACCAGTGGTCACCTGATCTTCACACCCACGCACACGCACCTGTGGCTCCTCACGGCTGACAAACACCAACCAAACTTAAGGCCTGGCTGGCGTTCCTCACTGAAGTGTTGTACTTACTAGTGTTAGTGTAGCCCGGTTTAGTCTCTTGTTGTTCTCCCTGTGCTCCTGAGTGTTTCTCTGACGTCTGTCTCCATCTCCCTTGTGTAGACTTTCTGGGATCTGAACCTGTCTTTTCTGGACCCTTCCCAGTTGACCGTGAGTGAGAGTCCACTGTCTGGATTTGGACTGTACATAGTGGAGTGTGAGCGTGTGTTCCCCTTTTCCCAGGTCTGGACCTGCACTTGGAATCCTCTTTTCCCCGCCTCACTTTATATATGTACAAACCCACTTGTTTGATTGCATAGTTCAGAGTTCTGCCTTTTGAGTTCAGCGCCGGAAAACGTGACAAAAACTACAAAGCTTACAATCTGATTGGTCTCCTTTGGGTTTCCTGTATTAACTGAAAAGAAACCATGATGTCAGAACATCTGGTGAAGCTGATTCATAAAATGTACGCTGCCAACCGTTAACATTTTGGCTGTTTTGCATCTTGGGATTTTTTTCTTATAGTGCAAACATTTGGTATGAAGGGAGAAATTAACAGTTTTTTTTCCAGGCTGTGAACCCCTCTTTTTACCCTCTAAAGAGGAGAATGTTAACATGCGAGTCTGCAAGAATTGACTCACTTCGGTAGCCAGCCTCAAGTGGCCAGCCGAGGAACTGCAGTTTTTCAGCACTCACAGCGGCTTGTTTCTTTTAGTCCTGCTGTTTGCAAATCGAAAGATGGAGCAGTTTTGCTCAACCAAAGACTAATATGATCACATTTTGTTACACATGCTTGTTCAGTTGTTTCAGTTTTGTCACTTGAATTATGCTTCTTGCCATTACAACCTGAATGTAAAAACCTCATTTAGCCCTGTGTATAATTGTTGTAATTAAAAAGCATTGCCTTGGTGATTATAATCAGCTAATTATTGCTGTTGGAAAGGCAGTGAAGGGAGGTGGTAGGATCACACCTGTTCTCTCCAGAGAATGGAAAAAAGCTCAGCCTGTGTAAAAGAAGCCAGTTATGCAGACTCAGTAATGCTGAGTGTTGTCAGCACGGTCTGTAGAATGAATCCACAAATTTTAGATTAGTGTCCATACACAAGAAATTTCATTTGCTTTAATGTCTCTTCATTTTTGTGCTAAAATAAGTGGATGTTTCTGAGCAGTGACCTGAACTCAAAGCAGTTAGACACAATATAATCACAGTCACCATGGCAACAGAATGGCCATTTGTGATGTTTCCACTGTCTTTATTATCCTCCATCGCTTTCTATCAATCCAATATTTTGTTCATCTTGTTATCCATGAGCACGCCACCGCCTGTGACTCCTGCCTCGTCTGTACATCTGCTGTGTTACAGTATGCATTTCGTGTACGTGAGCTCATCTGTGCGAATGCGAGTGTGTGTTTCTGTGAGACTGCCGGTTTTAAGAAGCAGCACTGACTAATTTCTGGCTGTGTAATCTCTTCATTTTCAGCCCATAATAGCCACTTAAATTATAATGAGCAGGTTAACCTTTTCAGCTGTGCTTGTTCCAAGCTCGTTCAACTCAAATCCCGTGTAACACGGCTGGGCTCTTTTTGATTTCAAGCTGAGGTCCAACATCGGAAAACAAGTTATCATCAAATCTTTTTTAATTTTTTTTTTTTTATTTGGGGGGGGGGGGGGGGGGGTGCTTTATACAGCACACAGTGCTATTATTTTCTTCAATCTTTGACTCTACTTTGTATTGTGAAGTTTTCTATTATTATTATTATTATTTTTTAACTGAGCCATCCTGTCATTTCAGATCCTGACATCCTGCCCTTGTGTGTTTTCCTTCTCTGTGATTACCTGCGATACACTAATTTGTATCACATGGATCTTAGTTACAGGTGTACCATCCTATTCCGAGTTGTCCCAGCTGCCTAATTTTTTTTTGGGATAATAAAAAGCGTGATATTTTTTTGTGTGTTTTTGAGTCGTATTTGAATCTGCCTTCCGCATTAACTTGTTATACTCCCTAAAATAATTTTAAAACTAAGAACATTTGCTAAAAATTAGTAAAATGTGCATCAAGTTTTATCTTATCGTACAGCACCAATGTATCATCTGGGAGACCTCATGATGACAGAAACATTAGTATTTAAAGAGACATCCACATACAGTAAGAAGGAAACTGATGCTTGGTAGCTACCAGCTGAAATTTCAAGGCCCAGCTCCTTACAGTACTGTGAAAAAAGTTTTCTCATGACTCTTTGTAGCAATAATTGAAGTAGTCATTTTCTCTATGACTTTATCAGTACCTTGTGTTGTCATGGAAGAAATTTGACCAACTCTTTTGTATATCATTGCCTTCTTTTATTGAGGTTAGCAGGGATTTGTTTATACACATCCACAGTATTTCGATCAGGTTGAGGTCTGAACTTTCACTAGGCAACTGAAACTCTCTGATTCTTTCCTTTTTCAGCCATTCTGTTCGAGATTGTTGATATGTTTGGGATCGATGTTGAGGCGTTCGCAACTGGCTCAGCAGCTACAAAACAAGCCCAAATCATCACCCCTCCACCTCCATGCTTGACAGTTAGTTGGGGTCTTTGTGCCAATATGCTGTGCTTGTTTATTCCTAAACGTGGCGTTACGGCAGACTACACTTACATTCTTTTCAGAATTTGCTAGCTAGTTATCCTTTTAAATTTCAATGCACAGCATAAGAGTAAACGTGTAGTTTGACCCATCAAATGAAAAAATAAACTGATTTTTATCACCATCATGAGAGAAATAAAGTGCAGACAAACTGTCCCCTGATATGCTCACCTGGTTACTTACAAAGCTAAACCTCAAAATCAGATGTATAATTGCTGTGAGAGAAGATTACCATCAGCTCGATATTCAAATTTGCCCAAATTAAGAAATATGTGTGTCCAACACATAATCACTCTAGTAAGTGTAGAAACTGAGAAGGAAAAATGGAGACACAGTTTACACTAACCACAATTTACCAAGTTTCCTTTGGTACATGGTGGAAATCATTACTAACATGTCGATCACATAATTTTCCCTTAGAAATGCTCATTTGGGGTTTTTTCTTGCAGAAAAATTCAATTTTTTGACCCTCATTGGGAATGCTAGCACATAAACATAAGAGGCATTTTCCATATATTGTTATTAAGATTGGAGGAACCAGTTGTTTATATGTGGAGTTATGGCTTTTTCAGGTGTTTTTGTAAGCAGCATTTGTATTTTCTGTCACAGCAACATGTGGGAGATGGTCTACTGACTCATGGAAGCCAGCTGCCCAACCACACTGCTGCATGCCTGAGGATAGAGCTGGGCGATATGAGATTTTTTCATATCACGATATGTTTTTTTCATTTCAGGCGATAACGATATCTATCACGATATAAGCCAAATAACTATATTTGTAAGATTTAAATGTGCCGTTGCTCACAAGTAAAATGTGAAATAATCAGCAGCTTGTTTTTATTTAAATATTTATTTCCCATAATAAGTTCAACAGGGTAGATGTACTTAAGGAACATGAGACTTTTTCAGATAAATAAAGGCAAATATTGCAAACTACACAAAAGGCAGCCGCTAAAGCGTTTAAGTTTCAAAATAGAACAAATGAAACAGACTAAATTGTCAATTCCACTTAGAAACAAAATATTAATTCTAAAAATAAATCTTAGTTTGTTTTACAGAAGAACAGACAAAACTGACTAACTTTTGTCAATATCAAGTAAACTGAGAACTAAAAGGAAATTCTCAATCTCTCCTTGTTGTATAGCTGAGCTTTTCAAACAGTTTTAACAGTTACTTTAGTCTGACAAAAGCCGAATGGCGAATTAGCGCTTCCAGTCAGAGACTGAGGCTACGTCCACACGTACACGGGTATTTTTGAAAACGGAGATTTTCCGTTTTCGTTTTAAAAAATAATCCCGTCCACACATAAAGGCAGAAATGAAGGAAAACGCTGCTATGAACATGCCAAAGCAGCAGGTGGCGCTAGATTCCTAACTGTGCAGAAATGTTGGCCAATCAGAAGTCTAGAAGCCTCGGTGGGAAAAAGTAAACAAAGCTGGGGCATAGAAGCAGAACAGAGTCGTATGTGAGGACGGACAGTAACTGTGTGTATATGTAAGCATTTAAACACTGCAGAGAGTAGAATTAACAGTAACAGTATTGTAGAAATTCATTTCACCGAAACAATAACGTGGCGCACAGTGTGACGCATGCACCAGTTCATTGTATTTCCAGACTTGCTTTCGGCACAATTTACAGTGCATGCTACTCTGTTTTTTGTCAGACTTGAAATAGCCGAAATACCTTCACACTACGGAACTTCTTTGGCTCTTCCGTTCGACAATCTCTCCGGCATTGGAACCAGCATCTGTTTTCTCTTCGGTCACGCTCGGTTGATTTTTCTAGTCGGCACACTCATTTCCTCCATTACGCGCTGGCTCCATTACCCGCTGGCTGCTTCCCAAACAAACACACGTGCGGCTTGGCACTTGTGCTGTACGTAACAAGTCACGCGATGTGACGCTGCGGCTGTGATTGGTTCGGCTCTGCGCTACTTAATTTGGATTGGCTGACCTTTTTTTTTTTTTTTTTTTTTTTTTTAAGAGGACAAGAGCGGCAAGGTCTATCGCGATAGCTTAATTTCTCTATCGAGTAAAAGTTATATCGCGATACATATCGTTATCGTTCTATCGCCCAGCTCTACTTGAGGAGCTAATTGCAATCAGTGCACTGGTTATAGGAATGGCATTCCAGACACTGTGCGATCGTCACTGCCCTTTAGTATCCATTACACTCTTTATTTTTCACTCTGTATTGAGCTCTTCCAAAGCCATGTTAAAAAGTACCTCACACAACATAGCAAGCAGATCCTGAAAAGCTAACGTTAAGAAGGAAAAATTTAGCAGACTGTCACATGATTGGATGCTGCTTTGTTCTGGAAGATGTGCACTGAAGAGCATCTGTGGCTATTTGAATATACTGCTTACACCTGCCATCCCATGAGGACATCTTTGGTTCCCTGTTTGTGTTTTTTAATCCTCTAAATTCATGAGGCTCCATCCAACCAGATGCCCAAGTGGAGAAAGGTAGAAGGAGAGAAAGCACAAAGCCTTTTTTGTTTTGGTGTATTTGTGTATACTATGTTGTGTAGAGATCAGGACAAAGAAGTCTTGGCAAAGTTTGACAGTAAACTTTATTGAATGAACAACCATGCTGACTGAACACGTCCACGATCACATCACAAACCCGGAATATCTCAGTCAGGGCCATCGTCATAGCTCGAGGTTTGAAGCGAGGTGAAATTCAGTTCATGAGCTGTGTGTATATATATATAATTTTTTTTTTCCAACAATGCGACCTCTACTTCCAAAGTCACTTCTTGATATACGAGTGGAATGAAACGTAACAGAATATGGATGAGCTCAAAATGTCTGACTTCCTTCTTTTCTATCAGCGTCCCTGCTGCAGAGGCAGTTAAGCCCATCGTCGCGGTGATGAACACTTCTTGTCTGTGACCTTTAGACTGGTGTTTGACAACCATGTACTGTGTCTAGTTATTAGCTCAGCGAGCTCACATCATCTAGAAGTCATTCAAATTCAAACACAGACAGTACTTATTACCTTGTTGAGATGTCAGTCGCTGTTGTGTGCGTGTGTGTGTGCATGCGTGTGTATTTTTGCAAGTTTTGAAGTGTCCTTTAAAAACCTTTCTCCTTCATCTCTACTTTGTTTTTTTCATTTTCATTTTTATTTATATCTTTTAGGTGTAAATCTATCCATCGCTCCTGATAACGTGAAACAGTGTGACATTATAGAGGACCTGGTGACCGTTGTTCCAGGTGTACAGTGCTCTCTCTCTGGGGTTGTAGTCCATCATGCTGATGTGGGAGTACTGGTTGTGGAAGGGGATGTCGGTGTATTCGTACGTGGAGGTGTTGGTGTGGTAGGCAAAGTGGACCTTTGCTCCGGCCAGATGGGAGTTGGTGACGTACAGGGTGCCGCAAATCATGAAAGCCTCCCCAGCACTCCGCTTAGGAAACCCCGTGTCCCAGCTGTGGAGGACTTCAAGCGAATGAGGGTCGAGGCGACTCACCTGGAGGCAGAGAGGACAGGGTTGGCAATGATGCCGTCTCACACGGTTGTGAATAAGCTGAGGTAAATCTGTAGCTGCAGAAATGGTGAAATTTGTTGAAAGCAGCGTGTTTGTCGTAGATTGTACATGAGAGAGGACTTTTATTTTTTGTTTTCTAAAGGGCCTCACAGTATCACAGACCGTCTGCATAAAAGATGGATGCAAACTGTGGGCTTGAAAAGAGAAGCCAAGGAGCCATAAACCGGTCTTCTATCTGATGGAGGTGGATGAGAGAATGACCCTACATTTCAACTGATTCAGAAAACACTCAATCACTAGTTTCTGTCTTCACTGAAAACAGCACAATGTTCATTGGTGCATTATAAAGTAGATGATGGCGAGGATATGATTTAGGGCACAGCTAATTACTAACTGTCTCCCCAAAACACAACTGTTGTGTCTTGTGAAGGGTGTTTTTTGTGAGCGTGTGGCTTTTTTGTCCATCTCTGTCGTTTGTTTTCATTGTATTTGCATTTCATTGTATTTGTATTTGCTTTATTCAAATTCCACTGCATATCGTGTGCTTTTGCTGGATGTTTCTATTTGCTGGTGTTTTCTTAAGATCCAGTACCATACATAAGATCCTGGCTGTCACATGAATTTGATGTACAGCACAGCAGCTTCTTCTCTCTGTTTCAGTGTGCTAGTCATAACACTTAAATCAGTCAAAATTTGCTGTGTGGCAATGTGTCTCATGTGTCTCTGTGAAGGAAAGTTAGAGAAAACGGAGACAGACCATAATGTTTCCAGCGTTTGGGATGGAGGTGTAGACAGCCCAGAGTCCTGTCTCATCTGCCATGAGGTCGATGTCAGAGGATCCTCCCCAGCTGTAGGGGAAAGTGTTGTTGTATCCTGCACCGCTTAGGCTACGCTGGAGTAACACACTGCGAGAGCGGAAATGGTACTGAACCTAGAAAGACACACACACACACGCATATGCACGTACATACACGTACAGCATCTCATTTTACTCGACCGTCAATCATCAGCATCAGCTGTTACTGATCGTGACCCAGTCTCGTACCAGGATGTTGCTCTGGTGCTTGTTGTAATAGAGAGACCCGTTGTAGACCACGTGGCCGGTTCCCGCCCAGGGGTGGGGTAAGAGATGCTGCACGAAGTTTTGGCCTTTTGTGAAGTCCCCCATGGTCCTGTACTCTAGCACACGTCTGCCCTTATAGTAGCCATCCATCGACCACACCTGTTGGAGAGAAGGGAAAGGAGCGCAGATGGCTCATCTATAGCCAGCTCGTAAAATGAACTCCTGCTGAGCAATAAATTCTGTTACGCTTTGAGAGTGATCCATCATGCCCCCCCCCCCTCCTGCTGTCCAAAAAACTGATTAGATCACGACATAATGTACTCAGACTGTCGCAGTTGGATGATGCAAACCTCGAGTCGGTCAAATAAAATAAAAGCAAAGGCAACAGTTTGGTATCACCCAGACCTTCAGGTGGGGAAGATAACAAATGCAGGTTCAGCAGGCCTGCCAAAGCTCTGGATTTGTCAGCATGCTGAAGTTGTGCGCATGAGGCCGCAGCAAGAGAGATGCTCAATATACAAAAGGTTATAGGGCTTTTCTTCAGCTGCTTTTCCTGCATCACAAATAGCAAAAAGTGTATGCAAGTCGGTGTTCGGCGAAGGTTGCTCACCAGAAATAACAAAACTGCTTTTTGTCTGCCTCCATCTAGGGAACGCCTGCTCCCCCCTATCATATTCCTATTTCAGGACTAGACAGTGCAAGCAGTTTTGGCTATGCATTTCCACAGTTTATAACATTCCCGGAGATAATTAGCAGCAATAAATTCTGATCTATCCCAGGTATGGATGTTTGATGTCCACCTTTTTCCCACCTCCTCAATCAAGCTGACCTGAATTTAAATCACCGCCCGATGAGAAGTAAAAACCCAATAATCTTAGTGTAATGAGAAGAGCTGTAAATATAGGACAGTGGAAGAAGTTGTGGGGAGGGAGCAGAAGATGAAAAAGATCAGTGGTGAAACAAACGACCAGAGAAGAAATGGGATGGGTGGAAAATTGCGCGTCGGCAGCGTGGAGGATTAATTACCCGGGGAGGGGACGAGAGGTGAAGCAGATGAAAGAAAAGAGCAGAGAGCACTGGGAAGAGAGAGCATTGTTGGTGAAAAAGATGCTCGTTATCCCCCCCCCCCCCCCGCAAAGACTGAAAAGTACTGAGGCCAGATAAAAAAAAGGGGGGTGGGGAGGGGGCAGATGAAAAGGAACCTTTTTGTTAAGGGGAAAAAACCCTCTCCTGCAGTAGAACAGCAATTTTTTAAATTACAGTTCATTTGTAGCAGCAATATTTAAAATTCACATTGAATTAGAGACTTTCAGACAAAGGTAACTGATTGCGGTTATTTTGAGGGCCTTCAATAACAGAGTTTAATTGAGACTCGGCTAGTGGTTTGAAAAGACAATGAAGCAGACTGATTGGCCTTTCCCGCTCCTTCCAGTGCGCTCTCTTCTCTCCTCCAAACACTGATGAAGCTTTCTCAGTTTTAATTCGCTTTTAAATAGGTTTCAAAGGAAGACGAGTCCCTTTGTTTATTGGCAGCTGTAATCTTCTCGTGTCTGAATGCACCATTTACCGTAATTGTCGGGCTATAAGCCGCTACTTTTTGCACAAGCTTTGAACCCTGCGGCTTTTAGTCAGGTGCGGCTTTTCTATGGATTGTCCATGAGCGGATTTGTTTTGTTTGTTCCGCTGTTGTACGGCACTACGTTGCCTGGCGGAAGGATCGGAGTTCAAGAGTGGTATGTTAGTCACATGTCCATCCACCAGGCAACGTAGTGCCGTACGAAGTAGCGCGAAAAACAAACTTCAAAGTAGCACTACGCGTTCAGCTGGAGGCGTGGATGATGAGCGGCGATAAACTTGCAAAAAGCAAGTTATGCCCAACTCCACCGGTGGATTCTGACAGCGTGGAAAAGTGTGAAAACATCCACGATCACCAACGGATTTCGAAGGGCTGGACTGCTGCCTGATGGAGAGGAGGCTCTTCAGAGGGTGTTCGACTCTGACACTGACAATGAGGATTTCTTTGGTTTTGAAAGTGACAACGAAAGAAAGGAGCTGAGAGTGGATGATGAAGCCACCCTGAGCCTGTTCGTTTCCGACACTGGAGAAGAGGACTTTGGTGGTTTTAGTGCGCAGGAAGAAGAGAAAGATGGTGGTGAATGACTGACTTTTCTTCTTGTTAAAGCCGTGTCACTGCACCTGAGCCTAAAAGGTAGTCCGAATCTATTTTTCTGGTGTGCTGTAGGTTATTGTTATGTACTACATTTGTTACTCATTTATGAAGCACAGTACATGTTTTGTACTTGTAATTACCGCTACTTGTACATATACCCTAAAAGGTTATGCAAATATGTACCCATAACTTGTTTTTCAAAATATTAATAAAAGTGGTGTGTCTCCAAACAGCCATCTCTTTCCTGACAATTCGATTTGTGCATATTCTCTTACATATGATAAGTCAACATTGAAACACCTGCGGCTTTTAGTCAGGTGCGGCTAATGTATGTACAAAACAGGATTTTCCCCTGATTTTAGCTTGTGCGGCTAATATTCAGGTGCGCTCTGTAGTCCGGGAAATACGGTACTTTAAATAAACAAGCTCCAGATACTGATTATATAGCAAACGGTGCGCACGGAAAGTGACTTGGGATTTTGTTTTCTTCTTCTGCTTCTAGAGCTTACGTCTAAGTTTTACAAATTAGTGAGCTATTTTCTTTCTGCTCCCCTCCCGGCTGGCCTACTCACATACGCCCTTAAAGGATCAGTTGTATCCTATTACAGTATCCACATGCTATGAAGTGATCCCTCCCCATTGTGACTACACTAAGGGGAAAGAATATCCACAGGTCCTGCAAATATTCATTCGGGAGCACGTCTGACATTTCAAGTGGGTCTCTTCATACTGGCAGTCACATGTTGGTTTACATTAGTGGGTTGGACTGCATTTACAGGGCATTTTTAGCATGTAACTGATGTACTGATACACTATTGCCAGTAAAGGCACCGATCTCAGCATCAGGTGCAATTTAGGGATCAGCATCTCTCACAAGGATACTCAAACATGAGGAGCCAGAGGCCGAATAAACACTGCTGTGATCAGTGGACTGATCCTACTCTGAAACTACTGCCAGTTAGCTTAGCTTAGCGGTTTGTAGCTTCATATAGAGTAGGCTCTTGTATTTATATTTTCTTAAGAGGGAAACATACAGTACTGTGCAAAAGTCACTCTCTTTTTAAAAATATTTTTCTAGAGAAATGGGAAATAGATACAGGGATTTATTGAATCACCTGAAAATATACATGGAAATATATATTTTCCATGTAAATTTGCTAGAGCCACTGCCTGAACTTTCATAGACAAAGTCTCTTCTTTAAGTAGTCTTAAAATATTTCTCCAGGCTTGTTAAAGGACATTCAAAGCTCTTTGGTTTTTTGCTGCCTTTTGTTTTGTTCTGTATCAAGATGATCCCACACTGCTTCAATAATGTTGAGGTCTGAGCTCTGGGGAGGCCAATCCATGACTGATAGTGTTATTGCATGATTTGGCATACCTCAACCTTTTCTCCTGTTCCTTTCTTTAAAAACGGCTTCTTGATACTAAACCTTTCACTGAGACCATTTCTGATGAGGCTTCAGTGAACAGTAGATGGATCAACTGAAGCCCCAGATGCATCTCTCAGGTCCTGTGTCAGGTCACTGCTGGATTATTTCCTGTTTCTTAAGGATGTGAGTTCATCTCAATGGTTTTTAAGCCTGCTGATTATTCATTTGTTGCCTGTTATGTTTGGACAGAACTTCACCCCTTGGGTGAAAAAGCATCCAGTGTCCAAAGGCAACCTTTGAAAGACCTTCAGAAAACCTGGAGAACTATTGCTCAAGACCACTTTAAAAAATTACAAGAATGTTTGGCTCCTTGGAGGGAAAATACAAGGAAACGAGGGGTGGCTTGAGACTTTAGCACAGTACTGGAAATACCAATACATTAGTTACACCACTAATACTGATGCATTACTTAAAGTACTTATGCTATTTAAGTGAAAGGTCATTGATGCATTGTATTTATAGGACAACTAGACACAGGTAATTTGCAGAACTTGCCCATTGTTAGGCTCTTTACATCTTACCCTAACAACAATGAGCATATTTGCCAAAATGTCAGACTACTGCTTCACATTCAGCCCTAACTGTCTGACAAAAACGCAGCTCCTATTTAACCTGATCAACCCTGACAAATCAAAGGCCTGCAAGCAGAGGGCTACAGTAAATACCAGAGGGCTGTGAACCTGGCTCATCTTTAACCATATCTCAGTGTAATGTCATGTTAAGCACGCTTGAGCTTTGATGCAAACATAGTATTATATTCTAACCCTGTAATTTAATTCTGGCTTTAACAGGGAGGCAATGAAGAGAAGATAATCCAGGAGAAATGTGATCTCCTACTCTTGTTCCCTGTTAGCTCTCCTGCCGCTGCATTTTCGATCACCAGGAGGCTTTTCGGGGAGCTTTAAAGATAACTGTATAGCATAGAAATACAAAAACGAAGCCTAGAAGTAACAAATGCATTGAATTTCACCATCGCTTACAGAGCATCTTCCTAAAAACCCTCACCAAAAGAGGATCTACTGCAGCATTCACAGTGTAGTTTTCAGCAGGGTGAACCAGATCAACAACTACAATTCGAAGCTAATCGAAGAATTAACCCTGATTTAACCCACTGCAACTGGGGAATTATGCACTAAAATGCTTGACCTTTTCTTTTTCGCTTCTTCTTCTTCTGCTTTCTTTGGTTTCACATTTTTCACCTTCACCATCAGACGGCTCCCCTATTAGTCTCCCTCTACAGTTGCTCTTTTGATCAGCCTTCACTGCCTCTTCTTCTTCTTCTTCTTCTCTTTGTCTCGTCCCCTCCTTCTGTTCGCCCCTTGTTTCACTTCTTCTTTCCCTGCCTAACACCTCTTCAGCAACCGTCCTCATGCCCCCCTCCCACCCCCAGCCCCCTCCATTTGCTATGTCTCTCTCGCCCTTTCGCTCGTTCTCACACTATCAGCTGAGGCATCTTGACAGATCAGGGGATATCCACACCTCAGCAGCTGTTCTCAAATACAGCGACAGGTGTGTCCATGCGTGCGTGCGCGCACGTGTGAGTGTGTGCCGCGTGCATATGCACACACACATACACATGCACATTTGTGCACTGATGAGCTAATGAAGAATTCATAAATGCCAAAGTGGCACCCTGTAGTCATGGATACCAAAGGATGTATGAGAATGACTTTACTCATTTTGACTCACAGTGTGTGTGTGTGTGTCTTTTTGTTAAAGAGAACAAACTTTTACAAACAAACTAATTTGGTCTGTGATGTTTGTGATGATTCAATATGTGCACTACTACAAACAAAGCCTGAGAAAATATTATCAACATCATTGTTTGGAATTTTTTGTCTGTTTTTGATGAGATGAGAATAAAAAGACGCCGTTTTGGGGGGAAATCGATTCAATAAGATGATTGTCCGTTAGTTGGCTGGTCTAATCATGAAGAATAACAGCTTTAACAACAAGAACACAATGGCTGTCAAAGTCACATCATCTTCTCCGCTACACCCACACCACTCTTTTGTGCCTCGCTTAGGTTTGATTCTTTTTCTCAGAACACAGCAGATGAAATTAATGCCAAAACTGCTGTGTGCTTGGAAAAACGTTTGGAAGGAAAGTAAAGAAAACAGAATTTGCATCATTAGGGTGTTGAATTTGCATTTAAGAATATTAATAAATCACAAATTTGTCAGAGCGTGATTTTTCCTCCTCTGGAGCTTTGTGTTTCACACCTTGTTTTCACTCCCTGATTAGTTTCATTTTCACTCCTTCATAATTTTGCAGTTAGTTTTAGAAGCCAAAAACTACAGAACCTGGTCACATTTACTAAAATTAAGTGGATAAAATTGTTTCTTAAAGAGTAACCAGACAACTTAACAACACACAATATCTTGTTTGTAACTTTTGTTTAACCGAAGGTCTTTTTTATTACTACTTTAAAATCCAGGTTATTGCACAGAGCTTTTTTTTTTTTTCCTTTTTATAAATAGCTACAAAGTTAACTTTTAACTCTGAGGGGGCCTCACCCACCGCTGTCTATCCAGGGCCTTGAAGTGGAGAGGGTGAGCAGCTGTAGGTACCTGGGCGTCTACATCTCTGAGGACCTCACCTGGTCACTGAACACCACACAGCTGGTCAAGAAGGCTCAGCAGCGGCTGTATTTCCTGAGGAGGCTGAGGAAATTTGGTATGCCGGCCAAGATCCTCAGCAGGTTCTACAGCTGCATTGTGGAGAGCACCCTGACCAGCCGCATCACTGCATGGTACGGCAGCACTACTGCTATGGACCGCAAACCCCTGCAGAGAGTGATAACAACCGCGGAGAAGATCACTAGGACCCCGCTGCCCTCTCTGCAGAGCATCTACCATCGCAGAGTCCAGAGGAGAGCTGCCTCCATCCTCAAAGACCCCTCACACCCCAACACGGACTGTTCACACTTCTGCCCTCGAGATGAAGGTTTAGAAGTGTGAAATCCAGAACATCCAGACTCACTAACTCCTTCTTCCTCACTGCCATCAGACTCACTGACACATTTTGAACAGTAATAATATTTTTTTGACCGTCTGGTCATCTTACATATTAAGCTATTGCTCTTTTGCACACATCTGTTTCAAATCTCCATATTTTGTCTCCTTTTCTGTCTTCAGCTATTTATTTATATATTAATCTGTGGGTGGTCAGCAAAGAAAAAATTCCATTGCACAAAGAAATGCCTTTTCTCTTGTGACACATGACAATAAACACTTTGAATCTTGAATTTTGAATCTTTTAACTTTCAATTACCGCAACACAAAAAGAGAGAAGATTAGATCGAGTGGCAGACGAATGGAAACAAGGAAATGGCAGCTGTTCTACTGGCAGATTAATGGCTTCCTTATAAATTACAGTCAGTTATTATGCTAATGTTATTTATCATTACAAGTAAACTAGATTCAGTCACAGCCCATTACGTATTATTATTCTGTTTCATGTGAGAAATGTTTGCTCAAATCAGTATGCTATGTTTACATATTAACCCACTTCCCACTTTATTTGGCACTGCTGTTCAGCTGTTCAGCTTGTTAATTAATCAGCCAATCACATGGCATTCCTTAAGGAATGTCAAAATGGTCAAGACGACCTGCTGAAGTTCAAAGCGAGCTTTAAAATGGACAACAAAGGTGATTTAAGTGGACTGAATGTGGCAAGGCTGGTTTGAATATTTCAAAAGCCGATGAATCGGCTGGGATTTTCACATGTTGGAGGTAGAGTCAGAATTTGTAGTAAACAGCATGAAAGCAGAGAAGGCATGCTTCTAAAGCTGCTTAACATGCACCCATATGTAAAAAGCATCAGTTGGCGTGTCATATAATCAAACTCAGAGGACACTCTGAGGTGCCAGAGACTTCTACAGTACATCAGTATTTGCTGTAGTGGAAATGAGAACAGGCTGAACTTACTCAACAGTTTGAAAGCTCCACTTTTTTGTTCACAACATGGGAGCAAATACTGAAGCTTTTTTGTGCCTGTGAACCAAGTGTGCAATTTTAATCCAAGTGAGTCATCTTGACTCTGGTTTTTAGTTCTCTTTAATGCATCCAAAGAGTGCATATGCAGCGTCACTCAGTAAAATGTATTCACCGTTTTATAGCTGCGCCCTTTCCAGCTGTGTACGGAGCAACTGTTTTGTTTTGTTGTGCCAGTGCAGGAGTGGTTGTAAAATTTTAAATGCATTTTTTAGAGCCTGGCAAACACATGCAGAAATAATTACTTCTGTAAAAGGAAACAGCCCTGCAATAGTCTTGTGAGGGAGGAAATGTAAAGGACTTAATGATAAACATTACTGTCTTTGTTCTACAGGGCTCCATAAGGCTGAGAGGGGGGAATAAGATAAAAGTGATTGAAGCACTTTACAGCATATAATAGCTTTGCTGGCTTATTTAAAAACAATACAAATACAGAAAAAAACCCCAGTGCATTTATAAAAGTGCACTTCTTGTGCTTTCTCCACGCTCCGATTCAGGAACATCACCTACTGTGCAGCATGAAAAGACCAGAAAAAGCTTCCAATTGTTGGGACAAAGGTGCAAATAGACAGAGAGACTGAGAAAGAGCCGCCACCCATAACTACACCAGTCACACCTGGAACTGGAAAACAGACAGCAATAAATGGGATACTGCTGCTGTGTATAGCGCCTTCTCATCACCAGGGAGACATTCTAATAGAGAACAGGCAAGGGTCACCATGGCGATATAAATCACACCTGGCAACTGGGAAACAGTCGCCTTGACAACTAGCTTAATATGCACTCCCTGAACAGAATGTGTGTGTGTGTGTGTGTGTGTGTGTGTGTGTGTGTGTGTGTGTGTGTGTGTGTGTGTGTGTGTGTGTGTGTCTCGCAGTGAGCGGAGACAGAGTGCACACAGGAGTCATGTTAGAAATGAGGCTGAAAGAAACTGAAAAATACATCAGCGAAAATATAGAAGCGGGCAACTTTATGACCACTTTCACCTGCCGTACTTGTCATGTGCCCACAAGAGCACACAGTCTTATTTTGATGATTACATCAGTTCCCTTTACTCCATCTAAATCCAAACTTACAGTACATCTAAGCTCACACATGACTTCACACTAAAAATTAATTTCTTATGGGTGCATGTGTATTGAAACTTTAATATGACATTCATGTATCCCCTCACAACACGAATACTAACAAGTACATACACATATATTTGCATGCCTATCTTTGTGGGGACCCTTATGAATGGAACACCTAGCAGAGAAAATTTTTGATTTAAAAAAAAAAACTGACCTGCTAAGAACTTAACCTAACATGATTTAACATCTAAATATATCTCCAGAACATTAGCGGGTGACCCGATGCCGCTGCGACAACTGCATCGAGCGGATCATGTGTGAGTTGGAGCAAATAAACACCGAAATGCAGGTGGTGTGAAAATGTCTCCTTTTTTGAGGTGCAGTAATTTAAGTTAAATCAATGAAGCTCGTAAATTGTTCAGCGGGGCAGTGAAAAGAAGAAACTGCAAATAGTTACATTGGCAATATGAAGGAGGCGAGATAGAGCCAGAGACTATTACATAAATAAACAAGAAGCACTCCAAGAGCACAAACCTCCATCAAGGCAGCTCGTTCTCTGGGCTGTATTTGCTCTTAAAGAAATAGTATTTTATTTTGTATATATTCATTATAAAAACAAAATGTGTGGGAGTAGGCGATGGATAACGAGTGTTGATTTGTCAATAACTTGAGCCTATTATATAATATGATACTACACCATATTTCTAACTAGCAGCTTGTCTCTTTCACTTGATAATACTTTTGTTAGAGATATAACACATCTCAGATCTACCAACTGGCATGATATTTGGATGCAAACTATATGACAGAAGAAACCCCAAATAGCCGTATCATTTCCTAACTGTTGCCAATACAAACAAAAGCAAAAGCATTTTACACACAATTTAAAAATAAAAAAAACAATTTTGTGAAAGTTTGACCGTTTGACCTTAAAAAAGAGGTCAGAGGTCCAAAGTAACATGATATCTAGAATCCAGATATATCATTCCCTATATGTCTATATGCTGTCAATACAAACAACAGCAGTAAGGAATATAGTTTTAATAAACACAGCTCTATATAGCATTATTATCACTTTGACCTTCAGATCAATCTTTTGACCTTGAAGAAGAGGTCAGAGGTCAAATTTGAGATGATATTTTATAATGTATATGTTGACAATACATGCTACACTTTGTTTCTAAGTTTCTAAGAATCATAGTTTCTACAGTATTGAGCTTTTTGTCAGTTTTTGACCAATAAATCATTAAGTTGACCTTGCCGACCTTGGTGGATGTAAGTATGTGTGACCTCACTCTGCATTCCTGCAAAGTTTTATGAGAATTCATTCAAAACTTTTCGAGCTATCATGTTTACAGAAAGAACGGCTCCCACACGCACACGCACAGGAGAAGGTAACCAGTCACCAGTCTGAACTAGAGATGGCACGATACCACTTTTTTATGTCCGATACCGATACCGATATCATAAATTTGGATATCTGCCGATACCGATATGAATCCGATATAGTGTTTTTTAATCAACAAAACTGTTTTTAAAATATCTTGCTGCATTTTGCAAGTCTGCAAGTTCATACTCAAGTTTAAAACAACAACTACACTAAAGCTATTCTGTTATACCTGTATACAAAAAAAAATTTCATAGTTCAGCAATACTGATCAATCTAATAAACTTAGACCTACACCATCCTCCCTATTCTGGTATTTTAAAGAGTACTTAGCGTAAATATTAAGTAACCTAACTAATAGGGTTCCAACTCCCAGCAACAACAAAAAGAAATAAATAAAAAATAAGGAACCACCCCTCACGCTCCACCTCATGATGCTTAATCGACGTAATCAACCTTAATTTGATGCAGTGTGAAAAAAAATGCACAGAAATCAATTATTTTTCAAGAAATATTAAATAGATTCAACATCTTTCTTCAACAAAATTGCAAACTGCACAGATGGTACCTTCCCAAAGTAAAAAGTACTATAGCTTACTAGGGTATATATATTAGACTTAATAGTTACTATATACAGTAATTGACTTCTATTCATTTTACATCAAATTAAAACTTTGGGTGTCAGATAATTATTTATTAAAAGCTAGACATTTTAAATGAGAATAAGAAAGAAAAGTATGTCTTTGTGCCCCCTTTTCCCTGTTCATGCCCTATCGGCCCCCCTGGCTAAACTTTGCTAGATCCGCCCCTGCACAGTTACCAGCGTCAGCTACGTAGAAAAAGATCCTGGTGTAGAAAGAAATATTAAATAAATTCTAACAACAGCTTATCAAGCTTAAACGTTCTGCTGTTGTTCAGCCGCTGGTTTGCTCTTTCTGGTGCAAAGTGGGCCAAAAGCAAACTAGAGACACGGACTCGCAACAGAAAAGCCGATCAGCTGATCATTTAAGCAGTTTCACGATTGAAGTAGCAGCCGGAGAGCGAGAGGCAGTCGCTTGTTAAGCTTAACGTGGGAATGCTTTACAAACATTCAGAGATGGACTTACACACTTGCTTTACTTCTCTCGGGGATAACTTTGTCGGCGATGAAATGCCAGGTTGCTAGCGAAGCTCCAAATGCTATCCAGACCACCGGTCCGGCATGCCACAGCTGCTCTATCACGTGATGCATACTGCTCCGACTGCTAACGTTCTGAGGTGAGTTACGGCGTGTTGCAAGTTTTGCGAGGTGCTTTCGTGATATTTAATGGATCGGATTACATTTTTTATTTTTCTCCGATATCTGATCCAGTAATTTAGGTCAGTATCGGACCGATACCGATACGTAATATCGGATCGGTCCATCTCTAGTCTGAACCTCAGCCAGGAAATTGATTGGTGCATTTCCAACTAAAGAAGAAAGCAGAGGAAGTTTGTACTACCAGAAAAGGTGCTTATATAAACCAGGAAACTATTAGCCAGTCATGTTGCCCACATGTGACAGCAGAGTTTCACTGGTCTTAGTTTGTTCAGCTGCTCTGGTGGGCCGTCAAAGACATCACTCTGGATTGAGTAATAATGACTCTGTAACATCATGAAATTTGCAGAGATTTAAATACCCAGCAGCAAACAAACAAACATTCCTCCAGCTACAACCATAAATAAATAAATGTAATTAATTAAATAATCTCAGAAATAGTGATAAACACTCAATAAAAACAGGATACAACAAGATAAATGACAGAAAGAAGTGAAATGCATGAGATAGAGATGATAATTTAAGGGTTGAGGGCAGTCTGCATGGTGGTCAGAGCAAAACCAAGTTATCAGACTTTTTAAAGCTGCACTTTTTATGTTTCAGTGAAATTAAAGCAACATCTCTGTCCACTTACATGTAAGTACGGGGTTCTGTAAGAGTTACAAATAATTACAAATATATGGCTACTGAGTGGCGAGACTTGCTTCTAGAAGGACTTTCCCCGAGCCAGACCACCAAATGCCTCAATCCCAACCTAAACCTTGTTCTAACCCCGACTGTAAACCTTTTTTTTTTTAAATATATAAATGGAACAAACTGAAGAAGAAGAAAAAACAGAAAAAAGACAAATCACACTGTACACCTACCCTGCTGTCAGAGCTGGGAATCATGGCATCAGTCATCCAAGAGCCAAAGCGGGATCCCGAGGCCCTCACAGTGATGGGGTTGCTAACAGCAGTCAGACGACCACATCCTGTTAACAAATGATAAACGGACCATGTAAACGCTGAGGCGGAGATCCTCCATCCTAGATCTGTTGTTTATGCATAGAGCAGCCACATGGAGAAGATAATGCAGATGGAGCACCAGTTTGTGCTCATGTTATCCGGATTGGTCTGAGTAATGCTCGTCGTCAAGGTGACTTGGCCAGCTGGTTTATGAGCAGCCATCACCTGCCACCAGTCTTAACTCACTTCAGCAATGCTTCATAAAAACTTGAAAATGTGTTGACGCCACAGGCGTGAGCTGTGAAAAAGCAGCTTCTATTTCTCGAAAAGATAACACAGAGGAATACATTTGGGTGTTTTAGTCATTTAGATAATAACTTTAAGACATTTTGTTTTTCAGGTAAATGAAACTGCCCACTCACAGTGATACCGCATTTACATTATTCCAACTATAAAACACCGTTTTTAGGTTTGAAAAGTGTAGTTGGTTATTTCACTGAGAGTTTTAATAGAGCCTTTTCAGCCACCTGAATTAACATCAGTTATAATGGCTCTCAACAGAGACAGCTATTTAGATCAAACCCAATGTCAAAATGCATTTCTACATCAACATCCACTTGTATGCTTTCCACAAACAGGCTTATTATGTCCCGGCTTTTCAATTTTCCTCAAAATGGGCCTAAATAGGTGCACTTCTGTTTCTGTCCCCATGTTAGACTTTGTTGTTAGAGCACTCTCTGCTGCTCTTAAAGCAATACTTTGACATTTTGTGGAAAATATTTATTCACTGCCCGTTGGAGTGTTAGATGAGAAAATCAATACCACTCTTATGTCTGTCCAGTAAAAATGAAGCGACTGCCAGCAGCCTAGCTTAGCACAAAGAGGAAACTGGGAATGTCCATCTGTTTTCCCATAGCTGTCTCCGCATGTTACTACCCGATGGCTATCCGTCTTTTTTTCTTTTTACTGAAGAAACACCCTCAACTCTTACCAAGTAAATAAAATAAGAATCCTTCCTAAAAATCTCTTTAATCCTAAACCATAGTCTTACTTCACTACAGCTATTCCATGTGCTCCTCTGCAAAAGCTGCACATATTCCAACCCGATATCATGACAAAGCTTGCAACAGACACATCGAGCTTTGCCTCTCTAAAACGTGAATTGTACATGCATGCAGAAGTTGCAGTAACAGCAGAGGAAAATATTTTATTTCAAGCCAACATAAAAATTATCACGGGAAAGTGCTTAAACAGACTTTATTAACACCTTTGCATGTATATACACATTAGCCGCCTAGCTTAATCTGTTCTGCCAATTAAGGACCCTGGAATGTACTTAATACATTTGTTGCTCACTACTGACTTCGTGGCTTAAATATTATCTCCCCCTGCTGGTAATGCAACTTCTGCACGCAGTGAAGTCGATTTCATGTTTTGGAGAGACAAATTGTGGAATGGACACAGTGGACCGGCATGTCTATTATACGTTTTGCCACGATACTGGGTTGTATGTCCACTTTGTACTCCTCTGCTTCCCTTTGTTCCTTTGCCAGTTGGTCCTGTTTGCTTCTAAGTCAGCTAGGCCAACTTCTTAATTTGTATTCCCAATGTCATCTTTTTCAAGCTCAGATTTTCCTTATGTATGTATGCATCTTTCCCTAAATATCCTGTTTAGTGAAGTCTTGACCCACTATTGAGCATCATCGCATGAGCCAAGGTGTTAAAAATGACATCACCAGGGGCTTTGGGTGAAACCACTGTGAGACCTTGACCCACCCTATCATGTGAACTACTGAGGTCACCGGATGCAAAGAAACCCTGCTAGAAGTTAAATTCCTCAGAGTCGCTTCATTTTGGTTTTAGAACGGAGGAAGTCTCTTGGATGAGAGGTGAAATATTTTCAACAAATATAAAGAAGTCCAGTCGCTTTCACAGTCGACTGAGAACCTACACAGATTCATTTAGTGTAAGTGAACTAGTTGGGTATATCCTAGTTTGGTAGGCCTGACTTTGCAAATTGTGTACCAACTTGATGAAACTTGGTCCTATTTTCTGTTACACTCCTTCCTCACTCCCTGTGGTAAATTTGCATGTTTTTAAACTTCACTCCCCTCCTTTATTCTTCCTGAACGTTCTTCTTCTCAGTTTGTTATAGAACTATTTTTGCAGACTGATGAATCGTTGTATAAATAAATCTTTGAGTGTGTAAACCTGCGGAGTGCTCCTTTGCGTGCTTCCACCCCCCGCGCGCTCACGTTCTTCGCTTTCATGTTCAAATTGCAAACGCGTGAGTTACTTTCAAAAGCAGCACAAGTCATATTTTGTTATTGCTTTCTTTCCAGCACGTACCCAGTTTATTCATGCAGCTGTGCAGCCTGGTCTCCAGCAACAGGACCCTCTGCTGAAGCTCCTCGTAGTCGTATGCTCCAATCTCTTCCTGGATGGCTGTCAGGACGATCGACAGGTTAAGCAGCTCCATCCGCAAGGTGGCCAGCGTCTGTAGATCCAGTCTGTACTGCTCCACCACTGACAACAGGGGCCGTAGCTGAGACATCTGACCCTTTAACTCCTGCGAATGAGTTAAAGAAAGTGAGAGAGGCCATTTGCAGTCATTATTTTTCTCTTTCAGTTGCTGTAGTTCGGCGTAGTGCCACCCTTTGAGGCACACTTGAGGCAGTTTATGTGTCCGGACTGGTCAGGGTGCCCCGTAAGGGTGACCTCATCCCAGCATGTGTAACAGGGTTGGTGGTTTGTTTCTCATTCGGCTGATTACTCTCCTTGTCATCCTTAATCTCCCGTTGTGCTGCCTTCCACCTGTGAATGTTTCAAATGAATCTGTTCACCTGTCCCTTTTGTTCACTCGTCGATGCTAAAAACTGAGCACATGTTTGAGACAATCCTTGTGTCACAAGGCAGCCCCCCGGTCTACCTGTTGCTGATAAACTTGTTGGTAGGAGACAAATGAAATGAACTGAGACACATAAAGCTCTCATTTCCTTTGGGTTTGGTTCAGAAGAATATTTACTTTGCGTCCTTAATTCTTTCTGTGCATTTGGCAGCTGAGATGCTGCACATCATATTTCATTTCTGCCTCTGTCGCCGCATCTCTTTGCTCACCCCGAGGAACAGACGTGAGCGAGGGAAGCGGAGAATCACGTTAACCGAATGGAAAGCGCCCCCAGAACATGCTAGAGGGACTGCGCAATCCATCTGGCCTGAGAACGCTTCACAGTCCCACAGGAGGTGATGGAAGATGTGCTGGAAGAGAGTACATCTGGGCAAGTCTTTTCTGGCAACGTGACCCAAATAAGCAGCATAAAATGGATGGAGGAAAACTCTCATTTTAAAAAAATGCACTCTGGATCATATCGGGCCAGAAAGGCCCCCTTTCCCCCCTCTAATCAGCTTAAATGGAGATCAATAAAAATATGGATAGCATATGAAACAATTGTGCTTGCAGCAAGAGGGACAATAAATTTTTATTTGCTACTTTTATATCTCTACTTTTAGCCTTGATACTTAGATGTATCTTCTCTTTCAGCTTGCTGAACAAAGATCTGGATTTGATATGGAAAAGAGAGAAGGATAAAGAGAAGTGTCAAAAGCGAAGACAAAAATGTTATCATCTTCTTATAACATCTCTGCACCCCCGCACACAAACACAACAACATATCCAGTTAACAGTCAGCAGTTGGCAGTCAGTCAAACACTTTATGTATCCAATCCCTCCCCTGCTGTCTTGAAATCACGACCTGAATACTTTTCCAACATCGCTACGACGCATTTTTCCAATTTCTACATGTCACAAGAGCACAGCGTGAAAACTCTGTAATTCCAAGCAGCTTCAGCTCACTACATCATCACCGCTCATTGATATTGGCAGTGTTCTTTGCATATAATTGCAAGTTGATTAAATATTCATTAAAACCCCAATTTTGACAAAATGCCAAAGGTGCCACGGTTTGTTAGATAGCGAACCACTTTACCTGGCTAATCCCTCCCCTGCCACGTCTCCGCCTTCATCTCGATTTCTCTAATCTCTCCCTTCCTGATTCACACTTTTATCTCTCCTCCAGTCTCTGCTTAACCTTTACTTTCCCTCTTACTTCTCCTTGCACAGTCCTCTCATGTCCTCCCTCCCACCAAGAAATATTTAGGTGCAATAAGGCTTACTTTCCTGTCTCTTTCCTCCTCTTTCCTCCACCACCTCTCTCTGTTTATGACTCCCATTTGACATCCCATTCTCCACTCCCGCCCTCCACCCTTGTTTCCTTCCTCCATGGGTTAAAAATACTGTTTAGTTATTGATAAACTTACTGAAGTTCCACATAAATATTCAGGAGTCTTTCCTCTCAGTGCAAAGGCAAAAGCTTATGACTGTGAAAACCCCCAGGAGCAACAATCATATGCACACACACACACACACACACACACACACACACACACACACACACACACACACACGCACGCGTATGCATAAACCAACTATATAAAAACTTAAAAACAGACCCCCCCCAGCTGTTAAGATATGCTCGGCAAGAGATGAAAGGCAGAATGGATTTATGGGGAGGCGGTAATATGCCCTATTGGGGTAAGTAAGGGTTAGTGTGTGTGTGTGTGTGTGTGTGTACTTCTACTGCTTTTTATGAGCAGGCAAAAAAAAATCTGTGTGTACAGTCACAGTGTGGAGCTTGCGTCCCTTTTGTAGACAAAGTCCGCATGAATTAAATATTTTTAATTCTTAATTATTAATGAATTCTAATATGAAGACTTGGTTTGGGGTTATGGTGAGGATTACAGTCGGACAAGATGGTTTGTGGAGGGTTATTTCTTGTACACACTAAAAACAAAACTATTCGTCCTGGGACCACAGAATATTAAATGTATATTTCATAAATCCATGATAAGACAAACTAACCAATGAAGGACTGTGAAGTACTGGATCTTTTGTCCTATTTCCTCCAATCACCCCCAACCAGTCACGACAGACGGATCCCAAAGCCTATTAAAAGGGAGTTTTTCCTTCCCCCTGTCGCCAAGCACTTGTTCATTGAGGGTCGCCTTAATGTTGAGGTTTGTCTGTACTTTACAATATTAAATGCTTTGAGGCAACTGTTGTTGTGATTTGGCATTATAAAAATAAAATTGAACTGAATTTATTGAAAAGATTCACCTGTAAATTTGGAATTACTGACATTGACAAGATGAGCAAGCAAATATTTCACAAATATAACCCGAGATATCAAGCTTCTGAATGAACTGGGATGGCAGTCTTTCGATCAGCTATCACCTACTGAATTTAGGTTATACTTCCTGAGGCTACACATACACACATGTGTGTGAATATTTGTCTGAGTTCACCTCTCAGTTGGAGAGCACGGTGGAAAAGCAATTACCTTTCCAATAGTAGATTATCAGTTTTAATCCGAATTAGCACAGGCCTTACCTCATTAGCCATTCAAACAGGACAATAGAAGTGTTTTCATTTGAATTAGTCACTGAACACACAATTAGATCAGTGATCCTAAACTTGACTGAATCAAGTTGATACAACAGTTCACCGCTTAGTTGAGTCAAAAAGGCTTCCTTCAAATTTACACAGCTTTTCTTTCCTTTTCCAGTGTAAATATGCTGTATTAAAAAAGTTTTCTTTAAATAAACACGAATAAAAATGGATAATAACGTTAAATTCTGCAAACTTAAGCTGAGTGCACATAAATGCCCTTGCAGCTGCTTGCCTCATTGTTCGTTGTTCTTTATTTACATTTTGTTATAAAATCTAAATTTAATAAAATCCAAAAGGTCTCCAAGATTAGAATGTAGGTTAATGCCATTCCCTGTGTTTATTCTGCATTTATTCATCTATTAAGTATACCTTTAAGGTACTATGACTGTGAAAGGCTGTATTTCAGTAGAGTAAAAGTAGATGGTCTAAAGATGGCAACAACTGAGGCCACGAGGTGTGCTCAGTTTTCTGGAACTCCGTCCATAACAAAACAAAAAAACCTGATTTATATTTGGCTGCTATCCTCCATCGGGTTGTCTTTTTTTGTCAACAGCTGTGAGCCTCAGAGCGCTCCCGGGAAGTCCTGCTCTGACTATTTGCGATGGATTCTTTGTCTCCCCCACTGTGTCAAAAAGGTGACATTTTGTTTCATTTTCAGGAAGAGGATGCAGAAGCAAGCCGAATTTGTGCTGCGTGCCAAAGTCAAGGTGTTTGCACGAATGTTGTTTTGCAGACGTTACAGCAGAGCTTGACAGTTTGGCCCCGTGATCTAATTTACTGTGCATAATGTGTGCTGTGTGTGACCCCTCAAAATGACTGTCGAATTACAATGTTTACTTTGGATCTGTATCGTTTTTAACTGAGGTTTAAACATTTTCTATTTGACATTTATGTCACCTTTCTTTTAAGCATTTTTTTCCTCCCATGTTGCCTTTTCAAAGCTGGAAGTGAGGTAATTTGATAGAAAGAGCAAATAATTCAAATGTTTGGCTGTAAAAATACTCATTATTTTTAAGTAGAAATCTACTTCTGTGAATAGTAGCACTGACCAACAATTTTTAAGATTGATTGCTATTATATCAGTTTATTACATTTATATACATGGTCCAATTAACTGAAATAGTAATAACTTCCTGTTGAACTTGTTCTCATTGTGTTTTAAGATAAACCTTTAATGTTATTAACTTATGTACATTTGTTAGTTATTGTTGTTTTCATGCTTGTTGTATTAGTTTATCTCTGTTCACTGTAATATAGGGCTGTTATTTGTGTGTGTGAATATGGGGTTGTGCAGTTTTATGACAGCTTTTTCATTATTTTACACTGCATTTGAGAACTGTGTGAATTGAAATTAGCACTGGATCATGTCAGAGCATGGCCGTGTTTGCAAAGCTGCATCTACACAAGACTTATGGAACAATGTCTATTGGACAGACAAGAACAAAGTCGAGATGTTTGGCCGTATTGCAGTGTGGTATATGAAGAAAACCACAAAAATAATAAATGACAAATGACAATAAATGACACTTGAGGCATCGAGGTGAAAGTTATCTTCAGTTGCAAGTATCTTGGTGTGACCAATAATAAGCTGGACTGGAAGAACCATATGGAGGCGGGGTACAGTAAGAGACAAAGGCTGAGGCCTTTCCACTCCTGCTGTGCAGTGTGGACAATACGATGGTGGCCAGTGCTTTGTTTATGCTTTGGCCTGCTGGGAGGAAGGAGACCGCACAGCAGACAGGAACAGAGAAAACTTATTAAGAAGGCTCTGTGGTCACGTCTGAATTTGAAACAGTTCAGCACTGTTGTGGCAGAGAGAAGAATGCTCTTAAAGCTAACATGACCACGCCATGCCCAGGAGGTTATCACCAGTAGCACCTTCAGTCAGAGCGCTCCAGGAGGTCCTTTAAACCGACCACTTTACAGCAGCTGTTTAATGCACAATAATATGATTTTTGACCACATTTCCATATTTCAAATGTGTTGGCTGTTTTATTTATTACTTTTATCTGTCTATCTAAAGTCACACAAGAAAATAATTACTTTTTCACATCACTTTCCATTCATAAAATCCATTTACATCCGTTTCTGATCAACTTAATATAGATTAAAAAACCTGTAAAAGCAGCAGATTAACAAACCTTAAATGTGGAAAAATGTCAACCATACTTTACCATATAGTTTTTGCCTATCTTTTCCGTGAGATGAAAGTCCCTAAATCACTGCTTAAAGTTACATCCATGTGTAAACAGTGAGCTGGGTTATGCTAGGCTTCCACTTCAGTGTCATTAAGCTGCCAAATGAAGCCGTTTCACAGCTGATTTAACTGTTTAGATCATTCAACTCTCCCTCCTGAGATCCACGGCCTGTCATTCTCTGTAGCTCTTGAAATAATCTTTCACTACCCCTCCCCATGTTTTGTTGTTGGCACAGACGCCTGCCAGTGGCATCATGGCAGAAAGCACCAAGCCTAATGAGATTAGTACTCCTAATTTAGAAAGTGAAATACATTCAGATTTCCCTCAGTAAAACACAATACTTATCCAGGAAGGCAATCTTATCTTCTCTCCTGCAAATTTAAAGTACCAAGGAACAAACTATAAAAGACAAATGCAGAAAAAATGTTCTGTGCTTTTGTGTTTCAATATTATTCTAATCTGGTCATTAATATTAAAATTCAGACTCTTTCCATACAGATTTTTTTTTTTATGACAGCTTGAAGCCTTAATGTGTGCAGTGATGCTGCAGTTTTACTGGAACCTTCAGAAAAAAGGCTGTGCGACACTTTAACACAGCAGACATGAAGCCAGCAAATTGACAGCTTCAAGACAAGTTTTGTCCTCTTGATGAAAGATGCTCGCGTGTCTGAGAGCAGGCAAGAAACTTCAGCTTGGCATGCGTGAAATCAATGTTTTCACACCAAAGGTTATATGTTCCCTGCAGCGACTGTCTGCATTGTATGCGACTTGATGTGTATGTGTGTGTGTGTCTGTTTGTGTGTGTGTTTCTGTGTGTGTGTTTACCTGCAGGCTCCTAGCTGTCAGACTGCGGGGACTGGCCACATAAGTGTGTAACCGTCCATCCACTCCTCTCAGCAGTGGCTCAGAGTCTCGAACATATTGCAGGTCTCTGGATGTCCGCAGGTCAACCACCTCCATGGACTGACTCACGTTCTGGACCTGATGTACACACACACACACACACACACACGCATATGCATAATGCTGCTGATGCCATCAGTGATTACTGTTTGTCCCTTCCATTAATATTTATGATTGGCTTTGGATGCTGTCTGATTACTGGCACCTGTTATTTGTTTCCAAACACCTGTTGTTTGCCTACAAATATGGCTGTGTGGTGATATGATGACAAACAAAGGGCTAGTTCACTGAATTTTTAACCCCCCATGGTAACTAGTATAGCAAAGACAAAAAAAAGTTGTTGCACGCTGGTTTGAGTGTTAATGTTAAACAACAAAACAAATGCTGTATTTCAATAATCATTTACTTATTATTTTATGTTATTTTTTATATTTTATAATGTATATGTATATAGGGACTTTTATTGTGAAATGAAAGAGCAGGAAGAACCACGTAGTTGCTGTCTGTAGCACAGACAGCAGAAAAGATTCCAGGTCTGAAAAGTGAAACCAATGTGGAATTCGTCTTTTTAATGGCCAACAGAGGGGACGCAAAATCCTATGGAAGTCTATGGAAAACATAATGTATAAAAAATTAGATCAATTTTTAAATGTTGATAATTCTATGTTTCAGAAAGAAGTATTATCTGGAGTATGCTCATTAGCTATCGACTTGTAAATGACAATCAATGAGCGTTTGACCCTTCTACCACACAAAATGATCCCTATGAGCAACGCCTGCTTCAGTCAGAGGAGTTATCAGATGATGATGATAAATTGGTCTCTTTAGAGACCCTAAAAACAACAGCAAATAGAATAACAGATCTTTTCTATAGAAGATCATTAACTTGGTTATTTATGTATTTAGCTAATCATTTAAAATAAACATTTTAATGTGCGTTCATAATCTTACAGCTGAGTGTGCTCTCAGTGCTGCTAGTTATCTCTAAAGTGGTTGCTGCATATTAGAGTTCTGAGACTAGCTTACTGTCCCACAGCCTAATACACTGAGTGGAAAGATGTGATAAAGATGTGGAAATTGCTTCAGTTTACTGGCTGATCAAAGTAAAATTATTTTTATTGATTGAATAGATATACTTAAAGTATGCGCTGTGTTCTCATTGCTGCAATTCTACCCGTGTAAAACTAAGTGAATTTAAATCAAGTATAAAACCATTTATACACTTTTTGCATCACAAAATCAATACATGCCCATTTTAATGACAATGCAGCACACAGTCTGAGCTGCTTTAACCTACACCTTGGCTTCTTTCCTGACATTAGTAAGGTTTACAACTACTTATACAAATACTCCATTTTCTACGCAGATAATATATATTGCTCTGAAAACATGCCGTAAGTGAAAGAACCTGCTCCTGACCAGGTTATGTGTTCAATGTAAGTTACCATGGTGAATTAGCTCGGTAAAAAGTGAGCCACTTTCTTGACAGAGTACACTCTGATGTTAAGCCTGCTAGCCCAGTAATCTTACTTTGTAGTACCCACCCCTGGTGATGCAATGCCATCTAGGTCTACACCTTTATGGATCTAGTAGTGACACGGGCCACCAACCAAGACGGAGGAGGCAGCAGGAGGAAGACAAGCTGTCAGAACTGATAGTGATGCCAGTGTTAGCTAACAGCTGCAGATGTTTTCAGACACTGATGTTACAGGTGTTCAGGGATTCATTGGTGATTGTTTTAAATTTTCATTTTCACTGAAGAAGAATATCGTAGCTGCTATTAAGTACTTCACAGCTTGCTGTTTTCAACTTGAGACAACACTACCCTGGCAGAATTCACGCACTATGCTAGAGGTTTCTCGTGTGATGTCATGTGCATATTCCTCAAGAGCCATCCACCATGCTGGACATGATACAACTGCCTGTTGTGAAGTGAAAAAATGTGCATTCACCAACTGGTTGCCAAGTGGTTTCTGGACGTTGCTGACAATCTCTAAGAGAAATCAGTTATAAATAGAGGGTTGCAACACAAACCTCTTTCCGATTGCTCTGGTCGTTAGCAGGCTGCCACAGTCACGTGTTGTTTGCATGGAAGATTGAAATTACTTTCAAGCAGTAGTGAAACTGTGAAAAGTGCAATACAAACTGTAAATGGTCGCTTTAATCTAAAAGTTGTGCCACAGTGCTGTTTCCAACACATTTCAAGGGCAGACTTTTTACTCTGAAGACAACTAGTCTCCATTTACAGTTTGTGTCTCACTTTTCACAGTTTTACTACCTCTCAGAAAGTAGCTAGCAAATGTTTGCTAACATGCCAGCAAGGTCCATACAAACTATTGGTGACCACAGCAATCTGCTGGTGATAAAGGCAATCATTAGAAGGTTTTCACCAACAGACCAGAGTATAAACATTTTGCTAGCAACCGGTGGTTCAAAAAGGGTCACTAACCAGTCTCTGGCACTGTGTGAATGGGGCTTTAGTCACCTGACCCTACCTTTGATATATAAGTGGTTAATAGTGATGGGACTCCAAAACCCCAAAGTATACATAATATACTACATAATGTTTATATGCAACAAAGGGACAGAGTTACAATTAAGCTAGCAACTCTGGATGTAAACTTTGCAGCACTGTACAGTGACACAGTGATCCTTGGAGTTAAATTCTACCAACAAAATTAACAGGCTGGGGTTTTTTTTGGCAGATTTAACAGATCTCGAATGTTAAAAGATGAAAACAAAAGGATCACCAAAGTTATCCGAGATAACCTCTGGGGTCCGTGAATATCTGCAGCAAGGGTTACAGCAATTCTTCCAAACTGGTCGAGATATTTGAGTCTAAAGCAGTGACCAACAGGCTGGCAGTGCTAAATACAGTCATTCTGTTCATGTGGTTCAAAATTTAAACTGCAAACAGTATGGTGGGCAGTTTTATTGTTCTGTGGTTTTATGTGTTTATTTTATTTAATTGTTCATTTAAATAATTGATTAATTTTATTTACTAATTTAATTGTGTATATGTTTTTAATTTTCTGTATTAAAGGAAGGTGGTGAGAGTTTTTAAAGTTGTAGTAGTAGTAGAATATATTATTATTAGTAGTATTATTAGTATTATTATTATCATCGTCATCATCATTATCATTATTATTATTATTATTATTGTTGTTTCATAAAAGTTGTAGGCACCACATTAAAAAACATTTTTTACACGTAACACGTAACATTTTTAGCTCCTAACTGAAAATAGAAATAGGTAAATAAATAAAAATGGATAAATAAAAGAGTGTGAGGAAAATATGCTTTGTAAATTAAAAGCAGTTCCCCTCTCTTAGATCTCATTAGGTCCATTTAAACAGAAGTCCCTCTCCTTTCGTGTCCTGCTCTAAAAAACAACCCCCACTCACGCCCCGTCTCATTAACCAGGCAGAGGGTGTACCACACACTTGAAATCTCTTTTAATGTTGAATGAAAAACAAGTGTTTAAAAAAATCTACTATAAAAATGACCCAGATATTTCCAGATATTCAGGAGTGATATGCAAACAAACAAACAAACAAACCCGCCCACACATCTCCTGTACAACACGTTCTGTGGAGGCCAGACAAGCAAAAAAAATAGAAAAATAAAAAATAAGCGCTCATACCACCGCACACAAACTCACAGCGGGATCTAGGTGTCACTTCCACAGACATGCTGAGCTGATTAAGATTCATAAATACAAAAGACTCTCAACAAGAGCAGAGCGAGGAGAGAAGAGGGAGTTATTTCTGATAGTGTTCATCTACCTTTTTCTCATTTCTCTCTCGTTTTGTGTGAAGCGAGAACAGGATGTAACAGCACCAGTGTAGGACAAAAAGAGTAGTAATCTTTGTGATATTGCCATTGGTGTGCTCCGGTTTACTACAGCGTTGGTGAGAAAACGTGCCGTCGTGTGCGAGGCTGAGAATAGCGAATGCATTCAGAAATGTTTGCTTACTTGATGCCGTTCAATAATTCATCAATTTCTGTCACAAATCACTTTTATTACCCTCTCTTAGGACACAGGCATGAACTGAATAGCCCCGTACACATGTACACACACACAAGCAGTTACACGCTTGTATGGTCGTATGCTGAGCTGCACCCACAACACAGAACAAAGTGTTTCTTTCCCACCCATCTGTCAGCGTTTCTTTGAGTTTAAACTCTTTTGGCATGCTGAATGACTGGCAGTCTACAGAGGATTTGGCTACTGATTTATCAGGAATACATCTGTCAGCGAAGCCCGTGTGTGTCTGTTCATGTGTGTTTCTGCAAGTGTCAAAACAAAGAGACAGTCCAGTGAATATTTTCATTCCAGTACACCGCCTCTGCCCCGTGCCGCATGTCAATGCTGACCACTGAAACGTCAAGGCGCGAGACGAACACTCACAAATGCACACGCACCTGCTCGGTCAGCGAGCGTAGCTGTCGACTCCGAGGGTCTCGTTTACAGAGGTTCCGTGCCGGGGCGACCACCGTGCACATGCACCTGCCGTCGGGATCCGAGGCCGTGCTGTAAACCTGCCAGCCTTCCTCTGAGCCCGGGTACAGCCCCTGCACACAAACACGCCCGGTGTTAATGAAGTCACTGCGGGATAACACATTACCAGACGAGAGGGTGAGCAGAGGAAAGCACAGAAAGCAAAACAGAACAACAAACAAATTCATCACCTATTAGCAGAGCAGATGATGTACACAACAAGCTGGAGTACAACTATTTCCATTACCAAATAAACACCTCACCATTGCTCCTTGGCTTAACTACTTTATGCTTCTGTGACACGCAGGCCATGGGACTGTTTTTGTCAGTAAAAAGACTCTAAAACGTCTGGCTCAGATTAGATTAACCACAATGGAAACCAAGTTAAAATGTGTAAAACTGACATTTAACAATGCACAGGTTTGACATTTGAAACCATCAAATCAAACTGGGAGGGATTAAATGATTTATGGTTAAAATGCCTTTTTGGTCTGCATGCTACAGCCAGGTAGCAGGAAACAAATGTGTAAATGCAGTAATGCAGGAAACTTATTGGTAAAACAATGAACATCCAGAGATGGATGGAGCAACATTGACATTCATTTGAAGTTGTTGATGAATGTAGGGTGATGATGTTCAACATTCACGGTCTTGTGAATGTCGAATATCTTTGAGAGACACATTTTGTTCTTCAACTGTGAAAACAGCAAGAAACGAAGAAGAAAAAGAAAGAAAAAAAGCAGAGGTTCAGGTATTGGTGGTTATTTATTTCTGCTTTGTCAGTTTGATTTAAATTTAGCTTAAAAAGGGTTTTTAGAGGAATCTGAAAACCGGATGCTACATTTAGAGATTAAAGCGAAAAGCTTCAGTGCTATGAACTCACTCGTATGCTTTGACATTGCATAATAATAATACAACAAAACAGAAAGCAAATATCAGTGATTAAAATTTAAGTTGATGATTGAAGTTTTTAGAGATTAAGTGGTTGCTCATAGATGTTTGGTTGTGCACTGGTGTGGACTGTTTGCAGGGTAGAAATCATCTTTTGTGCAGATTTGTGGGAGCTCTGGGGAGTCGGTGACTTTCTGCCAGAGAGATCAGCAGTTCCGTCCGTGGAGGCAGAGAGTGGAAACTCTCCAGTAATGCTGCTAGCTTTCCTGGACACAGACATGTGGGAGGCGTCACAGCTGATTTTAGCAACAAATGAGAAATTCAGAATTGGACATGGATGTCTCTGGTGAAGTCGAGCCCAATGAAAACACAGAAAGCGCACAATCTCCGTTTGACAAACATAAAAAGACGCTGAAATCACGAGATGCATCATGGTGAGATCACGCAGAGATTTACGTGCTGGCTACGACGATAATGACATAAAAGGAAAATATCTGTTCAGCCCTGATGACTGCAGTCTGACCTGAATAAGACTGAGACGCTGAAAAGAAGTGTGTTGGCTGAAAATAAAAAATACATGAAAAACCCTACAAAGGCTACGAAACGGAGATTTAATAGAGACTACATTCTCCTAAAAAATAGAAAAAGAAAAAAGCACAGAGCGGTAACTCCTCTTATCTTTATTTCTACCTTTACACCAAAATATGAGGGGTTTTTTTTCCAAATGATGAATGCACATCTCCCATGATCTGTTTATATGTATGCCTACTTTTATCTTTCAGCACATACTGTAAATGGGAGGTAGGAAATGTATTCATTCTTAAGCGAAGCCGTTATTGAAGCATGTGATTCAAGGTAAAATCATTCATAACACCCTCAACAGTGATCACAGTGACTGAGGGAAAATGTTTTTGATAGATTTGATAAATCCAATTAAGCCTGACTTTCTTTTAGATAATATTCTGGACACCTTGGAAACAGTAGCTAGTACAAATGATTTTGATAACACAAATCAGAGCCTGATCAATATATTGGTTGGGAGTCGGGACTGATAATGAAAATTTAAAAGGTAAGAAATTGAGGTGGAAAAAATATTTTAACCATGTTACGAGTGTTGAGGCTGCATAGTGTGTCCACCAGAGGGCACTCTGCAACTTCCTTGTTGGCAACACGTAATTGGAAGGTAACAAACACAAGGAGCTTTGTCTTATTATCTCAGTGAGGACTCATAAACAGCTGAACACGTCTAAGATTAAATACACAATTACTGATTTTAGGAAAAGCCCTCCTAAACACAAAGCTACTTTTATTGCCCCAAACGCAATTTCATTGTTCTTGACAATGACAATAAATAAATAAATACTAAATACTAAATTATTAAAGGTCAGATTGTGGAGTGTGTTTAATGTTAATGCCTTTGAATAGTTGTTGATCCGAAGCTTGATTTTAAAGCAAACTGTGGAGCTGTGTGCAAGAAGGGGCCCCAGCGACTCCCATGTTTGAGAAGGCTTTCTTGTTTCCGCACTGATAAAACCATGATGATTTCATTTTATCCTGCTTTTATTGAATCTGTTTTATCCTTTTCTTTGTTGTCGTGGTTTGGATTCTTATCTGTAAATAACACAAACTCACTCAATCAAACTGTTAAGTGGTCTAACAGGCTGACTGGTTAACCACAGCATCCCTGCACACCAGACAGTTCCAGTTTCTTCCTTCTGGTCGAACGCTTCTGTTCCCAAAATGTAAAACAACAAAAGTTAAAAATAGCTTTGCTGTAGCAGCCATTACTCAAATGAACAAATGAGAGTTTTTGCAGTTTTTTCCCTTAGCGGGGGCGACATGAAGCCCAAGGTATTTTTAGTCATTGTTTTATAGTAGTATGTACAATTGTTGTCTGTTCTGCCTGTATTGAGAGCGTGAATATGACGATGGATGACCCACTGCTGCAGAGCAACGCAGCAGGAAACGTGGTGTTCCAAGTTATTAAGAATGAATCTCATCATAAAAATGGCTGAACCGCTAAATGACATTAGCTCATCCAAGGAAAAGCACCTGTGTGTTCATTCACATGGACAACAAAATGCTCATTTTTTCATCTAAAGTGGTTATCGGCTTTCATTACGTTCACAATTCTTATAAAACTATCAGCTGCAAAAATACGTCGACTCCAGTACTGTCCTTAAGTGCCTATTATAGGTCCTCCTGCTGCAATGGAGTGGGCGTTTTTCACTGAGGTTTCAATTTCTACTTAACAGTCAAACGAAAATATTGCTTTTATAGTGCTTTTTTTCTTTTTTACCCCACTACATTTATCTAACTATAGTTACAAGTTATTTCTCCTGTTACAATTTTTCATAACCGTCCTGGTGAGTAAAGACTATGTCAGGTTTGTGATAAACTGCAGGATTGAACTTTCTTTTGTGTATGAGGAAAATTCTCTTTTTTACATTAAGAAAACATAAAAATTGAATTAGCTAAACAACGCTGTCACAAAGCTAACAGCAGGGAAACAGGAAACACTGTAGTAGTGTGTGGTTTGGCTGTTGTAGAGGTGGGGGAGAGATCAATGCCATTTTGTTGATTCAGTAGTTTCAGGTAAGCTGATAAAAAAGGAGAAAAGCTGTGTTAGCAGATTTTCTTCCCTATGGATATGAACAAGTACTTTTATCTGCTCTGTGGATCACTTAATAAAGCAAATCTGACTGAAATCAAGACTGGCTTCAACAACAGTTAGTAGTACGTAGGGCTGAACGATATATCGCATTTGCGATAATATCGCGACATGATCAAGTGCAATTTTCTAACCGCAAAGGCTGCGATTATACTGCGATTATATTATACAATTCATGGGCTGCATCCTCCTGAGGCCGCATTTGTAGACCGATTACGTCACAGCGACGTGCCGAAGGCTGTCCAAATTACTACCATATCCCAGAATTCATAGCGCGGCCCAGCCAAACTCCAGTTTCCAGCAATGGCGGCCGCTACTAAGTTTTAAAATTACTCATACTAATCTTTCTGGGTCACAAAATAAACTTTTAACATATTTTCAGGCGAGAAAGTAGTTGTGTAAACATCAAATATCTGCTCGGTTTATCAAGATATCCCATATTTGCAAAAGTGCTTCGACGTTTTCAGAGGCGTCTGCTACCCACCAGCTCGACAGCTAGCCGGGAGCTCGAGGGTTACTGATGCGGCCGAGAACGGCACAACTCCCGGCACATCATTTTCAGATCACCGCGGAGTTTCGCTGCTCGGGTTAAACGTAATATATAAGTCACTTAGACAACCTAAAAATGTTATTGTTGGGCTTTTTTCAGTGTTTTGTTTGTTCGTGAGTAAATCGGTTTGGCTGAGATTAAAGTTATTAGATTAGATAAAATAAAACTTTATTAATCCCCCGGGTGGGTTCCTCCTTGGTTTTCACACAGCTGACTAAACGTCAAACAGAAAACTTATTAAACAGAAGTATGAGACAGTCGAGAATTTACGCCAGTGTCTGGTTATATTTTAGATAGCAAGAAGCAGACGGCCGAGTTTATTAAACTCCACCGAGACAGCGGTGACGCTAATCAGAACTAGCCTTCTGATTAGCTAATCAGAAGGCTAGACCGTCCAATTTCACGCCTTTAAACTTTAAAGGCGTGTTTGTGTGTGTGTTTATACAATTGCTATTATGTTTGCACTTTATGTGTAATGTTACTGACTGCAGAGATCAGTAAGATGTGTGTATTTTTTATTTATTAGTTTTATTTATTTAATATTATTTTTTAATTGAATGACTGTCTAGTAGTTCACAGATGTCGAAAAACTGAGTGTGGTAAAGCCACTGATTTTTTTTATGTATATTTCTGCAATCTGCACATTGTACTGACTTTCATTTTAATGTTTACACCAGGGTTCCTTGTCAGCACTTTATGCTCAGATGTTTGTAAGCTAAAAATAAACTATTGTGTATGTTCAAATATACTGTTGTGATTGAAGAAGTTAAATAAAAATGTCAGTCATCAATTCATGCATCACCTCATGTCATCATAACAGAGGTCTGTCTTCCAGGAAAGAACAGTTTAAAATTAATGTAATATAGTATTGGCCATACTATATGATGTATTGCTTGTCTTTGTTTAATAATACAGAAGACAAAGACCTTAAAAAATAATCGCATATCGCATCGCAATCGCAATATTGGGGCAAAAAATCGCAATTAGATTATTTTCCATAATCGTTCAGCCCTAGTAGTACGAGTTGGCTATTAATAGATAGCACCTCAGCAAGCTAATGTGTGAAACAAGCCTGGTACAAACACACACACAGATATAAGGTCATGTTCAGCTCTTGTTTAGCCAGTAAGTATAAACGTATTATTTAACCGTACCACGAGATTCCAGCAAGAAATTATAATATGACAGGATTTGTCCTGTTCTTTAATGTTATTAGGACAGGGGTGTCAAACATGAGGCCTGAGGCCTGCTGAAGACTCCAGTCTGGCCCATGGGACAGCACTGTAAAGTGTAAAGGAAAGCATACATTTGGGGATTTTAACGATATTTTTGTAGATTTTAGAGCTTTTCCTACTAATAAAAATGTCCCTCGTGGCCACTGATACACACCAAAGTAAATAAATGACAGAAAGTTATTGGGTTTTTTTTTTAAATCTTTGATAGAAAGACATTCTGTCATTTAACAAAAATGTTCAGTTTTATAATTACAGGAGCTAACAGGACTTTTTCTTTAATTTTACACATGTATGTCTTAAAATCTAAGGCCAAAGATTAGTGACGACAGACTTCAGCATCATTTCTTCATCATGAAGAAAAACTGAGACGCATTGTTTCAACTGCACTTCATTTCCTTATATTAAAGTGTTTCAGGGACTAAATGTGTAATAAAATGTCTTTGCACTGACAGAGAGGAGAGCTTCACGAGTTTGGTCCACTCAAAGTGGGCTGCATGTGGTCCACAGTGTAAAATGAGTTTGACATCTCAGCTTTTAGGATCTGATTTTCATTGATTCCTGAGCTTTCTGAGCATTAAGTACTTGTCATGTTTTACTTCTGGTTAATGTTTCATATTTGCTTCTGTCAAGCTTATACATATCCAGTGTGTTCTTTTGTCTATTCTTCATTTCCTGCTTTACTTTGGTAATCCTTTGCCTCTTGTGTTTTACAGTTGCTTTTACTTCCCATCTGTCCTCATCTAGCTGATTGTACAGCTGATATTACTCCCTGCCTTGATTAGCCTTCTGTGTATAACTTGTCCCGCATCCCCTTGGTCTTTTGTTGAGCTGCCTGTAGTCGTACCTTCTCTCTGTGTTCCCATGTTGTTGCCTTGTTTTTGGAATTCTGCTATTTAGTTTCTTGGCTCTCGCTACAGCCTAAATGAACAGCTCGCCTTTTGTTATTGGAACTCTGCCTCCCTGCATCTTGCATTTGGGTCCTCTCACTACACATCTCACAGTTCTAAACAGTCTATGTTTAACCAGGCCCAAGTTCAATAACTAATCAAATCACTGTGGGTCAGTCTGCATGTTCAACATGAAAGGATTCTGGAGCCTGCATTTATGACATCCTTTAAAAAATCACTTCAAAATCAATATTTATTTTAACATGCACCACTTGAATCTACCCATGAGGATCTAAAATCCAGTTATTAATTGAATATTTGATTAAAGTGAAAAAGAAAAAAAGCACAGGGTCAGAAGATTAGTGTTGATAATCCACAATCAGGTGCTCTTCAAAGACGAGGCCAGCGGTCGAATAGAGATTTTAATGTTCAAAAAGAAAAACAACGTTTGTGCTTATTATTAATGGCAGTCCTTGGTATTGATTTGGGGAGTGGGGGACGAAATCAGAGGGGCTTTGGTTTAAGACAAAAAAGTATTAATTCATGAATCAAACAATGGGTTTCAGATCAGAGAGTCTCCATCGTGATACGAAGAACAAACAAAACAGAGATTTAATTGAAAGGGCTTAAGAGGCACACCGTGTGCGAATTCTAGCATTTAAGAGGCATTTCAAGTGGCTCCTTTACAACTCTGTTTGTACGCTGTACATTTGCAGCTATTTAAATGTCAGCACTCCTGCTGGTGTAATAGTATGTACGTTTTGCTTTTTGTTATTCAGACAGTAGGAAAATTAAAAAAAAAGTTATTATTTGCCTCACCACAGGGGAATCCTATTTTTAACCTTTTGTAGCCTAAAGAATGGCACAAATCCAACCTGCTGAGGTGATTTTAAAAACTGCAGCACAGAGGAGTGGACAGGCAATTATTAGCACTTGAAAAATACAGTCTAAGCTGTTATATAATCAGACCCTTTTTTTATGTTTTGGGTTATTTGGGACTCATTAGGTTGAGGCGACACCGATTGTTCCCAGAGGGCTGACCATTTGGAAGCAAGTAACAGCAGAGGAAGTTAAAAACCATAAAGACAAAAACACAGAAGACGCTAAATCACGAGCTCATTACTGTGAGGTTTATCCAGGTCTGCAGCTTGACCTACTTAGTGATAACACTTTAGAACAATGTAAAGGAACGGCTGAGTTTGATCTGACACTCACAGCCTGTCGCACTGAGCTGCCCTAAAAACCCTGAAAAAGAATAATGGCAGAGGGGGAGGATGAGAGAAGGAGGCTGCCGAGAGGATGAAGGCACGAGAGGGAAATATGGAGGGGGGACCATGGTGGCCTGGAGGGAAACATCTGATAAATCTATCAGCTGGGTTCAGAGGGGTAACCTTCACAATGTTCACAATGGAGCTGATGACGCGAGCGTTGAGGTTTAAAAAGAGGAAGATGTGAATGAGCTGAATGTATGAGCATCGGCTGTGCCTCCTGCTCGATGTAATTAAACAGAGGACATATGGCACCTCGGGGCTCATTTCACACGAGGGAAAAATGATAAAAATCTACACAGGCAGCTCGACTGATTGTGATCAGAGCAAATACAGAGAGCGCAGAGCAAACAGAGCCGCATTTCTGCAGTTGACAAATTGTTGATAAGAGGCTGAGGAGACAGGAGGACGTACGCAACTCAGAAAAATGTGTGTAACATCCTATATAAGAGAAAAATCGGAAAGTCTTACTGACACCATGTAGCTTAGAGTGTGTTTACCCAGACTAGCACTGCAATGAATAGACTGTATAGAAGCCTTCTTTTTTAAAAGTCATATGCTCTTATGACATAAGAAAAATATGCATAGTGAGTCAGCAGTAACACATAAACACTGAATGCTCTGACTGAGCATGGCAAAACAGGTTAGCAACAGAAACGCTGCAACATTAATCTCAATATAATAATATTATGTAGCAAAAATTAAAAGGCCAACAACTGAAATGTGTTGTGGCAACAGGCTAAATGGGTAAATAAATGAATAGAACAGTTTAAAAATGACCAATAAAAACTCAATCAAGCTTAAACTAAATGCTAAAGAGTCAGAGGATAGTGAATAGTTACAACAGCTGCTTAAAACAATAAAGAATCCATTGAAATGCTTCTGTTACTCAGTATGTAAGCTGAACAAAGCACCAATTCATTAGCAGCCCTTATCTTAAAAAACAAAAAGAAAAACCTTTTAATACAATTTATGTTTTAATTACCATGCAGTTTAAAATTAATTCAGCAAAGTTGAAGCACATTTGGAACCTGACAAGTAGTGCTGATTAAAGAGCATTTGAGTTCATTTGATAAGACTCCAGGGAAGCACAATTGGCAAAAAATAAATAAATAAACACTTTGGCGAAAGTGATGTAGCTAACAATTAAATTTATGTGCAATTAAGCTGGATTACAGAGACACAACAGCCAGATTTCAGACATTTCCCATTTAGAAACTGTCTGTCAACTATTGCAGTAGCAACACTGCCCATCTAACATCTCCATCTGCTTCAGCCACGGTCTCTGTGTGTGTGTGTGTGTGTGTGTGTGTGTGGGCACCTGCTTGCATGAGACTACATGCACTTTGCTGAACTTGCAAAGTGCCACCACGCAGCAGATGCGAGGTGCCAGAAAGGTAAATCATGCAAACCCTGAGTGTGCGCACAAACGCACACAAACTGCAATGCACGGACAGGATACGCATACGGGGTGAAGAAACCAGGGTGCGTGCAGTGATCCCCCATGTCTCGGGTTGCCAGGGGGGTTGCTAGGGCAACAAATCACCGGCTGTCCCATTGGGTGAGTCAGCCTTCCCTAGGAGAAATATCACCCCAGTAAGTCTGAGAAAGAGCAATCCTATTACCGGTCTGTGGGTGTAGTGTGTGTGTGTGCAGCAGTGTGTGCATACTGTACATGTGTTCTTTATGACTCATAAAAGCTTATTTATTTATTCATTAGTGCCATTTATTCTTCAGTTGTGCCACCTGCTGTAGTGTATTTTCTAATTGTGCTCTGACTCTGATCTTGTGAGCGCTTTTTTTTCCTCCTCTACCTTCTTTCATGTCTTTTCTGCACCAGTGAACAGATCAAATATCTGCTGCATGCAGGCTAAAATATCCCCGAAGATCTTGATAATTGAATCTGACTTACTTCCCCCGTCATTGTAGATATCTTAGAAGCTGGGGCTTTTTTTCTTCTACAGTGAATAAGCAGACATTTATCTTGGAATAATTACAGATCATGTCACAAAGGAGAGCTTATGTCATTATATTTACTGAAAGTGGATGTTGCTGTGTAGAAAAGAGAAGTATGTAAAGGTGCTGCTGAAAATCACAACTCAAGTGACAACAAAAACGCGTCTCTATCGTTTGATGAAGACGAAGTTCTGGAAGTGCACAGATGCAGCGTGTATGCGTGCGTGTTTAGTCATATGAATATGAATACGTACGCTGACGATCCGTTCATGCGTGCCCTCTGAGGAGATGATGGTTCCATTGAGTCCAACCAGCGACGGTAAGGTCTGGGACATCCAGTTAGTTACCATAGCCATGGTGCTGAGCACCGCTCCAATTTTCAACATGGGAACACTCATCCTGATGCATACACATTCACACACCGCACACACACACACACACACACTAACAGAAACTCTGGCCGGCTCTCACACACAGTCCAAACTGTTCACAGCAGTCATTCTAACAAGAGCAGCTGCACAGCATGGTGTTACAGGTTGTGCAGTCGCTCTGTAGTGTTTGTTTAAAAAGAAAAGAAGAGAAAAAACCACGAATGTTCCCTCTGAAGTCTAAGACACTGCCACAGGTTAGTAGATAAATCCAGATGCATCCATGCAAAGACGCATCAAGTCCAAACATCCAGCTCAGGCTGCAGGAGGTGCTCCTGGAAACAGCTGGTCTGAACTGTGCGCGTATGTGTGTGTGCGTGTGTGTATGTGTGTGTTTCCTGGACTCCTTCCTTCGTCTGGCAGTGAGGCGTTGTGGCTGAGCCAGCGCTGCTCTCTCATTTATGCTCTAACTCTCTGCCTCTCCCTCCCTCCCGCCTTTCCTCCACCCTCTCTCGCAGACACACTCCTCCATCTCTCTCCCAGACTCTCACCTATTCCTTCCACTTCTTTATCCAAGCGCCACAGTCTCCTCTCAAACCATATTTCATTCAATGAAAAAAAGCACGCCGCAAAAAAAGTGCTAACGAGAAAAAAAAGAATATTCATCTGACACTTATCCCATTCTCTTGCTTTTTTCACCCTTTTATCATTTCCATACCCATTTTCTTCTTCTTTTACCTGACCTTTAATTTTCCCTTTTCATCCTGACTGCAGTCAACACCTTTCTTTTTCCTTTCTGTCCAATGTTGATATTGATTAAATGCAGACGCCTACAGGAATGCACAATGATCTGGACTGACCTCTCCCTTAAGTGTGTGCGTGCGTGTGTGCATTTGTGCTTCATGTAAATCACACACTGATGCAACACTGCCACCACGTGGCCCTCGGTGCCTGCCGACAACCAAACTGTGTAAGAGATTTTACACTGGATTTGATCAAAACTTCAGAGAAAGTACAAGATGTACAGATGCTTTATTTGATCTGGCTCTGCAGCATTTCCATGGCAGCAACAAACTCCAAAAATAAAGTTCAGCCTGTGTGCCACTTCTGTCACTGTGTTTACAACGTTTGCATCCACCTGCTGGGGACTGCAGATTAAAAGGAGTTGGTACAGCACTTATGCACAAAGCCTAACTGTGTCCCAGTTAAATAATATACTTACTGTATACACGATACACTATACTACCTAAGTCTAAGTCTCTATGTGCATTTTGAAGGCTTTTATTCCTGGTACCCACTCTGTCTATCAGCAGCATTTGCAACACTGCTACTCTTCAGACTATTGTTCTGTTATTGATTGTTTTTGCAATGAAGATGAGTTTTTCTAGCTTGATATGTTTTATTTTCCCAGTGGTTTAACTTACAACCACAGTTTGTCTTAATTTTTGTGAAGCGGTGAGCTGTGTTTCTTTAAAAAAATGTTTTCTGGCACTTTTTTAAACCAAATGACTAACTGCCCTAATCACTGGCTTATTTATTTATATGAATGAATAAATGAAAGCCTTGCAGGCCGTAAAAAAATTAAGTGCCATTATTATGCTAACTAGCACAATTAGTAGTTCAAAACAATCCCATTTGTTAGTCTTACGCTGAGCCATGACATTTTGTTTCCCTTCTCTTCCCTGTGATTGGCTGTGCTTCACAAACACAAGGTTTGCACAACAGATTGGGGGAGGGGGGTACATTACATATTAGACCATGTCATGTATCATCTATTTAATAACATCTAAGCCAGGATGCAGAAGCACTGTAAGATTTAGTAGCTTGTAGAAAAACCTTAAACCTAACCTTAAAAAAAGCTGTGTGACTTTGTCATAGAAAAAATATTGAAGGAATTTTCAGCCCACTCTTCTTGACAGAGTTAATTCAGTTCACTGGTTTTATGCACATCTCTTTTAAAGTCCACAAAAGTATTTCAGTCAGGTTGAGCTCTGGACTTTGACTGGACCATTGCAATGCCTTGATTCTTTTCTTTTTCAGCCATTAATTTGTAGATTGGGATCATTGTCCTGTTGAATTTCCCAATTTGGGCCAAGCTTGAGCTGTCAGACAGACAGCTGACTCCAGAATACTTTGTTAACAGAGTAGTTCATGTTTGAACGAGTGACTTGTCCCGTGGCTTCAAAATAAGCTCAAATAATCAGCCCTCCACCAACAAAGCTGACAGCTGGTATGATGGGCTTGTGCTGATAATCTGTGTTTGGTTTTCTCCAAACAGCTTCTTCTCAGAAAGAAGAGGCTTTCTTCTGGTAACCCGTCCAGCCAGGCAATACTTGTTCAGTCATTTTTAAACTGTATACTGTTGTGAACTTTAATATTTAACATGCCAACTGAGGCCTGGAAATCTCTTGAATTTTTTGCAGTTTCTCTGAGTACTGACCTTGAGGTAAATTTCCTAGAAGCGTCCACTCTTGGGAAAACTGGCAACTGCCTTGAATGTTTTCCACTTATGAATATTCTTTGTCAGTGTTGAACGATGGACTTCAAATTGCTTGGAAATGTCCCTATAACCCTTCTCAGATCGATGGGCAGCAACATTTGCGTCTTTGTGTTTCCTCACTGGCAGTGTGTTAACACACACCTGAATGCTCCAGACCAGCAAACTGACGAAACATCTGCTTTTATAGAGGCGCTCGCACCCGCTCATGATCAGTTAATCACGTGTATTTGATCAGCAGCGCCTGGCTACTCTTAATTGTTATGGAAGCAGTAAGTGTTCTGCATTTTGGCTGATGTTTATAATAACCCATATAAAGTCTTTTTTCTTTTATTTAATATAACCTGACATATAAAACCTTAAATGTGAAAGACGCTGTACATTTCTTTTTTTAAAGCCTGCACATACATCTTTTTTTTTCTTGCAACAGTGGCTTGAGTTGAGTGTTGTTGTGAGCTGCTGCTAAATGAATCCTTTACCCATGAGACACATTTCACTGTATTTTTTTCTGACCGTATTTAGGACAGCACTTAAGTGGCAATTTTTGATGAAGTCTACAAAATACGGTAATGAATGTAAAGCTTAAAAAAAGAACTAAACACAAACTAAGTATACTGTACTGTAAATTCATCGTGTGTATGAAAATGTAATGCAAGGATCAAACACAATATTGGAATAGTGTCAAATAGGCCTCACGCTAATCACCAGTCAAGAGGAGGATCAAAATCATTGAATGATATACATTTTTAGCAATGGACATTTGCAGTTTGTAATTAGTTGAGACTGTCACGGTCCTGGGTCTCCTGACCCAGCGTTTTTAGTTCTTTGTGATTTTTGTATTATTGTACTTGTGTGTGATTTATTCTATGGCTTCTAGTTTTGATCCCTTGCCCTTCATGTCTCTGTGTCCCCTCTGTTCTGTGTAATTGTGTGTCTTTGCATGTTTGAGTTTCTTGTTTTCTGTCACTCTGCATTGTGCATTATGTTCTCATGGTTGGTTTTTTGTTACTCTCTCTAGTCTAGTCTCTTGTGTTCCCAGCTGAGTATTTCCCTGTGTATTTTGGTTCTTAGACCTCTGCCTTATGGTTTATGTCTCTGTATTTCTTAGTTGCTGTCTCCACTGTGTCAAGTTCGCGTCTCTGTGTGATACTTCCTGTTTTACTTTGATGGTCCGTGTCTCATGTGAATGCGTCCTGCTTTGCTTGTCTCGTCAGTCCTGATTTCTCCCAGCTGTGCCCTCCTTCTGTGTCTCATTCCCCTCGTTACTTCCCAGTGTATTTAAACCCTGTGTTTCTCTGAGTCAGTGTCGCGTCGTCCCTCTTGCTGTGTGGATCTCCCTGTGTGTCTCTCTGTGAGTTTTCCAAGTTCCCAGTTTAGATTAGTTTGTATGTTTTTTCCCTGCCAGCAAATAAAGCTGAGTTTTGAGTTCACCTCCCTGAGTCTGTGAGTCCTGCACTTTGGGTCCAACTCCTGCCTGCCGCACAGCGATTCATGACAGAACGACGCGACCACAAAAAGGATCCAGCGGACTCAATGAGGAGGCGCCGCTTGGCTTTTGATGGGACCCGGTTGGTTCTTGGGGGTCCTCCGTGTAGCCGGTCGTCTTCGTTTGCCACTAACCCGTCTACTCACTTTTCTGTTTCCTCTCCACTGTTGACGCCTGCGACCCGGACCCGAGGAAAGCACCCGAGGCGGCACCGCGAGAAATACTATGAGCCTGCGAGCAACCAGCTAACGCCAGCACAGGCATTTTATAAAATGCTGGGGATTATCATTGTTCCCCCCAGTGCACCCAACATTTCCACACCGCAGCAGGAGCAACTGCAGCCGAGTTTTCCCACATCACCTTCAGCCAGCCCTTCTCCCTCTTCAACAGGGAAGCGGCAGACACCCCGCCAGCATTCACAGCCCCAGCGAGGGCCTGGATTTCTTCCTGTACAGTCGGCTAGGGTGAGTGGTGGAGCTACTCTTTTGGCTCCTGCAGAAATAAAAACTGTTAATTCCGGGCCGGCTTGTTGTGTAAGCGGCACCGGAAATGAAAGAACTGCTTATTTTAAGGACAATTATTCTGGCCCATTGAGCCATTCAAACTGTGTCACTCCTGTTCCTTTCGAGCCTATCCATGAAACTAGGAAGATTGGTGTCTCTGTGCTCAATAACTCCAAGGATCCAAAGACTGTTTTAGACTCAGATGGTTGTGAGCTACAAACTGAAATGAAGGGTCCTGAGGGTTCGGTTAAAAATGAACTGTGTGTTCCCCAGCCCTCAGCTCAGTTAGCCGCCCGGCCTAAAGCCCAGTCGCCGCCTCCACCACCACCATCACTACACCCAGCCATTCAGGCTGCTACTCAGTCAGACATTCAACCCATAGCCCTGCCATTAATACACTCTGTAGCTGAGCCACTAGCTGCCCGACCCGCAGCCACTTCAGCCACTCCTCCACCCGTTACACCTCCACTACAACCGTCACTGCAGTCTCTAGTGCAGTCTCCAGTGTCCCCAGCGCAGTCTCCAGTGTCCCCAGTGCAGCATCCCTTAGCACAGTCATCCACTCAATCACCAGCTCCACTTTCCCCTCAACTATCACTACCACCTCTAGCTCAGTCTCCTGTGCACTCACCTCTGGTTCATTCTCCTGTGAAGTCATCAACTCCACTGCCTACTCCACTCTCACCACCTCCGTTACAACAGACATCAGTTCAGTCCCCTGTGCCAGTGCAGACGCCCTCAGTTCAGTCTCCCGTGCAGTTATCTACTTCACCACCATCAGTAGCTCAGCTCCCACTCTCATCCGCATCTCCAGTAGCTCAGCTCGCACCTGAACCATTGGCCCAGTCCCCGATAGCAATACGGTCTTCTGTTCGGCTTAACATTCAGCCAGGGGTCCCAAACCTCTCTGGCTCTACATCAGCTCCTGCTGGAAGCTCGGATGAGCTCATCCAGGACTCCGCGGCTCCCACGCCGCCATCTACCTCGTCCGCTGGGGGTTCCAGTGAGCCCGGCCAGCACCTCCTCGTCTCCGCTGAAGGGCCCGAGGGGCCCGTTCAGCCACCTGTCTCCGCTGGAGGGCCCGAGGAGCCCGTTCAGCCACCTGTCTCCGCTGGAGGGCCCGAGGAGCCCGTTCAGCCACCTGTCTCCGCTGGAGGGCCCGAGGAGCCCGTTCAGCCACCTGTCTCCGCTGGAGGGCCCGAGGAGCCCGTTCAGCCACCTGTCTCCGCTGGAGGGCCCGAGGAGCCCGTTCAGCCACCTGCCACGTCAGCTGGAGGGCCCGAGGAGCCCGTTCAGCCACCTGCCACGTCAGCTGGAGGGCCCGAGGAGCCCGTTCAGCCACCTGCCACGTCAGCTGGAGGGCCCGAGGAGCCCGTTCAGCCACCTGCCACGTCAGCTGGAGGGCCCGAGGAGCCCGTTCAGCCTTCTGCCACGTCAGCTGGAGGGCCCGAGGAGCCCGTTCAGCCTTCAGCCTCTGCAACCTCGTCTGGTCCGGCCTCCGAGTCTTCGTCCTCGTCTGGTCCGGCCTCCGAGTCTTCGTCCTCGTCTGGTCCGGCCTCCGAGTCTTCGTCCTCGTCTGGTCCGGCCTCAGCCTGTGCTTCGCCTGGTCCTGCCCCCGCATCGCCACCGTCTGGTCCTGCCTCGTCTGGTCCTGCCTCGTCTGGTCCTGCCTCGTCTGGTCCTGTGCCCACCAGGCCATGGCCTGCACGCCTGAGACTGGAGGGCCGCCGCTGCCTTCCGCGCGGTCGGCCCACTGAACTGCTCCGTTGTCTCCTTCGTCGCCGCCATTGCCTTGCGCACGGCCGGCCTCCTGAACTGTTTCCGCGTCGCCGCCGTTGCCTTGCGCACGGCCGGCCCCCTGAACTGTTTCCGCGTCGCCGCCGTTGCCTTGCGCACGGCCGGCCTCCTGAACTGTTTCCGCGTCGCCGCCGTTGCCTTGCGCACGGCCGGCCTCCTGCACTGTTTCCGCGTCGCCGCCGTTGCCTTGCGCACGGTCGGCCCCCTGAACTGGTTCCGCGTCTCCGCCGTTGCCTTCCGCATGGTCGGCCCCCTGAACTGCTCTGTGTTTGGGTTGTTTTCTTGGGCTCCGGTGTTTGCTGTGCTCTTCTTTTGTTTTCTGTTCCGAGCCCTCCGTCCTGGGCCCCCGCCGCCCGCCCTGGGTTGTTTTCTGTTTGGTTTTGTTTTTCTGTGTTTGGGCTGTCTGGAGCCAGCCCTTGAGGGGGGGGTACTGTCACGGTCCTGGGTCTCCTGACCCAGCGTTTTTAGTTCTTTGTGATTTTTGTATTATTGTACTTGTGTGTGATTTATTCTATGGCTTCTAGTTTTGATCCCTTGCCCTTCATGTCTCTGTGTCCCCTCTGTTCTGTGTAATTGTGTGTCTTTGCATGTTTGAGTTTCTTGTTTTCTGTCACTCTGCATTGTGCATTATGTTCTCATGGTTGGTTTTTTTGTTACTCTCTCTAGTCTAGTCTCTTGTGTTCCCAGCTGAGTATTTCCCTGTGTATTTTGGTTCTTAGACCTCTGCCTTATGGTTTATGTCTCTGTATTTCTTAGTTGCTGTCTCCACTGTGTCAAGTTCGCGTCTCTGTGTGATACTTCCTGTTTTACTTTGATGGTCCGTGTCTCATGTGAATGCGTCCTGCTTTGCTTGTCTCGTCAGTCCTGATTTCTCCCAGCTGTGCCCTCCTTCTGTGTCTCATTCCCCTCGTTACTTCCCAGTGTATTTAAACCCTGTGTTTCTCTGAGTCAGTGTCGCGTCGTCCCTCTTGCTGTGTGGATCTCCCTGTGTGTCTCTCTGTGAGTTTTCCAAGTTCCCAGTTTAGATTAGTTTGTATGTTTTTTTTTTTTTTTTTTTTTTTTTTCCCTGCCAGCAAATAAAGCTGAGTTTTGAGTTCACCTCCCTGAGTCTGTGAGTCCTGCACTTTGGGTCCAACTCCTGCCTGCCGCACAGCGATTCATGACAGAGTCTAATGAAAATAGGATAATACTGACACATCAGGCTGGTGTTTTTGAGCTGTAAAAGGCCACCCGTGATGCTAAACAGACTGCAGTGCACAACTAGCAGCCCTGTAACAACTTCAAGAGCTATAGAAGGACATGGCTCTTCCCCGTCTCCTGCCTCGAGCAATTATGTGTCAACAATTTAACTAACCAACACTAAATATTTTATAGCGCCTTTGTTCTCATCAGGAGTAACATACTCGTTGTTTTTTTCTAGATAAAGAGTCTGCAGAATACACATGGATTATACATAAAATCTCCTTCAGCAAATATTCTAAACATGAATATTTCAATCAGCTGCACTTAAGGTTACACAGTCATGAGGAGGAGGGCAACAACAGAGCCAACATGACAAGTGAGTGGTGTAAAACACCTTCAGGGTGTTTCTGGTCACTGACTCAGGTGGCTGCCTCTCTGCATTTTTACAAACTAATCATCGCCATCTTTTCAGTAGAGTGGAACGACAAAGTTTCTCAGAACAATACAGTACAACAGATCAAAACAAGAAGAAAACTCAAAACTATAATATAATAAAAAAAATAACTCAAACAATGAATATAGATGATCGTGATTTCTCTGAGCATAAAACTTGGCAAAACAAATCTATAAAAAAAATTTTGGGAGGTCGATTTTGATCTAAACTCCTTTGTCAGCAATATTTTATCTAATATGTTTTAAGATGTGGATCTATATAAAGCATTTTATTTCTTTCAGTCAATTTATTTCATTTTATTTTAGTCCTGTTTTTGTGACTTATATGTTTCCCTTAAAAAAAAAAATGCATGCTCTAACTGTTAGCATGTAGGCAATATGGCTAAACTATTTTGGGGATGTCCAGCAAATACCAGGAGATATAAAAGACACAAGGTTGGTTAACAAAATGATAAATCAGAGTACATCAATTCTTTCCAAGAACCACTTTAAAGTTTAGAAACTTTTAAATTTTGACTCATTTGACACAAAGGTTGAATGGATAAGTTGGGGACACGGTGTCTCCTTACCTTACATGAGCTGACAGTGACCAGCAGCAGCAACCACAGGGCTTCAGGTGGACTCATGGCTGTCCTTTTCTCTCCCTCTGGTATTCCTGGTCTTGACCCAGCTTTGACACGCACCAGACATGAAAGAAAACTTGGTACTGTACACCTTCCTTGCTTAGCCTTGAGGTTATGACTAATTTGACTAGTCTGGAGTGACTGAATCCCCTCAGGCTGTGGAAGAAGAGCACAGTGCTAGTGTTCTTGCTGTGGAGAGCCACTCAGGAGCTGACTGGAGACAGCAACTGTCTTTGAGGAAGATTAGAGAGGAGGCGTAGGGAAGGAGGAGTTGGTGAAAAGGATGATTATTTGGTGCTTAACACAGCCAGTGAATATACAGTTAATTAGTGAGTGGGTGCACTTGTTAGTAACAGATTGCATGTGAGATTGTACTGCTGATTCTGGTATCATAAACTTACTCCCTGGAACTCAGGAAAACTTTTTCTATTAATTTGGAAAAAGGGGCGTAATTGTACGGAATCTTAGTTTTTAAAAACTCTCAAATTCTCCCAAATTTGGGAGTTTTTAAAAACTCCTAAATGTAATAATAAAAACTGTTCACTGGTAAGGTTGTCAAAATAAAAAAAATCATTACTCAGATAATTTAATAATCGATACTAAAAATTGGTATAATACCAACAGTGCTGTCTTGGCTCCTGCAGTTGATACACGACTTCAGCCCCTCATGACACAGGAATAGTGATTCATCTCATATCGCATGACTATATAAGAGTGATATATAAAAGAGTTTTTTACACTCATAGTTCACAACACTGAACATTTTCTAAAGTTAAGCAAAGCCCTCACTTTCACAAAACTGGAACATTAAACAGTTGCTAATGCTAATCTAGCTGCCGCGCACATTAACGTTAGCCTTTTAACTGCTAGTAGTTTAGCCCTGTGTAGTGATGGCCCGCTTGAAGCTGACGCTCCGGAGCGTGTCGAAAAAAACAACACACTGGTTCAGAAGCACTGTGTCGAGGCTTGCTTCGTTTGGCAAAAGTCACGTGACCAGTGACGTCCGAAGCTTCATTACGCACGTAACTGCTTCGGTACCTGATTCAAACGGATATAAGGAAGTGAATCATCCACGGGATTCGTGGAGTGTGTTGATGGTGACAGAGAGCGAAGAGGTGATCATTCCACTGACAGATATGGAGCCAGCGAGGAAGAGAGGACGTTCTGGCGTGTGGGAATATTTTGAGTTGATTTTGCTCAATTTATTTTATCTGCCGAAGTGAAAAACTTGAAATGTCCAAAATCATGTTTTCATAATGGAAATATCATTACAGCATATGACTTTAGGAACACTTCCATGTGAATTAAAGCTAATGAAGACTACAACAATGTATTTGACACTATACGTACATTACATTGCTACAGTTTAGAAAATCATTTTGTTTATTGTTTTTAGGTGATAGTCTGCAGGACCCAGGAATACCTGCATATCTACCAGCTTGCAGTGTAGTTCCTGCACTCCACAGCCTCTTCTGTTCCATGCAAGTGGATTTTCTCCAGGGCAGGAGAAACTATTTCTAAGAAAAGAAACAGACTCAGCCAGCGCACAGTAACACTAATCCTCTTTTTAAATGTAAATAACAAAAGGGCTACCTGACATTGATCATGTTTTTACTTTGCAAGTTCTTGATTAGGGGTGGGCTTTGATTATCGCCTTTCTGATTACAATCCATACTAAATTGAATAAAGTGATATTGATTCATTAAAATCCCGTGTCGATTTGTAAATTAACGTTATTATGCCTGAAACGCCAGCATCTCAGGTTAAACCTCACAACATGTCGTCAAACACCATACAGCTAAAACAGTACCTGGGAGCAGGTTTACGGATTCTGCATACAAACGTGAACACAGAGCGCGGACCCGACGCGTCAGAGTCAGATTTTGGTGCGTCGTCGGGTCCGCGCTGTGTTTGCCTCTTTTTTTCCCCGCTGGCTTCTGCAGCTGCAGGTTTCATAACTCTCTGTTTACATCTCTAATTAAGTCTCACATGTGTCAGCTTTCTTTTAATAGATTCATTTGGCCATCACTAGCCCTGTGTTAAGCTATGATTAAGGTAGCAGCATGTTAAATCAATATTAGATGTGACTGAACAGCATTTTACAGCATAGTATAAAAGATGGACGTTGTACTGTAACTGTCACGTATGCTGGTGTGGTACAGTAACGTCACCCATTGTTTTCTAATAATAAGTCTAATGACTTGTGATTGACAAGTGTTTACCCAATTAGGGTTTGGGTACATACCACAATTTTAAGAAAACAGACTCAATGTTTTATTCAATAAGAACAAAACGGAGTGACTAAACATATAAACCTAGCAGGAAAGTGTTTACAGAGGCCATGACAGAAAGCCTTTTTCCCATAAACGTCTATGGGACCCCAGGTCTTTTTCAACCACAGCTATCGCCATCTGGTGGCCTTTAGGCAGAATGCAGCCTTTTAGGCACTGATGTATTGGGTTAATTTTTTCCACCTATAAGTTATGTCCATGTGTTATAATGTCTATGGTTTTGAGCATTAGGTTAAAGGCTAGGCTAGCCCCAGTTAACGAACATGATACAAGTCAAGGCAAGCTTTGTCATGTTGGTAAGTAAAATGTTAGCATATATTCTGGTAATTATTCCCAGTACACACCTCAGATGGCTTAAAACAAATAAGATAAAGAGAAAAAAAACTTCCTTTCCTCTGCATTGTTCTCTCTCTGGACACTGACATCTATCTTCAGTACACAAACCGAACAGGAATAAATTACTAACTTGTGCTGGCTGTCTTCCATGTGAACCTGCCACTCTGGCTTTAAACACAATGTAGGTGACTTTCATGTCACACAATCCATATTTCATTGCTGGAAATTAGCTGTTAAATACTCTTGGATGAGCTCGCTGTGTTCACTCGCTTCCCCTCATTAAAGTTTCAGCATGATTGTAATGCAGATTTCAAGACGGCACAGCAGGCAGAGAGAGAGAGTAACAGCAAAGGCCAACTGAAGAAGACATGGGTGGCGAGAGAGAAATATAGTGCACGCATGCTCGGCCTGTAGTATAAACCCAATAACAAATAGTCATACACCTTACGCACAACCTCATTACTCCAGCTGTGTCTGAAATTAAAGACAAACCTGACTTCATGCCAACCAAACAACAGGGCCCAGCCAGAAATTCATGAATCACTTTTCACTCAAATGTTCTGGTTAAAGAAATTATTATTATTATTACTTATTTTTGTATTTTTATTATTTTCAGTGAAAGCTTTTGAATGCTGCTGATGTAAACCCAGCAGTGGCTTTATTTTCACCTTCGATATTCTGCACTTTGGAAATGATTCAAAATTTAATTGGGTTTTAAATTCATGTTTAGAGATGACATTTCAAGCATGTTAAGGTCACTGCAATCCAGTTAACGATAGGTTTAACATTTTACACATCAGCCTACACAGTGACCTTTCAAAATAAGGGAGTTCAAACATGTGCTCGTTACACTCACAAAATGTAGTTTTACTATACGTCATGAAGAGCTCCATAAGTATCTCAAGTATTTGGAAAATTGGCTCATTTTTCAGGTCTTTTTTTTCCTGCACTTGTGTTACAATCTTCACTCCTCAGAAGCTGTGTGCAGTGAAGATATGAGCAATGTTGTTTTTGTTTTGTTTTGTGAAAGAACAAGAACGTGATGAAAATGCAAACAGCCACAAATGCAGCAGCTAACAGGACATCAACTCTTTGTAAAGACAGCATGCTTATATAAAGCAAATTGTGAGAAACTGACCCATGTGAAAGAGCAAAAGCAGTGATGAGCAGTCAGGCTTGTAGGATTAATCTCCATTTCTAGCACTACTTTTTTCTCCAGCAGAGTCAGCCTGGCCACATTTTCCTTCCCAGCTTTGCTCTTGGCTTCGTGGTGGTAATTAATCACTATAAGAAAGTGTGTCTTCTGTGGAGCTGTAGCCTTTGGTTTATGTTAATTCGATGCATTGCTTATTCAGTACATCTCAGGCCATGTTGAAGATTAACTAGAAAGTAATATAACGAATACTGTAACAAATAATTATCTGCTGAGAGAAAGTAACTTAATGTATTTTGTAATTTATTATGTGATTCATTCAATTTTCAGAACAAGTACCCCCACACTACCCCAAAATATGGACACTTCCAGAGACATAACTACCTCAGTGTGATCCTCTGTTTCTTCAAATCCCATTTCAAAGTCTTGAGATGATCGTAATTTACTTTTGCCGTCTTGGCCTCTTGGCAGAGCAAAGGGACTGATCTGAAATGGTAATGATCGGATCACAGATAATCCTCCTTTATGAAACTTGGAATAACCCAAATTTTAAAAATGGAAATAGTATGAACAGAAATGGTAAATGGGCTGATTCCTCTATAGCGCTTTTCTACTTTTCCGCTCTATACAACATGCCACATTCACCAGACACATGCACTGTCTTCTATGCTTTTAAGTGCTTACTTACCATTCACACTCCAATGGATGCATCAGAGAGCATCCATTGGAGTTGGTTAATATTTTGCCCAAGGATATTTGGCATACAGACTAGGGGAGCCAGGGATTGAACCACCAAACTTCCAATCAGCAGATCACCTGCTCTACCTCCTGAGCTACCCCATGAATGAATGGCTGAGCCCATAAACTCACCAGGAAAATGTCAAGTCCAATGGCTGTCTATGATAATAATAATAATAATAATAATAATGGATTGCATTTATATAGCGCTTTTCTGGGCCCTCAAAGTGCTTTACAGTTCTGCTATTCATTCACTCTCACATTCACACACTGGTGGAGGCAAGCTATAGTTGTAGCCACAGCTGCCCTGGGGCAGACTGACAGATGATGACTTCTATCAGACCACACATCTTTTTGTGACAACTGTAGCCTCACCGGTGGCCATTAAAAAGAATGCTCGTTTAAGACACTTCTGCTTTCACCTGAAACAAGGTTCCCCCTTTTTATACTTTTACTTAGAACATGAAGAGTGAATGTTGCAGAAGCAGGTTTCTGTGCAGCTGTGTATGAATGGCATTTTAGTGCATAAATCAATTTTTGTAACATTTTATACTTTCTACCCTTATGGTCAAGATACTTTATTATAGGTGGATTTCATACCAAGAAACTAAGAATGCGCACAACTAGACGTTTAAAGATTGCTGCTCTTGCTAGTCATCACGAGAAATACTAGCCAATTAAGAATTATTCTCATTTTAGTATCACGCAGCAGTTACCTGTTGTGTCAAAGATAGATTATGACGTCCCACCGACCACCAACTGGAGCTCCAGCCCTGACAGCGGCAGCACCTCTCTTTGTGACAGGAAATTGGAAACAATGAAGTGACTGTAAACAATTGTCAGATATGCTAACTACCATAGCTCTGCAGTACTTGAAGATACAAAATAAATAAATAAATAAATAAATAAATTAGATTTTAAAAACTAAAAATAAAGGTTGAATGTTGGTAAAAGAAGGAATTGGTAATCACTTGTAACGTAACACAACCTAGCAGACCACACACAACTAATCTGATATAGTGTGTTCAACATTGTACATGACAGTGTGCATAATTCAGCTAAATTTCAAATGCAATTTGATTATTAAGGAATGTGATTAGCAATTTTATGCAGCTTTTATGTAGCTAATCTTGTTCATTAGTTTTTATTTATTTATTTATTTATTTTCATGTTCTATCTTTTAAATGTGTCCACGAGTGCGATTTAGTTTAAAGGAAATAAAAAATAAGTTACCAATAAGAAACCATCAACATTTGCTGAGACCGACACACCTGCAGGCTCTAAGAACAGTTTCAAACTGACATGTATTATGAAATTGCAGAACTAAAGCTGCTCCTGGAGTTGTCTTTGTTAAGCAAATGTATTCACTAAAAAAAACAAACAAATTTCATCATATTAACTTAAATGTACATTGTGTACTTTTATTAAAATATGTTAATCAGTCACTTCCCCACACATATATGCATAGAAAGATCTCGAGGCAATCACACACCACAGTTTGTTAAGCAGAAAAAAATATTAAACATGGCTTCGCAATGTTGAAAAAAAAGAAAAAAAATGCACTGCCCCAGTACCCATTTTTTAAAAATATTTACTCCAGAAGGAGCTCCATTATAGCACCATGATGAATTAAACTCCAATATACATGACATAACAAATTGGCATAATTGAAAAATTACAACAACAACAGATAAAAACAACACAACAAATTGAGGTTTGATGACAATGCTGAAGAACGTGGAGAATGAATGTTGCAGAAACATGCTTCTGTGTGACTACATATGGATGAGATTTGAGTGCACAGCTCATTATTTGTAAGAACAGAAGGACACGAATGAAACTGTGAGAGCACCACTTACTCCTTCAAAAAGAAAAGAGGACAAAATGAGTGTCGCTGAGGGGTTTTTAACAATCATTACATGTATGCAGTTCTCTTAATCACAGCATGTAAGCCCACAGTGAGAATGCATGACAGGGCTGTGTGAATGAAGGACAGAGTATGCAAACGAGTGTGTGTACAGAAGAAGGAACACTGTTGTAGGTATATCAACTTATAAATATGTGGTTTTGAATCATTTTTTTTTTCTTTTTATCCCTGCATGTAAAAAATGTCCATGGCTCGTTTTCCCTGTAAATTACTCCCTGACTCTGTTAACCGTTGAAACAAACCGGGCCAACTTCGAAACCAAATTTCTGGTTCTTATTTCCAAAATCGGACACAGCTACATCGATGATGGGAAGCGTGTTGGACAGCGGAGAGTCAAATTCCAAAACTGTCCTCTCCTGCCCTGAGCGTGTCTAGAGCAGACAAAGACAATTGAATAAAGTAAATAAATAATAAAATCATTAATTAATAAGTTATCCTCAAAAGCGTGTCTGAGTTCCTCACCCGACACCCGTCGTATAGTGCAGTGATGTAATGTGTGTTCTCGTATGTCAGCTCCTCGCCGTCGCTGCTTCTAAAGCGCAGTGCGTATTCGTGGTTGTACGTGGCGGTGTGCAGCCAAGCAGCAGAGTTAAGGCAGTGGTAGGTGAATATCTGCTTGGCTGTGGCACTTAGCAGCTTCAGGAAGGTCATCTGGACAATGTGGACTGAAACGCCATCTGACCCGGAGTAGGAAAACTGGAGCACCAAGATCACACTGACTCATTAACAACACCATACAAAGTCAAAACAGTGCAGACAAAGCAAATATAACTGCAAACAGTTTTGGGTGTAACACATTACAAAGTAACACATTACTGCAATCACATTACATTTTTCAGTAGCACGGTATGTAAAGCATTGCTATGTTAAATTCGGTAATCACCTTACGGTTGCAAGTATCTTGTTACTTGCGTTACAAAGGTTCTTCGCTTATCTGAATGCTGGGCAAATAGAGAGAAAAAAAATCAAACAAACATGTTGTTTTCCCTAAGGGAGAGACCAGCAAAGACAAAGCTCAATTCCACCCCTAGTATTTGCGATCTTATTCTTTCAGTCACTATCCAAAGCTCATGACCATAGATGAGAGTAGGGTGGCTTCATAAGGCCACCACCTGATGAAGCCAACAGAACCACATCATGTATGAAAAGCAGACAAGATTCTCAGACCACCCGAATAAATGCCTTCTCCCACTTGGCTACACCTAGAAATTCTGTCCATAAAAATTATGAACAGGATCGATGACAAAGGCAAAGAGCAGCCTTGCCGGGAACAAGTCCGATTTACTGCCACCGGCCCTCTCATCCCCAGACTGCTTCCTCTACGGAAGACATGTCAGAGGGATTAAGGAGGTCCTCGAAGTATTCCTTCCACCGCCCGACTATATCCTCAGTCAAAGTCAACAGCGCTCCACCAACGATACACAGTGCAGGTAAAGCACATCTTTCCCCTCCCAAGTTGCCTCACAGTTTGCCAGAATCTCTCCGAGGCAGTCCAAAAGCCTTTTTCCATGGTCTTGCAGAACTCCTCCCAGTTTTTGCTTCAGCCGCTGCCCACTGGCCTGTCAGTAGCTATCGGCTGCCTCCAAAGTCCCCCAGGCTAACCAAGCCTGATAGGACTCCTTCAGCCTGATTATTCCCTTTACCTCCAGTGTCCACCATCTAGTTTGGGAGTCACCACCACAACGGGCACCAAACACCCTGAAGCCGCAGCTCAGAGTAGCAGCTTCACCAGTGGAGATGCTAAACATGATCTATTTGGACTCAGTGTCCCCAGTCTCCCTTGGAATGCTGCCATAGCTCTGCTAGAGGTTGGAGATGAAGATCTTGCAGACTAGGTCATTATACAGGGTGGGCCATTCATATGGATACACTGTAATAAAATGGGAATGGACAAAGAAGCCATCTATGTCCACTGTGAGCGACCATCTTTGAACAGAGGCGGTGGTTTACGGCACCAACTCTCTGCCATCTATAATCCAGTTTTGAGTTCCCTTCCCAGACGCCTTAACGCCCACACACATCCTGGGCCATCTGACCTCAGGAATTCGCATGATAAGGTGGGGCCAGGTTTCACAATGAACACACCCGAAACTCTGGCTGATTGGGACCCACGCCCAGTTTCCCACCTTGGCTCAGGCGATTAGAGGATCATCAGGGGGTCCTTTTGTCCCTCTGTGGGGGGTCACTCCCACTAGGTTTATATCTGGGACTCTCCACCATTTGACCTTAGAACTGAAGAAGCTTCTCGGATGAGAGGTGAAACGTCTTCAAGCAACTTAAAGAAGTCCAGACGCTTTTCTTTGCAATCTCCTTTGACCGCTGGGCATTTAAGTAGGTTACATTGTTGGTTCTACAAATGTTTGCCCTAGAAGTGTAAATCAGAATATGCACACAAAAACTTGTTAACCAAGCTTCCTAGCCTTAAGGCCCTTTCACATCGGACGCAGCACACGCAGCGCTGTGTTCTGAAACTCATTCGTGTCTATAATGGTTTCCTGCTGCGCCGAGCAAAGTGCAGCACAAGTCAGAGAGACACATGTTTTGAAATGACAAGAAACGGGCACATCTAGTACACGTAGAGTACTAGTTTTACAAACCAACTTTCATACCTCTTAGCTTTTTTAAACTGTTATATTATTTTTAAATTTAAATTTACCACACAACTGTTGTTTAACATTAATCTGAAGTTTTCTTTGAGCTTGTTTTTCCAAGTCTACTACCCTTTGCAGAATTCTGAACTCGTAAAGACAAGAATGGAGCAGCACCTGCGTCCCTCCAGGCCACAGCAGTTCATTTGACGGAGCAGCACACATTCAGATTTTTGCCCTCACCTGAATCCTCCCTCACTAAAACTTAAAAAAACAAAAAGCATTTTAATTTCTCCTCTTTAACAGTCTTAGCTGGGCAGCTTTGGCTGCACAATTATTCTCTGTCTTCACCTGCAGACTTCTTCTTCCTCTTGTTGGAGTTAGCAAGTTTTGCAGAACATGCTGCCTATTCCGCTATTAACCGCTGGACTTTCCTTTTACTTGACATGATAAGTACGAAAGTACCATAATTAGCATAAAAATGTATGTTTATTTTGCAGTTGAACATCAAGGACACAAACCTATTCAAGCTTTATTATTATTATTGTTGTTGTTATTATTATTGTTATTATGATATTATTATTATTATTATTAGCTTTTAATGCAGCCAATTTTCCCATGAGAATAGCCAGCTAAGGTAAACACATGCAGATGTGAATATGGTTGCTATTACAAATACTATGCACCTGTCTGCAATACAGACAGATAAATATTTTATTATTGACAGGGTTGCTGCCCCTTACATCAAACCAGAAAAAACACATGGTCCCCATGGATGTTCATGAGAGGTTAGCTTTGACTTTTAAATAATTTTAAGTTTCAGGATCTTTGCAGTAGAATGCAGCAGCTATAGTCACAAATTGGCTTGCTGCAACACACCAATGATTCTTTAGGTGAGCCAAGCGATTTTAAAGCCAGAGTGTGTTTCCATCCCATCTCTACAGTACCACAGTAGGCGGACAGGATTTCTGGAGAAGTTGGAACTATTTCTTAGCAGGAGTTTAAAGCCATCTGTGTCTTTGTATTCATTTAAAGCTGAAATCTAAAATTGTGGATAACAAAAAACCTCGTCACATATCCCACAGTATTTATTATTTCCCCACTGGCCCATGCAGTCTGCGCAGTCCACTCAGTCAAATATTTTGGGCTGCACGTCTGCAGAGGAGTATTCATCCACCCACACAGATTTATGTACATGATGAAATGTGCGTCACTCTGACGTTTGCATGCAAAAAGCATGAACTGGCCTTTAGTGAGGGAGACAGTTCCTGGTGTACCCATCACTGATACGATTGCTGCCAAAGTCTAAGTCTAAATCAGATGGTTTGGAATTACTCATGAAATCTGTAAGATGCTTAGACCAGATTTACTTGGTTCGACAAATTAACACGATGTTACAATAGCAAAAAAGCAAAGACAAAGATGCAAAATATTACAAACCTTTCTAAACCTTAAATCTGTGGGTAACAGGTGACCTGTACCACTTGTAAAAGTGTTTACAGTCAGATCCAGAGCCTTGATGAAGATACTGTTAATGTGTGTAAATTCACCCCAGATGTTTTTGTGTGTGTCTTTTTCACTCTGTGGCTGCTGGATCAATGTTTTAATACTACATACAGAACATTCAGACATGAATCTAACAGATATTTCAATATGTTAAAAACAACTAAGAAAAAAGAAATGACATGAAAGTCACTCTTTGTGCGAGTGCTTCTGAGTAAAGGCGTCAAAGACTTTTTCACTGTGTACTGATTTCTGTGTAGAAATGTGACTATAAGTGTGATTTACTATAAGTACCTCTGCTCACTGTAAAAAGTAACTTGACTCTCTGTAAAAGAGGTTGCATTATTGAGGCATCATCCACCGACACTCCGCGTTAACTACAGTTCAATTAAGTTCAGCTCTGTTTGATAAAAACAGTGTTACTGAGAGCCAGAAATATGTGGGGCTTGGGTCTAAACATGCAGGGTGAGGACTCTGAGTTAGACAGCCAAAGCTTTGGCACAGGACTCACAGCTTTGAGCCATCTGCCTTACTCATTCTTATAACTAACTTGTTCTCTTTGTTATTTAAAATTAATGTTATTTTAAGTAAATTTACTGGTCCTTACATAGGCATTTTGTACCCTACTTTCTAGCTAACATTCAACAATCCAATCAGTGCATCAAGGTTCAATAATTTGCCCAAGAAAACTTTGGCATGAAGACTGGAGGAGCCAGAGATCGAATCACCAACCTTCTAATGAGTAGATAATCTGGTCTAACTCCTAAGCCGGATGAGGTGAAAAAAATAAGACATGCCTTATTTCACTATTAATTTAACTCAATGTGAGGCTACAAACTTTAATAAATCACGTTTAATCATTTAAATCCTATCCTCTCAAAATGTTAAGCTCTGAAAGAGAATCCCAGACAAATATTTATGTGGAGAGGCCAGCTACAAAAACATCCTTCAGTTGCAAACTGACACTGTGTGTCTTTAGTAAATACCAGCAGCAGCTTTTCTTATGCCAAAAGAGGATTTTGTGCTGGCACAGTCTGTTAGTAAATCTGCCCCAAGTGTCTCTAAAATTCAGAGTTTCTTTTAAAGCTTTGCAACTGGCACTCATCCAGATGTGTTAAGCCCAACAAATATGTGCAATAATCATCAAACTATACCTTTTTTCCTTTCCTGAATTGACTGTACCATCTGCCAGGCTTTTCCTCTTTCCAGGATGCTAATTTTACCTAAAAATAGACAAACAAAAGAATCACCTCCAAATTCACACAGTCAGCAAACTGGTGATGACTAAATAGTGTTTACATCATGCAGCTTTTGATACAGCCTCCTGCTTATTTTTAATGTTAATCGTATTGCTCCAAAAAAATAGCACACTGTGTTATTTATGTAAACGAACCGACTGGAACTTCTTGTCGGGGTACAGACACGTCTCTCCCTGTGCGGTGAAGTTACAAAACACCTTGAAGGAGTCTCTATGGCAACCCTGGTTGGGATCTATCCAGTATTCGCCTGGATAGAGAGACAAAGAGAGGACCTCAGGGGGGCCAAGGCCACAGCAGACAGAAGCAGCAGAAAAAATCTACAGATTATCTTGAAATGAGACAGCTGTGCTCAACAGATGGCCAAGAACATAAACTGATGAAGTACCGTTGGGGAGATCTGGGTGGAGAAGCCAAAGCTCTTTGCAGGTGCGGGCGGGGCTGTGGTATGTCCCTTGCGGGGTGCGCAGACCTTCTACTTCGACTTTCATCGAGGATAGAGAGGCAAACACTTCCTCCATGCCTTGGCCCTTCTTTTCGTTTAGCTGGCTGTCCTGCTCTGCCTGATCCCCTTGCATCATTTCCTCCTCTCCCCCACCTATGGCCTCCTCCTCCCCATCCTCTTCATCTTCAAGTGCAGCACCATCCACCCAGGAGTGATTTCTCCTCCTTCTGCCTCGTTGTGGCAGAGGGACCACACCAGCTGCTGGTAGTCCCTGAGACGGAAGTAGATGAAAAGACAGAAAGAAGAATGGATTGAAGTAGACAAAAAAAGAAGAGAAGAGTCCAGATGCACATGGATCAATGGCAAAGTAAACAAAGGTCATACGATTCTTGAATGAACTAAATATTACTCACTGGGAGTCCTGGAGGTCCTGCGGGCCCAGTGTCTCCTCTAGGACCAATTGGACCCTAAATGAGCCACAAAATGATCAGTCTTTCAGTTTCAGTTATGAGTAGTTATGGTGTAATATAACAGCACTGAATAATTCAGTTGTGTGAAATGATGAATCTCAGAGTTACCTGATTTCCTTTAGAGCCCTTCTGACCAATCACACCCTATGAGAGAAATGAGAGAGCAAAAAAGAGGAAACACGGATGCACTGTTTCAGAAATCTCCATGCTTATGTGTTTATAAGTCATGTAGGAAAATAATCGTGCAAACTCACAGACAGACCCGTAGGACCAGGTGGACCGTGAGGACCTGATGAACCAACTGGACCCTAATATTACACAGTGGGGTGAACATAGTCAGCAGATTCCTTTTACGTGCAGTTAATTATCAGAATAATACTGGAAAGCTTGGGATTAATGCCAAATGATATTTGTTTAAACCGATTAAAAGTATATAGACATTAAAAATAATGATCATGTTGTAGTTAATAAACAGATCAGTGTCCGCAATCATCAGTCATACCAACAATTTATCAAGTGATAAAAAGTGACAGAAATATGTTCTTATGATATTTATGAATTGTTCTTATTGTTAAAGCAAGTTGTTTCTTTGGTTTAGCGCTACACACTTCAAAAGGTGCAGCTTTTACTTTGAAGGTGAACTGTCTCTGTTCACCTTCAACAGGCCGATCCGCGCTAACTCGCTAACGGAGATTTTGCCGCGTTAACGCGGTTGTGGCATTAACGTCATTTTAATGAGATTAACACTGACAGCACTAAATAAAACACTTGTATCTAAGATTTTGTTCAAGGTTGAAAAAGTATACCAAGACACTCTGCCTTAAAATCCTGTCGCTTTAACTACATTTACATAATTATTATGTGGCATTAAACCTTTCATATAGTGTCTAAGTACAGTAAACTTGACTTCATAAGTTAATGTGCCAAACATGTAATTTAATATTTGCTAAATTAAATATTACTGCCATTAAATTAAAATGATGTGATACTTTTATAAGTGGTTATAGTAATTATTATCACTATTATCATAAATAATAACATTTTGTAATTTTATCCCATTGGAAGGTGGTTGCTAGGTAACATCATGACATTATAATATCTGAAATAGATAAGAACCTTCAGGGACTAAATATGCATTTTCTTTACATTTATATAACTGGACAAATTTCAGTTCTTTACTCACTCTATCAAAAACAGATACTAAACCATTGTTTATAGCAAACTTTATACTTTGCATATCATCATAAAGCTAAAACTGTGACAGCAGCATCTAGATGTCTCCATGATTTGATACTGGACTTTCATGATACACCTCTACACATCTTGTGTTATTTGCTTGCTTGGAGAGTGTGTTCAAGCATTTTTTAAGCACCTCATCTCCCTTTGGACCCAGTAATCCCTGGTTTCCTGGTAGTCCTCTGTCACCCTTCTCTCCAATGTCTCCTGGTGGCCCTATCAGACCTATTACACCACCATGACCCTACAAAGATATCAGAGATGAGGTCAAAGAAAAGTCCCAGTAAAGGATAACTTGAATATTTGTGAGTACAGTATGAACACACCTTGTCTCCCTTCTTGCCGGGGTCTCCCTTCAGTCCTGTTATACCCGGTGGACCCTGAGGAGATGAAATGATGAGTCAATTCAATCCACTTCAATTTTATTTATATAGCGCAAATCACAACAACAGTTGCCTCTAGGTGTTTTATATTGCAATGTAATGTTAACCTTTATAGTTCGGTTTTATGTGCTACACACGTATTTTTTCTTTTAAATTATCTTTAGAATAATATGCAAAAACATCAAACTGTGGTTTTAATGCAAGATGGAAGCGTGATTTTGTTGAAAACTTCTCAGATTTGCTATTTGATGGGTTATCTTACCATGGGACCTGGTGGTCCTGTCTGGCCTGGTGGTCCATTTAAACCCTGCTCACCCTGAAAGAAGACAAAGAAATGATTGAAACATCATGTATTCCGTGCTTTACTCACTCCTTCTGTGCTTTTCCTAAATTAACTCACTGCAGGCCCGGGGATCCCTCTCAGACCCTGGGGACCAGGCTTGCCAGGATGCCCCTGGGCTCCCACAGGGCCCGTCTTCCCAATGGGACCTTCCAATCCCAGAGCACCCTGCAGTGACAGAGAGCAAGTCAGCTTTCAGGCACTGCCAGTATTTAGAAGTTATTATTGAAAGACTTGTTTCAAACTCTCACCTTCGCTCCTTTCAGGCCTGCTTTTCCTTCCTTTCCTGGTTTCCCCATGTGGCCCTGAAGAACAACATTTTAAAACATTTTAACCTGAATCTGTCATAAGGGTGCAGTCATGCACAAACACACACACACATACGCACAGTGAGAATGCATTAAGCAAAAATACTCCCAACCTCTGCCCAACAGCAGAAGTTTTAATCTTCAGATTTAACAGTAAATAGAAAATGAGGTTTCTGCATGCAGACAAAAGAACATCATAAGAAAAACAGACAGACCCTTCGCCCTGGAGGCCCAGGTGGTCCAGGTTCCCCGGGTGCCCCTGGGGGTCCCTGGTACATTTAAAGAAAAAGGTTAGCTGGTCGGTCATTATGTTGCGTTTTCTTTTGTGTTCATACAGCAGTCTACAGCTTACAAGGTTTCCAGGGTCTCCTGTGTCTCCTTTAGATCCAGAGAGGCCATCAACACCCTGATGGGGGAACAAAGATTGTGGGCAGAGGAACACATAACAGCTTTAAAAGCAATAAAATGGGGAAAAAATAAGAAAAAAACTAGCCTGGTAGATGTCTGACTGAGAAAACAACAACTACAAAGATGTTACATAATGAGGATTTTATGTACTTTAGTTTCCAGTGGAAATATAAGAGCTCACGAGGAGCTTTGTTTCTCCACAGATCATCTAAAATATATGTTTGCCTGGTGTTTTCAAATTTAGCTCGGATGTAATTTCAAAGTTTGGTTTATTCCACATCTCCCTCTCTATGGGTCCTCATATATTTTTAACATTTTAGTTTGAATTCATTCAAATTCCAGGAAACTGCAAGTGCAATGCAACCGACAAAGATGAAACATTGAAGTCCTTTAAAAAAATAATGACTTTTTATCCTAGAAAGCTCTTTTTTGGTGAGTCTTTGTTCTGTAAAGTGGATGCATCAAACAGAATGAGGATGATAGATCAAACAGAAGAGAAGGAAGAAGAAGAAAACAAAGAGCAGACACTCACGTTGGGTCCAGCTTCTCCCTGCTGTCCAAGGTCCCCAGTCAGACCTATAGGACCCTGCGGAGAGTGAAGGAGAAGCGCTACTACACCAACATGTTGTACATCATAGAGTGTATTTCATAAATGATTGAAACAGTGCATTCGCTACAAAGTATACAACACTTTTAAGTTTTAAAGTGAGATTATTTCTCTTTCTAATCATGTTCTTTATGAAATACTCCTTGAAATGTTCCGTAACATAATTTTTCTTGCTTAATTGGACTTTACTTTGATTTTCTGACTGTTTATATATTATGGAAATTAAATACAGCACTGCGTTGTGAAGCTTCTGTCTCTAAAGTCTTAAGCTAGTAGTAAAGTCTTTAGCTAATTGCTAAATGCTTTTTTTGCTAGCCTTATTTTTATAGTTCTTTCTGAGGCCCATATTCATCAAGGTTTGATCTGCTGTGCATTAAGAGATGCTCTACTGAATACCTTGATTGTAACAAGTAGTTTTTTGAGTTATTGTTGTCTTCATATGAGCTCTGATTATTCTCTCTTTTTGGCATCAACAAGGCGTTTTCAGAAAACTGCTGCTCACTGGATATTTTCTCTTTTTCAGACCATTCTTTGTCTGGAGATGACTGTGTGTGTAAATCCCAGTAGACTGGCAGCTTCTGAAATGCTCCAGCCTAATACCAGCCTATCTGGAACCATCAACAAATCTACATTCGAAGTCACTTAGATCACTTTTGCTATCCAGTCTGATGCTCAGTTCTACATGCCTAAATGCACTTCCCAACAGTTCCCGACATGTGACTGGAGCATTGAATATGTGAAAAGATTGTGTTAATAAGCAATTGAACAGGTTTCCAACAAGTGGTTGGAGTAGGAGTAGGATTTCCTGCTTGTCTAGTACATTAAACAGTATAGGAAGGGAAGAATGTTAGGGTACCACAAACTATATTAAACGTAATCAGGCAATCAAAGATTTTCATAGTGTATTACAGTGGTTTGGGTTGACTAGTATTATAATACTGATAAACACTTAAATAGTATGTTTTTTTTGTCATGAATGTCGCTTACAGCATTGCCTTTGGCTCCATCCTCCCCTGGGGTGCCTCTAGCTCCTGGAGGACCAGACATTCCTGGAGGACCCGTATCTCCCTTCTCCCCTTGTTCTCCTTTTGCTCCCTAAAACAACAAAAGAACAGAGTAAGTGATCATCTTGGGTATGTCAAAGGAAAAGAGAAAAAAATTGAGTATTATAAATGGATTAAAGGATGTCCGTGCCTTCCAAATAAGCAAACAAACTCACTGGCTTTCCTGAAACACCAACTGCTCCAGGATCACCTGCCTCACCATCCTCACCCTAAGAGGGAAGGCAAATTAGGTGTAAGATCATCTGGAAAGAGCATCAATATCTAAAAGCTGTTTTATTTGTTATTTTCTTTACCTTCTCTCCAACAACACCTGGCTGCCCAATCATCCCGGGACGACCAGGTGGCCCCTGTTCACCACAGAGACTTTTTAATTTCATCAAAACGTAAATCAAGCGCTTGACTAAATGCAGATCCACAAATATGCCTGTGAGACTTACCTGCCCCCCAATAGGTCCTTGAGATCCAGAAGGTCCTTGTTGTCCAGGTGGACCCTAAATTATGTGATGAGACAGAAACAAGTTTACTGATTATAGAAAATGGAGTGGAAAAAATGTGGCAAATAATAAAACAGATTAAGAGCTCACCATCAGTCCCACATGGCCACTCTCGCCTTTTTCTCCTGGTAGGCCAGGCATGCCCTTGGAGAACACATACAGCATTATATGACGAGAGTGCAGACTTTATTGTTTGCCTTCATAAAATAAGAGTCTCACCTGTAATCCTATTGGTCCTGTAGAGCCCTTGAAGCCTCTGGGACCTTCATCTCCTTTGGGGCCATACATGCCCTGTTGGCCCCGAGGACCTGGCAAACCATCTAGACCCTGTTATGCAGGGGAGAGTGAGAAATGTCTTTATGACTGAAATTGTTTATTTAACTTTCTGAAATGATGTAATTCCCACTAAACCTGTTTGACTGAGAGAGACAACAAACTGTGAAGTATCAGTACAAAGTACCAAATGGAAATAATTTATGAAGGGATTGATCTGATGGGTAAATTATTTATACGTCAGATGTTTGGTACCCATACTACTGGTAAGAATACAATACAGTTTCATCATGAAATACACACCACGGTAAATAAAAAACTACAAAGTGAAAAGCTAGCTGAAGAATTGACACTGACAGTGTAAATTGAGACATTTCAATTTTCAAAACCCTCAAAATGAAAAAATGAGAGAAGCAAACTCACCGGAAGTCCAGGCTGACCTATCGGCCCCTGGGGGCCAGTAGGCCCTGGAGGCCCCTGTGAGGAGAGAGGGAAGATGAAACAAACATGTATGATCATGTTTTTGTGCACTATTGAGTATGTACGTCTGCGGCTCCAGACTCACTCCTTCTCCTTTGTCTCCTTTGCTGCCTTTCTGTCCAGGTTTTCCCTGCTCTCCCTGTGGACACATACAGAGGACACAGCTTATAACAACAGTACAGACACATACTCACCCATCCCCTCCGGCTCATACAGGTGCATTTGGTTTTACCTTATCCCCGTCCTCTCCTGCAGGTCCCGCAGTGCCCATTGCCCCAAGCATCCCTACAGGTCCCTGGTCCCCATCCTGACCTGCCGGTCCTATTGGACCCTTCTCTCCCTGGGACACAAATACACACATTTAATTCCTGTTATTCTGTACAAAAACATATCAATAGTAAAAACTAACAATCCAACCAAAGACAGACTACTTTGATGGATCTTTGTTTTTCATCCATGCTGCTTATGAAAATGGACCAAATGGGCAAATATAATATAAGAACATAGAAGATTAGATGTAATTACAGGCTCCCCCTTCTCTCCCATTGGTCCAGGTCCTCCAATTGCTCCGGCCCTACCAGGCTGTCCAATGGCACCAGCTGGTCCTGGAGGGCCCCTCTCACCCGTTGGCCCCTGGAAACAATCAGTACACCATGTTGACACTTGAATGCTTAAAAAACAGGGGTTTTTTTTAGTCATTGTAGGAAAATAATAGCACTTGACATAAATAACATATATGCCAAATACTATTTGAAAAGTGCTTTTGGCTTTTTCTTTTTAGGTTTTACTTCAACCACACATGCACATTGGAGCTACAAACTGTGTTTGCTAAGGCAGCAACATGAATGACTTGATGTTTTCTGGTTTGGCTGTTTTAAAGAAAATGATTAGCTTTTTATTGGGGCAGGAGAGTATTTGTCATACAGTCACCATTTCTCTCAGGACCATTTTAGTTGAGATCGGACTGTTTTATCCATCTGCAGCAAATTATGTTTGTCAGTATATTCTGCCAAAAAGCAGGAAAGCAACAGCAAGAATCCCTGACAGAACAATGGACATTACTTTGATTGTCAGCAAGGGTTGAGCCACAAAGTGGCTTGCGCAGGCAGTAGCGACTGTATCTATCAGTGTGCCATGAGTGTGATTTACCAAGAGGAAGCAAAAAAAAGGGTAACAGCTGTGCCATTAGCTAATGTAGGACTGCATTAAGATCTGCTGGGATTACTAACCACGCTTGACTCTGATACTTGGGTTTGTATTCAAGATCTCTCAAGTGGTTTCTCTCCATTGTGTCATTTCTGTCTTTGTTTAATTTTTTATAGTGAATATGTGAATCGGAAATCACCTGATCACAGTCTAGCAAAAATGGTTAAAATGTTTGAAATATTCTACTTTATAACTATGCAACAAACAGAAACCCAGAAGACATGCTGTAGACTCACTATGGCTCCTGGTGACCCACGAGGTCCCGATCCACCTTTCAGACCAGGAGGTCCCTGGAAATATCACACATCATTTTGAATTTATATCTTATATTATTCCTAATCTTAAGAAAGTAAGAACTAAATATTAATGTGTGTGTGTGTGTTACCATAATGCCCGGGGCTCCTCTGCTCCCTCTGAACCCTTTCATGCCTGGAGGTCCATTTTTCCCAGATGTCCCATGTAAACCGGGGTCCCCCTGAGAGGAAATGAAAAGCATAGTGAAATTGAAGCATGCGTTGTGTTTCTATCATACACTGTGGACCTGCGAATGTGGACTGACCTTTCCACCTTCCTTCCCAGCAGTCCCAGGTAAACCATGCTCTCCAGGTACACCTGGTGCTCCTGGGTGACCTCGGTCCCCTGGTGGGCCGGGCTCTCCTGATTTGCCCTGAAAAAAATATAACAATGTGACTGGCTCAGTAATACCAATGAAAACATTCAGCACATGAAGGATTCACACTTTCGTGCTTACCTGAGGCCCCACCACACCTGAAGGTCCTGGGGGTCCAGTCTTTCCTTGGAATCCCTGCAGCATAGAAAATATGGAAATAAAGCATGTTCAGATGAGTTTTTGTGTGTGGGGAGACAAAAAGAACATCTTTAACCAACGACCCATGACCTCACTCACCGGCTCTCCTCTTTGGCCTGGGTGACCTGGAAGCCCATCTTTCCCAGCTGGACCCTACACACAGAGACACTTGATGAGAAATGAAGCTCAGGAAGTTAAATATGAGGTGGTAAAATACCCTTCACCTTCAACCTTTTAAACAAGTCATGAACCTGGTAATAGTTTAGAGTGTAGAATATCAAATAATCACTTAGAGGTCAAATTCATCTTTGTTTTGTTTACTGTACAGAATTTCAGCTTGATCTACAAACTCGGTTTCCTCCTAACTTGGTCTATTTTCTTCTTGCAAGAAGAAGTTGTAAACAGCAATGAATCAGTTCTAAATGTACATCTATGTCAAAAAAAGTCTCCACAGCACCATTTGCAGTCCTGTGAAAAACTAAATGCACTCTTAATGCGTCCACAGGATTTAAGAGGATAAAGAGCAATCAGGAGCAGGTAATCAAATGCACTTGATTAAATGATCATCAACAAGCACAAGCACCTCTATAAAAGCAGATGTTTTGGTAGTTTAATGGTCTGGTGCATTTGGATATGCGTTAACATAATACCACAATCTTCCTGGGAGTGGATGTCCTAGCAGATTCACCCCAAGATTAGACTCTGCAGGCCTCAGTTAACAGGTTACATCTTAACATTCATGACTTTCTAAAAGAACGTTTGCAAAGTTCATCCATCCATCCTCATCCGCTTTGTCCGGGGCCGGGTCGCGGGGGCAGCAGCCTAAGCAAAGAGGCCCAGACCTCCCTCTCCCCAGCCACCTCCTCCAGCTTATCCGGGGGAATACCAAGGCGTTCCCAGGCCAGCCGAGAGATATAATCTCTCCAGCGTGTCCTGGGTCTGCCCCAGGGCCTCCTCCCGGTGCAAAGTTTTATCAGAATAAACCAGAAGACTTCTGGAACCATGTTGAGAACAAAGGGGAGATGTTTGGCTATGACACATGCGCACAGCGCCATGTTTGGGGAAAAACATCTCATACCACCTGTCAAACGCAGTGATGGAGGGCTGGGGATTTGGACTCATTTTGCAGTCACAGGACCTGGGCATCTTGCAGTCAGTGAGTTAAACATGAATGCCTCTGTTTATCAAACTATTCCAGAATTAAATCTGAGAAAATCTGTGACAACTGAAGTTTGGCTGAAACTGGGTCATGTAACATGACCACGATCTAAAGCACAGCAGTAAATCTACAACAGAACGGCTGGAAAACAAAAGAATCAAGGTGTTACAAAGGCCTGGTCAAACAACACGTCTGAATCTAGTTCAAATACTAAATTGGGACCTTAAATAGAGCTGTTCATAAATGAATGCTCGTAAACCTCAATGAGCTAAAGCAAAACTGTAAAGAAAAGTGGACCAAAATTCCTCCACAATCCTATGAGAGACTAATGAAGACATGCAGAAAAGGATTATTTCAAGTTATTGCTGCTGAAAGCGGTTCTGAATCATGTACTTAATTTTTCACAGGACTGCATACACTCCTGAGAAAAAAACTTTTTTTCACATCACTGTATGTGTGAAATTTTGTGAATGTGTCTACATATCTCTGTACTGCACTCACAACTGCTCCTTTAGGTCCCGGCTCTCCATTCCTTCCTTGTAGCCCTTGAGGTCCCTAAAAAACAGAAAATAGCCTATAAACAGCTAAATCTAAAGATAAGATAATATAGGTTAAAAGTATTTTTCTTACCCTTTCTCCAGATGGCCCTGGTGGGCCATCATGTCCTGAAGCACCCTATGAAAATATAAGAGAGAAGAAGAACAAGGAGGCGGTAATGGGTAGAAATATTAAACCATAGCTAATGGTGACAGGATTTTGCCATTGGCTAACAATACAGTCAACAAACCTTTTCTCCTGATTTACCAGTAGGCCCTCTCGCTCCCCTGGCACCTCGTGCACCCTGCCAAAGAAGAAACTTCAAAGTTAGGGCAAACAAACCTGTACAGATCTGAGAAGGAAGATAGTCAGTGCGTCTGCAGAGGCATGTACATTACTGCTGGGCAAGTGGCAACCTGTGAGGCTCAAAAACAAAAAAGTCAATGGGGAAGTGCCAAAATGTAATTTTTTGAACAGCCACTAGAGGCTTCCTGTTAAAGTGGGCCGGTGAATAAATTTAGAGCAGATGTAACCATATTTAAAGCTTCAATTACAGTTTTTTATAGCTAATTTAGTCCTTCGTGACAACAGTAAAGGCCTGGAGTTTTTGATAACTCACCTGTTTAATTCATTTTGAAGGCTTAAAGTTAGAGTCACAGCCTTTCTGCACACTTTTGACAGATGTGCAAATGCAGGGAGCTGTAGCAGCGAGCTTTCTGCCAGCCTTAAACTCCTCTAATCTGAGTCACCAAACTGTCTCTCTCGCCTGTGTTTGTTGTGTCTGATGCTTGTTTGTTACTTTGGCCTAATTAGCAGATACGTGTGGCTATGCTCTTCACCCATAAATTCAGAATTTTGCTAACCAGGCTTGATCGCTGATGAATCGACACTCTTTACACTCTGGAGCATGGGAGTGACAAAACACTGATGTTTTAAAACAGGGCTTCACAAACCGATTGGTGACATCATCACGGCGATGACCATATTTTCTACACAGTATGGCTCAATTTCTTTCAAGAGAGGAGAGGACAGGAGAAGAAACCATTTTGGGAAAGATGTGAAGATGTGCAGATGTGATGGTAAAATTCTTCATGCATCGGATTTTATCTGAATGGAGATGTGCTCCATCTTTCTGAACAGTGTGTCCATAAATGTGGCAACGGCAATGTGCCAGTTTTACTACACAGGTAGTACTTTCAGATGTTTATATGTCGATCTTTCTGTGGAGAGATTTTGTCACTGCCATAATATCTGTGCGACATACAGCCACAGAAATTTGCAAATGAGGTCAAAATGAGTTCAAAATGAGGGCTGATTCTGATGATTGCTGCTTTGTGAAAACTCAGCCATGTTGCAGCTGATGTGACATGTTGATAAGAGGGTCTCTTCAATGCAGGCTGTAGCTGAAGACGTACAAAAAAAAGGTTACAAAAAAGAACAAAATTATACAGACTATGATCAAATCAGCCAATGTTCTTGTCCCTCTTCAATTTATATTAAAAACATCATAGTATTTTTTTCATTTGTGACTAAGAATTTTGTATAAAGTATTTACATCTTTTACTTTACGGTACTGTGAAATTCAAATACATGCTATTCAGAAATCGCCACTAATTGTCTTTTGCAATATTAAACCTTTTTATTAGTCTATGTTCCAATATAGGACTTTGCAAGAGTGCAGGATTTCTTTTTTGTTTCACTTTTTAACTAGCCAAAACTTTTATGTTTGTTTCAAATCACAGAGTCTGATTCATCTTGATGGTAAGAAAGGCCACTGAAATTTCCAGGCTTTTATCTTTAATAGTTTTTGAGATACTCATGTTCAGACATTGCTGCAGATTTCAATGAGAGAAGAAAAGGCCTGAAAATGGGTCAATTTTTTTTCAAAAAAGCATGCCTTGAAAACTATTTGATATATGACGCAAAAATTTCACCAAAATCATCATATTTATTTTTGCACCATAAAACTTTTATGGAAATGAACGATTCAAGCAGAAAGCCCGTGCTGATTTGAGCCAGAATGACCCCGACATAAAGTGAGACAATGGCATCCTTGACCGTGTCCTTTCTGCCATTACTCAAATATCTGTTTTGAGACGATACTCACATTTGGTCCCCTCTGGCCTGCACTTCCTGGTTGTCCTGCAGGGCCCTGATTTAGAGGACAAAAGAAGAATATTGAAGGAAATAGCATCATCATTTTTCAGAGAAAATATCATCACGATGTCAAACCCTCCACTTACTTTTTTCCCTTTTTCTCCCAAAGCTCCCACTGAACCAGGAAACCCATCAGATCCCTGGGAGGAAAAAGACGCATAGATTTGCTTTGCGTACATTATATCTTCAACATCTGGTTTACTTTCATTCAGTTTAGTTCACCTTTGGCCCCTGTCGCCCTGGAAATCCTGGCAGTCCCGGTACTCCCAGTTTACCCTAAAAAGAGAGGCAGCATGACTCCTAATACATGTTGTGCAATATGAGTTAGGATTATTCACTGATACTTTTACTGATCAGCTATGATTTGCTTTGTACCTTCTCTCCGGGAATACCAATAAGTCCAGCCTCCCCCTGGGGACCCAACTGGCCTTTGGGACCTTCAGGTCCATCTTCGCCTCGAGACCCTGGTGCTCCATTGTCCCCAACATCCCCCTTTGCCCCCATCTCCCCCTTGGCCCCTGGAAAACCATCCTCTCCCTGCAGGCACAGCAAAGGAGAGGAGACAGGAAGACAAAGGAATGTCCAGATAATTTAACAGACAGCCTAAACAGATGGTTCTGGAACAAATACCTTGTATACTGTATTTTAGAACAAATTGCGCTGTTTCTCTGTCTTTGTTACCTTCTCTCCTTTGCTGCCCTTTAAACCTCTGAGCCCATCTGCTCCCTGTCAAACAGGAAGATAGACAACAAAGCTGGAAGTCAACAAGTAAAGAGACATGATACAATGTCACAGTTGGCTGTTCCTGACTTTAGCTTATGGTGAAATCCAATGTGGAAGAATAATACATTTTGAGTACGCTGACAAATCCTGATCAGTCACAATAGTAAAAACTGATTCCTCTCGCAGCACATGTACAATCTGTTTTTAAAGCTGGTGTGCTGGAAGCAAAAATAGGAGAAAATGGTGAGGACCTGAGTCACTCATAGGGTGAAACTGAGATGACTGGGTCAGAGCATCTCTGTAGCAGCAGGTCTTGTGGCGTGTTCCCAGCATGCACTCCTTTATACCTTCCAAATGTGTTCCAGGAAGGGACAAACTGGGAACCGGCGATTGAGTCATCAGCGCCCATGGCACATAAATGCACACGTAGAGCTACAGTAGTACAAACTGCAACAAAAACACGTTGCTGGCTCTGACAGAAAGGTGACAGAACATGCAGTGCATCACAGCTTACAGAGCTGCATAAACCTTTCAGAGAACCCGTGCTGACCCCTCTCCACTGCTACAATGGGCACTTGAGCGTTGTTCACCTGGGGCAGCGATGGCAGCAGGAAGCAATGTTCTGCTCGGAAACCTTGGCGTTCATGTGGATATTACTTTGGCGAGTACCACTTCCCTGTACATGGTTAGAGACCACATACACACTTTCATGGCAGATGTATTCCCTAATAACAATGGCCTCTTTAAACAGGGTAATGCTTCCTGCTACAGATTATTCAGGAATAGACTGAGGAACATCACAAAGTGTTCACTCTGTGTTTATCATTAGTTATTATTAATCTCTGGCTCTCTTCCACAGAGTGTCTTTTGTCCTGTCTGCCTCCCCATCTGTTGTTACATAGGGCCTGCTCCTGCTGGAGGTTTCTCCCTGTTAAAAGGAAGTTTTTCCTTCCCACTGTCGTTAAGCACGTGCTCGTATCTGATTGGGGTTTTCTGTCATTGTAGGGTCTTTACCTTAAAACAGTGGTTCTTAACCTTGTTGGAGGTACCGAACCCCACCAGATTCATATGCGCATTCACTGAACCCCTCTTTACTGAAAAATAAAATATGATTTTTTTTTTCAAATTGAAGACATAGATCTGTTTTTTACTGGTGCACAAAATGAGCCGTGCATGTCACGGCGGAAGCTCTGCCGAACCCCTGAGACCGACTCACCGATCCCCTAGGGTTAGATCGAACCCAGGTTAAGAACCTCTGCCTTAAAATATATAACGTGCCTTGACACAACAGTTGGGATCAAGTTGAATTGATTTCAAATTCTTTAGACCTCAGTGGGATTTTTCTCTCTGACAACCCACTCGCAAGTTACAAGACTTAGTGGTCAGAGAAGTCCATGCTTTGATGAGTCTGATTTGGACCTGCACTATATCAGGCGTGCAGTTTTGATATTGTGGATATTGTATGCTATAAATTCACTGAATTGTAAAAATGTTTTCTTTTTAGAACTTCATATATCTTCACAGAGAAGTTTCCTCTGTCAGTGCTGCTGTAGTGTCAGTTGATACTGGTATCATGTGGTTACATACACATAAGATTAACCCTACTAACTGGAAACCTCACTCTGCCTTTTAACATATCCAGAAATATACAAATTAATGGATTCATATATCCATATATCTCCAAACCAGGTTGCATTTTCTACCTTAACTCCTCGTTGCCCAGGGTATCCAACAGGCCCTTGGACACCTGGAGGACCCTAGAAATGAGCATATTCACATATTATAGTCAGTTGTAATACCATGAAAACAACATAAATCCTCAGAGACAACAAACTTACCGGCAGTCCTTTTTCCCCCGGGGTACCTTCTCGTCCAGGGTGACCCTGTAGACAAGACGATGTGTGAAGTTGAGGGAGTGCATCATGTCACAAGCGATCACAAAAGTAAAGAAATACAAGTGTGCATTTACTGACTGGGGGCCCGTCATTTCCTGGCAAGCCTCTCATCCCCTTCTTCCCTTGAGGACCCTGTGAGACAAAGATGAGTCAGTCAACTGAGATTCTCTTTGCTCTGAGGAAAGAATCCAAGTAAAAGACTCTCACTTTTTCTCCTGGCAGCCCTACTAACCCCTGAGGACCAGGAAAACCCTGGAGCAGAGACAGAGGATTAGTATTTCCTTAGATACATGTATGCAGCTGAGTTACATTTGTGAGTGTATGTTCACTGCTTTTACAATGATTCCAGGGTTGCCCTGCTGTCCGGGTGCTCCTACTTCTCCTGGCGGTCCCTGTCACAGAGGAGACATGATGTCATCAGAACAGATCAACATAGATCTGGGGTCTTCAGCGTTTATATTACTTACTATATTTCCCTTTGAACCCTGAGCCCCATCAATTCCTCGAATGCCCTGTGAGAAGAAAAAGGATGGCGGTTAAAGAAGGAGACTACATTTTTTTTATATCCTCAAATCTACTTATGTGGCCTCTAACCAAAATATTTAAAGCACATGAGGTTTTTGTTCAGAATAATAGGACTCTGGTTAAAGACGTGCATTGTTTTGTGGGCCGACTGTGAGCTGCTACTTCCTGTGTAAGATAATTCCTTTGCATGAGGTGTACTTTCTGCCACCAACTTTCTCTGTCGTATGAACTCTTTACTCCTACAAAAAAAATAATGTCTGAGTAAACAAAGAAGCCATGCAGCTGCCATTGTTTAGATTTCTCTGGAACTATAAGCTGAAACATTATCAGATTAAGTCCTAAGTGAAAAAGAGAACTGAAAAAATGAAACAAACATTTTACATATTTAAATATTTTGATAAATATTTGCTGATTTGTTTCTATTCTTTTTTTCTAATTCATTTGTTGAGGAAAATGAGCAAAAATCACATGTTTGTGTGAGGAAAACATACAATACAGTCCATAAGTATTCGAACAATCGCTTAAAAAAATCAAAAAATCGAGATGGGATTGAAGGTCGGACTTTTAGCTTTAAGCTTTAAAGTATAGCATTAGCTGTTCAGGAATAAGGCTTTTTCTTTTTCATAAAATCCCATTTTCAGAGGCTATTTCAGCAAAATTTTGTGTTTCCTCCCTTGAGATGCCCTCAGAGCTGTGCAGACTCTTTTAGATGTTGTGTGTCTCTTACCTGGCTTTCCTCTTCTTGAGTATAACCCCTGGTTTTCACCTTGTAAAGGTGTCTCTGGACTGTAGGCCTTGACAATGATTCATTTACATCCTTGATAATGTTCCTAGTTGGCTTTCTTTACCAAGGAAAGAATTTAGCAATCCACTTCAGTTGTCTTCCATGGTCTCAGGTTTCAAGTCTTTTGATGTCGATGAGGTGGTCAGTGCATTCCTACATTTTAAGAATCTACCAGATTGTTGGTTTGGTTATCTCTGATAGGCTTATTTTGATTTTTCATCCTTCTTGACTTGCATCAACATTTCTTTGGGCCTTATATCGAGAATTCCAGTGAACGACTACCAAGAAAAGATGAACAACGCTGGGAACCCACTCCTGTCATGAGCTTAACTTGTCATGGCTAACTGAGGGAACAGGACTCACGGCCATAAGGCTGCTTGTCACTCAACTGTCCAGTAACTTTTGAGCATGTGAAAATGGTGGACTGTGTATAAAAATAGCTGTTATTCATAAACAGTTGTAACCCCTGAATTAAAGACAAAAGGCTGCACTTCAATCAGATCTCGATTGTTTTTAACATCCACTGTGGTGGTGTGCAGAGGTAAAACTATTGCTTGTGAAGCAATAAGCTACAATTAAACACTTCAGGTAACTTTTGATCAGTCCTGCACATTGTTTTAGAGGCATTTTTGTCCTTTTCTTTGTACAAAACAGCTTCAGACTGGATTTACTCACATAAACTGTGCACGTCAGGTCTGTCGACAGCATTTCTAACACTTTTGCTCTTGCACTGAACTCTGTCGATAGCTGTTCTTAAATTTTGTCCATCTGTATACAGTCTGTTCTTTAGAGATGGTTCTATAACCAATTCCAGCTTGATCAGCATCAACACCTTTCTGTCTGGAGTCCTCCTGCTCACACCTGGTTGTCATCCCATGTGAATCTAATTTCAACTTCCAGTGTACTCGTAATAGTAGAAGTGTCCCTTTCACTGATATGTAATATTCGATGGCGTTATAATCTAATGATATTTCAGGTCATTATTAGAATTTTTAAGTGTCCTTCAGCTGTAAGGAGGAGGGTGTATTTCCCCTACATTTGTTTTTCTAAAGCTTGTTACATAAAACCCCTGGGACTGGAAACAATTTAAAAATGATCAACTGCACCACTGGTTTAGGTATACCACCTTTCCTGCTTGAGGCTTTTAAAGCGTAATGAACCAACATCAATGAATACATTTAAACAAAGCAAAGAGCATTGTCGGATGCCGACAAGCGTGAACGTGTGTTGCTACAAGTGCAAACAGACGTTACACAAAATGAAACGGCTTCAGGCCAGCAAACAGTCTCTTTCTCAGATAAGAATTACATAACACAATGTTAACAAATGGAGAAGGGGTGCAACTTTGTGATTAGGTATTATCTCCTGCAATTATCTGATAGTTACACCACAGCTGGATTCATGCAGCTGATGTAAAAGAGGGTTTTTTTCATGGCTAAACACAGAGTTGGCACAGAGCTGTAATCACTCTTATCTTACATTGTCTGTTGTTGTTAGCTGTAGATCTTAATGTGTGAAAAGGTGGTGCATTAAAAAGGATAAGGTTCACACTCACTTGCATGCCTGGGGGACCGGGCCGACCTCTGGGGCCAGTCATACCTCTGGGTCCCTGAAACACAGATCAGTTAATATAAATAAGATAATGTAGCATGCAGTAGAGATTGTGCACCATCCTGCAGCCACATTTTAGCACCGCTTTCTGTTGCAAACTTAAGTCTCAAACTGACTGGTTCTTACATAGCACTCAAAGTGCTTACGTCATTCGTACGAGCCCTTTTTTTTTATCTAACGTTAATACACACTCACAACCTAAGGTTAATTTTATTTTAATCACACAAATCGACAAGAGCTGCAATGGTAAAGAGCAAACTGCCTCCCGGACATAAACAATTGCATCATACTACTAACACTATGTCAGTTCTTTGCAAGTATCTGCACAAACAGCATGTTAACACAAAGCTATCCCAGAACCCAAAGTGAAGCTGAGTGTGTGTTCATTTCAGTCCAGCCTAAAGTTCAACAAGTAACAAAGGCAGTGATGAGCAGTCAGGCCTGTAGCCTGTGTTTCTACCTGTTCATGAATCACTGTGGAGATCGCTTTAAAGTGACTTTGGGCTAGTTTTCATCTTTGTTTTCAGTTTTCAGCTTTGTGTTTGTACGTGAACACTAACAGAAAGATCACGTGTGTCTTCATTAGGACGGCGATTTGTGTCGGTGTTGATAATTATGTGACGGTGTGTTCCAGGTCATGTTACCGAGAAAGTAATCTACTTTCTCCAGTGAGTAATTAAGTAGCATACTTTATTACATTTAAGAAAAGTTTAAAAAAATGTGTAATACATCACTCACTGACTCCAAAACTGGCAAATGGTCTAACTGAATATGCTGAATGGCACTAAGGTGTGTTTTTGTAAACACTCACAGCATCACCTGGTTGTCCTCTCGGCCCAAGTGGCCCCTGAGAACCCTGTTTTTAAAAAAAAAAGCAAACATGAATAACCATAAATAGAAGCACCTGCACACATAAAATACACCTACAACTGCCACGACCTCTCACCTTTTCTCCCAGCTCTCCAGGAGGACCTACAGGGCCTGGCTTCCCTCTGTCGCCCTGAGAAATTACACACATGGGAGCTGACAAGTGCTATTCAGAGTTATCTACTTAACAGGAACTTTTTCAGCCACATAACTTACGTTATGCCCTTTGTCTCCAGGGAGACCAGGCAAGCCATCAAATCCCCTGTCTCCCTTAAAGAAAGATGAAAAGGAGAAAGTTAATGTCTCAGTTTAAGGAGACGCAAAAGTGAGGTGTGACTGGGACTTTAGCTCACCTTTGCTCCAGTCTCCCCTATTTCACCACGACCCCCGTCTGCACCTGCTCGACCCTAAAAAACACACACAGACCCAGACATGGTAATAGTTTAGTCACAGAAATAACTACTTTAAATCCATGCTTATAACAGTTTCAACAATAAAAACTGTAGTAAGTATTCACACCCGTTTCCCAAGTCGCCCATTCTGACCGGAGATACCTGGCTGTCCTGGAGGGCCCTACAGGAAAAATAAAATCATCAAAGGAACGAGATCCAGGTGATATGTTGCCAGTGGTGAATTGTGTTAACAAACACAGTTTAACTGGTGCTCCAGTGTGTTTAAACTAACTTACTGGTGGTCCCATCTCACCAGTGGCTCCCTTCAGCCCAGAGGGGCCTGGTACACCCTGAGAAAAGAACATATTGATATTATTGACGTATTTATTTAATAGTAAAAATTTTTTTAAAAATTGCAAATTGCAAATATATATTTAAAAAAACAAAAAAAATGGAAATTGGAAGTGTTTTTTTAGGAAGAATACACACAGACAAATGAATGTTTCAGTTACATAAGCAACCACTCAACCTTTTAAATGCACATATGCACATACTACATGAATCAAATCTATGTTTATGCACTCTCGTATACCAGGTTACAGGCGAAAAATGTGAACGATAGGTGCTATCGTATGCTGCAGATATTCACATAAATATATTTAATACATATTACAAGGTCACACAATCGTCACTGCATAGGTCATTAATGGTTAAATATAAGAGATGCACTCAGATTCTAGCCCTAAGGGCCTAAACCTGCATTCTTTTTGATGTCCAGCAGAGGGCGACTCAACTGGTTGTAAAGACTTCCAGTTGTATAGACATCTATGGAAAAAACGGCCCCTGATTCTGCTCTAGGTGACTTCAGTAAATGTTTTTCTTGCTTAGTTTATGAGCTCAGTTTCATGATTTTGGTCATAGGGAAGACAACATGGAGTAGATTTTGTGAATTAAGGTCATCTTTAGATTATCCAGGATATGCTCACTGCCCAACGACTTGTCAATCACAAGTCTGCAAACTTTCGTAAATTACTCCCTATGTCCTGCAAATGCTTCATCTGCCAAGTACTGTGTGAGAAATAACTTTTAAAATCCTCTGGGCTGCCAGAGTTTACATAAATAATGAGGGATGCACTCACCAGTGGCCCAGGTCTTCCCCTGAGGCCGAGTGGCCCTGGAGGTCCCTTCATAGCCAGCTAGGAGACAAAGAAGAACCAGTATAGAAGAGATAGTCTGGTTTTAATAATCTTCAGAGCTATATATAAGCTACACTTCTGAGTAAGCTGTATGTGCAGCATGCAACCGGTTGTATACCTTGGTCTGCTGCAGGATGGCCTGAGCTTGTGCTTCTTGTGCAGAAACCACAGAACCGGTCTTTGGATCGCCACCTGAGTGGAACTGCACACAGAGGCAAAGACACACACACAGTTGAGCGGACATGATACTCACAAGTTAAACTAAATACTCCTCCCAGTGGCCACTGCATTGCACTGCTGCTCTGGTCTTGCATAAGAAGGTGCAGATGGAAGGCATTTTGAAGCCAGAATAAATAAGCTGTAAAACGTTTCATTGTTTTATGATTCTGACAGCAACATGAATGCTATGCTGTGGACCTCGCAGCCACCAGATCTCAGCGCAAGTGATTAATTTTTAAAGAGATCAGTAAAATAAATGATCACCCTCAATCACCTGATTTGACACAGAAACTGCACCAAATATATTTTGCTGTAAACAAAAACATGCACTATAAAGCTTTCAGAGGCAAACAG